>NW_025113020.1:1658635-2858635 GCF_010416935.1 Polistes fuscatus
CGAATTGTCTATATTTTATAAAAACTCGAAATCATATTTATTATAAAAAATTCTACTTTAACAAGCAAACTTTAAAAGGAGTATTGATTTTTTTCTTGATTTTTTCGCAAAATGAACCCAAAAATCATAAATAAACCTTAGGACAACAAAAAACCTTTTTTTATTGTGTTGTGATATATAGAGAATTTTATTGTATTTGTATTATTAACTCTTTTTCGTAGCGCAGCGCTCAGATATAAATTGCGTTCTGGGCAGCCGGCGTGACAGGGAAAGATGGACCGCGCGTACATCAAGATACGCGAGTCATTCCTAACACGATGTGCAGATCTGATTATGCTGGTCATTTCCCTGTGGCAGCTAGCCGGCACGCTGATCAAACAATAATATTAATTATAATAACAGTTTTAGTAATCGCTAACAATCTTTTATAATCCTTATTAATCCTAGATAATTTTGTAGGATTTTTAATAGGAAAAACAAATTTATTTAAAACTCAATTAAAAAACACAGAACCTCGCTTATTCATCGCTGAACGCTGACTACTTTCATCGCTCGTGCATCGATTCGTTGGGTCTCTCCTGTTCCTTGTTTCGTTAGATGGATCAGGTTACTTAAAACTAACAAACCCAACGCCCTACTCTATACGCACCGGTATCTTTGTCCGACAGACTTACGAGATAAGACGGCGACGCCTACCGTCTCCTACAATTTTAACAATTTTTATTAATTTTTCTTTGTATGATATAATCTAAAACAGGGTTCAATACATAATCCAACGTTACAGTCTTTATATTCGAATCGTGTTTCGGTTTGCTTTTTGTGTTTGCTGCAAACCACATATTTCCGCTGACCGTTTTCCCGCTTCCTACGGGATTGGTATATTTGGATGGAAAATGTTTTTAAATCAGTGTAAGAAATTATCTTTTGACTCAGTTTGGCCTTCAGACTTATTACTACATATATTTTCATTTTGATATTTTAGTAGAATTTCTTGAATGAGATTTAAATGAAATTTCGCAAATGTTATATTTTTTCTGGACGTAGTTTTATAGAGTATGTAAGCATTGTAAATCGAAAGGTTCAGCATGTGGAAAAAGAATTTCTTATACCATTTTAGAGTTTTACGAACAGTATTAGTGGAATTTAAAATCATATCGGTTTTACCGACTTCTTCCATAACGAGATTATAGTCTACTATGACACTTAATTTTAGTATTAATGTCCCGCTTTTAACATCATTTTTTTTGTTTCAGCAGAATGATGTCCTAGACATAGCTCGAACAACTCAACCACATCTATAAGGAATTCTCGGACATTCATGCGTATATCGAACTCAATTGGCTAGTAGCGTTTCTGGAGCACCTGTACTACTCGAGCAATATTCATTAGCAAGAGACGAAATAGGATGCAACGCTTCTTGATTTATTGTCAGTGGTCAGAGAAATGAGAATGCAAATGAGTCTGAGTATGGAAGCTACTTTAATCCGAGAATTTTGGTAGTGCAATCGTCAAATGAGATAGCCGTTGAGTTCTCTTGAGCCAGTGCGAATGTTCGGAGCAGATTTTGCTCTGTTGATTGCCATTTTGCAAGTGGAAAGCCTCCCGCATTGCATAGGTTCTTGAGTTAATAAGCAATATTGATGAGTTGCTCGCCTGAGTCAGCTTCGCTAATTATGTCATCGACATATCTGCCTTTTAATAGTGAAGGCACAGCTAACAAGTAGCGATGTCCTTCATCCTTAACTAGTTGTAGCAATGTTCGTACTGGAAGAAAGGGCGCAGCCTTCGTTCCATACGTAACCGTGATGATATGATATTGAGTCTCCTTGAGTTACTTGTCTACCGATAGAATTCGCTGCAAGTCTCAATCGTCTTCATGCACTTTGATTTGTTGGTAAATTTTCGTGATGTCAGTCGCGATGGTTCTCATCGATGTGCTTGAGTGAGTAACCCGATGTGGTTTTGCTCGTGCTATTAAATACCACTCGCAGCTGGGTTGTTGTGATGTCTGGTTTTAGTGCTCTATGATTTAGCAGATAGTATGTCGGTCGAGACTGAATCCTTGCTTGTAATCTGCTGGATGAGAACCTCAATCCTTCAGATGGTCTTAAGCATCTCATGCCAAGATCATTTCTCTCAACAGTCTCCCAAGTATTGGATTCACATTGTCGCGCCGACCTCTCTGAGTTGCCTGAGATGCCAACCATGTGACCAAACTCTTCATATTCCTCCATGAATAAGGTATATAATTAACGATAATGGCTATCTCGCTGGAGCCTCTTGAGTGTTCATTGTAAACAATGATGAGCTGCTGAGTATGAGTTACTCAGTAAGCTGGGTGATGATTTGAATGGGAGCTGGAGTTAGCGCACTTGCAGTGTCGGATGGTAACTCCTCTTGTATCCAAAATTTAGTGAGTAATTCTTGCAGCTTTATTTCATTGACTTGAGTGGAAACATGGTGTGCTTAATGTAATGATAAGTGCAATGAGTGAACAGGATTGAGGACCAGCTATCCAAAAATTGAGAGCTTAGCAATTAGCATTGACCTGGAGCTTTTGATAATGTTGAGCTCGATGATTTGCATATATGAATCAGCTTCAATAATGATGTCAATGGAGCGATTCTCGAAGAAATGAGGATCGGCTAAATTCAAATTTGAGAGATGAGACCAGTTATGATTGTTAGATTGGAACGATGACAGTATGGAGGAAACAGTCTTGAAAATGTGAGTTTGAACGGTGTACTTTTAACTCGTGTAGATGGAACCCAAGGTGAGATTTACCATACTGTGGGTTTGAGTTCTCTTTCCTCCAATTCCGATAATTGGTATAGATGAGTTCTGGCGTTTGATGTTAAGTTGACTGATGAGTTGCTCGGAGATGAAATTGAGCTTTGAGCCAGGATCAATGAGTAAACGAGTTTGATGAGTGAGTACTTGCGTATGAACCTTGGCAATTGCTATTGTAAGCAGCGTTGAGTGATGAATGCAGTGAGTGGATGATCAGTGGACGATTGCACCTGAATCCTAGTGATTACTTGAGGTTGAAAGTGACGGCTCCGTATTAGGTGCGGTTTTTGGTTGAGGACGTCCTGGGCCGTGGAACATAGTGTGATGCTTCGCTCCACACTGTTTGCAACGCAGGCTTTTTCGGCATGAGTTCGCGTTGTGTCGTCCTTGACAGTTGTAGCATAGCCTAGCGTCAGTTGCTATGGTACGCCGCGCAGAGACATTGAGTGCGCGAAACTTTGTGTTGTCCTGATAAGTGACGACCTGATGAACTGTCGCCGGCTTTCGGAGTGTTTGCGTCTTCACTGCATATGACTGGGCGGTGGTATCTCGATGCGTTCTAACGTACGAGCCCTTGAGTTCACAAATTCTTTGATCTGCTTGAAGGTGGTTAATCGAGGGACGAGCCCAGTGAATTCTCTCTGTCTAAATGTCGTGTGACGTAGTGAACTTATATGATGTCTCCAAAGTTCTCAACTACTCCCAGTGACTCCAATGTCTTGCGTGCCTCCGTTACCGTAGAAATGAGCTTGCTGAGTCTCGTCGCGGACTTCGATGTTAGTGGGGTGAGTCAGCACAGCTTATCGAGTTGAGCTTTGATGGGTAACCGCCTATTATCATAGAGGGCGTTGAGCATTTCTCATGATGCTGCAGTGGGCTTCTAGTCAATGGGAAGTTTGCAAGAGTTGTGCCAGTGAGCCCTGTATACAACTTTGGAGATAATAAAGCGGCTTAATGTCCTCTCGTTCTTCAGTATGAATCTTTGAATCCAGGCTAGTCCGCGTATTCATTACTCTCATTCACTGCTCTCGCGAATATTAACAAAGGATTCGCGTGAGATCTCAAATGAGACGCCAGCACCAATCACACACTTACACGAACACTAATTCTTACTTTGTAGCAAATTCGGCTCAAAGAACAAATGTTTGAAAATTGCCTTGTTGATGGTACGCTTGGAACAAAGGGAGCTCGCTACAAAGGTTTTAAATAAAGACACAAATTAAGTGCATGGAAATACACAATTGTCCTACGTAATGAGAAAATCTGTATGAGTACAGACCGAATGAGTTGCACAATTTGAGTACTACCGCACAGAGATATTATTGATGCACTGTGAGGTGAGTTAGTGATTTTGCCTAACGGTCAGTTATCGGTTGCACGTAGTCTGCACACTACGAGGAGAGATGACTAGAAATGGTGATGCACTTATATTAGCCTTATGTTAATTGAAGAACTGTTGCTTCAACTGCTAGATGAGAAGACCAAAGGATTTAGATGAGTTTGTAAAGAAACTTGAGTACGCACGTTAGAAAAAGAGACTAACGAAAATGAGACAAAACCAAGCACGTGCAATCGAATTCAAGAGTAGGTAGACAATAGCCGTTAATAGCCGTTATTTCCGGTGATGCTGCTGCTAAGATCGCGCATGCTTGCCAGAAGCTGTGAGGAAGATGTTCGCCGAAAGGTGCTAGCCTCATTTGGGCCGATTGCGATTTTATTACTGTTTTGTAGCAAAGCTGATTCTCAAATAAATTTCCAAGGTTCATACGCAAGTAATCATTTATCATGCTCGTCTACTGATCGATCCTGGTTCGGAACTCACTTTTATTTCCGAACAACTCACCCGTTAATTCAACACCAACCGCCTGCACTCATCTATACCAATCATCGGTATTGGAGGAAAAAGAAAAACTCATACCCACAGTATTATAAATCTCACCACACAATTAACCAAGTACAAATCGACTTCAGTGCTCATGAAGCTTTTCCCGGTGTTGCACTCTTTGTAGCAGCTTCAAAAATCGAGTACAATTGGGATTTAATATATCGATACTCATCGCTCAAAAAACTCATAAGAATGACAGCTCTCTACTTTGAAATCATAGCGAGACTGAGAAAGCACCCTCTAACTTCACCTGCAACAATAATCTCTTCAGAAGATATAGAATTTGTCAAGATATTTTGAGTTGGGGCTACTCAAGCAGCTTTCTTTTTACACGAAATCTACGTACTCAAGTCAATCTCAACTCTGCCAAAGGCTCACGCTTTCTCTAGATTAACTGCCTTTCTTGATCACTAAGCAGTCATACGAGTAAGAAGATCGGCTCAACCTGTCCTCACTAACATTGGATAACAAACATGCAGCATTGTTGCCACAGCACTCCTCACGCATTATTACGCTCATCAAAGAACACTTGCATCTACGTACTCATCATGGAGGCATTTAAATCACTCTTGTTGATAAAAGTCAATCATACTGGATTCTCGGAGGTAGAACTTCAGTCAAAACCCTCATTCTCCGCTGCATATCTTGCGCGCGACAACGGGGAATTCGTGCACAGCGATTGATGGGACAGCTGCCTGTCGTGCGTGTCATACCATCACGGCTATTTACTCATACCAGCGTTGACTAAACTGGTCCACTCACAATCAAATGCTTGAAAGTTTGTGGTGAAAAATCAACGAAAGGTTGGATCTGCATCTTTGTATGCCTCACAACGTCAGCTGTGCACCTCGAGACTGTCAGTGACTATTCAACTGTGATAGCTTTATCCTAACATACAGACGCTTTACAGCTAGAAGAGGCATCCCACGCGACCTGCATTCAGACTGTGGCACAAATCTCGTAGGCGCGGAATCAATGTTAAAACCGATGTTTACTAAATGCACTCAGAAACATTATGCTATCTCATCAGTACTTTCAACTGACTCCACTTAGTGGCATTTTAATCTTCTTGCTGCACCACATATGGGTGAAAAGTGATAAGCGGTAGTGAAATCAATCAAATTTTAATATCCTGAAGCCTCTCACGTTCTAATTATATACCATGCAAAAACCTTAAATAGTCTTGCTGTCAAGATTCTTGAGTTTTTCTTTATATATGCGAGTAGGCAGTTGCTCCGCAAGTAACTAGCTTTCCTAACATAACGTCCCGTCCAAACCATAACTCGTACGGAGTTATTTTGGGTTGGAACTCGTGTCAGTGCGATTAAGAATGAAAACCGACGTGTTTACTGTTAAGCCCACAGTCTCAAGGGTAATTTCTTCGCATGAATCATTGCTCTCATAGCCTCGACAACCGTACGGTTTTCTCTTTCAGTAGAAAGATTCCGGAGCCATCGTCTTCTTGTGTTACATCCCATGTTGCTTGAGCGTTTCTTTGACTGTTTGCTTCACAAACTCCAAACCATTGTCTGTACGTAGATTACTGTACTTTTTCCCATACAATTTTTTGTCATTGGAATGAAATCTTTGATCCGTTCTGTACTCTCGTTTTTACTCTGTAGAAAGTATACGGTTTTGTAGAGAGAAAAATTGTCTTTAAACACGAAAAAATAACGTGATTCATTTATCGATTCCTCTTGAAATGGACAGTAGAGATCAGAGTGTATAAGCTTATCGGGGGCTTGCGGATCTAGTCTTCTGGTTAAGGCTTCGGGAAAAACATTCGGTGTGACTTAAACCTGACGAAATCATCAATTGATAAGTACTCAGTAAAGATTAATGTTACAAAGTCATTAATATTATTAACAATTATATATATATATATATAATTCATCATATTAATTAAATCCCAGTTACGACGTATAATAATCATTTAGGTATGCTTAGGAGCATTATAATTAACTGTCACTGATATGCAATCCTTACCTGAAAGAAACTGCTAATCAGATTGACAGGAAGATATTGAATTAAAATCATTATTGATGATAAAATGATCAATCCAAGTATCTGAAGTAGCGGTGTGATGTGTAGCATCATTGGTGACATTGTGCTGCGCGGCAATGAAAAATCGTATATAGGATCCGTTGACCAAAATTCTTGAGTGGTGTTTGTACTAGACTCATCCAAATCATCAGTCCAATAAATTTTTTAATTTTTTCGGAAGTGATAAGATTCTATTTATTTGGTCTAGCGTGACCAGTCATTTCATGTTCAAGTAATTTCTGCTCTGCATATCCATTAGTTTCTGTGACTAAAAAACTTATTACTGCTTCATTCAAGAATATCGAAAGAACTTCACCTAGGCTAATGTCACAGGGCAAATCCATCAGAAGACTGCTTTTTCCAGTGAACAGAAATGATTATTGCCTGCTATCGAACTCGTTCTATTGGATATTGTCCAATGAATCATGAGCTGTTGTCAATTTCTCTTCTTCGTCTAAAACTAGTTCTTCTAGCATGTCTTCAAAATCTTCACTTGCATATGATTCATCAGTATCCGAGTCTGTATTCGATGAAATGCTATTTATAACTTTTTTCATCGCTTTTCCTGGAAATCTCCCTTGATCTCGTTGTTTCTTACTAGCAGTAACCTCTGTGTTTGTAGAATATAAGACTTAAGCAATTTGAAATTATTGTCGTGAGTTCGGTTAATTCAACGTACGAATGAGTGACATAGGAAAGGATAAATAAATCAATCAACACAATTTTACGCGGTATAGAACACTTGCCTAGGCATAAAAACTCTCACGAACTTTAAAGAAAAGCCAGGACAATCGGAGACTTTATTCAAACAAATGATACAAGAAGTAGTACCCTGTTAAAAAGCTACACAAAGAACGCATGCACCTTTTATGGTCGCGAGGAACTTCTTTCTTCCTTACGCTAGTCAGCTTTCTTACCTACGTTTTCGCACAACTATTCACGGTACCGCAACCTACTTAGCCACGTTATCTGTCCTACAAATGGGCGTTATTCTCGTCGCCAACATCCTCAACCAGGAGGTAGTCTGAGCCGCTGCGATTCTCTCCTACGTTGGTAGACCGGCAAGCCCTGTAAGAAACACCGCTACTCTCTGTAAAAGGAATGGTCGATTCTCTGCACGACCCTAAAACGGTTGTGTCTCTGCAGCAACCCTTGAATAATTGTGTCTCTGCAACCACTCTTGAATGGTTTTGTCTCTGCAACAACCCTGAATACTTACACGATAGTAGCTTGGAAGCGCACCACAAAGCAAACCACATCTCTTACTTAAACAAAGTGAATATGGCCTCACTCTCTATTCTCAGAAATAACACTCTTTATCTTGCTATCCAGAACTGGACTAGACTACTGCGCGCGCTCTCGAGACCACGGTCCCACGCACGCCTCTCCCATCCCACCTACCTCAAGACGCACTCGCATGCCCCTGACGTGCTAAGGCGGTCCACCATGTATTTCTAATGTCCCCGCGCGCCCTCACAACTTAACTAAGGCCATCGTAACCGGTCCTATTTAGGGTGTTAATATACTCAATCTAATGTCTCCACGCCGTCGCTATCTAACCTATTCCGCGCGCAATACAAAACGGTCAAGTACCCTAATTTCACCGAACATCCCGCCCGCCTTCGTCATACTGACGAACCAAAACTAGCTGTTAATCGAGTATCTTAAGTGGTTGTATCTGCTATCTGAGAAGGCTTAGCCGCGCAATGTGTCGCTGACGTGAAGAAGTAGCAAACTTTACGGTGACCACTCGAACCAAACCATCCGGCCCAGGGTGAACCTCTCTGACTCTGCCTAAGGGCCATTTTGAGGGGGGGTACCGGTCGTTCCTTACTAACACAAGCTGACCTACTTTGAAGTTCTCGCAAGGATCCCTCCGTTTTATTCGACACTGCAAGTGTGCCAAATACTCGCTCGACCAACATTTCCGGAATTGTTTCGAATTCGCTGAAAAAGCTGAAACCTACTTAAACGGTTCTCAGGTAGCTTTGGTAAATCGGCGTCCTGAATAAAAGTAGAAACACCCTCATTGAGAAGATGAGAAGGAGTGAGCGCCCCCAGATCGTCGGTATCCGAACTTAGCGGCCATAGAGGACGAGAATTGAGGCATGCTTTAATTTCCACGAGGACTGTGGATAACTCCTCAAAGGTGAGCGTATGCACCCCTATGACTTTCTCTAAATGGTGCTTCACTGATTTGATTCCGGCTTCCCACAACTCACCATAATGTGGAGCACTGGGTGTAATGAACTTCCAGTTCGTTCCATCGTTTGCAAGAAAAGATGCCACTCTCTGATAAAACTCCGAAGCACGGTTTGAACATAATCCTAAGCTCTTTATCAGCCCCCTGGAAATTAGTAGCATTGTCGCTTTAAAGATTCTGAAAATACCCCGTCTACCTGCAAACCGACGATACGCAGCTATGAAGGACTCAGAGGTTAAGTCACTAACCAGCTCGAGGTGAATAGCTCGAGTAGCAAAACAGAATTCTTCTGTAGGTCTGCAATTCTTCTGGCAGGTCAAAAGTTTCGTTGTCTGGTGTTGTAATGGAAGTCACCAATAGCGCGTTCGACTTCTTGTCTGTGGCTTCTTTCATGATAAATTCGAAACATAATTTATCCATTTTTCTTCAGTTTCTCTTTTTGAATTTTAACGGACAAAAATGTCGTTTTATAAGACTATTTATGTTGTAGGTCGAATACAGTTAAAACAAAATTGTGTTTCTGTAACAAGAAGATTTAAACTTTTATTTTCAAACTTATGTGACTAATATTTACATTTTTTACCTGTAACGAAAAGAAACGACATTTAGTGTTCGTTATAAACCGTATCGTCCCTACTGCTCAAGTAAACGCTCGCGACTGATCTCGCAACCCTTATCTATTCCCCCTCTCTTTTACAACAGCTGACTTGTATGTCAGTTGTATGTACCGACGATTTTGACTAACGCGGTAAATTAATTAAAGAATATTTCTTTAAAGTTGTATATTTTTCAAAAAAATAAAATACAAACAAGAAAAGATAAATTGATAGCCAGAAATAACATTTATTATAAAAAAATGAATAACAAAGAGAAAATTATCTTGTCAGAAGAATTCAGCTTAGCGATTTTTAAAGATATCCATGAGAATTTAGGTCATATAGGTATAAGACAGATGCATCAAAATATCAGTCCAAAGGCTAATAATTCAAACGGCCTATCAAAAGAAGATCTGAAACAAACTTTTAGTAGTGCTTCCCAAACAATGACTGAACAAAAGAGGACAATTAAGTCATCTTCAGAAAGGTTCATTCTAGAAAAACTCACCAACAAAAAGAGCGATATTACCCAATGATAGATCTATTCGAAAGAGAATGCGAACGCCTGAATGTTCAACGAGATGAGGAGAAAATAGAAATTCTGAGATTGTTCTTAGAAGGTTCTTGCGTTGACTGGTACAGTTCGATGTTAATGAAACACTCCATAAATTCTAGTTGGGCAGATTGAAAAAAGATTTTGTTGATACTTACTAAAATAAGGGATAGTCAACAGCAAAATATGCTATAAATTTTAAGTATATAAGTTGCTCATTACTGGACTATGCATTGAAAAAGGAACAAATACTTCTGGATATGGATAAAAATATTAATACGGAAATAATGGTATTATTGATCGCCACTGGTCTGCCAGACTACATCACGGATAAAATGGACCAAAACGAAATCAAAGGAACGAAAGATCTGTTCAACAAGATCAAAAGTCTGGAATACTTGGTAGAAAAAGGAGACTTCAATGGGAAAAAAATCCACCTGAAACTTATAAAAATAAAGTAGAAAAGAAAAATCCCTGTAAAGTATGCGAGTTAATATGAAAAAAAAAATAGATGCCACCTCGAAAGCGTTTGCTGGTTTAGAACAAAAACGGAATAAGGGGAAGAAAAGAATCCAATAAAATTAGTCAATAACTCACAACTGGAAGTTAAACTACAAAATGAAGAGCCAAAAACTAGTATTGCTGCCATTGATAAAAGTAAAGGTATTATTGGACAATAAAGAGGAGGTTGATTGAATTTATTACTCTGGTGCGAATGTTTCGTTAATCAGTTCAAAGTATTTAAAATCAAAAATGGAAAACCCAATGAGTCCAAAAAATACAAGATTAAAACGATCAACGGCGTAAGAAGAGCTAGTGGTTTTATCACTTGAAGTATAAAAATTTTTAATATAGAAAAAAAAATGAATGTTTACATAGTATACGAAGAAAAGTTGACAATGAATTTCTTATCGGACTCGATTGCATCAAAGAATTCCGTTTGATGCAAGATGAAAATTTAACAGTCAGTCAAGTGGAGGAAAAAAAAAACCAAAAGATTAGCGAAGAACAAAAAAGTAATAGTATGATTGATAAAAACTTAAGGAATGAAAGCGTAGAAGAAAAAGTGTTGGTTAATTTCAACGAAAATGTCAAAGAAGAAGACTTTAAGATTGATATAAATCATCTGAACAATGAAGAAAGACTTATAATAAAAGAACTAATAAATGAATATACCTCAATTTTTGCTAAAGATAAATACGATATAGGCACGGTGAAAAACTATGAATCACACATCGATTTACAGACAGAGAAATATTGCAGTAAGAGACCATATCGATGCACAGTAGAAGAAAAGAAGGAAATTGAATCACAAGTAGCAAAATTATTAGATAAAAAAATTGATTGAGGAATCATACAGCCCGTTCGCCGCGCTAGTTACTCTAGCATTCAAAAAAGAAGAAAACAGGAAATCGAGATTATGCATTGACTTTAGGGACTTAAACAAAATCGTTGTTCCACAATCGCAACCATTCCTTTTGATTGAAGACCTTGTGATTAAGACAAGAAACTGTAAATATTTTTCGACGCTGGACATAAACTCAGCATTCTGGTCTATTCCTTTACAAATGTCAGACAGATACAAAACAGCATTCGTTACACAAGAAGGTCACTTCCAGAGGACTTGTTTACCATTTGGACTTAAGACCTCACCAGCGATATTTCAAAGGATAATGAGTAACATAATCAGAAAAAACAATCTTGCAGAGTTCACCATCTGTTATATAGACGACTTACTAATATTTTCCAAATCATTCAACGAACATATGAATCACCTGAGGCGGCTGTTTTAAGCCATAAAGAAGGAGGATTCAGATTGAAATTCTCGAAATGCGCTTTTTCAAGAGACTCGGTGAAATACTTGGGTCATATTATACAAAACAATTCGGTCAAACCTTTAAACGACAATTTTATTGCGATAAAAAAATTTCCAATGACAACTACAAAAAAGAATGTAAGACAGTTCCTAGGCAAAATAAATTTTTATCATTGGTATGTACCAAACATAGCTATTAAGTTGGACCCGCTACACAATTTATTGCGAAAAGACCAAGAGTTTAAATGGACCGAAGAATGCCAGAAATCTTTCGATGAGATGAAACGAATACTATGCTCACAGCCAGTTCTTACAATTTTTGACCCAAAACTACCAATACGGATCTATACAGATGCCAGCCTTCTAGGACTTGGGGCAATATTGAAACAAATTCAAGAAAATGGAGAGGAAAAACCCGTTGGGTATTTTTCAAAATAATTAAATACAGCGCAGAAAAAGAAAAAAGCAACGTTCTTAGAATGCTTAGCAATAAAAGAATGCTTACAGTATTGGCAGCACCTACTACTGGGCAGAAAATTCAAGGTAATTTCAGATCACAAGCCATTAGAAAATCTAAATATTAAATCTCGAACGGATGAGGACTTGGGAGATCTAACAAACTATTTATCTCAGTACGATCTTGAAATTGAATACTCTCCAGGAAAATATAACCAAGAGGTTGATTGTCTTAGTAGGAATCAAGTACTGAACTCAGACGAAGATTATGGAGAACAGCTAAAAACTGTAAATATGATAAAATTGGAAAATATTGTCGAAGACCAAAAGAAGAACAATAAAATACAAACAAGAAAAGATAATTGATAGCCAGAAATAACATTTATTATAAAAAATGAATAACAAAGAGAAAATTATCTTGTCAGAAGAATTCAGCTTAGCGATTTTTAAAGATATCCATGAGAATTTAGGTCATATAGGCATAAGACAGAAGCATCAAAATATCAGTCCATATTATACAGCCGAAAATTTGACAGAAAATATAAAAAAAATTTGTAGAGATTGTCTGACATGCATCAAAAATAAAACAAGAGGACAACAAAATACGGCTTAATGTCACAATTAGGTCCGGCAACAGAACCATATCAGATTATGTCAATAGACACCGTAGGAGGGTTTGATGGATCAAGCTCGACAAAGAGATACCTACACCTCTTAGTCGACCATTTCACACGATATGCCTACATACGAACGTCCAAATCCCAGAGTGCACCCGATTTTATTAAATTGGTAGATATGGTCGCAGAAACGGAGAAAATTGGAAGCATTTTAGCTGATCAATATCCCGGGATAGATTCAAAAGATTTCCGGGAATACATAGAAGAAAAAAATACCCATCATTTTTACAAGTGTTGATTCCCCGTTCTCAAATGGTCTGAACGAGAGATTGAATCAGACACTCGTCAACAGGATCAGATGCAAATGAATGAAAACAAGAAGAAGGTAGCTTGGACAACTGTAGCACAAGAATGTGTGAAATATTACAACGACACTAAACATAGTATCACAGGATTTGCTCCCTCATACCTGATGTATGGAAGAAACTCCACAACACTGCCTAAAGAATTAAGAATAACAATCACTCGGGAAGATTGGGCAAAAGATAAAATAACAGCGTTAGAAAACTCGAAAAAATCCCATGAGTATAATAAGAATATCTATGATAAAAATAGAAAACAGTTGATGTTGTCCGCAGGCGATTGGGTATACGTGGAGAATGGAAACAAGTTAAATAGAAAAAACTGGATGAATTGAGAAGTGGACCCTATGAAATTTTAAAAAAACTTTCGATCTCAATATTTGAAATTAACATGGGACGGAAAAGACAAAGGTCAAATTTATTCCATATATCAAAATTAATTCCAGCAATAACGGGAAATCAATAAAAAAAATTAAGTGCTGATTTAGTTATAAATAGATATATTATTTGTACATTATTCATAAGAAAATGTAAACATTTTCTCCTTCGGGAGGGAAGATGTAAAGAAATATTATTTATTTAATTTACCGCATTAGTCAAAATCGTCGGTACATACAACTGACATACAAGTAAGCTGTTGTAAAAGAGAGGGGGAATAGATAAGAGTTGCGAGATCAGTCGCGAGCGTTTACTTGAGCAGTAGGGACGATACGGTTTATAACGAACACTAAATGTCGTTTCTTCTCGTTGCAGGTAAAAAATGTAAATATTAGTCACATAAGTTTGAAAATAAAAGTTTAAATCTTCTCGTTACAGAAACACAATTTTGTTTTTAACTGTATTCGACCTACAACATAAATAGTCTTATATATAGACTCTTTCAGTTGGCTTAATACTTTACTAATACAATCTTATGATTTTCAGGTTTGCAAGTATTTGAAAATTTGGAAAAGCACAGCATCTATAAGGCTTTCTTATTGTTTTGTGTATCAAGTACATACATAAAAGAAGAGTTTACAAGATTTAAAATGAATCCAGGCAATTTTTTTATGGTACTTAAACGAGAAAATACCTCAGCTTTCTTCTATCATAATTGTAAACTTTATTAATTCACATATTCCATTAGTATATTGTTTATTGATGCCATTGCGAGTAAAGTCTATTCTTCTATGCGTTTGCAAGCAAAAATTGATAAATTAGGCTCATAAGTATGGATAAAAAAATTACCATTGATTAAAGAAAAAAATAATTGGATTGTGAATGTTAAATGTTCTGCATTTAACTTAGGTGTTTACGAATACTTGTTAAAAAATGATGTCAGGCTAGAATCACAGATATCTATTGCCGAATATTCAGAGACAGATGAAAAAGGTCGTAGAGTAATGGGACTAGTTGATAATTTCACTATAAGTAATGAAATTTCAGCCGATCCAGATTTTACTTAGATTATTCCAGACAGTTGGAGCTTTGTAGATGCTTCATCAATTCCCCAAGCCTATTTGGCAGCTTACTGCATTTTTCATTCAGATACTTGGAGGTTTAAACGAATTAAAATTGTATTAGTACATTATGGTGCTAGCGACGAAGGACAGGCTCTCATAACTTTATCCTTATCTTATAATTTTGATGTTTACACTACTTACGAAACGGAAGCAGAAAAACGAGTGATCGAGTCGATGCGACCACGTTTTTTTTTTTTTTTTTGTTTTTTGAAGGGGTTAAAAAAAGAGGCAAATCTTCTGAAGACCATAAGAAGGCTCTCGCGACCTCAGGCACCCGACGACCGCGAACGCGCAACTCGCGTGACCGATTCTCCCTTTACTTCCACTTATTATTCAAAGAGGTAGCAAAGGGTAGCCTACGGCCTAAACCTCCATCATCTGATTCGTGAAATGTCGACAAGAAAATGTCTTCATTGCACGCGCCAGGCAGATGTAAGATCCCCCGAACATAGGGCTACCATAAAGCTGACAGCCGTATGCCCATCCGCCCGACGGTGTGGAAACACGTAAGTATAACTTCACCACCGCAGGACCATTCCATACACACCATTCATTCATTCATCCATTCTTCTTTACCCGTTCATACTATCTCTTTCGTTACTGAGGCCCATTCACACACAAGCGCTCGTCCCCATTCTCTCCGTCGCCATTGAGGTAACAGCAGTCCCACCGTTTCAGAGTACGAGACTCAAACCGACGGGGTCTTCACCATTTATCCTCGTTCTTCATCATGAACGGGCGACGTTTTCTCTTTCGTCCTCCAAGCATCCATCCTCTTTCTTACTCCGGAGTACCGTTTCCACAAAAGTGGCGATTTCCGTCCAGAATTTCTGATTTCGGAGCAACAAGCCGACAATATTGTCAGGCGATATTTCTCCTACCGTCGTCATTAATTCTCGTCTCCTGTCCACCCAGCGGTCACAGTCAAAGAACGTGTGTTCCGCGTCGTCCGTCTCGTGTCCGCAGTACTTGCAGTCCGAGGTCTGTACAATGTCCCGTCCGTGCAGATAGTGCCTGAAGAAACCATGTCCGGTAAGGAGCTGAGTGAGGTAAAAATTCACCTCCCCAAATTCCCGTCCCGTCCAGGCACCCAGGTCGACTATCAGTCTTTTTGTCCACTTTCCATACATACCAGCAGTCCAGCGTGCGTGCCAGTCCGTCATGGTACGTTCTCTCTCATTCTTCGCCGCGTCGAGCCTTGTCGCGCCTGCATCGCGTTCATGTATTCTTTTGCGTTCCCTAGCTAATAGGTCTATAGGAATCACGCCCGCCACCACGAGAACTGCCTCCGTTGAGACCGTTCTATAGGCGCACGCAACCCTAAGCGCACTCTGTCTTTGAACTCTTAAGAGTCTTTTCCGGTACACCCCCACATCGAGAGCGTCGGCCCATACCTCCGCTCCGTACAAAAGGATCGAGTGAGTCGTCGACATAAGCAGTCTTCGTTTGCATTGTCTCGGTCCGTGTGTGTTCGCCATCAGCCGGCTGAGCTGAGATATTCTCGCTGCCGCCTTATCGGCCGTCTTTTCGATATGTGGCCAGAACGTCAGCTTTGTATCCAAGGTAACCCCCAGATACTTGGCCTTGTCACTGGTCACGATCTGCTCAGTTCCAATCATCATCGGCACTGTAGTCGGTATCCGTCTTCTCGTCAGCATGAGGATCTCCGTCTTGCTCAGCGCAATCGTGAGTCCATGCTCAGTCATCCAGTTGTCGACCCTCCTCATTACTTGATTGAGAGTCAATTGTGCTGTCTTGGTCTCCCTTTCCACGATCACTGCAGCTACGTCGTCAGCGTAAGCCACAAGCGATGCGTTTCGGGGCATCTCCGTCCTTAGTAAGTCATCATACGTGGCGTTCCATAAGTCTGGTCCCAGGATAGACCCCTGCGCTACTCCCGCAGTGATCCTTCTGGTCGCCTGTCCCTGTTTCGTCTCGTACGTTATTCTTCTGTCCTTGAGATAGTCCTCCATCACCCGAGCCAGGTACGACGGAACCCTGAAGGTCCTTTTCAGAGCCCGCAGGATATCCACCCACCTGGCCGAGTTGAAGGCGTTCTTCACGTCCAGTGTCACCAGCAGAACTAACGGTCGTGTTCTGTGGTTCATCGTCTGAGCTTTGTGGAAGGTCTCCACAACGTCGCGTATCGCTCCGATTGTAGATCGTCCCCTGCGAAAGCCGTGTTGTGTATCGGAGAGGCCACCGGCGGCTTCGATCGCGTCCGTCAGTCGTGGTCTTAGCAGTAGCTCGAAAGCCTTGCCCGTCGTGTCAAGGAGACTCAGAGGTCTGTAGGAACTCGGCAGATGTGGTTCCCCCTTCCCTTTATCGAGAAGAACCAGCCTCGCCATCTTCCATCTCTTGCTGAAAACGCCCGATGCAAGACATTCGTTAAACATGTCCAGCAAAACGTTTGGCCTTTTCTTGGCTATCACTCGGATAACCTCTCCAGGTATCCCATCAGGGCCAGGCGCCTTTCTGGCCTTCATCAGAGAAGAAGCTCTAATGACCTCCTCCTCCGTGAAGAAAGGAACCTCGATCCCATCGTGGGCCTCGTTTGTCTCCTCTCTGTCTGGATGTGGAGGAAAAAGTCCGTCCACAATTCGTCCCAGTATCGTCTCGTCTTGCAACACAGGCGGACCCCGATTCTCCAGTTTCCGAGTCACAATTTTGTAGCCCAGTCCCCAGGGATCGTTGTCCACCTCGTCACACAGTTGTCTCCAGCATCGTGTTTTGCTGGCTTTTATTGCGACCGTCAATGTCTTCCGTGCTGTCCTATATTCTGCCGATAAGGTATTAGCTTCCGGCTTACCTCTTTCTCGCGCGCGATACATTCGTCTTTTCGCTCTTATACACAGCCCTCGCAGATGAGCGATCTCGTCTGTCCACCAGTATGTCGATCGTCTATGGTGCGTACTATGTTTTCGTGGCATTGAGACGTCGCAGAGGTGACGGATCAGCCTCATCGTCTCATCCACTAGTTTTTCCGTCCTTTGTCTTCCCGTCAGCCCGTACGGAACGTTGTTTATTGGAGCACAAGCATCCAACAAAGTCTCCGTCAGTTTTGTTGAGTCCAGTTTGTTAACGTTCCACCGTAGTTTGTAATCGGTTCTGTCGCGTCTTACCGACCCATCCGCCACTTCAAAATTGATGTACTGGTGATCGCTGGCCGTAAAGTCATCGATCACTCTCCATCTTTTTATCCGTGACAGAAAGTCTGCTGTAACCATCGTGACGTCTGGGATGGAAGATCCATACCCTGGTCTTACGTATGTCGCGTTACGTCCGGTGTTGGCCACCACCAGATCTAGCCTGGAAGCCATCTCCAGCAGTAACCTACCCCGTTCGTTGGTGTTGTCCATGCCCCACTCGACCGCTCTTGCATTGAGATCGCCGGCTACTATGAGGTTGCCCGGTAGCGTCCTCAACGCGTACTCTAACTCGTCGACCTTTCTGTCGAATTCACCGATGGTACAGTTTGGGGTGAGGTAGACACTGACATAAGTGACGGTATCCAGCCTCACCCAAACGTGATCCTCGCCCGCCCCGCTTCCGCGTACACGCGACCCGTTCCTCACCACCCAGATGGCCGACGTTCCCGATGCGTTTTTAAACCACGTCGGTATCGTCAGGTCTCTGTACTGTTCGCATATCATGAGTACGTCAGCGTCGTGTTCTGTTGCGATGTGGCAGCAATAATTGTGCTGTCTCGCATCTCTGCAGGTTTCCTTGTATCACGGTCATGTCTGCGTCTTTTTCCTGGACTCCTCCAGCGCTGCCCTGAACACCGCGCACTCTCCCTTACCAGGGATGTGTTTAGTGTCCCGGTGCCCCGCTTCAGAGCACAGGAAGCATTTAGGAGTCACGTTACAGTCTTTACCGACGTGGTTGTACCCTCCGCACTTCCAGCAACACCGTCCTCTGTCCGGTCCTTTGCACGTCTGTCTAGTGTGACCGAATCCTAGGCACTTGTAGCACCTTGGGACTGTCAGTCTCGGTTTGACACGGCGGTCCATCCATCCGATTCTGATTCGTCCTTTGTTGAGGAGAGCCCTTGCTGCGCCTCCCTCAACCTCACACACTGCCATATACTTGTTGTTCTTGTTGGGTCCAAAGATGTGTACCTTTGGATCCCTTCCGTCTGACGTCTCCCGTTGTAGTGCGTCAGTCACGTCCTTGATGTCAACGGCACAGTCGAGGTCCAAAATCTCGAGCGCGACGCCCGAGGTGATGTCCCTCACACTTGCCTCATCCCCTACAGCCTGCTTGATCTTATCCTGCAGGGCTTCTCTCGCGTCTGCCCCGCTTTTAATGCGAAGCAGAACGCCTCCGTCCTTCGTCACTTTGTAACCTCTTATTTGCGCCTGTTCCGTCGTCAGGTCAGCGTCCTTCATCCGTCTCAGTGCGTCAGCGAACGTCTTTCCGTCGGAGGGTTTGATGAGAACGGCTCCGCTCTCGAGGGTGCGGGACCGTGCTCCTCTCTTCCTCTTCTTATTATCTTTATTTTTGGGCCCTTTGGTCGCGTTCGTCTTCGTCGGAACAGGCGTCGTATCGTCTTTCGCGTTGCCGTCGGTCCTGACTGGGACTTTCAACGTCCTTTTCTTATAGGACACCGTCTTCCACCCGGATCCCCCCGCCGGCTTCTTAGTCGGGGTGAAATCCGGACTGGATCCGGTAGTTTCCCGTTTCCTCTTTGTCTGTGGCGTCAGTTCGGTCTGTCCACCGTCCTTATCGCCACCCATGCGGACCCGAGCACTGCTCTGCTGCAGCTTACACTCCTGCCGAACAACGTCCAGCGCCTCCCTCAAGACAGCTATGCTTGCCTTGACGGAGGAGCTGGTGTTCCTCGGCATGTCTTTTTCAATCTTGACCAACTCGCAGTACATTGACGCGAGCCGGTCCATCACTCTTCCACTGACATACGAAACCAGGGACCCTGCAGTGGTTCCGTTGTCCTCTTCCATTTGGGTTGGGGTTGGGAGCCCCGAGCTGTTCGATGCGTTTGAACTTTTTCCTTCTTTCGTGTTTTTCATTTTTCTTGATATAGTTTACCCGTCCCAGTTCGAAAAACCCTGTGTGTGTAATTGTAAGAGAAAAGTCTGTAAGTGAGCAGCTTCCCGCTACGACCCCGAAACCACCCCGTAGATCCCGGCGGTCGGGCAGCTTCGACGGACACCGGTGGCCTCACCGAGGCCCCACCACATCCGCTGCAGGGCCCAGTCCGGGCGCCACCCGGCACTGAAACGAATATGGAGATTTTTCGTTGGCTGATAGGGCAGCCAAGCCCGTCTGGCTGGAGGGCTCGGGCCCCTGTACTATCCAACGGCCCAGGTGCATCAGACCTAGTTTTCTCGGGGTACCCTCCAGTGCTCAACGCCCCGGCTGACCAACCCCCAGGAAGGGGCAGGTCGCGACCGCCGCAGGTGCTCAGTGTCGAGTGTCGGTGATGTGTGTAACCATGTGAGAGATCATCCGCCATACATTCTTATTCATTCTACGTCCATACAGGAGGTACCCAGTTTAGTGGGCCCCTTAGCATTCGCGCGTGCAAACATTCTACTTTCACTTCCTCATTTACGCGTCGGGATAAACTCGTTTATAGAGCACCTGACTCACTCCGCTTCGTGAGAGAGAAGACCGTTTATAGGTCCCTCTCACCTCTTTTTCTCTCGGAATCACACTCCCATGGTCCTGTTAGTGTAACTGTCTGTGTATAGTGTAAGTGTGCGTGTGCCTGTATAAGTGTGTATGTGTAGTGACCATTGCTTCGTATTAGCCGCCGCTGCGGGAACGCCACTCATAAAAGTAGCATTCCCCAGCAACGTTGCCCGGCGGACACGACGAGAACGTTCGAAGATAGTACTTCCTAGAGCAGAGTGGACACTCCACCCTAAGCCGCCCGCCTCCATAATAGTAGTATAGTAGTATTGGCTCAAAGCAACAAACATATGGTTAAAAACAAAAACAAAAAAAGAAATTTTTTTAAATTAAATCCTAAGTCACAAAACACGCTGAATGTCTCTATTAAATCACCTGTTATTACAATATTTTTATAATGCATAAATAACTCATCAAAATCTTGCTCAAAAATATTCAATAATGCTGTGTTAGGCGGCCTGTAGATCACAGAAATTAAAACTTTATTACGAACCGATGACCATACTTCAGCAATCATGTACTCAGGAAAATCATCTATTTGATTTGTTAAGCAAGCAACAATACGAGAAAATAACGTATTGCGTACAAATAATTAAATACCTTCACCATGACGACGCTTGCGATCATGTCGATGTAAATGGAACATCGGAAGCAATATTTGAGCATCTACAATACAACTGAAAAGCCATGATCCAGAGACAACAATAATGTCCTTATTAGTTTTTCTAAAAAATTCTCGAAACTCATCAATATGAGGAATAAGTGATTGGGCATTTAAGTGACATATTTTTAAATTAAACGATGATTCAGCAATAATATTACGTTGCTGAGAGCCAATACTACAATACTATTTACATAGACTATGGATATTTGATAGGTCCATTGACGGCAAAATTTTTACAGGTTCCGATCCATTTTTAAGGTCCGCGCAAACAGAATTAGCCGTAATCCAAATATTTTTTTTGCTGATGTGAGAAAACTTCTTAGCAATATTTTGTCGCAATTTATACAATGCCGTTGGATACCGCTTATTTACAAAACTTAGCGTCTTTTGTGACCCATTGATGACTAAATTTGCTGTAACATCATTGCATTTCCTCCTGCAGGCAGAAAACTTATCGACCAAATTTGGTGAATTGCATTTTATGATGATATCTCGTTCGCGAACAGAGTTTCCTTTACCATTTTTCTTCTTGTTGTATCCAATTCTCTCTACCAATGAGAAACTATTAGCGCTTACATCAAGAACCTCTATAATTTTACCAAGTTTAACCTCTGCAGCTGGTAAGCTCTTCGAAGCCGCCTCTGTGAGACCCGAAATGACAAATTTATCGTCTTTTAATTTAAGCTTCATTGTATTTTCAACGGCTGAACTAAACGGTCTTTGCGCTTTAATGTAACATCTGTCAAAGATTTTACGTGCCCGTGCTTTTATGTCCGACAGAAGGTCTTCATTAATTTCCATTACCTGCGACGAACCGGAATCGTTATCGCGATCTACCTCTATACTCATAATATCAGCGATCTCTTTTTCTTCGCTTAAAAATAGCTTTGCTACCAACATAAAGTCTCGACCTAACACTAACGCGCTGCTTATCGTCGTATCTGGTACGACTCGTAATGTAATTTTGTATTCCTTATCACTGAAAACTAATATCGCATCTACACAGCCGATCACTTCCAAACCGCTACTATTAATTCCGCAAAATCGATTCGAATCAACCTTAGTAAACATATATTCGCGCGGAATAAATCGGTCCTTAATAAAACAAATAGGGCTTCCTGAATCTAAGAGCGCTTTTAACCCATTTGCATGCAAGCACGGAATAATCCGCGGGTCGCGACAGTCAGCTATCACCAAGCTCGGAATAATCTGCGAGTCGCGACAGTCAGCTATCACCAAGAGCGGAATAATCTGCGAGCCTTCGTTTATTTTTGTTACCAGTTGCAACATATTCTTCAATTGCATCAGACCACGTTTAACCATTTGTGAGAGCGTTCCAGTTCTTTGAGTTTAATATACATCAGTGTATTTTAAAAAAGTTTTACTTTTTCTGTGAAAATCTTTCAAATTGCCACTATTAGTAAGTTTTGCTCCAAGAATTCGAAAGCAATCTTATTTTGTAATATAATCTAAAATTTAGTATGCCCCAATGGATATTGAGTATCCTGATTCGGAATCAAGTAATGAGGTACGACTTTCTAGAAGACGTTGCCGGTGGATTTCGTCAAGTTCTGATAGCGAAAATGAACAGAGCTATAGTTTGATAAATGAAGAGTACGTGTGGAAAGCCGAAAATCATACTCCGATTATACATCGTTTTACAAATGTGGGTGGTGCAACTGTAAATACACGGGGTCTGTCGAGAGGGGAGGTTTTTGAATTATTTTTTAACAATGAATTAATTACAAAAGTAATTATGGAAACCAATAAGTATGTTGCAAGCGACGCAGACTTTATATCTTTGAAGGGGACGAATTAAAAGTATTTATTGCAGTAAATATTTTAATGAGTCTATATATATAATTTCCAAGCCCATGATTCAAAGCTATTGGTCAACAGATAAAAGTATAGAAACTCCGTATTTTAAGAATGTCATGAGCTGTAGCCGATTTATTTCTATCTCACAAAATTTACACTTTTCCAGTACAAATAATCCTAATAACCCATTGTCTAAAATTCGAAAAGTTATTGAAATTGTAAAGAAAACTTTTATTCGTATGTATGTCCCAAATAAAAACATTTCCATTGATGAATCACTAATGGCATGTAGAAGTCGTTTACATTACATACAATTTATTCGAACAAAACGTGCGAGATTCGGTGTCAAATTTTATAAAGTCTGTGATTCACAATCACGATACATACATAATTCAATATATATAGGAAGAGATAAAACTGCTACAGGATCTGCTGGCAGGAATGTTGTATTGAATTTGTTGAAAGAAAGTCAATTATTGCACAAGGGGTATTGCTTATTCATTGATAACTGGTACAGTTCACCAACATTATACCGAGAATATTATATAATATGAAAAATGTATGCGGAACAGCGAGAATAAATAGGAAAGAAATTCCTCCAGAATTAAAATCATGCGTATTACAAAAAGGGGAAGCTGTTATATTTAGTATAAAAGAGATGGCGGCGATAAAGTGGAAGGACAAGAAAGATGTCGTTATGCTAACTACTATGCACGATTTAAGTTTTGTTGAAGAAAAACGAAACCGATATACTGGAGAAAATAGTTTAAAACCAACCGCAGTAGTAGATTACAATCAATATATGGGTGGAGTTGATGTTGGCGACCAGATGTTAAGCAAATTTCATACTATTCGACGATGTAAAAAAGCCTATAAAAAAATATTTTTTTATTTTATTGACATGATGTTGCTAAACACTTATGTAATTTTTAAAAATCATAAGAAAGATCGATCGTTTCATGTGTTTAAACAGTTATTAGCTGAAGAAATTATTGATAAATATTTACCCAATATGAATGTAAATAAGGCACCTGTCAATGATTCCATTACGAGATTTACTGGCAGACATTTTCCTGTACAGATACCTGCAACTCCAGCAAAGGGAAATAGAATTTCAAAACGATGCGTTCTATGCCTAAGTATGTCAATTCGAAGGGAGACAGTATTTAAATGCCATGTTTGTGATAAAGCATTATGTATTGACTACTTTAAAGAATTTCACGAACGTTAATTTATTTATATGTTCATTTTAACTAAAATAAGTTTATTTTATTTATAAAAAAATATTTGTTTATCCTTTTGTGTAAAAAAATGTAAAATGCGATATAATACTTTGTATAAATCGTTTAAAAAGTACATTTTTAATGAGCTCGATGAATTTTTATCATGAATCATCATCGATAATTTCGATGCCCGTTACTGCACATACGATCGACCGCGCGTGGTGATACGCGTCATTCGTTTGTTGAACGTCGCTGATGTTTCGATGTGGAAGCTTAAGTAGAGCGATGATGCAAATGGGTTAACCGCATACTAAAATTATTTTCTTCCATATTAATACGCAGTTCTACCTCACGTAGAAAGTTGTTGTTGTCCTCTTCCTGCGTTACCGTGACACAATTAATTTGTTCTTCTCTTGGCTGGCAGTGATTGGCCCGATGACCAGAATTACTGCATTTAAAACATGTTACACGCTCACTCTTCGGCCTTGGACAATTTCCCATCAAGTGCCTGAACTTGTTACAATTATAGCACCTTCTCTCGTTCGCACCCTTCGTCTTCTCTTCACCCTGAGAAGAAGATCCAATCTTACCACCCGACTGAAGATCTTCGCGTCGTTGCCGATGAATCGTCTCCTTCGGTGCCGATACACTTGCACACCTTTTATGGTCGCGAGGAACTTCTTTCCTCCTTACGCTAGTCAGCTCTCTTATCTACGTTTCCGTACAACTATTCAAGGTACCGCAACCTACTTAGCCACGTTATCAGTCCTACAAATGGGCGTTATTCTCGTCGCCAACAATCTATACCTGGAGGTAGTCTGAGCCGCTGCGATTCTCTCCTACGTTGGTAGACCGGCAAGCCCTGTAAGAAACACCGCTACTCTCTGTAAAAGGAGTGGTCGTTTCTCTGCACGACCTTAAAACGGTTTTGTCTCTGCAACAACCCTTGAATGGTTGTGTTTCTGCAACCACCCTTGAATGGTTGTGTCTCTGCAACAACCCTGAATACTTACACGATAGTAGCTTGGAAGCGCACCACAAAGCACACCACAGCTCTCACTTAAACAAAGACAATATGGCGTCACTCTTTATTCTCAGAAATAACACTCTTTCTCTCACTATCCAGAACTGGAATTAGGTACTGCGTGCGCTCTCGAGACCAAGGTTCCACGCACGCCTCTCCCCTTCCACCAACCTCAAGACGCACTCGCATGACCCTGACGCGCTAAGGGGTCCTCCATGAATTTCTAATGTCCCCGCGCGCCCTCACAACTCAACTAAGGCCATCGTGACAGATCCTATTTAGGGTGTGAATCTACTTAATCTAATGTCTCCACGCTGTCGCTATCTTAACTATTCCGCGCGCAATACAAAACGGTCAAGTACCCTATTTTCACCGAACAGTTTCACTAATATTTTTCGGATTTGCAAGTGATTAAGTGGCTGCTCGTTTCTCTGCCTTTCAACCAGTTTGTATAAAATATAGGAAATAATTATGCAAACTTCTAATCCCCCAAAAAATAGCTTGCGCCAACGTTTCAGTGTTTTACGCATAAAACAGTATGTCGAGGCATAATGATCTGACTTTAGAAATTAAGATCGGATACCGAACGCGATAACTAGATATCTATTGACACTTTTCAGTCTGTCGACGAAGAAAACCCAGTGATACTAAATTATTATTTTCTATTTACTGTAAATTGCTTTCTCCGTTATCTTTATATTTGTGAATGCTATCCGAATTTTCCTTTGATAAATTCCTTTAAGTGTTCCGACAATGACGGAACATGCCGGCCTCCTTGAAAGGACTGCCTTTCAAAATAAAACTTGGAACCTAATAACGCTGATATGTACAATCTGATCAAAAAATATAATCTGACGTTGCCTAAAATAACATTTGATACTAACTAAATCTTCTAAGCACCACCTGTTAATAATACATTGAATACATTTTACAAATTATAAATGCTTATGACTGCCTATGGTTGCTCTATTTGTAGAACACATAGCCTTGTTGCCGCCCGCTTGATGATTTTTCTGGATGTTCGAATCATTGCTGTTTGAGTTACTCCGTCTGCGTCCGGTATTAATTGCTCCACCCTGCCCAGCAGCTATCGTAGTGAGGGTAGATTGTCATCTTGAATTACGACCAAGTGGCCCTTCTGTAGTGAATCACGTGTTTGCACGGATCCTTTTGGCCTCTGGTTTGAGCAGGTTTAAGTAGTTTTTTGACCACCGCTTAAAAATACTGTCGCAGCTACTCGATAAGTTGTGCCAGGATAACCGATTGATTGAAATTTCCTTTATGTCCGGTTTAGATACCGACAGCAGGGAGTCTCAAATAAGAAAATGAGCATGAGTAAGGGCGTTTATGTCTCTGGGATCGGCAGATAGAGGTAACAGATTGCGTAAATTTAATATTGCTTCTATCTGGGTTAGCACAGTACACAATTCCTCGAATGTTAGTGAAGCGTTTCCTACCACGAGTCTTAAGTGATATTTTGCGGCTTTCACTACCGCTTCCCACAAACCACCGAAATTTGGAGCGCCTTGCGGTATGTAGTGCCAGGTCACCCCTTCGACGCTTAATGGATCACTAATCTTGGGTTTCGCTATATCATTGAATACTTGTATTGTTTTTTCTCCTAACGCGCGATTTGCCCCAACGAAGTAAGTTCCATTGTTTGAATATATATTAGGAGGTTTACCCCGCTGTGCCATGAATCGTTTCAAATACGCTAAAAAACAATCTGTTGACATATCTGTCACCAACTCAAGGTTAACTGTTTTTGTCGCTATGCATAAGAATACTCTGCACCGTATGCCTTTACGTATTTAACATTCCATCTCCACCCCTCTTTTACCAGGATAGGGCCGCAATAATCTATGCCGGTGCTTGTGATGGTCCGGGAGGGGGTACCCCGCGATTCCGGTAGATTACCCATTTTGTATCGCGAAGCTATTAACGAGTTCTTGAAGCAGGTTACGCACTTCTTGATTTCTCTTCGGACCGTACTTCTGCTCACCATAGGCCAATAGTTCTCTCTTACCGCCGGGAGTGTCAGTTGCGGGCCCGCATGACAATTTTTCCGATGTTCATATTGAATTATTAGCACGGTAAGTTAGTGCGCTCTTGGAAGCACGATGGGGTATTTACTGTCGTACTGTATGCTCGCGTTTTGCAACCCCCTCTTACACGCATGTGTGTGTGTGTGTGTGTGTTCTGATTCTGTTATTGTCTAGAAAGCATTCTAATCTACCGCGTATTACAATGTTTGGATCTTTAGTCAGCACTCTTATTTCTTCTCTGAACTCTTGCTTTTGACACAGTTTGTTCAAACGACTTTTAGCTTCCGCGATTTTCGTCACAGCTAATGGACCGATGTCCTTGCCCTGTGCACGGCGCACATTCCTGCTGAACCTGCTGCAGTACGCTATTATTCGCACTAGGCGGTAGAATTGCGTATGTAGTTACTTTGTAGTTACACTTTCCTCATTCACAACCGCGTAATGCGGTATGTAGTAATTACTTAGAGCAGCTGCTTTATCGTTTGGAACCGTCCTCAAGTGCCCTAAATCCTTGTATTCTTTCATGAACATTGTATAATCATCTCGCAATACCGAATTTTTGGTTAACTTGCGCTCTAAGGTTAGAAATCGATTTAATGCCGCGGTCCTATTATCCTTGAGGCTTACTAATTTTTCTTCTATAACGGAGAGGTGTTCGACGAACTGACCGTCAGTGTCCCGTCTGTGCTTTCGTTGAAAGTGATCCTCGCAGTACTTTTTCTGCTAGATTAACGGATGAACGTCTGTGATGTTATCCAATTCTTGAAACCTTGATATATATATTTCTCGATATCCTGCGCTTGAGTCGCCACGTTGCACACTACCCCTTTAAGGCTGCCTTTACCACTTAGTAAATGTCCACCTACCACCTATCCTAACTGCGTTTTTTGAAGGGTTGGATGCGAACGCGTTGCTCTTATTTAGCCCGTGCATATAATCTCTAGGTAGACTTCTATTCCTAACAATACGTCAATATTTGCGCTTTCATAGAACGTGGCATTCTATCTTGATGGCTAGAATTTGAAAGTGGTAGTTTTTGTCAGCAAACCCTACTTTAAAATCATGCCAGTTCCCTTAATGGGAAAAAACTTATCATTAGCGAGGGAAGACTGCTGCAATTCGTTTGTTTCATTACAACTGAAGTGTGTTTTTCTGGATACACTCCTTCCGTCCTTACAACGTGAAAATGGAAAATCATAGCATTTTTTTCGAACAGAGTGAAAAAACGCAGGTACGCAATCGTGCACAAACCCGAAAGTGCTCGACTCAATATTTGTACTTTAGTAACGTTTGTATTCTGTTGGTGATCTGTGGTATCTGTTGGTTTTTCTTTAAAGTAACAATAAGTTACAAACGTCATCAAGTTTTTTTTTTATAAGTAGTGTTGATGTTAGGTGGATTAAATAAAATAGTTGTGGGTTAATAAACTCTAAAAATAACTCTTTATTAGAATCCTAGATTAATTTCTTACATTCTAAGTGTTACGACTAGCCGCTTGCTCTCTACCAACTGAACGTGCACACGCATGCTGGCTACAATTGTAGCTCCCTACCATAGGCTCTCGACACACACTCATATATATATGTGTATAAATTATAGTATAAAGGTACCATACTCAACATGCTTCCTTACCTTTATACTATATCCCACTATCATTTATTATCATTTCAAATACAACTTTATTTTAAAATTAACATTCTTCTAAATTTTTCAAACTTATCTCTACATAACGCTTTTGTAAACATATCTGCTAGATTTTTTTCGGATTCTACTCTGAGTACCTCGATAATCTTTTGTTCTACACTCTCATGTACATAGTGATAGTGAATTTCAATGTGTTTTGAGTTTTTCGTAAAATTACCGTACTTTGCAATATTTATTACCCCTGAATTATCTTCGTATACTTTAATCGGTTTTTTCATTTCAATTTCAAATACTTTTATTAGTTCTTTTATATATTTTACTTCAGTTACCAATTCCGATAATGCTACATATTCGGCATATGTTGACGCTTTGGTAATGCACTTCTGTTTTCGCGATTTCCAATAGATCAAGTTTCCATATAATCTAATCGCATATCCTGTTGTTGACTTTCTATCTGAACTATCACCTGCCCAATCAGCGTCTACATAACAATCAACAGTCTCATAGTTCTCATTTTATTGTAACATAACTTTAAATCTTTGGTACCATATAAATATTTCAAGATTCTCAAAGCATATCTAAAATGTGTACTCGTATAACAATTCTGAAATCGGCTAAGGTAGTTTACACTATAACTTATATCTGGCCTTGTGCCCGAACTAATATACAACAAGGCCCCTAGTAGGTTTTTATACATAATATTTTCATTGCAACAATCCGGTTTTTCTACATTTAATCTTGTTTCCATTGGGGTATTAAACACTTACTATTTACTACATCATATTTATCTGCTAGCTTTTCTATATATTTAATTTGACTTAATTTCATTTCATTCTTCTCTATATTATAGTCTATCTCTATACCTAAGTATTCTTTAATTTCTCCTATGTCTTTAATTTTAAATTTTTCCCCTAATAATCTTTTAATAACTTTAATTTTATTTTTATTTTTACAACATATTATTATATCGTCAACATAATTCATTAAGTAGACTTTATTATCTCCTGTACCGTGTACATATAAACATAATTCTATACCATTTGTCCTAAATCCTAAGCTTTCTACATACTTATTAAAACATCTATACCAATCTCGTGGACTCTTACTTAGACCATACATTGACTTTACTAATTTCATAACTCTATCTGTGCCATCACTAAAACCTTTAGGCTGTTCAATGTACACCTCTGAGATTACATCTCCATACAAGAAAGCTGAATCTACGTCTACTACTTTAATTGTCAATCCATTAATGCAACAGAAAGATAACAAAAACTTTATAGCCTGATTGCTCGCTACAGGAGCATAAATATCATCAATTGCATTTTTCTGTTTAAACCCTCTGGCAACCAATCTTGCCCTAAATCTACCATTCACCTTTTAGTATATCCCATTTGGTATCAATAATATTCTTACTATTTTTCCTATTTACTAAACCCAGGTTTTGTTTTCATTTATATTCTTAATTTCGTCTTTCATCGCTACTTCCCATTTCTCATGTTCCTCGCAATTTAATGCTTCCTCAAATGATTGAGGTACATTTATATCCATATAGTTTACAGAGATGCAATACCTTGTAGGATCTCCAAATCTTTTTACCTTATTTCTTGTTCTCTGTGATACACTCTCTGGGTCTCTATTGCTTTCATTTTTCCACTCATTACTTCCAATTTTCTCATTAGTGTTTTCTACTTCATTATTCTTATCTTCATCACTATCTCTAAGTTCCTCCTTGGTTTGCACAGAAATAGGAGTACCATTTTCTAAATTTACAAAATTAAATTTTTCATTTTCATTCTTTTCGTTTCTGTCTTTGGTTCCATTTTCACCATAAATCAAATCATTCTCATTTTCAATTACTTCAACATGTCTTGCATCTAAAACTTTATTATCGACTAGAACTCTGTAACTATCATGATTGTACCCAACCAAAATCCCTAATTTTGATTTATCATCCCATTTTCCTTTTCTTAAAACTTCTGGGACTCTTACAAAAACCTTACTTCCGTATATTTTTAAATGTTAAATATTTGGTTTTGTACCAAAGAAAATCTCATAAGGAGTTATATTTTCCAGCATATTGGCTATCGTACGATTTTTCAAATACGCTACCGTTTTCATTATTTCAGGCCAATACTTAATATTAACTTTTGCTTCTCTTGCTAAGCATCTGCCCATGTCCATTGCTGACCTATTGTACCTTTCTGCTACTCCATTGAGTTCATGAACATATGGGGGACAATTTAATATCTCAATACCCTTACTTTTTACGAAATCATAAATTCTCTTATTTAAGTACTCTGTACCATTATCACACCTTAATTTTTTTATACCTTTACCGAATTGGTTTTCTACTAAGTTTACAAATTCAATTAGACAATCAGCTGTCTCATCTTTACTTTTAATACAATATATCTTAGTACATCTACTATAATCATCATTAAACTTACAAATATCTTTCTCTTTGTAACCAGGAGTCCTATGAGGCCCATTTAAGTCTGTGTGAATTACCTCTAATATTTCTTTTGACCTAGTCCGCTTATTTTCAAATGGTACATTAGCCATTTTGCTTTGCTTACAATTTATACATTGCATAAAACCTTTTCTATCTTATCTGGTAACCCATCGAGCATTTTATCCCTTACTAGTTTACTTAAATACCTAAAATTTATATGGCCAAGTGCTCTATGCATTTTTCTTTACTTGTTATTTTAACAGAATTGGGTAAACATTATCCTTATTATTCTTACGTATAAAGCTAGTCATATGATAGAAACCATCAGTCTTTTCTGCTACTGCTGTTAATTTATGATAATTATTATAAATTTTTGCATATTTACCAGATGCTACTACTTTATTCTTCTCGTTATTTTCGATATGCTTAATAAATTTCTTTTATCCCTTCTACAAAAAATACATTTTTTAATTCAACATTTGTTTCATAGTTATACGTTTTGAACACCGTTTTTACGCTTCCTATCTTAGTAGCTTTTAACTTTTTATCATTTGGGAGGATAACTTCTATTGGGTTTCTCAAATCTGTTATATCACATAGATATTTCTGATCATTTACGATATGATCTGTGCAACCACTATCAAGTAACAATTCTATAATGTTCTCATTCTCGTTTTCACTCTCACTACACTGGTTTACATTTCCTTGAACTACCTGTGTTGCCCAGGATTCGTGCGATGATTTCTGTTGTTGTTCATGACCTCTTCCTCGACCTCTGTACGTGTTGCCTCTGCGAGACCCCATTTGTCCTCTCGATGACTTCTGATAGTCTTTGTTTGTTATGCCAGCAATCTTTATATGATGTCCTGTTTTGCCACAGTTAAAACATTGACCTTTAGTTTTAACATTAAATGTACTCGTATTTATTTTATTTTCACTATCATTGGCATTTATCTTCTTTTCTCGAATCTTAGATTTTATTAAATCAACAGTCTTTTGATCTTCTGGCACCAAATCAATAAAATCTCCAATATGTGCATAACTAGATGGAAGTGCTTTTATAAATATCTCATTTTCTCTTCTTCTAATAATTTTGCCAGCCTGTTTAAACTCATTACAGGCTTTTTCAATTAATGAAAAATTCATCTACTGTGTGATAGTTTTCCGATTTTATTTTATCTAACTTATTCCGATTGATTATTTGCAGTGCAGTTGATTTACTTGTGTATAAAGTTTCTAATTTATTTATCATTTCAAACGTCGTCGTACACTCACTAAGATATTCTAATTGTTTATCGGATACAGAACTAATTAATATCGTTTTCGCTTTTAGATCTAACTTTTTCCAACTAGCTTCATTTTCTGTATCCAACCTTTTCCTTATTGCAGGCTTATCACATTCTTTATACTCTAATAAAGTCAAAAATCTAAATTTCCATGCACTATAATTAACTCCATCAAATAGGAATACGAATATCATCAATTCTTGCTTGATCAGCCATTTATTCTTCCTTTTATTATCTTAATTTTTAATTAATCTCTTTAGCCATATGTTAATTAAACACTTACTTTTATCGTAACCACGCTCTGCTACCATGTTGATGTTAGGTGGATTAAATAAAATAGTTGTGGGTTAATAAATCTAAAAAAATAACTCTTTTATTATAATCCTAGATTAATTTCTTACATTCTAAGTGTTACGACTAGCCGCTTGCTCTCTACCAACTGAACGTGCACACGCATGCTGGCTACAATTGTAGCTCCCTACATAGGCTCTCGACACACACTCATATAATATATATGTAAGATTATGTATAATGATGAGATATATTTAATGATAACAATAAGGTAGTATTTATTAATAAATACTTAACAAGGTATAATGTTTTTAAGAGATAGAATAGTAAGTATCTATAATCTAAACTAATGCTACGATATACTAAGTGTAATCTCTACGTCCGCGAACAACCACAAGGAACACCCGAATCCGACTCGTCGTCGCCTATCGTAATCCGCGCCGTTCCCCGTTGTCTTCCGTACCTCACGTTACACTTTTCCCTCCTCGTCTCAATCAAAAACTACTACAGAACGCACCACCAGTCCTTTCCGTCGCCTACTTATACCCTACATCCCCTCCATCGTCTCTCGTTGCTTCTTCTGGAAATTTCTCGATGATTCACCATATGAATAACGGCCCTTTCTTCACCTTAAAATCGAGAACGCTCAAGAGGCCTCGATGTAGCTATACGAAGGCGACAAAGTCCAGATGATGTAACCCTGAACCTAAACAAATATCCTAAACAAATATCCTAACGCAACGGTCCCTTTCTTTATTCTCGCCCGATGCGTTCTTTCATTCCTTTCTCACACTCATACCATTACACATTTATATCATACTTTTAGATAATTCAAAACCCCACATATATGTGTGTATAAATTATAGTATAGGTACCATACTCAACAAGTAGTTTTGTCTTTTTATAATGGAAGAGGAAAGAGAAGATACGATGAATGCGCGGATGACTTTTCTGACAATCCAATCGACCTTGCCGATTCTGAATCTTCGGACGACAGTACATTATTTATAAGGAATATCTAATAACGCAACGGCTGACAACTGATTCAAATGAATCAGACGAAGAAGACGCTGTACCATAGTCAGATTCTGATTTAACTAGGACTTAGAATGAATTTGAAAGGTTTTCGGGTCCCAACGTATTTCCCGAAGTTACACAGAGAGTGAAGGATATCGTGCAATTATTTATTGGGAACGATTTATTTAAATTAATTAGTAACGAAACAAACAAATACTACATTCAAAATTTTGATAGAGGGAAAGTAGATAAAAATGTGTAATATTCATTTCCGAAACTAACAAACGAAAACGAAGAAACTGCCATGTACGTAACAAAAACAAAAAAGAAGGCCAACAAATTTAATGTGCAAGTCTCTTGGAGTTGCATTACACATTGAAGATTATTTCTTCATATCATTTAAAAAGAATACTAAGTATCAAAGAAAATGTAAATAAAGAAATATATAAAATAAACAAATTTTACATTTATTTACATATAAGACAATTCCTTTGTCTTAACTCTTTGAGTGCTATGGGCGCACATATGCGTCCAGCGAAAGTCTTTCGATAAAGACTATGGACGCAAATACGCGCTCGGTAGATGCTATCAGTATGGACTCTGGACGCAAATACACTCTTTGAAAATATTACCAGTATACTATGGTCAAATTTATATGTTCGGCAATTGTTTCTATTGTCCAACATTCAGTTCAGTATTCAGTCCCCAACGATCGTCAGCGCCAGCAGCGCGCCGTCCGTAGGACTGTATATGCCACGAGTATTCAGCACTTAAAGGGTAATAAATAAGGTAACTACGTTACAAATAATAAGTACAGCGGTTGATGCTAGTAACAACTGGATCAACAACAAGTACAGCTTTACTTTATTATTATTACAAATCGAACTTAATTATAATAATAATTGACAAGCGCTATGAACTCGCATATATATGTATAAAACTATTTATAATATAGGGAGAATACAAGTTCAAACAAAATTGTTTCTGTAACGAGAAGTTTAAACTTTTATTTACAAACTTATGTGATTAATATTTACATCTCTTACCTGTAACGAGAAGAAAACGACATTTAATGTTCGTTATAAGACGGTATCGTCCCTACTGCTCAAGTAAGCGCTCGCGACTGATCTCGCAACTCTAATCTACCAATTATTTATGGCTACGATCGTACCCTTCTCTTTTAGAACAGCTGACTTATACGTCAGCTGAATGTACCGAACAATTTGAAAACGCAGTACATAAATTAAAGAAAGGATAGTGTTGAGCGACCGATGCCTTAATCGGTACTCCAGTGGATAGTAGTGAATCGAAAAATGCCCTTACGAGTGATATCGAGATTCCTTATTAAAGGGAAGGAGGATAGGAAAATAAAGAACACAATAAAACTTATTGAGCCATCAGTACTAAAAAGTACGCGTTTATTGGCTCGTCAGGGAAAAGCCTTTCGGCATAAAAACCCTGGTTGAAAACGATGAAGAAGAATCCACAAATCCGGATAATTCTGGCCACGTGCAGGACCTTTGTCCCTTGTCGCTGGCCGAACTTCGATGATATGGTATTACGCAATACAAAGAATTCTCCTGAAGTAGTTCTCGCAAGTCTCAGCTAGATGAATCTCGAGCGACGAATCCAGAGTGACAACCGGCGCAAAAACGCGCTGGCTTTTATACCAAAAGGCGATGCAATGCTGCACCAATCACCGAAAAGTCTGAGCATAACGCGGCTGTCGATACATATGATTGGCGTGATAAATGTAGTGGGAGAACGCGAGCTAGAATAAAGAAAGAGCCCTTGCAGGCATCTTAGCGCTACCGTGGTTACAAAAAAACAACGAGATTGCTTTGTCGCACGCGTCTAACGCTTTAGCAGGGCCGTACGCGCCTAGGTGCTTCGCCCTACTCACTCGTTGCGTGGGATACGCAACAGATAGTTTCTTTAGATAATATATCCCCGTGGTTACCCCCCGTATAACGTAGTTACGACCCTCAAGCGCAATGGCCGCGCGACTTGAACTTGGGTTTGACAAGGGGACCTTACACTGGGACCCCCACAGATCTTAACGAGCTTTGTATTAGAAGTACTTTTAAGGTGTTATCGTGGGCAAAGGGTTTTTTCAAAATGCGCAGCCATTTTTGAGAAAAAAGGTTTAAAATTTTTTTTTTGTTGTTGTATGTATTTTTATATTATCTTAATTTCGACTGTGTATTAAGTGGCGGGCTAGAGTCAATAGTAGCGTCTCGCTTCTCGCGCCGTTTGTCAGTGTTCGTTCCTTCGTAGGGGTAGTGTTTTTAATATTTTTTTTCTATCTGTTTTAATTTTGTTTTTTCATATTTATTAAGTTTCTAAAATATATACAGGAAAGAGAAAATTACTTATTACAAAAAATTAGAAATAATAAATTTTTTAACATCTTGCGCAAAATAAAAAGGAAAATTGATTACTTGAATTACAGTTAACATTTTATTTTTTAACATATATAAAAATAGATAAATCTTCAATATACTAACAAATAACATTCGTATATATTCTATTCTAAACATCAACAATTTCATGTAGATATAACATTAAGTTCATGCCTTATTAAAACCAAATGAAAAAGAAATATTTTTAAACGTTTATCAGTTTTGTTTTTCCAACAGATCTTTTAAAAAATCGTTGTTTATGTAACAAGTCTTTTTCATTAATGGCGCGAGATGTGAAAAAATTTATTGTTTTGAATGCTGGTTACGATAACTATCACTCTGGAACCTGCGTCTAATAAATAATAATAGATGTAATATAAATGTTAAAACTCATAGATAATAAAAATTATACATGTAATTGTATAAGTACAGCGATTTATAAATAAATTCATGTCTTCTATTTTTCTTACAAAATACACATACATTTTGTTCGGATTTCTTTAACTGTTTCTCTTTAGGCCGTAGTGGAAGAAGAGGTCTTGCTATGGTTGATATCGGATTAACCCTCTCCGCCACAGATTCAGATTCATACTCGACATCAACTCCGTTCAAACGGAATTCATCCATCGGATGAACCCTCTCCGCCTCAGATTTAGGACAGTTTTTAATATCAATTTCATTATGATATGAATCATTTAATGCATTCCCTGCGTAGTAAAGACAAAAAAATAAATACGACTTAACATTAACTTACTTAATATTAACGTTAACTTACGACTTACATACCTAGTATGCTTCGGTTATTTCCGACTTGAAAATGACTACTTTATAGGATACGATTTGATTCGACCAAAGGTCATCGAATAAAAATTCGAAATAGAAATACAAAAGAAAAGAAAAAGGTAGGAAAAGAAAAGAAAAAAGAGAAAAAAAAGGAATCAAATAAAACGAGTAACGGTTTGTTCTTTTTATTTCAACGTATAGAAAAATAAACATTAGAATCTCTCAACGGTCATTTATCAATTCTTACATTTATGATTTTCCGTATTGAGAAATAGTCACGAATATTTCGATGAATTCAACTTATCATCTTTTTGGGGAGATTTTCGCACATAAAACCTGCATAAATAGTAATTCGTAAATAAAAAATAAACAAAATTATAAAAGGTATTTATGCGTTTTCGTGAACCTCATATTTGATAAAAACTATTCTAATGTTTCCCTCTAAAAAAGTTCTATAATTCGATAGAATCTTGAAATGTTTTAAAATTGATGAGAAAATCCATTAGTAAGGTCGAAAAATAATATTAGGAGAAATAAAAAAAAGAGAAAATAATTGTACTTTATCGAATTTACACATCTTTTCTTTTAAATTGTTATAAAGTTCCGTTTAAATCTTTCAAACATATTTTGAATTTTTCTAATCTGTTTCTATTTTATTTGTACCTATGTTATATTATTACTCTGAAACGTTCGAATCACATTCGCGAAACAAATCCAGAGACAGTAAATGTTTGAAAGATTATTTTTTTCCGTATTTTTATTGAAAAAATACTTGAAACATTTTTTTTAGATCTTTTCTTTAGATCTTTTCTTAGAAACGACGAATTTTTTTTAAAGTAAATTCGAATATTCGATTTTAACAAAATTTCTAATATTTTATACTTATAAAAAATTTGCTTATGTTTAATTATATATTTTTTTCGTATGTGTGTTTGCTCTCTTTTATTAGAATGAACCATTAGATTTTAATGCGATTAACTGTATAATCGTATTACTATATTAAAATTGCAAAAATCATTAACAAGAATATATGTTCGGTAATAAAAAAATAAGTCCTAATGTCATATTACGTAAATTATTTTTTTTTGTCCTTTCTACGCAGGGAATGCATTAAATGATTCATATCAAATAATGACATGATATTAAACTGTCCTAAATCTAGGCGGAGAGGGTTCATCCGATGGATGAATTCCGTTTGAACGGAGTTTGGATGTCGAGTAATGAATCTGAATCTGTGGCGGAGAGGGTTAATGCGATATCAACCATACAAGACCTCTTCTTCCACTANAACAGCAGACTTTAGACGGCAGGAACGCACGGAATGTCCTCCGAAACAATGAAACACACTCTCAATTCTTGATCGCTTGAATCCGTTCAGGCTTTACCCGAGCCGATTACAATGCCACAGGGGATGCGAATCAGAACAACAATCGACACGACGTAGAACTTCTGACTACACAAAACACACATCTAATGTCTCCAAGCCGTCGCTATCTAACCTATTCCGGCGAAATACAAAACTGTTAAGTACGCTAATTTCACCCGAACAATATATCTTAAAAATTAAATAGAATAAAATAAGAATGAAACTGAAAAAGTGTGAAAAGAAAATATAACAGTAAAGTTATTTATTAAATGCAAAAAAGAAAAAACAAAACAATCGTTAAGATTTACAGGTACCAAGTTCAAACAGGAAAATCAGGGACGAGATCGTGGTCGATAACAAACAAAGAAAATATACAATAATAATAATTAGGTGTCTGCCGGAAATTGTTACCGGAGAAAATGTCTGCCGCATAAAACGTAGGCTTCAATTACTATAATATAGAACATATAAAATTTCAGTTTAAAAGTAAAGTACGAACGAAATTTGATTTTTTTGACATTTTCAAAAGTGTCTGCCAAAACCTCAAAACCGTCAAAATTGTATGCAATTATTTTTTTTTAATAAGAATAATAGTAAGTTGAAATATCAAGATAGAAGCCTTGGTAAATACTTTGAAGTTGATCTAAGTTTTCTAACTTTGCTACCTGAGTACTATTTGCGAAACGGGGTCCAACAAATGACGATATTTTTATAAAAAATTAATATTGTTTTTTTATTGTAGAAGTAAAGTTGAAACATATAATAATAACTCTGTGCAATCGTTTTATAAAAAAACTTAATTATTATAAAAAGAAAATATTAAAATTCTCATATTTCACACCTCTGACTGCATTTCACCTCTTAATCGCTATAGTCGTGTCCCTCTACGCGGACGGTAGGCGTACGACATACCGTCCTATTCCGTCGCGTTTCGTGTTTTTGAACATAGTGTGTTTCGCATTCTAACCTGTTTTAACCGCTCGAACGTGTCATGGCCGCGTCTTCAAAAAACCAAAACTTCTCCAATTGTTCCCTTAACTCCATCATTGCAAGAAACGCGGTTTTTCCCTTCTGTTTGTTCGATTCGATTCCGCCGGTGACTACCCAACCTATGTTGCATCTTCTGGTACATTAAATCACTGCTTTCTCGTGATAAAAGCAATAGTCCAACAGACATAAGAGATAACGTGGCTTCGGAGCCTGTCAAAAAGTCACCGATAATGGCAAATAGAATTCAGAATTAGCAAGTTTTCAATAAATCGGAATTCTAACGAGTTCGCATGGAAAAAACTTCGTTCAGAGCTTTGTCGGCTTTTTTAGGAACGATTGGTAATGAAAGATTTCGTTTAAGTCTGATATATAACAATTGAATCGTTATTTCGATAATGCCTGTCAAACAAGTCTGTTTATCGTGGATTGCGTGGATTGGAATCGAATATGGTTTAATCGGTTAAATCTAGTTCTGATTGATTCGATATACTTCGCGTGTTGACATGAAATATTAGAGTTGTTTATATATCATCAGAGATCTGCTTGGGACTTTGACGGGATTTACTCCTTCCTTAGAGATGTGGTAACAGACTTCGAAGGTATATTCTAATTATCGGTTCGGTGTAGTGACGTGTGATGTTGTTTACGGGAGATTTTATAATCGAGGATTGCATAGATCTCGATGTTTTCGTAAACAATTTTGACATAGTTTATAATTTTTAATCACCTCCCATATGAAGGATATATATATATATATATATTTATTCTGCTATTTGCTTTACCAATCATATTCTGGTGAGAAAGATGCGAAATAAAGATCGTTGCGATAATAATTTAATTTTGAGAGAGAAAACAAAAAAAATAAGGATTTTAGAACAATGAAGGTAAAAAAGTAAGGTGTGAATACTGTTTGAAATAATTCATTTCGATATATATATATTTGATTATTATTTAAATATAATTAGATAAAGTTTATATAAATGACAGGTTAGTTAATTATGTTAATAAATAAATTAAAAGAATTAAAAGAAAAGAAAAAAAATAAAAGGGCACCACATTCTTACATATTTAAAAAAGATAGATGGTCTTTATTCGTAATTTTCTCATTGTCAGTCAAAAGTCAATGTATTCAATGTAAAAGCACGATGTTAAACAAATTGCAAGTTGGTGGTTTCGTTTATAATAATTAAAAACAAACAAATAAAAATTTATGTAAATACATAATAACGAGTTTTAAAAGCTTGTAAATTCGAAGATCATATCGAAGAGTTCGTTGTTTCCTTCATTCCTGTAGATGTCAAACTGGCTCTGTAAATTTCTTGAATAAATCCTTCATCTAGGTCCCTTCGTTTAATTTATTGGCTTTAATGGTAGCGTACCATTGCATTTTATCCTTGCAATTGATTTTACAAACTACACTAACATGGAAACGTGCAGTCGTTTGGCTGATTTGCGATATAATAGATTTTCCGGTACATCCTCCTCCCCGATTACTTGAGATATGATTTCTCCCATTTGGTAGTGTAAAAACATAGATCCATTGTTAATTTCTTGCATTTCAATTGTTTTATTGCAATCCCTTGCAATTGGAATCGACAATTTCGACGGGGACGTTTGGGATCTTGTGGGCCCCTTCCTAATATAATCTTTTTAGCGTAACTAACAAGTTCATCCCAATTGTAAGCACTGAAAGATTGGGATCTACTAAACGTGAAACGTATGGCATAACCGGAATAATTGGTACATTACCTAATAAGATTTTAAAGCATCTTCGACATCAACGTCGTACGATTTAGGATTGATTATTTTAGGTCGTCCAGGATTGATCGGAATAATTGGTATTTTGTTTCCGCCCGCCGTGTCCCGTGTATCTGTAAACTTCGCCGTAACTTTCATCATTTTTTAGTCTGGGAATTGTATGGACAACTGCTACAACTTGGTCATTTTCTGCTTTGAACCAGTCAACCTCGACGCCAATGTTGCCGCTGCATTTGCTTCCGTGACCATTACTCCACCGGATATATTGCTCCCGCCGGTTTCGGGGTTAGATAATAACGCCGTTTGCCTGCTACGAACCAAGACTCCGACCTTGATACTACCACCGCATTTTGATCCGTGACATTCGGCACCAACCTCAACCCTGCCACCGACTGTCGTGGGACGACTTGTTGGAAATAAGATTTCCATTGGCATCTTCGAACCAAGTGATTTGAACACCTAAGTTTCCTAAATACTCTTGGCCGTCGTATTGAGCACCAACTCAATGGTACCGGCAGGTTGTGCTACCACGGACGATGGTATCGGTTGTTGGTACCATCTCCTGCTACGAACCAATCCCCACCGACGTTATCCCACCGCTGCAGTGTCTCCCATTGCATTTAACCTCAACGTCAACCTTTGTCTTGGCTAATTCAGCTCTGGGCACACCAACCAAACTTTTCCATCGTTTCCTTTGAACCACTCAACAATCACTTCCTTGGCTTCACCCTGATCCAGATCCAGCCAACAACAGTGACGACAAATCTTGCTGACGTGGTATTTCTAATGCAATGACCTGCATTGCAACTTAGTTCACTGCCGTACTGATTTTCGTTGGATGGTACTGCTACGATCCTACCATCTTCCGATTGAAACCACTCAATTCCACTTTGACGCTACCACCGCATTTGCTTCCATTGCAATCGGCTCCGACCTCCACTTACCGCCAGCTGGGTGCGGGCTCGAAAATAGGACCAGTGTACCATCCTTGCTTTCGAACCAATCTCCTTGACATTGATGTACCGCTGCATTTACTTCCCTCGCACTTTGCGCCAACTTCTACCCTAGTTTTGGCTACCGCTTCCTCACCGTAATTCTACAAATTAATTCATTCATACACACGTGGTAATTTGTGTTTTTTTTTTTTTTTTTTAATCAATATAAGTAATCGTGCAATTTTGTTTTATTTACTTGTTTTTTCTCCAAGTGGATTGGCAAAAGCTATCGCCCCGATGGCGATTAAAACGAACAGTATCTTCATATTATTTGATAAGCCTATTTAACATAAAAAATATATATAATCAATCAATAAATTATTAAAAATTATATTTAATTGAATATTACAAACAATTCACTACTATTTCAATACGATACTCAATGATTCCTATTTTCAAAATTATATAATATTTTTTAAATATTACGAACAAATTCGTATTAATTTTTCGTACTATTTCTCAATATGATATTTAATTAATACATATATGTAGTGTTTTACTTACCAGTACTAGTACCGTTGAATTTCAATAGTAATCTGCCAATTGTCGGTACACGCTGGCTTATATACCAGTGAAAAAATCAAAAACTAACGTTCGTGTAATTATCGGGGAATCACATTTTCATTCAAAACGACGGAATAACACACTCCCTCTACCAAACGTGTATTTGATCGTTGATTTTGGCACAATGTTATCCCCACTTAGCCCTCCTAACCTTTCCCACACACATCACCATACCATACTCATCCGATTTCGTATCTTTTCAACGTTCCAATACTCGCTAATCGTGAGCTTCATCTAATCATATTATTTGTTGTCAAAGATCGCGTTTTAAAATCATCTAGTTTTTTTTTTATTAATATTTTCGTATGATATTTACTTATAGTTTAAGGAGACACTCATTATAATCAATGACTATTATATTTCATTTATTATAACGATACTTTTTTCGAAATTTCAATCGTAAATTTATATTTTTTTAAAATTACAATTAACGCATTTTAGAATAATGTTTCATATTAAAAATTATATTATTATTTTTTATTTCTTTGTTAATTACAATTATATTTCAAGTATTAGAACTATACTTGTTTTAAAGTTTCATTCGTAAATCTATCTTTTTCTTTCTTTTTTAAATTAGGATAAACGTATTACAATATATAATGTTTCGTATTATTATGATTTATTATTTGTTCATTCAAACATATATATATATATATATATATATAAAATTCTGCATCATTATTAATTTACTACATTTATTTTATTATTCAGAAAATGATTTAATTACATATCCACCTTTACCCTCCTCCCGAGGTTCAGACTTCTTTCAGACCGATATTAGAGATCGATTTTTTATCGAAAAGCGCTTCGTTTGTTAGAAATGCATTTCGCGTAGTTTTTTCTTTTTTTTTATTTGTTTCTATTTTTTTTTTACGAGGTACTATTCCTATTTCGAAGGGAGAGAAAGGTTCGAGGGGAGAGAAAAAAAAAAGGAATGAGAAGAAGGAAGAAGAGAAGAAGAAGAAGAAATAATAATATAATAATAATAACAATAATAATAAAAATAAAAATTCAATAATAAATCGAATAGTTCTTGCGATATTACTTGCTATACGTAACGTACACGCCTATTTGTGTAAGTGTTTGTACGTGTTCGAATATATTTGTGCGATAAACGCAGGAGAAAGGTTTCTTTCTTCTTTTTATTTTTAATTTATTTCCCGTTATATTGTGGTTTGTAGTTGGGCGAGGAGAGGGAAAGATTAAATTTGTTCGATATCTGAATTATGAGTTTAATTAACAGAAATCTCGAGTTTGCATGCGAACGAATCGAATAAATCTTATCGAATTGCATATAATAATAAATTTATATTATATTATTATTAATAATACATTTTTTAAGGAAAAAATTACGTAAAAGAATTTATAGCCGAGTAATTTTTAATTGGACGAAAGGAACAGGTAAAAATAAAAAGAAAAGAATTATCAAAATATTCGAGAGACATTCATACATTTGTATTTGATTTCGAGAGTTTATTAATTACCTTCATGAATAAATTCGGAACTATAAAACTCGTCCGATATATTTTCTTTTTTGATTCGTTCGATTGTACGTACTATTTCTTTGTTTTTTTTTTCTTTAGCAAACACCACCACTTTTGTTCGTTCAACAAGTTTCAATAGAATTGTCTAATTGAAATCGACTGGCAGAAGAAACATCGATAGCTTTTTTCCATTTTCTGTTATTTTTTCTTGTTTTTTTGTAATCTCGTGTTATAAGAAACGTTTAAATAAATATTTTGTTTCCTAACTTGGGTCATCCCACGATTGATAAAATTTGCATCTAAACGATAACGTACGGGATTAATTTTTCAACAAAACAATTTGATAAGAGTCGCGCGATGATCTATCGATCCTAATCTTCCGTGGGATTCCATGATTAGTGATAACTGTGTCAGATATATAAGTCTGTATATTTTTGATACTTAAGATTTATGTTTTTTTGTTTATCTCAAAATTGAAACGAAAAAGAAACTTATGATCCGTTCAATTTTTTTTTCTTTTTTTTAGATTTTATTCAATTATCCTAAAAATATTAAAGCAACCACTTTAAAAAAAAATGTAATTAAAACGCATAAAATTATAAACATTGTTCGTTTTTAAATAAAAGAAAATATATAAAAAAAATAGGAGGGATATACTAATATAATATTTGATTCATTATCCATTTGAATAAACTCATACTAGATAAAGATAAATATTGTTTTATCTATTGAATGCTGAATACGTTTAACAATTGCAATCACCGGGGACAAATGATTTTTCTGATAGAAAAAATTGAAGAACGCATATGCGTCTTCGGTCCATGCGGATTGCTTTCGTTGGACAAATATGCGCTCATAGCACTTAAAGGGTTAAAAGCGGTATGTTACACATTTAGTATCGATAGATTTAGTATTAAATATCTCATAAATTTTTCAGATTTGATTCAATACCAATAAATTATTTATTTTTGTTTGTTTTTATGAGAATTTAATGCGACGTCACCGTCGACCAGTGAATTCGGAGAGCTCGTAGAGGATATGGAAAGAGACGAATTGAATTTGGACACGGAAGACGAGAAAAAGTCTGTCGAAGATATCCTTTAAATGCGTTGTGCATCGTTCACGATACATCTGGACCCACAACCGAACGAGAATTCAACGACAAATGGAACAAAAATGACCGGTCAATTCAATGGAACGTCCGAAATAGGCCTGTCAAAAAGAGCCAAACCTCTCATTTTTATCTGGAAGATCGATAATTTGATCTAAGGGTAATTTTACAACGCTGAATCGTATGGCACGTTTTTTAGAAAGAGGGTTAAAAAGGGTAAAAGAATCTCTTTATCTTAGAATCTGCGCATTTAATTGAAAAAAGTTTCAAACAAAAGTTGTATAGAGTTAAAAAATACATAAAAAAATGTTCTATGAGTTATCTTCGTATTTTCAAAAATAAGCGAATAAATTGGATTGAAGATGGGAACAAAATTGTAAGAGTGGGAGAAAGCAAGCTTATCCCTCCGTCGCGTTTTACACGCGAGCGAGCTAGTATGCGTGCGAGCGTCCGTGTGCACTAATGCACAAACGAAGGATCTTCGGCAATCTTCGGGACTCTCGGTCTTGAATGAAAGTGCGAGTGAGAGAACAAACCAATATTTCTCTCTTTTTTTTATCATGCGATAACGAGTATTATTGTCCTTGGCCATCGATTGTTGAGCATTCTGATATTTCTCTTTTTATATTTTTTTCTTCGGTAGCAAGAATTTTACGTCTTGGCCATCGAGCGTCGAGCGTTTTGTATATCTATATATATCGGCGTATAAGCGCGGCATTTTTAAATCGAATCTTGATGCTTATAGCACGCCGTTTCTTTATTTAGTGTCAAAAATAATGAACCATGACTAAAAAAAAAATAATTCATTTTAACAGAAACTATTATTATTTAGTTGAGAGTAAAATAATGAATTAATTTGTGTCTCGCAATAAAATTAATTAGAAAATTAATTGATATAAATTCTTTGCCTCACAAAAATTTATTGTATATCAAATTGAATACGTATTCTCTTTAAGACGAAATTTAAAATTTAAATATTTTTCCTATTAAATTATGTATTTTATAAAATTTTAAATTACTGACTTTTTGTCTCGTAAAAATTTATTAGTTTATCAAATTGAATACATATTTGAAAAAGAAGAATTTTATATCTACATATAAAATTGATTCAAGATATACAGGAAAGGATATTCTAAAAACGTGGAATTTATTTTTTGTGTAGACATAATTTTAATTCATTTTTATTATGTTATAAGAAAATAGTAATGCATTCTGATTCATCTTCGAAGTCTTAAGAATTGTACGAAATAAATTGAGATATTATCAAGTGGTGCGTTAGCGTAAGTAGTAACGTCTTCGCTTCTCGCGCTGGGTATTTAACGTTCGATTCTTTGTGGGGGAATTATTTTTTTTATAAGTATATAAAAATAACATATATACATATATACATAATATACATCTTACATTAGTTTGTATAAGAATTAGGAAATAACATATATACATATATACATAATATACATCTTACATTAGTTTGTATAAGAATTAGGAAATAACATATATACATATATACATATAACTATAAACTATCTTTTGTCTTTTTTTTCAATTCTTTCTTCTTTTTTATCGCAATTAAAATTATAATTATTTCGTCTCTCTCTTCGGTTTTTCTACTTATTCAATAAGATTGCGCTTTCGCAATTTACGAGCTTCCTTATGTTTTTCTTTCTCAGCATTGTCGTGAATTCGCCTCTTTTTTCGCAGTAACCAGATTTCTTTAGCTCTCTCTTTACGACCTTCCATCATGCTCTTGTACAAATTACGATGTTTCTTCTTAATCATTTTTTCTCTCAACCGATATTCCTGTTTATTTTGACGTTCCTTTTCGTAAGGATCTTCCTTCCTTTTTCACCGGCCTTCACCTGCATCGCTTTTTTCTAAAATTTATAAAATACATTATAAGCAATAAGAAAAGGAAAAATAATTCATATTTGAATATATAAAACAGTTGCTTAATCACCTTTCGCATTCGTTCGCGTTTCTTTTCTTTTTCTTTTTCTTCATCTGATACCTCAATTTCATCCTTATCATCATCTTCCTCTTCGTTATCTTCTTCATCATCTCTTCTTCTTCTTCTTCTTCGCTACCTTCTTCCATGTCTGCTGTTTTCATTTCCTGTTTATCTTCTTCATTCTCAGAAGATAATTCTTCATCTTCAACTGCATATTATTGAATTAAATTATTAATATTGAAAGATATTGTATCAATTTAAAATTATATTATTTACCATCTCTGAGTTTATATCAGGATTCATCAATGCGCGTTCCTCTGGTGGAATGTATGTTTGATCTAATCGACTCTCATTAAATGGAGACAAATGTGGTGGAAGAACAGCACCCATTAAATACTTCTGTATAGGCAACAATTCTCTTGCATTCACTGAATCGAACACCCATTGTGGTTGTACGTAATTTCTATATTATTTAACGAATTATATAAGTAAAATAAAGAAAATATTCACACAGCAATAATTAGACAGAAAACAAAAGTACAATGAGAAATATATTTATAATTATATCTTTAAAAATAAATTAACTACCTAGATAAGAATTGTTTGTCCATACTAGGTCTGTCCACAATCTGATGTGTGATTGTTTCGTCATTTTCATTAAAAGTAGCACCAACGAACATTAGCTTATCCCAAGAAACTTCTCCGCCAAAGCAACGTAAAACAAAAACTAATGGTTCTCTCGGTACTTCTCTGTTCAAAAAGAACTTCAAACCTTTAAATAACGTCTTTAATTTTTTTATTTTATCAGCTTCTAATTTAGCTGCTTCCAATTGTTGAGCATCAACATCCTAGACAAATAATTACTAACGTTTATTCATATTTTCGAAGATGCATATTATTCAATAATTATATTCTTTTACCTTAGAAAATTGATCTATTTCTATTTCTTCATCATCTATGCTTTGTATGGTAGGATCTAATGCCTTAAGTGGTACATTCAATGCACTTATTCTTTCCGATACAAACGCTTCCTCATCTACAAGATTCTTTTCGCATTGGCCTAAAAATGTATTACTTATTAAAATATCATTCATTACCTCTTTTCTTTTCGCTTAATAAATATAGAAAGAAAATGAATAAAATCATCTTACCAGTATTATTAAATTGTGGAGGATAAAACAAATTAAGAGAATGATAAAGTCTATATTAACAAATCCAAGCATTACGACATAAAATTCCACAAATATGGACATAACTTTGAAATCAACTTCTCTTTTCTCTTGCGGTTCAAAAGAGAAATGATGCGGTACGATCCAATTTATTATTTGGCCTTTGATTTCCGCTTGATAGTAATAACCTTTTATGGATATAAAAACTTTTCTTAAGGCTTTAGCCGCTATGACGAAATGTAAAAATTCAATAGTTAATCTTCTGCACAGAGCTGATTGATCGCGTGGTATATGAGCTAATGATGGGAATGTACTGAACAAGAAACATAAAGTTAAACAATCATCTAAATCTCTCAAGCGTCTACAAATGTCGGATAGCGTTCTTTGACGATATGATCCAATTTCAAAGTTGGATGATTACTTAAATATCTTTTCATTTCAGCAAAATCTCTAAGTGCCCTTGCCCTTCCAACTTTTCTATTGAATACCTAGGAAGAAATTAGACATACATAGATAATGTTTCAAAACAAAATATTAGAGTGATAGATATTAACTCACTTTGTAATCCCTTAATTTCCATATTATCGGTTCGTGCATTAAGAATTGAATATCCTTTTTATGATACAAGGTTTTTATTCCAGCTTCACCTTTTGTGCTCTTTTACGATTACGAGGCTCCCTTGGATAAATTCCTTTCAATATACATAGTTTGCGAAATTCATTTAAAGAAAGTTGCAATTTTTCAATGCAGATTTTCTGGTCATAAACTGTGCTCCTTCTCCTGATTGATACTGTAAAATACGCAAAATACATGTTATTTAAATTATTTAAAACTATATATGTTATATTATTTTGTTAAGAAGATAACATTATAACCTAAAATATTTTTAATGTTAATTACATAAATGTACAAATTAATTCTTACTTTCTTCTTCCCTATCACAACCATTTTGTTTGTTGCGTTTTTCTTTCACTATATGTTAACGAATATATTAGTGTAATTACAACAATATTAATCATATATACTAAAAACACACGTGGGCTAACAAGTACATACTGTAATGTAGATATCCTAGCGACAGATTAAAAAAGCTGTTCTAAGCTTCTTGAAAGCAACACTATGAGGCACTGCAATCAAATCATATGTTAAAACATGTTTTTTTGATGGCTATAATTTATGCTAAAAAATTAATAATAAAATTATAAATATATTTTTATATATATTATTGACAATAAATGAAAAAATATGGAGCAAACAGGTAATTTACTTTATAAGATATTAAAACAGGCAAAATAATGTGTAACATATGATTTTATGGCATACGATTCTACATATGATATTTACAATTATTTAATAGAAATTAATTTATATTCACATATTGTTTTTTAGAAATTTGTGAATATTTTAATGGTATTATTAAGTATGAGAATCGACGATTGTTGAGCGTTCTGATATTTCTCTTTTTATATTTTTTCTTTCGGTAGCAAGAATTTTACGTCTTGGCCATCGAGCGTCGAGCGTTTTGTATATCTATATATATCGGCGTATAAGCGCGGCATTTTTAAATCGAATCTTGATGCTTATAGCACGCCGTTTCTTTATTTAGTGTCAAAATAATGAACCATGACTAAAAAAAAAAATTCATTTTAACAGAAACTATTATTATTTAGTTGAGAGTAAAATAATGAATTAATTTTGTGTCTCGCAATAAAATTAATTAGAATAATTAATTGATATAAATTCTTTGCCTCACAAAAATTTATTTGTATATCAAATTGAATACGTATTCTCTTTAAGACGAAATTTAAAATTTAAATATTTTTCCTATTAAATTATGTATTTTATAAAATTTTAAATTACTGACTTTTTGTCTCGTAAAAATTTTTAGTTTATCAAATTGAATACATATTTGAAAAAGAAGAATTTTATATCTACATATAAAATTAATTCAAGATATACAGGAAAGGATATTCTAAAAACGTGGAATTTATTTTTTGTGTAGACATAATTTTAATTCACTTTTATAACGTTATAAGAAATAGTAATGCATTTGTATTTAGCTTTAAAGTCATAAAAATTGCAGGAAAAAATTAAATAGGCTACAAAATAAAAGGAATTTAAATTGGATAAATTAAAATTATATGACGACTGCGCGTACTATATCAAAATCGAATTGAAATACCACAAATTAAATATTTCAATTATTTAAATAAATTTAAAATCACACAGAATTTGTATTGTGTCCGCAGAAAATAATCATTGTCAATGTTCTCTCTCACTATGCGCATAATTGAAATATTTCAATTAAAATTTAGAACATCATTTTAATTCCGTCAAAATTTTGTTTAGAAATATAAATTAAATTCTCAATTTAAATTCTCGCATTATAATTGGAGGCATTCAATCATATACATAATTTTAATTCGAGTATTATGTTTCTTTTGTCAATTTTATAAGATTATGTATAAATTGTTATTACTATTGTTATTGTTACAATTATTTTTTATTTTTTGTAGAATATAATGAAGGCGGTGTAAATGGCAATTAATTTTGGTATTTCTGAAATTGTAAAGAAATTAAATGGTCTTATTTTTCCAAGTGTACTAAGTGATTGTTTTTTAAATAAAAACTATGTTTCACTCAAGAATGGGTCGAACATTTAACAAAAATACCATGAGACGGACTCTTTATGAAACACTAATTCTATATATTTATCTACAACAATTCAAAAGGATATTCAATTTTATATCGATATCTTGCTCATTTTCGTGAAACTCCTCGTAATTATAAACCTCTTGAGGGTTGTCTATTTCTGTGGTAATATTAAAGAAATCATTTCTTGCCATATCTTCCACATTCTCGTCTCTTTCTTCTACTCGAATCTCAGCAGAATTCTCGACTGTGCTAGTGGAAAAGTTGGAGCAGGATTGTCCTCCACAGTATTGGCACAGTTGAGTGCAAAGTAGCCCAGTTTTTCGGCAGCTGCAGCGTAAAGCTTTGCTGTTTCCCGGACACGAACATTGTACCTGAAACATAGACATGTAGAGAAAATGATTAAGAATTTGCGTGCGCAAAGAATGCGTATATGCTTTTTAATATAATTCGTTCCGAATTCGCGAAACATTAGACCTTAAAAATTCATTACAACATTTAGACTTTAAAAATTCGTGAATTTTTTAAAAAAATCATTGAGTCGAAACGTTGATGGTTAACATTTTACAAAATTAAAAAATTTTTAATTTTCAAAAAATAACTAACTTGACTTGTTTCTCCATTCAATTATTTAGTCTATTCAAATTTTTTTGAGAACTTACCATTCTTAACAAATTGTCAGGCGCTGAATCTTTACTATTCATGATAGGAATCATCATCGTGGTGGTTTGCTTCCATCCCCAATCCCGTGCATCCAATTTGTTCCCCAACCACAATTGCACCTGATAAAATGTGCGTTTCACGTGTTCTCGCAGGACGGGTTGCGTTGGAGGTAAAGTCGCCAATCGAATCTCCACGGTGGTGTCCGTGGGCAGCGATGCAAATTTTTCGTATCGAGCATCACTGAGCGACTGATTCAGATTTTTGAAGTTGTATAAATGTGCAATTATTTGTTCTGCACATTCACACAGACTCTCTACTGTACTCGTTACGTTGTAGAATATTTTTACAGCATTCTGCAGATTGTCATTCTTTTGCAGAATGGAGATGACGTTCTTCTTTTCTTTGCCGTACATGGCACTCGTCGTGTCACATCCTGCGAATGCGTGGGCAAATAAAATATACGACTTCAGATGTGCGTGGTCCTCTGTATAATACAAAGTATTTATTTTACCACCTGGCATAATATTGTAAAAAAACAGAGGATTGGAATTTGATAAACCTATCAATAAAATCAGCAGGTCGACGTCATTGCTGACAACTGCCACTTCGCAGCCCGTATTTTGCCTTAGCTCTATCGCTGTCCATGTTATAAGCGCGTCCGCATTTTCTTGAGCGAGTTTCACGTTGAAACCATGTGCACGTAAAAATACCACAAGCATCTGCACCAGTTTCATTTTGTTTTTCACATTCGACAAAAATTTTTTTTGGCTCAAAGTAAGGAATGTGCTTTCGTTGAACTCGATATCCGGTGCCATATTTTCTTCACGTCGCCGGTATCTCTCGTACGATTTTATTCCAGTATACTCGTCGGTGTATCCATCAAAGACGACCAAAGAATTTTCTCCGTATTTGTTGATGATGTGCCAATGGTACAATTCACAAATTTCTTGAAACGATGCTCCATTTGGCCAGCTGATATTGTGCAGAAGGAATCCGCCATCAATGACAAAGGTTATGTTTCGGATCGAAGTTTGTAATTGTAAAACGTACGGCTTAAATAGTTTGTTCAGTTCGGACTTCGATGTCTTCCTCATGAGACCAAACTCATCGAATAAAGATAAGGGATACGGTGAAATTCGTACTCTAATGCTTTACGTGTTTGTACCTCGTCACTGTGAAATATATGCGAAACACGTTGAAAGAGTAAAACAGGGTCGACCGTACTCGTATCATTGTTATCGTGAGTCTGCATTCGTGCTGCCGTCAGATTTTTCACTTTGCTTGTTACCGAAGATAATGATACTTCAGCAACACTCTTTCCCACCATGGATTCCATACTTTTTTTCCCTTTCTCGAATGCTAGATGACAATCTGTAGTAACCACACCGGCAATCCCCGTTGACAAGGAACACAAAGTAGTTCGAGGTTCAAAAGGACGGCGTTCCTTAAACCAAGATATGAACTTCTTAATTTCGTCATCATCTCGTTTTATTCGGGGGGGTGCGAGATCGGCGTGTTGTTCACTTGTTAATGATGCAATGCCACAAAAATCTTCAAAGCACTCAATAATTGAGAACAACGATGGCATCACTGATAAAAATCTTGCGTTGACACTAGGTGTAACACCTTTCCCATGTTTCAGATCTGTACCGAAAACCTGTTTAAAGTTTGCTCAATCGTCATGTCCGTCCACATACCGCACCAAGTTTTGTCAGACCTCCTCACCGTAAAATTGCCCTCCGTTGTGAATTTTCGGTATTCGTCATCGGTCATTGTCTGCTTTATGTTGACCATATCTTGAAGATATATTTGAACACTTTCAGCGTAATTGAATTTGCCTGCAGCATGAAAAATAGGTAACATTTTACGAATACTTTGAAGGTGTAATTGCCAGTTGCCTGAGCGTTCGGCCTCCATAAACTGCAACGCAATTACGACGCACTCAAAGTATTGCACCCATAGTTGTGCCGTAGGTCCTCGATTTTTTAAAATAGCCAATTGTGCAATCAAGTCCATAGTCATCGAAGTAATCGAAGTTTTCGCTTGACAATCGCCGATAGTCGGAGGTTCTGTACGCCAACTTTGGAAAAAAGCTTTAATGTCTTTGTCGTATTGTTTACGTATTTCACCTTCGATTTCTCGGATCATCATTACTCCCAAAGCGGTAAATGTCAAGATATGAGCACGCATCGCACGAGCATAAGCATGCCCCATCAACACCCTCTTCACTGCTGCTCGAGTGTATATTATTGCCCAGATGTCTTCAAGTCCGCTGCCATTCATAATGTGACCGATTGAGCCTAAGTAGGACATAAGCAAGTGGAACCCACCCAAGCGAACCACAACGTCTTTCAGCGTATCCTGTGATGCTGCAACAATCGCACGAGCTTTATAGTACAATGGTTGGTCGAATGTTACGAAACACGTTTTCTGATTAATTCGACGAGCCCCAACTAGAGCGGTGTGTAAAGCTGTGTTGATAGTGCTCATATTTGAAGGAGGACAATTTATGAAAGGCAGACAAACAACTTTGGAAGCATCATAAGTGTTATTCGCCGTTAAAACCTCCATAAAACCTCTCCAACTTGGTATATTTTCAATGTTGCAGTGCTTTGCCCATAGATATGCCGAATATACTGCTGGCAATACAGGCGAATCTATGGAAAAGAGTTTTGTTGTGTCATCGTATTTAATATTTTCCAATCCGTCCGAATTGCCTGTCCATGGTATGGTTTGCACTATGCTCTGTGACGCTATCGTCGTAGATGATACTTTTGAGGCACCTTTCAATTTTTTCGTCCGACCTTCATAGCTTATTTTTTTCTCCGGCGTGTAGATAGCTATTCCACCTAAGCAGTGATTCGTATTACAGCCATCTAAAGTTTGAACGTTGTGATCGTTAGTATCAAAGACATGTTGCACACAAACATCGTCTTCAAATACGAATTTCGGTGGATCCATGATGATCGATGCCTCGTACTGTTGCAATTGATAATATGACACGCAGTAGCCTAATTTATTAAGGATATCGATTATCCACTTTGATCCGCATTTGCGATAAATGTAAATTCCGAGTGCCAACTGTAGATGCGATGTGAAACCGGAACGTCGGATGAGAGCTACAATAGAATGGGCTACTGCACTTCGTTGCACGAAATATCGGTCTTTATCGTCGTCGACATTTTCCCGTGAATTGGATACAACAAATTGATCAATAAGTACACGAAGAAGTGGCGGAATGTCTCTTTGAACTGAATTGAGAAATTTTCCAGCTGGCTGATAAGAATTGTTCTCGTAATCGTGATTCTCGATATCTTTTCGGACGATCTGTGCTGCAACGTTTACAATTGCTTCTCGCTGTTTAAAAGTGAGGGAATCCGGATCACGATACCAGTCTGCACATAACTTGGCTGCACTGAAGCATTTATAAAAGATCATTGTTTCACGGCCTTGGTGCTGATCGATGTAGATATCTTCTCCGAAAAATTCCGTCAATTTTCGAAATAAAACATCTCTTGTAAAACATCTGCTGCCCGGATGATTGAGTAATTCATTCGCTGTGAATTTTCCTTTTTGCGAATTTTTTATGTATTCGGCAATGTATTGAAAATCAGACTCTATTTCTTCTAATCTTAAATTACGTTTCGGCGAGTAGGTTGGTATTTCGCAAACAGGAAGTAACATTTTCTGTGATATCGAGCGCCTACAGCAATTACAGAATTGACATCTTTTAATCGATTTTGCATAGTGATGCCCATTTCATCGTTTCGCTGTTTAGCTATATTGAGTAACCTTTCCTTCATAAAGTCGTTCTGTATCACGGAGCCTGGCTTGTGTTTTGATCCCATGGACGTGCGCATATTAAGCACAAGTCACGGAAATTGAATTCATTTTCCGATTTAGAAGATTCGCTGACGTACTAGGTGTTTCAGCAGAAGATGTCGATGAAGCTTTCTGTTTTGCTGCTCTTGCGGCCACACTTTTAATTGTCGCTATTGTGTACCATTTTCGGCACGATTCATGCACGAGAACAGGGGTACGACTGCTCCAAACCTCCCATTTTCCATCGCCAAATTCTTTGCTTTTCGCAATTAATGTCCTCAGACCCTTTTCTCCAACGGTCACGACTTTCGACGTAGCACACTCCAATGCTTCATCGCATATGTTGCATACCTTGTCCGCATCCATGAATAGTTCACTAGTCAACAATTTATTTTATTATTTGTCTTGACGACTATGATACAATTATTTTAATACTTGATTTGGGCTGTATAAATGTTCGAAAGAGAATATTTTAATGTTTAATGTTTACTGATCGAATGCTAAAAGACCACAAACTGTGCTTAGTGTAGACTATATGAGAAAGTTGTTGTTATGAATTTAAAGCACGCGACGTCTCGAACAATGTCGTGTGAGTATAAACAAATACAGGTAAAGAGAGGGAAAAGCGGTTAATTTTTCAAAGAGGAAACAAAGAGACGTTAGGGCATTACAGGTAAATAGAGAGACAAAGGAAGTTCGAAAAGTGTGATTCGAAAAGTTCGTTGGAAATAAATAATGTACTGCTACACAAAAAGTATTTGTATTCCCTTGCCCTGTATTCTCTTTATAACAGTATTATCATTAACAGTACTATTATAATTGTATATTAACCTCTTGGGTACATTTGACGTCTGAGACACGTCATTCACTTTTTTTCCCTAGGAGCGGATGACGTATCTAAGACGTCAAACCAAAAATTACATTTTTAGGTACATTTGACAACCAAGCAAACCAAGCAACCATAATATTTGCATTGCATAATATCTATATTTTGACATTTTTTTTTTATTCTTTCTTATATATATAATATATCGATAAATTATAGAATTTAAAATTAGAATAGATTAGAAAGAATAGATTAAGAATTCTAAGGAACCAAAAATAATTTTCGTTCCACATGCAAATATTTTCTCAAATAAATCCGTACCCAAGGGTTAAAAAAATTTGTGAATATTAAACTTACCTCTATATATAATATAATTCTCAATATAATATAAACTAATATTATCTTTAACGAGCTTTCGGAAACTAAATACGTTATCACTTTTCATTGCCTTATATACCGTCATAGAGGCGCGTGGATCGTACTTTGCGCGCTAAGTATAAAGAGAATATATTCCCTTTACATATATTATTCAATAAAAAATATTCGAAGTGTGTAGAAAAAGCATGCAAAACTTACACAGCACTAGACTTTTGCAAACCGAGATACGTAATGTTGAAAAGAATTTTTTGCTTCAAAGCGTCCAACTATTCAATACAGAAAGAAAACTCAAAACAGTTGAAATTTAAACAATCACCGGTGACTGAAATTCAACTGTATTTTCAATAGTAAGTAACGCGCCTAGACTCCGAGGTTTATAATTACAATGAGTTTCACGAAAATGAGCCAGAAATGGATATAGAATATATATAATAAGATCGATATAGATAATAATCGAATAGAATGAATAGATTTTTGATCCGGCAAATATTCTTCACTCCATGTAAGCTGCAAACAAAAATTTGTAACTTTGTGTAAACGTCTCTTTGAAACTTTAAACGCGTTTTTCTCAAAACGGTGTTTTCAAAATTGGTGACCACGATTTCTCAAAAACGGCTTAACCGATCGGTTTCAAATTTTAACATAACCTCCTCAGATATATTCCTCAAGTATTGAACGAAGGAATAAGATTTAAAAAAATTATTACTATTTTTTTTTTTAATAATTTAGAGCGAAAATTTCAGTCAGAAACGAAACATTTTTTCAAACAGACGCCATTTTGTCAAAAATCAAAATTTTTCTTATTCCTTCGTTCAATACCTGCAATTATCTGTCCTTTAAAAGAATCCACCATATTTGTTGATATCAGATAATCCAAACCACTGAAATGGAGGACACCGCTAAACGCCTTTTTTTAGAGGACGTTCAGGAAATCATCTACAGGAGCGGTGTACATTAATATTTTTACATGATCGACGCGCTATTGTATTTTTAAAAATAGGCTCTATTTGAATTACAATCACTTATAATTGATAAGTTAAAACTTTTTCTACAAAAATTTCATAAAAAGACGTCTTTTTTGAGACTGGCAATATAACCCCTTATGCGTATTACCCCTTAAAAAGAATCAGCGAAGAGCATTTGATATTTTATTATTTTGTATGACGAGAGTTGTGTTTAAAAGAAGATGAAAAACGACGAAAGAAGACGGCAACGAAGAACTAAGGACGACGATATCTTCGTTAATTACGACGTTTAAAGTAACACATAACACAAACGTGTTGATTAATTAATAATTTAGATTATAGATTCTTACTATTTTATTCTATCTCAACTCATTATATCAAATAAAATCCTATTAAATATTAAATAAATTATTAAATACAAAAAATAAATCTCTTTCACTAATGAACAACGCATTATTTGGTAAAACAATAGAAAACGTTCGTAATCATGAAGACGTAAAATTGCTAACCCAATGGGACATGGCGCTAAAAATTTAATCGCCAAGCCAAATTTTACGATAGAACAATTTTTGTCCGAAAATTTTATCGCGGTGTAGAAATGGATAAAATTAAAATTTAATTGTTTCAACCGTCTTACATAGGAATGTGCATATTGGATATATCTTAACACATTGTACACAGTCAACGCACTTTTACGTTTTTCACAGGCTGTCACTGGAGCGCGAGTCACGTAAAAATACATATTTATAGTATTTATGTTACTAGGCAACGCTTCGCATTCGACCGAACTCCATAACGTGCTTTCCAGTGAAAGTATGATTGAGAGCGAAATTCCATACACAGTGATTATAACTTTCGTTATTATTTTGGATATTCCTTCCCAAGCATCTTTTCAACAAATCTTCAGACTCTAAAGTCTCATAAACTGTTTTTATAAGATTAATAGTTTCTTCGTCAAACGTTACTGGTACGTAAAAGTGGTCTCTTGCTTTTGTGCTTTCAGATGTTGATACTTGCACCAAGAATCTCGGCAGTAAGAATGGTGACGGTTTTCGTCTGTTGATATCATGTAATAGAACGGCTCTCTTCATTTATTCGAGATATTCACAGTTTCTGGTGATTGCCAAACCGTAGCATTCAGTAATCTTTTACATTAACTTATAAGTTAATTGTAAAATTAGTTGTTGACAATGCACGAATTTTAAGGACAGAGAAAACTGCAGAAGGTAACTGTAAAGAGGCCAGAATCTTATGAAGAAATCTCAAAGTTGCTGAACATGATAACTTTGAGGAAACGGAAAAATTACTCTATGCACCAGGCATAGCTGATTAATGTAAGTATAATTTTTGTTATAAAAAATCTGTTGTCAAAACTTTGAACGCGTTTTACTCAAAATCACATTTTCAGAACTTCGGGGAAGCACTGATCGAAAACTATTCAACCGACTTGGCTACAAATTGAACCCGTTATTTAAGACACAAATAGCTAAATGTGTACCCTTTAAAATATTCAATATTTTAATAATAAATTAATTGTTTTAAACAATTTATAAAAAGAAAAATTTTATTTTGAAAACCTTTTCTTTACAAGTACGCTATTTTTTTTTTTTTTTAATATGCATATTATAAGTTAGTTCATTAGGATGAAACCTACAGAACAATAATCTCTTTAATATTTTATTTCAGATGACTACGCTGTGTGTTTTCCCCAAACAACTCACCTTTTTTTCGAGGACTAAACTTGGACATATAAAATTATTAACAAATTAATGTAAAATTAATTATAAAAAAATTTGTGTTGCCCACTTCAAGACACCAATGAAAACATGCAAACATTTCAAAACGAACGCACTTTATTTTCATATTTGAAAAAATTCATGATAAAACGTCGAAATTTCGGCTGTCACACCGAGCCTGTATACCTTATAAAAACAGTAATTGACACGATCATTCGAGGATACACTTTGCATTCATTTACGGCTGCTGTATATACATATTCGTGTCAATATGGGACTTCCTCACGCATCTACTAGTCACCATCGCTGGACGCCGATCCACAACCGCAGGCACCGCCCACTACACAGTCGATGCCGTTCCGCCAAAAATCGCCCGGTCTGGTATCGAAGAAGTTGTTGAACCAGTTTTTAAAGTCCTCTTCATTGTCGAAGGTAACGCCCTTAATATGGTTCGACAGGGAACAGAAAACATGGTAATCTGTCGGTACAGGTCCAAAGAATACGGCGGATGCTGAGGACCTCCCATTCGAACTATTGGAGTGCGGCTTTGACGACTTGTGCAACATGGAACCAGGCGTTGCCGTAAAGGAGTATGGTTTCCTTTGTCGATGGGGTTTTTCAGTCGAATAACCTCTTTCACGCAGTGTAACTGGAATTTATAGAACTCCTTGTTAACCATGGCATTTCTTTCGAGCGATTTTCTTTGTTGTTTTCACTAAACACTTGAGGCACCCAGGTTACCAATTTATCGGCAAATCTTATTGAATGAAGATGATTAAGATTCGTTTAATGATCGCAGTTCATGTTTTCAGCTAATTCACGACTTGTTTGGTGACCGTCTTCCTTCAAAAGTGTTTTGAGACGATCTTCGTCGAATTCCTCGATACCTTGGTATTATCCTTACCTTGGTATGATATGAATATTACTAAATTATCTTTTCTATTTTTCAAATAATCCCTGCAATCAATTAATTTATACAATGAACTCAAAGCTACAGGGCGAGGGATAGCCGATGGGTCTAGTTCGTCTGGGTCTGAGATACTAGAAGAGGAAGGGGTAGCTAGATGGAAGGTTGAGGTGATAATTGTGGGGATAGTTCAGGAGCGGAGAGGGGTAGATCGAGGAACTCACGCATAACAGGTTCTTCGTCGGACGTCATGTTTTCATTAGTTGGTTTTTCTAGGAGAGGGGAGAATAGGCGTCGTTTCTTCTCGGGGTGGAAGGAAAATGGATCGTTATACTTTGAGCTATTATTGAAGGGACGAATATCTTACTATTTTCATGTTGTATTTGATGGTGGAAAGGTCGATTGAATGGGGACATTAATAATTAAGAATTAAACTCAGAAAGTTCCGAAATTTGTAAATTTGAAAAAGGTTTTAGTAGGGTTAAGAACCGGATATGTCGAAATCTAGGCATTTAATCGAAAAAAGTATCAATCAAAAAAAAGTTGTATAGATAATTGAAAAATACGTAAAAAATTTTGTGAGGTCCATCTTCGTATTTGCACAAATAAGCTAGAAATATTGGAAAAAGGATGGTAAAGGATGGTAAGAGTGGGGACAAGCCCCGCCTAACCTTCGGTCTTACAAGTGAATGGGCTAGTACGCGTGCAAGCGTCCGTGTGTACTAAACCAAACGAAGGGTCTACAGTTATTCTCGGGCCTCTCAGTCGTGAATACGAGTGCGAGTGAGAGACGAAACTTGTTTTTCTCTCTTTCTATTTTCTATGCGTTAGCGAGTTTTTTCGTTTTGGGCACCGAGTGTCGAGCATTCTGTATTTCTATATATATCGAAGTATAAGCGCGGCGTTTTTAAATCGAATCTTGATGCTTATGGCACGCCGTTTTTTTATTTATTGTCAAAAATAGTAAACTTTGAATAAAAGAAAAACAATAATTCATTTTAACAGAAACTATTATTATTTAGTCGAGAGTAAAAAGTAATGAATTAATTTTGTGTCTTGACACATAAAAATAATTAATATTTATTTATTTATTTATTTATTTAATAATATTTTATTGACGCTAGAGCCTAAGCTCCCTAAAGGCTATTAATTACAGTGTAGTACAAAATAAAGATGAAACAAAACGGAAATTAAAATTGTGTAATTATTATTAAACTTATCATTATAATAGTAGTAACGTACTGAAAGTAGATAAAAGTAAAAAGAAAAAAAAAAGGAAGTAGGAAGTAAAAAAAAAGTAGATAAAAGTAACAAGTTCATCTAGTTAATATATTAATTATTGAGGCATTACGCAACTGAAATAATGAATCATATGGCATAGGTCTTCGATATTATTTTAAATCGCGAGCATCGTATTCGAAGACGTAGAAGAGACCTTATAGTGCATTCTTGAAGACCATAAAATTATCAAACAAAGTTCTATGTTAGCTGAGAGGTGTCGATGCGACGGACCGATTGGTCGCCAGCCTTCGAAGTGGTGTTTACTAACTGAGTAAACACTCGTCTTCCTACAAAGAAGAAACGATTTTTTTCAGTTTAAAAACGGTTTGTAACTACAAAGAATTTCACGAAAATAAGCAAGAAAACGATATAAAAATCGAATACACTTTTACATCGTTGTAGATAAATAAATAGATTTTGTGTTTCATAAAAACTCCGTCTCATATTATTTTCGTTAAATGTTCGATTCATTCTTGAATGAAACATAGTTTTCATTTAAAAAAAAAATCGCTTAGTACACTTGGAAAAATAAAACCATTTAATTTATTTACAATATCACAAATATCAAAATTTATCGCTATTTACACCGTTCGCGACTAACATTGCCTTCATTATATTCTACAAAAATATACAAATAAATTTTTGTGAGGCAAAAAATTTATATCAATTAATTATTCTAATTAATTTTATTGCGAGACACAAAATTAATTCATTATTTTTACTCTCAACTAAATAATAATAGTTTCTGTTAAAATGAATTATTTTTTTTTAGTCATGGTTCATTATTTTTGACACTAAATAAAGAAACGGCGTGCTATAAGCATCAAGATTCGATTTAAAAATGCCGCGCTTATACGCCGATATATAGATATACAAAACGCTCGACGCTCGATGGCCAAGACGTAAAATTCTTGCTACCGAAAGAAAAAATATAAAAAGAGAAATATCAGAACGCTCAACAATCGATTCTCATACTTAATAATACCATTAAAATATTCACAAATTTCTAAAAAAACAATATGTGAATATAAATTAATTTCTATTAAATAAATTGTAAATATCATATGTAGAATCGTATGCCATAAAATCATATGTTACACATTATTTTGCCTGTTTTAATATCTTATAAAGTAAATTACCTGTTTGCTCCATATTTTTTCATTTATTGTCAATAATATATATAAAAATATATTTATAATTTTATTATTAATTTTTTAGCATAAATTATAGCCATCAAAAAAACATGTTTTAACATATGATTTGATTGCAGTGCCTCATAGTGTTGCTTTCAAGAAGCTTAAAAACAGCTTTTTTAATCTGTCGCTAGGATATCTACATTACAGTATGTACTTGTTAGCCCACGTGTGTTTTTAGTATATATGATTAATATTGTTGTAATTACACTAATATATTCGTTAACATATAGTGAAAGAAAAACGCAACAAACAAAATGGTTGTGATAGGGAAGAAGAAAGTAAGAATTAATTTGTACATTTATGTAATTAACATTAAAAATATTTTAGGTTATAATGTTATCTTCTTAACAAAATAATATAACATATATAGTTTTAAATAATTTAAATAACATGTATTTTGCGTATTTTACAGTATCAATCAGGAGAAGGAGCACAGTTTATGACCAGAAAATCTGCATTGAAAAAATTGCAACTTTCTTTAAATGAATTTCGCAAACTATGTATATTGAAAGGAATTTATCCAAGGGAGCCTCGTAATCGTAAAAGAGCACAAAAAGGTGAAGCTGGAATAAAAACCTTGTATCATAAAAAGGATATTCAATTCTTAATGCACGAACCGATAATATGGAAATTAAGGGATTACAAAGTGAGTTAATATCTATCACTCTAATATTTTGTTTTGAAACATTATCTATGTATGTCTAATTTCTTCCTAGGTATTCAATAGAAAAGTTGGAAGGGCAAGGGCACTTAGAGATTTTGCTGAAATGAAAAGATATTTAAGTAATCATCCAACTTTGAAATTGGATCATATCGTCAAAGAACGCTATCCGACATTTGTAGACGCTTTGAGAGATTTAGATGATTGTTTAACTTTATGTTTCTTGTTCAGTACATTCCCATCATTAGCTCATATACCACGCGATCAATCAGCTCTGTGCAGAAGATTAACTATTGAATTTTTACATTTCGTCATAGCGGCTAAAGCCTTAAGAAAAGTTTTTATATCCATAAAAGGTTATTACTATCAAGCGGAAATCAAAGGCCAAATAATAAATTGGATCGTACCACATCATTTCTCTTTTGAACCGCAAGAGAAAAGAGAAGTTGATTTCAAAGTTATGTCCATATTTGTGGAATTTTATGTCGTAATGCTTGGATTTGTTAATTATAGACTTTATCATTCTCTTAATTTGTTTTATCCTCCACAATTTAATAATACTGGTAAGATGATTTTATTCATTTTCTTTCTATATTTTATTAAGCGAAAAGAAAAGAGGTAATGAATGATATTTTAATAAGTAATACATTTTTAGGCCAATGCGAAAAGAATCTTGTAGATGAGGAAGCGTTTGTATCGGAAAGAATAAGTGCATTGAATGTACCACTTAAGGCATTAGATCCTACCATACAAAGCATAGATGATGAAGAAATAGAAATAGATCAATTTTCTAAGGTAAAAGAATATAATTATTGAATAATATGCATCTTCGAAAATATGAATAAACGTTAGTAATTATTTGTCTAGGATGTTGATGCTCAACAATTGGAAGCAGCTAAATTAGAAGCTGATAAAATAAAAAAATTAAAGACGTTATTTAAAGGTTTGAAGTTCTTTTTGAACAGAGAAGTACCGAGAGAACCATTAGTTTTTGTTTTACGTTGCTTTGGCGGAGAAGTTTCTTGGGATAAGCTAATGTTCGTTGGTGCTACTTTTAATGAAAATGACGAAACAATCACACATCAGATTGTGGACAGACCTAATATGGACAAACAATTCTTATCTAGGTAGTTAATTTATTTTTAAAGATATATAATTATAAATATATTTCTCATTGTACTTTTGTTTTCTGTCTAATTATTGCTGTGTGAATATTTTCTTTATTTTACTTATATAATTCGTTAAATAATATAGAAATTACGTACAACCACAATGGGTGTTCGATTCAGTGAATGCAAGAGAATTGTTGCCTATACAGAAGTATTTAATGGGTGCTGTTCTTCCACCACATTTGTCTCCATTTAATGAGAGTCGATTAGATCAAACATACATTCCACCAGAGGAACGCGCATTGATGAATCCTGAATATAAACTCAGAGATGGTAAATAATATAATTTTAAATTGATACAATATCTTTCAATATTAATAATTTAATTCAATAATGTGCAGTTGAAGATGAAGAATTATCTTCTGAGAATGAAGAAGATAAACAGGAAAATGAAACAGCAGACATGGAAGAAGGTAGCGAAGAAGAAGAAGAAGAAGAAGATGATGAAGAAGATAACGAAGAGGAAGATGATGATAAGGATGAAATTGAGGTATCAGATGAAGAAAAAGAAAAAGAAAAGAAACGCGAACGAATGCGAAAGGTGATTAAGCAACTGTTTTATATATTCAAATATGAATTATTTTTCCTTTTCTTATTGCTTATAATGTATTTTATAAATTTTAGAAAAAAGCGATGCAGGTGAAGGCCGGTGAAATAAGGAAGGAAGATCCTTACGAAAAGGAACGTCAAAATAAACAGGAATATCGGTTGAGAGAAAAAATGATTAAGAAGAAACATCGTAATTTGTACAAGAGCATGATGGAAGGTCGTAAAGAGAGAGCTAAAGAAATCTGGTTACTGCGAAAAAAGAGGCGAATTCACGACAATGCTGAGAAAGAAAAACATAAGGAAGCTCGTAAATTGCGAAAGCGCAATCTTATTGAATAAGTAGAAAAACCGAAGAGAGAGACGAAATAATTATAATTTTAATTGCGATAAAAAAGAAGAAAGAATTGAAAAAAAAGACAAAAGATAGTTTTTATGATTTTCCTAATTCTTATACAAACTAATGTAAGATGTATATATGTATATATGTATATATGTTATTTCCTAATTCTTATACAAACTAATGTAAGATGTATATTATGTATATATGTATATATGTTATTTTTATATACTTATAAAAAAAATAATTCGAAGATGAATCAGAATGCATTACTATTTTCTTATAACATAATAAAAATGAATTAAAATTATGTCTACACAAAAAATAAATTCCACGTTTTTAGAATATCCTTTCCTGTATATCTTGAATCAATTTTATATGTAGATATAAAATTCTTCTTTTTCAAATATGTATTCAATTTGATAAACTAATAAATTTTTACGAGACAAAAAGTCAGTAATTTAAAATTTTATAAAATACATAATTTAATAGGAAAAATATTTAAATTTTAAATTTCGTCTTAAAGAGAATACGTATTCAATTTGATATACAAATAAATTTTTGTGAGGCAAAGAATTTATATCAATTAATTATTCTAATTAATTTTATTGCGAGACACAAAATTAATTCATTATTTTTACTCTCAACTAAATAATAATAGTTTCTGTTAAAATGAATTATTTTTTTGTTAGTCATGGTTCATTATTTTTGACACTAAATAAAGAAACGGCGTGCTATAAGCATCAAGATTCGATTTAAAAATGCCGCGCTTATACGCCGATATATATAGATATACAAAACGCTCGACGCTCGATGGCCAAGACGTAAAATTCTTGCTACCGAAAGAAAAAATATAAAAAGAGAAATATCAGAACGCTCAACAATCGTCGATTCTCATACTTAATAATACCATTAAAATATTCACAAATTTCTAAAAAACAATATGTGAATATAAATTAATTTCTATTAAATAAATTGTAAATATCATATGTAGAATCGTATGCCATAAAATCATATGTTACACATTATTTTGCCTGTTTTAATATCTTATAAAGTAAATTACCTGTTTGCTCCATATTTTTTCATTTATTGTCAATAATATATATAAAAATATATTTATAATTTTATTATTAATTTTTTAGCATAAATTATAGCCATCAAAAAAACATGTTTTAACATATGATTTGATTGCAGTGCCTCATAGTGTTGCTTTCAAGAAGCTTAAAAACAGCTTTTTTAATCTGTCGCTAGGATATCTACATTACAGTATGTACTTGTTAGCCCACGTGTGTTTTTAGTATATATGATTAATATTGTTGTAATTATACTAATATATTCGTTAACATATAGTGAAAGAAAAACGCAACAAACAAAATGGTTGTGATAGGGAAGAAGAAAGTAAGAATTAATTTGTACATTTATGTAATTAACATTAAAAATATTTTAGGTTATAATGTTATCTTCTTAACAAAATAATATAACATATATAGTTTTAAATAATTTAAATAACATGTATTTTGCGTATTTTACAGTATCAATCAGGAGAAGGAGCACAGTTTATGACCAGAAAATCTGCATTGAAAAAATTGCAACTTTCTTTAAATGAATTTCGCAAACTATGTATATTGAAAGGAATTTATCCAAGGGAGCCTCGTAATCGTAAAAGAGCACAAAAAGGTGAAGCTGGAATAAAAACCTTGTATCATAAAAAGGATATTCAATTCTTAATGCACGAACCGATAATATGGAAATTAAGGGATTACAAAGTGAGTTAATATCTATCACTCTAATATTTTGTTTTGAAACATTATCTATGTATGTCTAATTTCTTCCTAGGTATTCAATAGAAAAGTTGGAAGGGCAAGGGCACTTAGAGATTTTGCTGAAATGAAAAGATATTTAAGTAATCATCCAACTTTGAAATTGGATCATATCGTCAAAGAACGCTATCCGACATTTGTAGACGCTTTGAGAGATTTAGATGATTGTTTAACTTTATGTTTCTTGTTCAGTACATTCCCATCATTAGCTCATATACCACGCGATCAATCAGCTCTGTGCAGAAGATTAACTATTGAATTTTTACATTTCGTCATAGCGGCTAAAGCCTTAAGAAAAGTTTTTATATCCATAAAAGGTTATTACTATCAAGCGGAAATCAAAGGCCAAATAATAAATTGGATCGTACCACATCATTTCTCTTTTGAACCGCAAGAGAAAAGAGAAGTTGATTTCAAAGTTATGTCCATATTTGTGGAATTTTATGTCGTAATGCTTGGATTTGTTAATTATAGACTTTATCATTCTCTTAATTTGTTTTATCCTCCACAATTTAATAATACTGGTAAGATGATTTTATTCATTTTCTTTCTATATTTTATTAAGCGAAAAGAAAAGAGGTAATGAATGATATTTTAATAAGTAATACATTTTTAGGCCAATGCGAAAAGAATCTTGTAGATGAGGAAGCGTTTGTATCGGAAAGAATAAGTGCATTGAATGTACCACTTAAGGCATTAGATCCTACCATACAAAGCATAGATGATGAAGAAATAGAAATAGATCAATTTTCTAAGGTAAAAGAATATAATTATTGAATAATATGCATCTTCGAAAATATGAATAAACGTTAGTAATTATTTGTCTAGGATGTTGATGCTCAACAATTGGAAGCAGCTAAATTAGAAGCTGATAAAATAAAAAAATTAAAGACGTTATTTAAAGGTTTGAAGTTCTTTTTGAACAGAGAAGTACCGAGAGAACCATTAGTTTTTGTTTTACGTTGCTTTGGCGGAGAAGTTTCTTGGGATAAGCTAATGTTCGTTGGTGCTACTTTTAATGAAAATGACGAAACAATCACACATCAGATTGTGGACAGACCTAATATGGACAAACAATTCTTATCTAGGTAGTTAATTTATTTTTAAAGATATATAATTATAAATATATTTCTCATTGTACTTTTGTTTTCTGTCTAATTATTGCTGTGTGAATATTTTCTTTATTTTACTTATATAATTCGTTAAATAATATAGAAATTACGTACAACCACAATGGGTGTTCGATTCAGTGAATGCAAGAGAATTGTTGCCTATACAGAAGTATTTAATGGGTGCTGTTCTTCCACCACATTTGTCTCCATTTAATGAGAGTCGATTAGATCAAACATACATTCCACCAGAGGAACGCGCATTGATGAATCCTGAATATAAACTCAGAGATGGTAAATAATATAATTTTAAATTGATACAATATCTTTCAATATTAATAATTTAATTCAATAATGTGCAGTTGAAGATGAAGAATTATCTTCTGAGAATGAAGAAGATAAACAGGAAAATGAAACAGCAGACATGGAAGAAGGTAGCGAAGAAGAAGAAGAAGAAGAAGATGATGAAGAAGATAACGAAGAGGAAGATGATGATAAGGATGAAATTGAGGTATCAGATGAAGAAAAAGAAAAAGAAAAGAAACGCGAACGAATGCGAAAGGTGATTAAGCAACTGTTTTATATATTCAAATATGAATTATTTTTCCTTTTCTTATTGCTTATAATGTATTTTATAAATTTTAGAAAAAAGCGATGCAGGTGAAGGCCGGTGAAATAAGGAAGGAAGATCCTTACGAAAAGGAACGTCAAAATAAACAGGAATATCGGTTGAGAGAAAAAATGATTAAGAAGAAACATCGTAATTTGTACAAGAGCATGATGGAAGGTCGTAAAGAGAGAGCTAAAGAAATCTGGTTACTGCGAAAAAAGAGGCGAATTCACGACAATGCTGAGAAAGAAAAACATAAGGAAGCTCGTAAATTGCGAAAGCGCAATCTTATTGAATAAGTAGAAAAACCGAAGAGAGAGACGAAATAATTATAATTTTAATTGCGATAAAAAAGAAGAAAGAATTGAAAAAAAAGACAAAAGATAGTTTTTATGATTTTCCTAATTCTTATACAAACTAATGTAAGATGTATATATGTATATATGTATATATGTTATTTCCTAATTCTTATACAAACTAATGTAAGATGTATATTATGTATATATGTATATATGTTATTTTTATATACTTATAAAAAAAATAATTCGAAGATGAATCAGAATGCATTACTATTTTCTTATAACATAATAAAAATGAATTAAAATTATGTCTACACAAAAAATAAATTCCACGTTTTTAGAATATCCTTTCCTGTATATCTTGAATTAATTTTATATGTAGATATAAAATTCTTCTTTTTCAAATATGTATTCAATTTGATAAACTAATAAATTTTTACGAGACAAAAAGTCAGTAATTTAAAATTTTATAAAATACATAATTTAATAGGAAAAATATTTAAATTTTAAATTTCGTCTTAAAGAGAATACGTATTCAATTTGATATACAAATAAATTTTTGTGAGGCAAAGAATTTATATCAATTAATTATTCTAATTAATTTTATTGCGAGACACAAAATTAATTCATTATTTTTACTCTCAACTAAATAATAATAGTTTCTGTTAAAATGAATTATTTTTTTTTTAGTCATGGTTCATTATTTTTGACACTAAATAAAGAAACGGCGTGCTATAAGCATCAAGATTCGATTTAAAAATGCCGCGCTTATACGCCGATATATATAGATATACAAAACGCTCGACGCTCGATGGCCAAGACGTAAAATTCTTGCTACCGAAAGAAAAAATATAAAAAGAGAAATATCAGAACGCTCAACAATCGATTCTCATACTTAATAATACCATTAAAATATTCACAAATTTCTAAAAAAACAATATGTGAATATAAATTAATTTCTATTAAATAAATTGTAAATATCATATGTAGAATCGTATGCCATAAAATCATATGTTACACATTATTTTGCCTGTTTTAATATCTTATAAAGTAAATTACCTGTTTGCTCCATATTTTTTCATTTATTGTCAATAATATATAAAAATATATTTATAATTTTATTATTAATTTTTTAGCATAAATTATAGCCATCAAAAAAACATGTTTTAACATATGATTTGATTGCAGTGCCTCATAGTGTTGCTTTCAAGAAGCTTAAAAACAGCTTTTTTAATCTGTCGCTAGGATATCTACATTACAGTATGTACTTGTTAGCCCACGTGTGTTTTTAGTATATATGATTAATATTGTTGTAATTACACTAATATATTCGTTAACATATAGTGAAAGAAAAACGCAACAAACAAAATGGTTGTGATAGGGAAGAAGAAAGTAAGAATTAATTTGTACATTTATGTAATTAACATTAAAAATATTTTAGGTTATAATGTTATCTTCTTAACAAAATAATATAACATATATAGTTTTAAATAATTTAAATAACATGTATTTTGCGTATTTTACAGTATCAATCAGGAGAAGGAGCACAGTTTATGACCAGAAAATCTGCATTGAAAAAATTGCAACTTTCTTTAAATGAATTTCGCAAACTATGTATATTGAAAGGAATTTATCCAAGGGAGCCTCGTAATCGTAAAAGAGCACAAAAAGGTGAAGCTGGAATAAAAACCTTGTATCATAAAAAGGATATTCAATTCTTAATGCACGAACCGATAATATGGAAATTAAGGGATTACAAAGTGAGTTAATATCTATCACTCTAATATTTTGTTTTGAAACATTATCTATGTATGTCTAATTTCTTCCTAGGTATTCAATAGAAAAGTTGGAAGGGCAAGGGCACTTAGAGATTTTGCTGAAATGAAAAGATATTTAAGTAATCATCCAACTTTGAAATTGGATCATATCGTCAAAGAACGCTATCCGACATTTGTAGACGCTTTGAGAGATTTAGATGATTGTTTAACTTTATGTTTCTTGTTCAGTACATTCCCATCATTAGCTCATATACCACGCGATCAATCAGCTCTGTGCAGAAGATTAACTATTGAATTTTTACATTTCGTCATAGCGGCTAAAGCCTTAAGAAAAGTTTTTATATCCATAAAAGGTTATTACTATCAAGCGGAAATCAAAGGCCAAATAATAAATTGGATCGTACCACATCATTTCTCTTTTGAACCGCAAGAGAAAAGAGAAGTTGATTTCAAAGTTATGTCCATATTTGTGGAATTTTATGTCGTAATGCTTGGATTTGTTAATTATAGACTTTATCATTCTCTTAATTTGTTTTATCCTCCACAATTTAATAATACTGGTAAGATGATTTTATTCATTTTCTTTCTATATTTTATTAAGCGAAAAGAAAAGAGGTAATGAATGATATTTTAATAAGTAATACATTTTTAGGCCAATGCGAAAAGAATCTTGTAGATGAGGAAGCGTTTGTATCGGAAAGAATAAGTGCATTGAATGTACCACTTAAGGCATTAGATCCTACCATACAAAGCATAGATGATGAAGAAATAGAAATAGATCAATTTTCTAAGGTAAAAGAATATAATTATTGAATAATATGCATCTTCGAAAATATGAATAAACGTTAGTAATTATTTGTCTAGGATGTTGATGCTCAACAATTGGAAGCAGCTAAATTAGAAGCTGATAAAATAAAAAAATTAAAGACGTTATTTAAAGGTTTGAAGTTCTTTTTGAACAGAGAAGTACCGAGAGAACCATTAGTTTTTGTTTTACGTTGCTTTGGCGGAGAAGTTTCTTGGGATAAGCTAATGTTCGTTGGTGCTACTTTTAATGAAAATGACGAAACAATCACACATCAGATTGTGGACAGACCTAATATGGACAAACAATTCTTATCTAGGTAGTTAATTTATTTTTAAAGATATATAATTATAAATATATTTCTCATTGTACTTTTGTTTTCTGTCTAATTATTGCTGTGTGAATATTTTCTTTATTTTACTTATATAATTCGTTAAATAATATAGAAATTACGTACAACCACAATGGGTGTTCGATTCAGTGAATGCAAGAGAATTGTTGCCTATACAGAAGTATTTAATGGGTGCTGTTCTTCCACCACATTTGTCTCCATTTAATGAGAGTCGATTAGATCAAACATACATTCCACCAGAGGAACGCGCATTGATGAATCCTGAATATAAACTCAGAGATGGTAAATAATATAATTTTAAATTGATACAATATCTTTCAATATTAATAATTTAATTCAATAATGTGCAGTTGAAGATGAAGAATTATCTTCTGAGAATGAAGAAGATAAACAGGAAAATGAAACAGCAGACATGGAAGAAGGTAGCGAAGAAGAAGAAGAAGAAGAAGATGATGAAGAAGATAACGAAGAGGAAGATGATGATAAGGATGAAATTGAGGTATCAGATGAAGAAAAAGAAAAAGAAAAGAAACGCGAACGAATGCGAAAGGTGATTAAGCAACTGTTTTATATATTCAAATATGAATTATTTTTCCTTTTCTTATTGCTTATAATGTATTTTATAAATTTTAGAAAAAAGCGATGCAGGTGAAGGCCGGTGAAATAAGGAAGGAAGATCCTTACGAAAAGGAACGTCAAAATAAACAGGAATATCGGTTGAGAGAAAAAATGATTAAGAAGAAACATCGTAATTTGTACAAGAGCATGATGGAAGGTCGTAAAGAGAGAGCTAAAGAAATCTGGTTACTGCGAAAAAAGAGGCGAATTCACGACAATGCTGAGAAAGAAAAACATAAGGAAGCTCGTAAATTGCGAAAGCGCAATCTTATTGAATAAGTAGAAAAACCGAAGAGAGAGACGAAATAATTATAATTTTAATTGCGATAAAAAAGAAGAAAGAATTGAAAAAAAAGACAAAAGATAGTTTTTATGATTTTCCTAATTCTTATACAAACTAATGTAAGATGTATATATGTATATATGTATATATGTTATTTCCTAATTCTTATACAAACTAATGTAAGATGTATATTATGTATATATGTATATATGTTATTTTTATATACTTATAAAAAAAATAATTCGAAGATGAATCAGAATGCATTACTATTTTCTTATAACATAATAAAAATGAATTAAAATTATGTCTACACAAAAAATAAATTCCACGTTTTTAGAATATCCTTTCCTGTATATCTTGAATTAATTTTATATGTAGATATAAAATTCTTCTTTTTCAAATATGTATTCAATTTGATAAACTAATAAATTTTTACGAGACAAAAAGTCAGTAATTTAAAATTTTATAAAATACATAATTTAATAGGAAAAATATTTAAATTTTAAATTTCGTCTTAAAGAGAATACGTATTCAATTTGATATACAAATAAATTTTTGTGAGGCAAAGAATTTATATCAATTAATTATTCTAATTAATTTTATTGCGAGACACAAAATTAATTCATTATTTTTACTCTCAACTAAATAATAATAGTTTCTGTTAAAATGAATTATTTTTTTTTTAGTCATGGTTCATTATTTTTGACACTAAATAAAGAAACGGCGTGCTATAAGCATCAAGATTCGATTTAAAAATGCCGCGCTTATACGCCGATATATATAGATATACAAAACGCTCGACGCTCGATGGCCAAGACGTAAAATTCTTGCTACCGAAAGAAAAAATATAAAAAGAGAAATATCAGAACGCTCAACAATCGATTCTCATACTTAATAATACCATTAAAATATTCACAAATTTCTAAAAAAACAATATGTGAATATAAATTAATTTCTATTAAATAAATTGTAAATATCATATGTAGAATCGTATGCCATAAAATCATATGTTACACATTATTTTGCCTGTTTTAATATCTTATAAAGTAAATTACCTGTTTGCTCCATATTTTTTCATTTATTGTCAATAATATATAAAAATATATTTATAATTTTATTATTAATTTTTTAGCATAAATTATAGCCATCAAAAAAACATGTTTTAACATATGATTTGATTGCAGTGCCTCATAGTGTTGCTTTCAAGAAGCTTAAAAACAGCTTTTTTAATCTGTCGCTAGGATATCTACATTACAGTATGTACTTGTTAGCCCACGTGTGTTTTTAGTATATATGATTAATATTGTTGTAATTACACTAATATATTCGTTAACATATAGTGAAAGAAAAACGCAACAAACAAAATGGTTGTGATAGGGAAGAAGAAAGTAAGAATTAATTTGTACATTTATGTAATTAACATTAAAAATATTTTAGGTTATAATGTTATCTTCTTAACAAAATAATATAACATATATAGTTTTAAATAATTTAAATAACATGTATTTTGCGTATTTTACAGTATCAATCAGGAGAAGGAGCACAGTTTATGACCAGAAAATCTGCATTGAAAAAATTGCAACTTTCTTTAAATGAATTTCGCAAACTATGTATATTGAAAGGAATTTATCCAAGGGAGCCTCGTAATCGTAAAAGAGCACAAAAAGGTGAAGCTGGAATAAAAACCTTGTATCATAAAAAGGATATTCAATTCTTAATGCACGAACCGATAATATGGAAATTAAGGGATTACAAAGTGAGTTAATATCTATCACTCTAATATTTTGTTTTGAAACATTATCTATGTATGTCTAATTTCTTCCTAGGTATTCAATAGAAAAGTTGGAAGGGCAAGGGCACTTAGAGATTTTGCTGAAATGAAAAGATATTTAAGTAATCATCCAACTTTGAAATTGGATCATATCGTCAAAGAACGCTATCCGACATTTGTAGACGCTTTGAGAGATTTAGATGATTGTTTAACTTTATGTTTCTTGTTCAGTACATTCCCATCATTAGCTCATATACCACGCGATCAATCAGCTCTGTGCAGAAGATTAACTATTGAATTTTTACATTTCGTCATAGCGGCTAAAGCCTTAAGAAAAGTTTTTATATCCATAAAAGGTTATTACTATCAAGCGGAAATCAAAGGCCAAATAATAAATTGGATCGTACCACATCATTTCTCTTTTGAACCGCAAGAGAAAAGAGAAGTTGATTTCAAAGTTATGTCCATATTTGTGGAATTTTATGTCGTAATGCTTGGATTTGTTAATTATAGACTTTATCATTCTCTTAATTTGTTTTATCCTCCACAATTTAATAATACTGGTAAGATGATTTTATTCATTTTCTTTCTATATTTTATTAAGCGAAAAGAAAAGAGGTAATGAATGATATTTTAATAAGTAATACATTTTTAGGCCAATGCGAAAAGAATCTTGTAGATGAGGAAGCGTTTGTATCGGAAAGAATAAGTGCATTGAATGTACCACTTAAGGCATTAGATCCTACCATACAAAGCATAGATGATGAAGAAATAGAAATAGATCAATTTTCTAAGGTAAAAGAATATAATTATTGAATAATATGCATCTTCGAAAATATGAATAAACGTTAGTAATTATTTGTCTAGGATGTTGATGCTCAACAATTGGAAGCAGCTAAATTAGAAGCTGATAAAATAAAAAAATTAAAGACGTTATTTAAAGGTTTGAAGTTCTTTTTGAACAGAGAAGTACCGAGAGAACCATTAGTTTTTGTTTTACGTTGCTTTGGCGGAGAAGTTTCTTGGGATAAGCTAATGTTCGTTGGTGCTACTTTTAATGAAAATGACGAAACAATCACACATCAGATTGTGGACAGACCTAATATGGACAAACAATTCTTATCTAGGTAGTTAATTTATTTTTAAAGATATATAATTATAAATATATTTCTCATTGTACTTTTGTTTTCTGTCTAATTATTGCTGTGTGAATATTTTCTTTATTTTACTTATATAATTCGTTAAATAATATAGAAATTACGTACAACCACAATGGGTGTTCGATTCAGTGAATGCAAGAGAATTGTTGCCTATACAGAAGTATTTAATGGGTGCTGTTCTTCCACCACATTTGTCTCCATTTAATGAGAGTCGATTAGATCAAACATACATTCCACCAGAGGAACGCGCATTGATGAATCCTGAATATAAACTCAGAGATGGTAAATAATATAATTTTAAATTGATACAATATCTTTCAATATTAATAATTTAATTCAATAATGTGCAGTTGAAGATGAAGAATTATCTTCTGAGAATGAAGAAGATAAACAGGAAAATGAAACAGCAGACATGGAAGAAGGTAGCGAAGAAGAAGAAGAAGAAGAAGATGATGAAGAAGATAACGAAGAGGAAGATGATGATAAGGATGAAATTGAGGTATCAGATGAAGAAAAAGAAAAAGAAAAGAAACGCGAACGAATGCGAAAGGTGATTAAGCAACTGTTTTATATATTCAAATATGAATTATTTTTCCTTTTCTTATTGCTTATAATGTATTTTATAAATTTTAGAAAAAAGCGATGCAGGTGAAGGCCGGTGAAATAAGGAAGGAAGATCCTTACGAAAAGGAACGTCAAAATAAACAGGAATATCGGTTGAGAGAAAAAATGATTAAGAAGAAACATCGTAATTTGTACAAGAGCATGATGGAAGGTCGTAAAGAGAGAGCTAAAGAAATCTGGTTACTGCGAAAAAAGAGGCGAATTCACGACAATGCTGAGAAAGAAAAACATAAGGAAGCTCGTAAATTGCGAAAGCGCAATCTTATTGAATAAGTAGAAAAACCGAAGAGAGAGACGAAATAATTATAATTTTAATTGCGATAAAAAAGAAGAAAGAATTGAAAAAAAAGACAAAAGATAGTTTTTATGATTTTCCTAATTCTTATACAAACTAATGTAAGATGTATATATGTATATATGTATATATGTTATTTCCTAATTCTTATACAAACTAATGTAAGATGTATATTATGTATATATGTATATATGTTATTTTTATATACTTATAAAAAAAAATAATTCGAAGATGAATCAGAATGCATTACTATTTTCTTATAACATAATAAAAATGAATTAAAATTATGTCTACACAAAAAATAAATTCCACGTTTTTAGAATATCCTTTCCTGTATATCTTGAATCAATTTTATATGTAGATATAAAATTCTTCTTTTTCAAATATGTATTCAATTTGATAAACTAATAAATTTTTACGAGACAAAAAGTCAGTAATTTAAAATTTTATAAAATACATAATTTAATAGGAAAAATATTTAAATTTTAAATTTCGTCTTAAAGAGAATACGTATTCAATTTGATATACAAATAAATTTTTGTGAGGCAAAGAATTTATATCAATTAATTATTCTAATTAATTTTATTGCGAGACACAAAATTAATTCATTATTTTTACTCTCAACTAAATAATAATAGTTTCTGTTAAAATGAATTATTTTTTTGTTAGTCATGGTTCATTATTTTTGACACTAAATAAAGAAACGGCGTGCTATAAGCATCAAGATTCGATTTAAAAATGCCGCGCTTATACGCCGATATATATAGATATACAAAACGCTCGACGCTCGATGGCCAAGACGTAAAATTCTTGCTACCGAAAGAAAAAATATAAAAAGAGAAATATCAGAACGCTCAACAATCGTCGATTCTCATACTTAATAATACCATTAAAATATTCACAAATTTCTAAAAAACAATATGTGAATATAAATTAATTTCTATTAAATAAATTGTAAATATCATATGTAGAATCGTATGCCATAAAATCATATGTTACACATTATTTTGCCTGTTTTAATATCTTATAAAGTAAATTACCTGTTTGCTCCATATTTTTTCATTTATTGTCAATAATATATATAAAAATATATTTATAATTTTATTATTAATTTTTTAGCATAAATTATAGCCATCAAAAAAACATGTTTTAACATATGATTTGATTGCAGTGCCTCATAGTGTTGCTTTCAAGAAGCTTAAAAACAGCTTTTTTAATCTGTCGCTAGGATATCTACATTACAGTATGTACTTGTTAGCCCACGTGTGTTTTTAGTATATATGATTAATATTGTTGTAATTATACTAATATATTCGTTAACATATAGTGAAAGAAAAACGCAACAAACAAAATGGTTGTGATAGGGAAGAAGAAAGTAAGAATTAATTTGTACATTTATGTAATTAACATTAAAAATATTTTAGGTTATAATGTTATCTTCTTAACAAAATAATATAACATATATAGTTTTAAATAATTTAAATAACATGTATTTTGCGTATTTTACAGTATCAATCAGGAGAAGGAGCACAGTTTATGACCAGAAAATCTGCATTGAAAAAATTGCAACTTTCTTTAAATGAATTTCGCAAACTATGTATATTGAAAGGAATTTATCCAAGGGAGCCTCGTAATCGTAAAAGAGCACAAAAAGGTGAAGCTGGAATAAAAACCTTGTATCATAAAAAGGATATTCAATTCTTAATGCACGAACCGATAATATGGAAATTAAGGGATTACAAAGTGAGTTAATATCTATCACTCTAATATTTTGTTTTGAAACATTATCTATGTATGTCTAATTTCTTCCTAGGTATTCAATAGAAAAGTTGGAAGGGCAAGGGCACTTAGAGATTTTGCTGAAATGAAAAGATATTTAAGTAATCATCCAACTTTGAAATTGGATCATATCGTCAAAGAACGCTATCCGACATTTGTAGACGCTTTGAGAGATTTAGATGATTGTTTAACTTTATGTTTCTTGTTCAGTACATTCCCATCATTAGCTCATATACCACGCGATCAATCAGCTCTGTGCAGAAGATTAACTATTGAATTTTTACATTTCGTCATAGCGGCTAAAGCCTTAAGAAAAGTTTTTATATCCATAAAAGGTTATTACTATCAAGCGGAAATCAAAGGCCAAATAATAAATTGGATCGTACCACATCATTTCTCTTTTGAACCGCAAGAGAAAAGAGAAGTTGATTTCAAAGTTATGTCCATATTTGTGGAATTTTATGTCGTAATGCTTGGATTTGTTAATTATAGACTTTATCATTCTCTTAATTTGTTTTATCCTCCACAATTTAATAATACTGGTAAGATGATTTTATTCATTTTCTTTCTATATTTTATTAAGCGAAAAGAAAAGAGGTAATGAATGATATTTTAATAAGTAATACATTTTTAGGCCAATGCGAAAAGAATCTTGTAGATGAGGAAGCGTTTGTATCGGAAAGAATAAGTGCATTGAATGTACCACTTAAGGCATTAGATCCTACCATACAAAGCATAGATGATGAAGAAATAGAAATAGATCAATTTTCTAAGGTAAAAGAATATAATTATTGAATAATATGCATCTTCGAAAATATGAATAAACGTTAGTAATTATTTGTCTAGGATGTTGATGCTCAACAATTGGAAGCAGCTAAATTAGAAGCTGATAAAATAAAAAAATTAAAGACGTTATTTAAAGGTTTGAAGTTCTTTTTGAACAGAGAAGTACCGAGAGAACCATTAGTTTTTGTTTTACGTTGCTTTGGCGGAGAAGTTTCTTGGGATAAGCTAATGTTCGTTGGTGCTACTTTTAATGAAAATGACGAAACAATCACACATCAGATTGTGGACAGACCTAATATGGACAAACAATTCTTATCTAGGTAGTTAATTTATTTTTAAAGATATATAATTATAAATATATTTCTCATTGTACTTTTGTTTTCTGTCTAATTATTGCTGTGTGAATATTTTCTTTATTTTACTTATATAATTCGTTAAATAATATAGAAATTACGTACAACCACAATGGGTGTTCGATTCAGTGAATGCAAGAGAATTGTTGCCTATACAGAAGTATTTAATGGGTGCTGTTCTTCCACCACATTTGTCTCCATTTAATGAGAGTCGATTAGATCAAACATACATTCCACCAGAGGAACGCGCATTGATGAATCCTGAATATAAACTCAGAGATGGTAAATAATATAATTTTAAATTGATACAATATCTTTCAATATTAATAATTTAATTCAATAATATGCAGTTGAAGATGAAGAATTATCTTCTGAGAATGAAGAAGATAAACAGGAAAATGAAACAGCAGACATGGAAGAAGGTAGCGAAGAAGAAGAAGAAGAAGAAGATGATGATGAAGAAGATAACGAAGAGGAAGATGATGATAAGGATGAAATTGAGGTATCAGATGAAGAAAAAGAAAAAGAAAAGAAACGCGAACGAATGCGAAAGGTGATTAAGCAACTGTTTTATATATTCAAATATGAATTATTTTTCCTTTTCTTATTGCTTATAATGTATTTTATAAATTTTAGAAAAAAGCGATGCAGGTGAAGGCCGGTGAAATAAGGAAGGAAGATCCTTACGAAAAGGAACGTCAAAATAAACAGGAATATCGGTTGAGAGAAAAAATGATTAAGAAGAAACATCGTAATTTGTACAAGAGCATGATGGAAGGTCGTAAAGAGAGAGCTAAAGAAATCTGGTTACTGCGAAAAAAGAGGCGAATTCACGACAATGCTGAGAAAGAAAAACATAAGGAAGCTCGTAAATTGCGAAAGCGCAATCTTATTGAATAAGTAGAAAAACCGAAGAGAGAGACGAAATAATTATAATTTTAATTGCGATAAAAAAGAAGAAAGAATTGTAAAAAAAGACAAAAGATAGTTTTTATGATTTTTCTAATTCTTATACAAACTAATGTAAGATGTATATATGTATATATGTATATATGTTATTTCCTAATTCTTATACAAACTAATGTAAGATGTATATTATGTATATGTATATATGTTATTTTTATATACTTATAAAAAAATAATTCCCCCACAAAGAATCGAACGTTAAATACCCAGCGCGAGAAGCGAAGACGTTACTACTTACGCTAACGCACCACTTGATAATATCTCAATTTATTTCGTACAATTCTTAAGACTTCGAAAATGAATCAGAATGCATTACTATTTTCTTATAACATAATAAAAATGAATTATAATTATGTCTACACAAAAAATAAATTCCACGTTTTTAGAATATCCTTTCCTGTATATCTTGAATTAATTTTATATGTAGATATAAAATTCTTCTTTTTCAAATATGTATTCAATTTGATAAACTAATAAATTTTTACGAGACAAAAAGTCAGTAATTTAAAATTTTATAAAATACATAATTTAATAGGAAAAATATTTAAATTTTAAATTTCGTCTTAAAAAGAGTATGTATTTAATTTGATATACAACTAAATTTTTGTGAAACCTAACATTTATATCATTTAATTATACTAATTAATTTTATGGCGAGACACAAAATAATTCATTATTTTTACTTTCGATTAAATAATAATAATTCTGTTAAAATGAAATATTGTTTTTCTTTTATAGGCCAGTCAAAAAGGGCAAAACTTCTTTAATTCACTTATCATTCCGAAAATTTGATTTAAGGGCGAATCGACAACGAATATAACGAAAATAATATGAGACGGACTCTTTATGAAACACTAATTCTATATATTTATCTACAACAATTCAAAAGGATATTCTATATTTATATCGATATCTTGCTCATTTTCGTGAAACACCTCGTAATTATAAGCCCTGGGGGGGTCGTCTATTTCTGCGGCAATATCGAAGAATTCATTTCTTGCCATATCTTCGACATCCTCGTCTCTTTCTTCTACTCGAATTTCAGCAGAATTCTCGACTGTGCTAGTGGAAAAGTTGGAGCAGGATTGTCCCCCACAGTATTTGCACAGTTGAGTGCAAAGTAGCCCAGTTTTTCGGCAACTGCAGCGTAAAGCTTTGCTGTTTCCCGGACACGAACATTGTACCTGAAACATAGACATGTAGAGAAAATGATTAAGAATTTGCGTGCACAAAGAATGCGTATATGCTTTTTAATATAATTCGTTCCGAATTCGCGAAACATTAGACCTTACAAATTCATTACAACATTAAGACTTTAAAAATTCGTGAATTTTTTAAAAAATCATTGAGTCGTGCAAATTTTTGCAAATTTCCAAATATCGTACTAATTTTTGTTTTCTTCTTCGAATCAAGTATAACAAAGGTAACGTTGGTGTTCAATTTAAAAGAGAAACGTTAGATGGTTAACATTTTACAAAATTATAAAATTTTTAATTTTCAAAAAATAACTAACTTGACTTGTTTCTCCATTCAATTATTTAGTCTATTCAAATTTTTTTGAGAACTTACCATTCTTAACAAATTGTCAGGCGCTGAATCTTTACTATTCATGATAGGAATCATCATCGTGGTGGTTTGCTTCCAGCCCCAATCCCGTGCATCCAATTTGTTCCCCAACCACGATTGCACCTGATAAAATGTGCGTTTCACGTGTTCTCGCAGGACGGGTTGCGTTGGAGGTAAAGTCGCCAATCGAATTTCCACGGTGGTGTCCGTGGGCAGCGATGCAAATTTTTCGTATCGAGCATCACTGAGCGACTGATTCGGATTTTTGAAGTTGTATAAATGTGCAATTATTTGTTCTGCACATTCACACAGACTCTCTACTGTACTAGTAGCGTTGTAGAATATTTTTACAGCATTCTGCAGATTGTCATTCTTTTGCAGAATGGAGATGACGTTCTTCTTTTCTTTGCCGTACATGGCACTCGTCGTGTCACATCCTGCGAATGCGTGGGCAAATAAAATATACGACTTCAGATGTGCGTGGTCCTCTGTATAATACAAAGTATTTATTTTACCACCTGGCATAATCTTGTAAAAAAACAGAGGATTGGAATTTGATAAACCTATCAATAAAATCAGCAGGTCGGTGTCATTGCTGACAACTGCCACTTCGCGGCCCGTATTTTGCCTTAGCTCTATCGCTGTCCTTGTTATAAGCGCGTCCACATTTTCTTGAGCGAGTTTCACGTTGAAACCATGTGCACGTAAATATACCACAAGCATCTGCACCAGTTTCATTTTGTTTTTCACATTCGACAAAAATTTTTTTTGGCTCAAAGTAAGGAATGTGCTTTCGTTGAACTCGATATCCGGTGCCATATTTTCTTCACGTCGCCGGTATCTCTCGTACGACTTTATTCCAGTATACTCGTCGGTGTATCCATCAAAGACGACCAAAGAATTTTCTCCGTATTTGTTGATGATGTGCCAATGGTACAATTCACAAATTTCTTGAAACGATGCTCCATTCGGCCAGCTGATATTGTGCAGAAGGAATCCGCCATCAATGACAAAGGTTATGTTTCGGATCGAAGTTTGTAATTGTAAAACGTACGGCTTAAATAGTTTGTTCAGTTCGGACTTCGATGTCTTCCTCATAAGACCAAACTCATCGAATAAAGATAAGGGATACGGTGAAAGTTCGTACTCTAATGCTTTACGTGTTTGTACCTCGTCACTGTGAAATATATGCGAAACACGTTGAAAGAGTAAAACAGGGTCGACCGTACTCGTATCATTGTTATCGTGAGTCTGCATTCGTGCTGCCGTCAGATTTTTCACTTTGCTTGTTACCGAAGATAATGATACTTCAGCAACACTCTTTCCCACCATGGATTCCATACTTTTTTTCCCTTTCTCGAATGCTAGATGACAATCTGTAGTAACCACACCGGCAATCCCCGTTGACAAGGAACACAATGTAGTTCGAGGTTCAAAAGGACGGCGTTTCTCAAACCAAGATATGAACTTCTTAATTTCGTCATCATCTCGTTTTATTCGATGGTTGGCGAGATCGGCGTGTTGTTCGCTTGTTAATGATGCAATGCCACAAAAGTCTTCCAAGCACTCAATAATTGAGAACAACGATGGCATCACTGATAAGAATCTTGCGTTGACACTAGGTGTAACACCTCTCCCATGTTTCAGATCTGTACCGAAGAACCTGTTTAAAGTTTGCTCAATCGTCATGTCCGTCCACATACCGCACCAAGCTTTGTCAGACCTTCTCACCGTAAAATTGCCCTCCGTTGTGAATTTTCGGTATTCGTCATCGGTCATTGTCTGCTTTATGTTGACCATATCTTGAAGATATATTTGAACACCTTCAGCGTAGTTGAATTTGCCTGCAGCATGAAAAATAGGTAACATTTTACGAATACTTTGAAGGTGTAATTGCCAGTTGCCTGAGCGTTCGGCCTCCATAAACTGCAACGCAATTACGACGCACTCAAAGTATTGCACCCATAGTTGTGCCGTAGGTCCTCGATTTTTTAAAATAGCCAATTGTGCAATCAAGTCCATAGTCATCGAAGTAATCGAAGTTTTCGCTTGACAATCGCCGATAGTCGGAGGTTCTGAATCCCATCTTTGGAAAAAAGCTTTAATGTCTTTGTCGTATTGTTTACGTATTTCACCTTCGATTTCTCGGATCATCATTACTCCCAAAGCGGTAAATGTCAAGATATGAGCACGCATCGCACGAGCAAAGCATGCCCCATCAACACCTTCTTCACTGCTGCTCGAGTGTATATTATTGCCCAGATGTCTTCAAGTCCGCTGCCATTCATAATGTGACCGATTGAGCCTAAGTAGGACATAAGCAAGTGGAACCCACCCAAGCGAACCACAACGTCTTTCAGCGTATCCTGTGATGCTGCAACAATCGCACGAGCTTTATAGTACAATGGTTGGTCGAATGTTACGAAACACGTTTTCTGATTAATTCGACGAGCCTCAACTAGAGCGGTGTGTAAAGCTGTGTTAATAGTGCTCATATTGGAAGGAGGACGATTTATGAAAGGCAGACAAACAACTTTAGAAACATCATAAGTGTTATTCGCCGTTAAAACCTCCATAAAACCTCTCCAACTCGGTACATTTTCTATGTTGCAGTGCTTTGCCCATAGATATGCCGAGTATACGGCTGGCAATACAGGCGAATCTATGGAAAAGAGTTTTGTTGTGTCATCGTATTTAATATTTTCCAATCCGTCCGAATTGCCTGTCCATGGTATGGTTTGCACTATGCTCTGTGACGCTATCGTCGTAGATGATACTTTTGAGGCACCTTTCAATTTTTTCGTCCGACCTTCATAGCTTATTTTTTCTCCGGCGTGTAGATAGCTATTCCACCTAAGCAGTGATACGTATTACAGCCATCTAAAGTTTCAACGTTGTGATCGGTATTGTCAAAGACATGTTGCACACAAACATCGTCTTCAAATACGAATTTCGGTGGATCCATGATGATCGATGCCTCGTACTGTTGCAATTGATAATATGACACGCAGAAGCCTAATTTATTAAGGATATCGATCATCACCTTTGATCCGCATTTGCGTAAATGTAAATTCCGAGTGCCACTGTAGATGCGATGTGAAACCGGAACGTCGGATGAGAGCTAAATAGAATGGGCTACTGCACTTCGTTGCACGAAATATCGGTCTTATCGTCGTCGACATTTTCCCGTGAATTGGATACAACAATTGATCAATAAGTACACGAAGAAGTGGAGGAATGTCTCGTTGAACTGAATTGAGAAATTTTCCAGCTGGCTGATAAGAATTTTCTCGTAATCGTGATTCTCGATATCTTTTCGGACGATCTGTGCTGCAACGTTTACAATTGCTTCTCGCTGTTTGAAAGTGAGGGAATCCGGATCACGATACCAGTCTCCACATAACTTGGCTGTACTGAAGCATTTATAAAAGATCATAGTTTCACGGCCTTGATGCCGCAAGATGTAGATATCTTCTCCGAAAAATTCCGTCAATTTTCGAAATAAAACATCTCTTGTAAAACATCTGCTGCCCTGAAGATACAGTAATTCATTCGCTGTGAATTTTCCTTTTTGCGAATTTTGTATGTATTCCGCAATGTATTGAAAATCAGACTCTATTTCTTCTAATCTTAAATTACGTTTCGGCGAGTAGGTTGGTATTTTCGCAAACAGCAAGTAACATTTTCTGTGATATCGAGCGCCTACAGCAACTACAGAATTGACATCTTTTAATCGATTTTGCATAGTGATGCCCATTTCATCGTTTCGCTGTTTAGCTATATTGAGTAACCTTTCCTTCATAAAGTCGTTCTGTATCACGGAGCCTGGCTTGTGTTTTTGATCCATGGACGTGCGCATATTAAGCACAAGTCACGGAAATTGAATTCATTTTCCGATTTAGAAAGATTCGCTGACGTACTAGGTGTTTCAGCAGAAGATGTCGATGAAGCTTTCAGTTTTGCTGCTCTTGCGGCTAACTTTTAATTGTCGCTTGTGTACCATTTCGGCACGAGTCATGCACGAGAACAGGGGTACGATGCTCCAAACCTCCCATTTTATCGCCGAATTCTTTGCTTTTCAATTAATGTCCTCAGACCCTTTTCTCCAACGGTCACGACTCGACGTAGCAGACTCCATGCTTCATCGCATATGTTGCATACCTTGTCCACATCCATGAACACGGCTTTTTAATAAAATAAAAATAAAATGAATTTTATTATTACATATATATATATATTTTATTTATTTTTATATTATATATTTTAATTAATTAATACTGTTCAACTGCGCTAAAAGACAAGTAACTGTGTTTCCAAGGGGACATTGCTCTGGGATACCCACGGATTTTAAAGAGCTTTGGTATATTAGTAGTATACTTTTAGGGTGTTTTTGTGGTAAAGGGTTTTTTCAAAATGCCCAGCTAATTTGGAGAAAAAACGTTTTAAAGTTTTAATTTTTGTTTATATATGTTTATAAAATTAAGATAATTATCTTAATTTTAACCGTCTATCAATTGGCGCGATAGCGTCAGTTCTTGCTTCTCGTGCCGCTAATTAGAGTTCCTTCATGGAGGAAGTTTTTTTTAATAATTTTTTTCTATCTCTTTTCAAATTTTTTTTCATGTTTCTTAATTTTTTATTATAAAGAAGAAAGAGAAAATTATTTATTACAAAAAAATTAGAAACAATAAATTTTTTCACATCTCGCGCAATTAATAAAAGATGACTTTTTACACAAACAATGATTTATTTTAAAAGATCTGTTGGAAATCAAACAAGATTAACGTTTAAAAATATTTATCTTTCATTTGGTTTTAATAATTTCGAAGCGTACCATGCATATCGAATCATTTTATGAAAAAATTTTGATGACAATTGATAATGGACTATTGAATGCTTTTACGATAACTATCACTCTGGAATTAGCGTTCAATAAATATTAATAAATGTACAAGAAATGTTAAAACTCATGGATATAAAAAAATTATACATGAAATTGTTAATGATTAGAATATATACGATTGTTATATTTGTTAATATATATTGAAAATTTATCTATTTTTATATACCTTTTAAAAAATAAAATGTTAACTAATAATTAAAGTAATTCAAGTAATCAATTTTCTTTTATTATTTGCGCAAGATGGTAATAAATTTAGTATTTTTAATTTTTTTGTAATAAATAATTTTCTCTTTCCTGTATATATTTAAAAATTTTGAAATATTAAAAAAAAATTGAAAACAGATAGAAAAAAATTATTAAAAAATAATTCCCACATAAAGGATCGAACACTAACTAGCGGCACGAGAAGCAAGAACGCTACTACTGACGTTAGCGCGCCATTTGATAAACGGTCGAAATTAACAGTCACTTCTGATTTTAATATAATGGTTTAGTGGAAAAGATGAGACAAAAGAATAAGAATTATATTAGAAATTGCGAACTTCTACTACAGGTTTCGAAGCCGCAATTTCTTATAGAATATTTAGTAATACTTAAAGTAGATACGCATAAGCGTACGCACAAATGATTAAATCTTCTTATCTCCTATTCCGAATCCTTTGTGATGACTAACTCGACTTGGTAGCGTGTATGTTCAGGAAGTAGAGGTTCTCAATAACGATGCCGAATATGCAGCTTCACTCAAACCAGGAATCAGGATTTCACACCTCACAGGAGGCACCAAAATGTATTTGTCAAAATTCCTACAACATGGAGTCCTCCGGCGATTTGGTTAAGCTAATTATGGGGAAGGTGAAAAGGTTAATTAAAATAAATAGAAAACACTTGGTTGAGCCAATAGAAGTGTAATGCTTAATTGGTTCGTCAGGGAAAAGCCTTGCAGCATAAAAACCCTGATTGATATTAGTCTACACCTTACTATAAGCGTTCGACCACGAGCAACGCACGTGGGATCGCCTTGTTCGAATATCCGGATTAATAAGAAATAAGGTTTCTCACCGTTTATTACCGCCTCTGCGATGCGTTTCTTTCACACCTTTATACTCTTAAATCGTTATATATATTAAATTGTTTTAAGAAAGTATAAAGTTAACGCGAATAAACGTTGCGAAATTATACTAATATATTAACTGTTTAACGTATCCTTAATGACTGACAGTTTAAATTTTATTGCTTTTAGATAAAAGTTGAGAGTGGGGTATATTCAGTGTCCTACATTTGTCCTTAGTAGAAACAATAATATATTTAATTATAAGTTCTATAAGCTGTTCATTGTATATTTTAAATTCGAACGTTAGTAAGTTCAAAATCTACATGATCCTTCTAACGTTATGACGAATCGTGTACTAGCAGCTAAATTAATCTAACGTACTCGTTTGTTTATCTCCGATCGCAAGTGCGTTGCGATACGTTAATTCCAATTTCAATGTTTCTAGCCGAACAACAAAACCGTTAATTTATAGAGACCTGTTGCGACCTCGACTGTTTTCCTATAACGCTGTTTAAACTTTTTATACTATTTATATTTTTTGTTTCGTATATCGAGTGTTAGATGTAAGCAGGTGACTTACGACTGACAAGCGTTTGTGGTTATTACACCGTCTAATAATACCATCAATTCTATCGAGCCAATTAGGATTTTCGCTAATTAAAACTATATGAGTTTGTTTTAAACCCGAAAATATTGTTTTTCATAAATAATATTACAAATTTGGATGAAATATCAAAATTAACTTTCTACATTTATGTTTACAATAATATCACCTAAATACGTTACACTTTAGAAATATTTTAAAATGAATTAATACCAAATCCTTGTAATATCTCAAAAACAAAGTATAAATAGATTTACACATGAGATAATAATAACGATGTGGTTTCTGACAGTTTTTCTCTTTTCCAAATCATTATTAATATTGTGGGGTTGGGGAAATTCGAGAAATGTGCATGTGTGGAGGTTTCTAGAATTATTAATAGACGATTTCTTTATAATTATCAACAAGTAAATATTTTCTTTATGTTATATGTGTGATGCTATGAGTATAGGTGAGTGAGAGAATGTATGGTTGGACGAAAGAGAAAGGAACCGTTGTGTTAGATAGAGGTATTTGTTTCTGCTGTAAGGTTACACCGTTTGGACTTGTCGCCTTTGTGCGATCCCATCGAAGTCTCTCGAACGTTCCCGATCCAAAAAAGTGCAGAAAGAATTTTATTCATGATCAGGAATCATCGGGAAGTTTCTAGAAGGAACGCTAGGAAATGGCGAGAGACGATGGAGGGGATTTTAAGCATAATAGGCGACGAAATGGGCCGGCGAGGGCTATTCCGTTACAGTTCATTGTTTATACGAGGAGTGTTGGGTGGAAAGAAAACGAGAAAGACTAAAAACAACGGGAGACGGTGAAGAGACACGAAAGACGACGCTAGGTGACAAAAAGTCGAATACGATGTTTCTTTGTTAATTATGACGATTGTCTTCGTATTACGGCGTAAAAAGTAATACCTAACATCTCGTGGCGATATATTGTGAATTTAGATTATAAATGCTTACCGTTCTATCTTATTATATTCTTAAATGGTTTAATAATTACTGTTTAACGATATTAAATAAATAAATCAAATTACTACTTTCTTTAATAAATTATAAATAACAATCTTACCATATTTAATTATTATAATTAGAGCAGAAATAAAAGATTGGGACACCAGAAAATTATTGCTATAATTATTATAAAGTTTATAAAATATTTTGCATTTTATAATTGTCTTTTTACAAATTTTTTATAATATATGTTACATTTTACAACTAAATCAATTTTCATTATATCACATTAATCATTTCATGCAATATTTAAAAAATTCCTATAATAAAAGTAAAATTTTAAAAATATAATGTACGATCCGTAAAGATCGTAGATTCTTAGGGTATATTCAAAATGCGCGCCTCAGTCATTTAGGGAATATCGAAGCAATAATACCACTAGTTATTTAGAGACTCTTCGAACCGTTGTTAAGCACGCCCTACTGGATCCATTAGCAAAGACACTCGTGGTATTCTTTCGTTGGACGCCCAAGAAGACAGATATTAAGTGACACAAAAACGATTTGTAGTACACGCACGAATTTCACGATCTATATGTTGATCTGCCATTCTGCCTGATTTGTTGAAATCTTTCTAATAAAGTTGCTTGCTACACTCAAACCAAAAAAATCTTATTTTATACATTACCATTATTTTCAACGATGTTTACGATTTGGTCTAAAACTTGTAAAAATACATCGTATCTTAGTTGTCGATTTTCTTTGTTGTTTTCGTTATACTCGTGAGGCACCAAGACTCCCAATTTTTCGGCAAATCTCATTGAATGAACATAATTGAGAATCGTTTTATAATCACAGTTCATTTTTTCGGCCAATTGACGACTTGTTTGGTGACCGTCTTCCTTCAAAAGTGCTTTGAGACGATCTTCGTCGAATTCAGAAGATCTTTCGCTGTGGGGCGTGTCGTCGACGTCAAAATCGCAATTTTTTGAACTTTGCAAATCATTTCCGTGATGTAGACTCGCTTATGACACCTTTTCCGTATACGTTGCAAATGTCCCGGGCTGCTTCAGCAGCTTTTAGGCCTCGATAAAAAATGGATAAGAACAGGTGTCGAAATTGTGGATTTTTATCTCCTGAATATGCCATCTCTAAGCCTTAAAAGTATTATAATAAAAAATTAAATTACTCAAAAAGACAATTAGCATAGTTTTGTAGAGCAGAATGAGCTCTATCGAATGAATATTATACACTGTGTCAAACAGCAAAAAAATCGTTGTAAAACTAAAGAAAATATAAAAATGCTACGAACTTATTCCCCAATCCCTAATACATGTTAAGATATTCTATTAAAACTTGATGAGATCTTCCAAGTGGCCCATTAGACTGAGAGTGATATGCTGTCGTAGTCAATTCTTCAACATTCCATTCCTTCGCCATTATTTTAAATACGGCTGATAAAAAATTTCTCTCTTGATCAGTAATTATTGCACGAGGGGCTCCAAAAAGACAAATAAACTCTTTGTAAAAAACGTCCGCTATAGTGACAGTGAAAAAATCTTGAATAGTTAGTACGTATTGGTTTCGTTTACGGGTCATGGGAAGAGCTCCCATGATATCTACGGCTACTTTGTCGAATGCTTGTCCAGGAGTGTCAGTGAGTATCATCGATATACTCGAGTCATTTTCTTCATTTGTCAAGTTTTATATTTGTTAATAAAATCTCTTATATCATCTTTCATATTTTTCCAAAAGTAATAGTTTCCCATAGGACAATAAGTTTTGCTTACACTTTTATGATCGCCCCTTGTAGATAAGTGATATTTCTGTGGTAAACTATTTATTTCATTTGTTAAAGGAGTTTTAAATAATGAATTGCAAATAATTATGGCTGAATCTGTTTTTGAAAATATTTCTCAAAGATTTTTTTTTATAGTTATCCAAGGAAAATCACCCATAACTTTAGTTTTAGAAATGCTTATGGATTTAATTCCTAATTCGGTAACTACGTAAAATAATGATTTCAGTGCTTCAATTATAAGGTAAAAGCCCCCTCGGTTGGCCAGGCCCCCTCTATTGGCCACTTTATGCCACAACAGTGATTATAAATTATATGCTGATGTGCACATGGTGACAGTTTTAAAAAAAAAAAATTCTAATTTTAAAATATCATTGAAAGTAATTCGGATTATTTTAAAAATATATTTAAAAACGAAAAAAAATAAAGTTGTGCAAGACTTCTGTTTTTGGATGGTTTCTTGTTAAGTAAGGTAAGGATACTGTGATTTTTATTAACCTATATATTTCATTTTTGACAATAGCAACCAAAATATTTTTTTTCTGCAATTAACATAGCTTAAAATTATTATAGAAATTGAAAATTAAGTGATTTTTAATTATTCTCCATTAAAAATATGGTGGCCAAGCATGGAGACAGTATTATTGCCTCTGTTTTTATCATTAGCCAACTTATGGCTATTCGCTTTGAGGTTATATATATTTGTACATAAAGTATTCAACTAGTTTTTTTAATACTAATGAGTAATTAATTTCTTTGTACACGAGTTTTGAATTATTCAATTTTGATTTATTTAATAAATTAGTTATTAATTAATTATTTATTTTAAATAGGAAACATGGCCAAATGAGGGGACATGCGTGGCCAAAAGAGGGAGAAAGTTGGCTAAAAATAGGGACATTGCAAATCTATGTTTTTTTTAATTTATTATTAAAATATTTATGAATAATTTGTCTTTTCTTTATTTTTATTCAAAGCTGAAAGCTCAAGCTTACAGGTTAAACCATTAGTTTAGATGTAAGTTATTTTATTGAATGAATATAATTTTTCTAAAAAAGAAAACGGCTTAACTGGCCAACCGAGGGGGCTTTTACCTTACTCTGCTTTTTTAGAGGATAATGTATTGGTATGATATTAGTTTCTTTTCTTGTGTAATGTTTGTTACTTTAGCTCTTTCGGCATGATGTCTTCATTTAGTGGCAGCATTTTATTTTCATGAAGTTCCAAGGCACCTTTATCAAGGGATTTACCTTGGTATGATATGAATATTACTAAATTATCTTTTCTATTCTTCAAACAATCCCTGCAATCAATTAATTTAAACAATGAATTCAGAGTCGCAGGGCGAGGGATTGCCCATGGGTCAGGTTCGTCTGGTTTTGATGAAATAGAAGAGATGGAGATCTGGAAGGTAGGGGTGATAATGGTGGGGATAGTTAAGGAGAGTAGAGGGGAAGATCGAGGAACTCACGCGTGCCAGGTTCTTCGTTGGACGTTTCGTTCTCATTAGTTGGTATTTTCGGGGAAGGGGAAGATAAACGTTGTTCCTTTTCGTTGTGGGAGGAGAATGGAACGTCACACTTCGAGCAAGTATTGAAAGCGACGACTATCTTACTATTTTCATGTTGTACGTAATCAGTTCTATGGATCGATGGTGGGGATGTCGGTTGAATGGGAACAGTTATGTCATTGGAATTTTTCCCAAGTCGTTAATCTTAATTACGGCAGTAACGTAACATTATTTTCGTTATTTCTTCAGATGAATTATAATATGATTTACGGATACTACGGGGTTTCTAGAGATTGCGTTTTCGATTAAATTTACTTTTCCCTGTTTATGTATAATTTTGAAATTATATTCATTCTATTTTAGATGCCAATGCCAATATCTAGCAGAGGTTTTGTCTTTCATTGATGCTAGCCAAACGAGTTGTTTGCGGTCAGTTATAACTTTGAGATACTGTCCGTATATAAAAGATCTAAATTGTTTAATACAATGTAAAGTTATCAAACATTTCTTTTCTGTTGTCGAATATTGTATCTCAGCGGATGTTAGTAAGTCAAAATTTATTACAAACTTACTTCAACAATTGATTAATCGAATTTTACTCATTTGTCTTTACTGTTTGATTTTCTATATCGTCTATACTGACATTAACATTTCTTGAAATTTCGCAATTATTTTATATTGGGTCATTCAAAGACACCTAGCCTGTGTTCGTCCCATTCTCTTTCTGCAAGTCGAGACTGCATAGATTGGATAGTTTAAAATTTATATTCTGTTAGAGAAAACTTGACTGGCGCCCAACTTTACATATTTGATTTTAATTAATAAAGTTTATTAACGTCTAATCCTAGAGCCCTGGTAGCCAAGTGTAGGAAAATATTTCTTTCGGAAGAATACGCACTTGAGACACGAGTGAAGTGACAATAAATTTCCGTCATTTATAAAAAAATAAACACTAATGCAAGATAAAACCGAGAATAAGCAATGTCATGTATAATATGAGTAGTTTTTCTTACTCGTATTAAAATTCTATCTTGCGTTTTTGTTCCGTCCTACTTACGTAACACAGTAACCAGAAAAAACCGTCTGTTCGACCTTTCACTTTTATTCCGTGCGTGTGTAGTTTCACTACCAAATGTTTGAAGTTTCACTTCAAACATTTAATATTCATTTCAAAATTATTAATTTTAAAAAAACAGTGCATGTACGTTTGTTAGTTTTTCTCTTCGCAAAATAATTAATATTCTTTTTTAAATTACATACACTGGTAATCATATATTTAATACAAAGTATTATGTTTTCTTAACTTCGATCGATTGAATGATTTAACTATTTCCACATTCGCTCACATATACGGTGTTTCAAAAAGTATATTAAAGAGAGAACTTACAAGAAAATATTTTATTAATTATTTTAAGTAATAATTAATTTTAGAGTTTAAATTAGGATCTTTTGGAAAATTATGAAAAAAGAAAATTAAATAAACACGAACTTATAGTTGATTTCAATACCTATTTATACTTTTGTTGATTATCTATTCTACATTATACAGGATCTTTCGCCATACTCGACCACCTAAAATATCTTATTTATTTCGTACGATAAAAAAAAATATCAGAGAAAAGAAATATTCTATTCGAAAGCGCCGATTTAGTGAAAGGCCGAATTTGTTGTCTCTTGTACATGAGAAGATGTTTTGCTTGATTAGTGTCTTGCACGTTGATTTGAAAAATATTTCTTATATACATATATATATACGTTTACATATTACGCACTAACATTGGTAATAAGTAATATAACTAAACAAAAATGATATTATAACATTATGTAACCTACAAAATTTTAATAATCGTCGAATGGTGAAATTTCACTGAAACATACAGTGACACACATAAGTATCTGAACACTTGCAATGAAATAATTTATCAATTATTATAATGAGTATATTATACATACAACACTTAACGAAATATAATACTAATTGGATGGAGATATTTTTCTTTTTTTTTTATTAACTCCATACATTTTTACAATTTGTCCGTAGATATTTGGTAAATTGTTATATAAGTGAAGCACATGGACGGTTTCTCCAATGAGATAGCGTCGCTATTGTCGTTTATTTTATTTAGTTATAGTTTTTACTAGGTCTCCTGGGTGGATTTTCTGAGCCTTCTAGGGATATGTTGGTTGTAGGTGGGCAAGAAAGTAATTTCGGTTTGCACCAGTAGTTAGCATTATGTTTGTTTCGTTATTTTTCTTTCAATGTTAAAATTTTTTTTCTTTTAAGATTTGGTAGTCGATACTTTTAGGTTGCTATAGAAACCAATTTCGTGTAATTTTGTTTACAACTGTCTGTTTACTGTCAGTTTTAACATGGAGTGCAAAAATAAGCATTTTTGACACATTTTACTTTTTTATTTTCATAAAGGCAAGAAAACGGCTGAGGCTCTCAAAGGGATATGTGAAGTTTATGGTGTTGATTGTTTAACAGAACGCAATTGTCAGAATTCGTTTAAAAAATTTCGTTCCGGATATTTCTCATTGAAAGATGATCAACGTTCTGGTCGACTTTCTGAAGTTGATGATGACAAAATGAAAACGATAATTGAATCGAATCGTCACATAACTGTGCGAGAGATTGCAAAACAGTTAAATGTATCACACACAACAATTGAAAATCATACAAGACGTCTTTGACTTGTTAAAAAGATCGATATTTGTGGGTTCCGCACGAAATGAAAGAAATTCACCCAACACAACGAATCAATGTTTGTGATACGCATTTCAAACGTAATGCAATGGACCTTTTCTTGAAACAAATTATCACTGGCGATGAAAAATGGATTGTCTACAATAAAGTTAATCGAAAAAGATCATGGTCCAAGCATAATGAACCAGCACAAACCATATCAAAAGCTGAGTTGCATCAAAAAAAGATCATGCTGTCAATCTGGTGGGATTACAAGGGTGTTGTGTATTTTGAGTTGCTTCCAAACAACCGAACGATCAACTCAGATGTTTACTGCTAACAACTTATGAAATTGGAGGAAGCAATCAAAAGAGTAAAGGCCAAAATTTGCAAATTGAAAAGGAATCGTGTTCCACCACGACAATGCAAGGCTTCACACATTTTTAGCAACACGTATGAAATTATTGGAGCTTGGTTGAGAAGTGATGTCGCATCCCTCATACAGCCCCGACCTTGCACCATCGGATTATCATTTATTCTGAAGTTTACAAAACTTCTTAAAAGGTTAAAATTTCGGTAATAACGATGACCTCAAATCGCACTTAATTGAGTTTTTTGCTATTAAGGACCAGAAATTCTATGAGCGCAGGATAATGAAGTTATCAGAAAGATGGCAAAAGGTCATCGAACAGAATGGAAGATATTTGACTGATTAAAGTTCATTTTTTGTATAGAAAATTCAAGTTTTATTTCACACTAAAAATCCGAAATTACTTTCTTGTCAACCTAATATATGCTTTTTCCATGTTAATTTGAAATCTTAATGTAGTCTTAAATACTTGACCGTCGTTACTTGCGGAATTTCTGTATTATATAGTTGTAGTTTCGGTATTTGGTTTTTCCTCAGTGTAAACGTAATATGCTTACACTTGATAGAGTTTACCTTGATCTTCCTATTACGTAACCATTCTTCGAGAGAGTTGATTTGTTTTTGTAACGATTAATTTGCTTGTTGCGGGTCTTTGATTATGGTAAGCATTGCTGTGTCATTCAGAAATGTTAAGATTATGCACTTTGCTTTTATTGGTATGTCTGCCGTATAGAGGGTGTAGAGAATTGGTCAGAGGATATTTCCCTGCGACAGCTCAGCTCTGATTAGTATGATGTTCGAATGAGTGTCTTTGATTTTTACGTAGAATGTTCAGTTAGAAAGGTTTTTGTCAGAAATTATTCGTTTTATTCTTTTGTACATTATTTTTATAATTTGCACATTTGACATTTTAGATTTTGCCCTGTTGAGAACAGAGTGTGTTGTTAGATGTTTCTGTGCACATTTGACACAGGCAGGATTTCGATTGCAATAATTTTTTGTGTGTCCATAAGTATCATGTGCATCGTAGTATTTCTCTTTTTGTTTTAGGTGGTTCGACTTTAATTATTGTATTCAAAAGGGTGTTAATTTCATATATGTTTTTGTTATTTTCCTGAGGAGCCAGTTCAATAAAAAATAAAGGTATCGCATTTTGTTATATTATTTATTGATCTTACCTTGTGACCAAGTTTGTCTAATTAATTTGTTATTTTAACTATATTGCTTTTTTTGTTTTTTGTTTCATCCATTTTGCGCTTTTTTGAACCTTGTAATTTAGTTGATTTAGCGGGAATCCAGTTTTACGAATCTTCCGAGTCTGATCCATCTCATTTTCCATACTCGAGTTTCTATTATCTATTTTGATTATTCTCTTTTCTGTACGAGCAAGGTTAGAGGATTGTTTTGTTTCCATCGACGGTTGACCTATTTCGGGTATTAGCTCTTGTTCGAATAATGTAACTGCTACCGTTATTAACTATTTGAAGAGGTGGGATGTTGTTAATTTTCATGATCAAAGATTTTTGTCATAGGCTTGAAAAAACACGCGGTTACTCGCGAGGGTGTACAGTGTCACCCTCACTAGAACACACTGGTCACTTCATCCTTATATCTGCGATGTAAACTTAACCGCCGTACGTTATACTGTATCTCAACGTATTTATTATTTAAATACTTGTATTCTCGGGAGCGGTACATAAATACGTCCGTATTTACTAACGATTACCGGAAAAGTCGGATGGAGGTATGATTCTTTTTATCTAAGTTGACCAGAACGGTATATTTATTTTTTACAATTCCTTGAAATTTCGATTTTTTAATAATATAAAGTATCGTATATAAGGTAAAAGACCCTATAGCGGAACGAGACCCAGTATCGGAACGATTTCAGGATTATTGTATTATATCTTATTGAATATGATATGGAATTTTAAGAATTTTTATTTTTTCGAAATTTTAATGGTTTGGACATGAAATAGAATATAAGTAAAACTTACAAGTCCATCACTAATATTAAAAAAAAATTAAAAATTGTAGGACCAGACTTAGTTCGATGACTTAACTCGATTCCTTAAGGAATTTGCTAAGAAAGCAGTCCGTAGTCTTAAGCTCGTAAAAAATGTAAAAAGCGACTTTTTCAGAAGTTTTTTTTTTATGTGTCCACAGAGGTATTTAGAATTCACAGTTTTAAGTGTTAATATTAAAAAAATTCATTAAAATTATTAATTTTTGCTGTTCGTCTATCGGTACACTCGAAATTGGCCCGACCCCATACCGGAACCGCCGGTGACATATGGAGTGTATTTTGTTAAAGTGCAATGGTCTAGTGCAATAAAAAAATTATTTGTGATTGAATAAGTAATACAGTAAGTACGTTAATTATAACAATATCATCAAATGTGCATAAACTTCAGTTTTGAAAATAAAAAAAAATTTTTTTATTTAATATTTTGCTCTAAAACTAATTTATAAAGTTTAACCTCAAAATCTTGTGTTTACATTTATTATCAAGTTGAAAATATATTTTTTTTTTTTTTTTTTTATTTTTTTTTTTTTTTTTATTTATGATTTACTCATTTGATTTGCAATTTTCAAATGTTTTATGTTTCGTTTTTAATATAAAAATTATATCTTTCATAATTAAAATTATATCTTTTATAAATAGAATACTATTATTAATAACTTCAATTTTTCAACTATTCATTGACTTAATTATAATTTAGATGAAGCATAATTTTTGCATTTGGAGAAACTTTTATCATTTACTGTTCCGGTATTGGGCCAATCATATTCCGCTATTGGGGCTAGTCATTTTTAGCGTTCCGGTACTGGGTCTTTTAAGCTGGTTCGAAAAACATTTTTTTTAATTATTAAACTTTGGATAAGCTTATTTTTAATTTTTATCGTATATCTGAATGTTTGTTCTAAACTATTAATTAAAATTAATTCATTCTACGGGCTGAATAAATATTTCTTAAATAATATAAACTGTCACATGCCCTTCGTCGTTTCGCTATAGGGTCTTTTACCTTATAGGATGATTTATTGACATTTTTTTCAAACTATTGTTATTTTTTCTTGTCTTTGTGATATTATAACCAATTATTCCATTTTTTTTTAGTTTATAATTTTTTATTTACTTCGTCGATTTATTTATCTATTTTTTTTTCCTAAGTTAAAGGTAGGTTTTTTTATACTTGAAAAATCAGATCAAGCGAATCGACGCGTTTTCTAGTAGCAATAGAAATCATTCTCTCATTGCGTATATCGTAGCCACATTTATAACACTGCGATCGTCTTTGTATATAGGCTTCGTGGGGAGATATACAGAATTACTTCATGCCGTAAATTTGAAATCGCTTTGCAAGCGCTTCTTTTTATTAGGACTTCGTCCTGTTATATATCAAGGTTACTTGATTACTAAATTATTTACTTCATTCAATACTTTACAATATTTTTAAGATATATACTATATTTTTGGATATTTAAAATATTATTTTATTTTACTTCATTATTGTATTATTATATTATTTAATTTTTTTTTTTATATCATATACAGAATATCTCAATTTTCTCTCGTCAAATAGTACTAACATATTTTACAAATAAAAATACGATAAAAAAGGTATATAAAGCTAGACTTTTAAATATGTTACTAAAAAGTAATAATCAAAAATACAAAATGATTAAGAACTGGTGTTTCGTCAAGAGATGAGACAAAAAACTTGCAATGTATTTACAGAAATGAAAAAAATTAATATGAAATTAATAATACAATAGGTTTCATTTTCCATAGATTTTTGTTCTACATTCATGATAACGGGCAGCATTTTGAAATGGAATTTTACATGACCTTAATCCGTGTGATAGTAACAAACAACACCAGATAATCATTTTATATTTTTGTTTACATCGTTTTAATAAATCATTGAAAAGCTTATGTTTATATGATATTTTGTCTTATTTTTGCTTATAAAATATATTGGTAACGTTTAGTGAGAAAAAACTGCAACACTCTGTTTATATCACGATAATGTAATGAATTTAACATAATGTAGCTAGGGAAAGTTACATTTCCTACATAAAGAAGGAAATAAGTTCGATAACAGAAGAATGAGACAGGAGTGACCCATAACTTAACATACCCCTGTGTTACACAAACACAGTGATCTAAAAAACTCCAAATTAGAACACACCCTCCATTTCTATCATAGTGCAACATTTATATTTAATGACGTACAAAATGTAACGAACGTTCACAAGAATATCCTGTGTAAAAAGTAACAGAATTTATGAAATATAAAACACCCAACGTGAAATGACGATATAAAACGAATTGTAGATATATGTATATATTCAAATGAGATTATATGTCGCAGCACAATCCTTTTCTTATTCATCCCAGGAGAACATTCATTTCTTTTCTTTTTTGTTTTTTGACATTTCCTGATTTCATTTCATACAAGTTGAAATTAATTTTTAATTTGCACTATTAATTTATTATTTCAATTATAATGTTATATAGTAATCGAACTATTCACAATTTACATTATTGTACGAGTTATAAAAAGTGTACAGGATGATACTATGACCGACATGATGATCAGTTAGATAGAGAAGAAAATTGGTATGATTTGATATGGCTAACCCATTGGTGTGTATTTTTAAATCTATTTCCCTGACAGATTTACGTGGAAAAAAGGAATAGAGAGACGAATAAGAAAATAATACAGTCACTACTCGATCATTTATGTAATTACTGACTAACTTGGTCGTTAAAATATAAAGCATAACACCGCTTTAAACTTTGATAAATTCAATAGATTTACAAAATTCCAAAATTTTTTTTTATACAAATATTTGCGTTGCAAACTTTTAAATAAAATATCACTCTTTAATTTAAACGTTTACGATATTTATTAATATTGATATTTCATGAAACCACTACGTATTTATCATTTACGTAATGTTTAAATGTTTAAAATTTAAACATTTTAAAATATTTTTATTTTTTTTTATTCTAAGTTTAACTGATTCTGAAAATATTTGCTTTCAATAGAATCATACCACAGCAGAATCAATATTACATATTTTTATTCAAAAAATGCAAATAAAACTTAATTTTTTGTACTTTAACCCTATTTCTACTAATGGTGTAAAAAGAAACCTTTTGGTTGAAATAGTTATATAAAAAACCGTACTAGAAATAGTGTTAAAATAAGTGAAGGAATTATTTTTATATAAAATTTAAATTACTGTTATTGTTTATTCAAAAAAAAGAAAAAAACTGGTGCGTATACTTATGTATGCACGTAAGAAGTTATACTTCTTCTGCGTAACAAAACTTTCTTTTAGAAACATTTTTATAACGATAGTAACAGCACTTCTCTGCATTAGTCTTAGAAATCTCGAAAACTGAAACAAGAATTTAAATGTATACTCATACCGGTCAAAAAGCTGCAAGAGATTATAGTTTAATAAGAATTATTGTAGAAAATAATTTATAAATAACTAAGATGCATCCATTTTTCAATTCTTTTGATAGAATATTAATGAGCATGGTTTCTTCCAATGTGAATAAAAAGATGACAGTGTCTTCCAAAATCTTTCATGATTTCAGTATCGTCAGCTTCTTCTTATCGCTGTTGAAAATAATGCGCACTCTCTTCCAGTAAAATGATTGATCATCTATGCGGAAAGAAAAAGTTTTCTAATGTATTGAATAAATATTTTTCAAGAGAATTTCCAAGAGAATTATAATATTTGTTTTTTTCAGAAGCAAGATTATTATTTTTACCTTTTAACAGATTCATGTCTTGCATATTCCTTGTAACTGTGGTTGAATTCTATTGGCATAATAATTCACATGAAATCTCTACGAAGGAGACATTAGTTAAAAGAAATTTTTATATCGTTAACTAATGGAAAATAAAATTTATATGCATAGATTCAATGCTGGAATGGAGTCTTTTCCTTGGGTGTGTTACGGTCTTTGATTTGAATACAAAATGTAGAGCCGCATACTTAGCTAAACCTAATCAAGAAAATAGTTAATGTATGAAATATAAAAAATATAAAAAGAGAAGCAGAGCACATAAATTGAATTGAAAAACAATATAATACATATATTTTACTTGGTAAAGTATTTTAACTGAACAGAATATTGCTATTCTACTTACTATTGTCTGTTATAATATCAGGATAAAAAGAATGATGTGTAATTCATCGGTATACTTAGATTAAAATCAGAAAATTGTCATCGTATGGTTAAGGCATAAAAGAAATCGCACAGCATGTTATCCAGTTTATTCATTTTCAACCTAAATTGATGATCACTATAGAAAAGAGATGAAACGAATTAAAATTAATAAATAATAATATATACTTCAGTTAACCTCAAAAAACTAATAAATAATAATACATACCTCGATTAACCTCCAAAAAACTAATAAATAATAATGCATACTTCAGTTAACCTCAAAAAAACTAATAAATAATAATACATACCTCGATTAACCTCCAAAAAACTAATAAATAATAATACATATCTCAGTTAATCTCAACAAACTAATAAATAATAATACATACCTCAGTTAACCTCAAAAAACTAATAAATAATAATACAAATCTCAGTTAATCTCAAGAAACTAATAAATAATAATACATACCTCGATTAACCTCCAGAAAAACTTTTATTACTAATATTCTCAAAAAATTAATGTTTTTGAAGATATTCACAGTTTCTTAACATCAATCACCACCGTATGTAATAAGTATAATAAACCATTGTAAGAATAGGACGAGTGTCTCTTTGTTAATGGCCCAGCAGGGCGTGCTTAGCAACGGTTTGAAGAGTGGGGAGGCGCGATAACAACATTTCGATATTCTCAAATTCTCACAACGAAGTTATATACAAGGAGGACGATCGAGATAATCGTTTTCGTCGAATTTGTGTTGTTGAAAAAATAACTAAATACCGAGTACGATAATTCTTCACAAGGACGGCGTTGCAGATTTAAGTCCGTGTGATTTTATAAATAAACAAATGAAACAAATAGTTCTCTTTGATGTTTCTGTTGCGTTTTACATGCAGTATTATTCATTTTTATACTAATTGAGTTAAATTAGTATTGAATATTAAAGTAGTATTGAATTCATTTCACAATTTTTTTACAGATATAAGGTAAAAGACCCTATAGTGGAACGAGACCCAGTACCGGAACGATTTCAGGATTATTATATTATATCTTATTGAATATAAAATGGAATTTTAAGAATTTTTATTTTTTCGAAATTTTAATGGTTTGTGGGCATGAAATAGAATATAAGTAAAACTTACAAGTCCAACACTAATATTAAAAAAAAAATAAAAATTGTAGGACCAAGCTTAGTTCGATGACTTAACTCGATTCCTTAAGGAATTTGCTAAGAAAGCAGTCCGTAGTCTTAAGCTCATAAAAAATGTAAAAAGCAATTTTTTCAGAAGTCTTTTTTTTATGTGTCCGCAGAGGTATATAGAATTCACAGTCTTAAGTGTTAATATGAAAAAAATTCATTAAAATTATTAATTTTTGCTGTTCGTCTATCGGTACACTCGAAATTGGCCCGACCCCATACCGGAACAGTCTGCTATGTTTACTCTGTCGCCTGACATATGCAGTGTATTTTGTTAAAGTGCAAGGTCTAGTGCAATAAAAAAATTATTTTTGATTGAATAAGTAATACAGTAAGAACATAAACTTGTTTTGAAAATAAAAAGAAATTTTTGTATTTAATATTTTGCTCTAAAACTAATTTATAAAGTTAAACATCAAAATCTTGTGTTTACATTTATTATCAAGTTGAAAATATATTTTTTTTTCTTTTCTTTTTTTTTTATTATTCTTTTTTTCCTTTTTTTAATTTTTTTTTCTTTACTTTTTATTTATGATTTACTCATTTGATTTGCAATTTTTAAATGTTTTATGTTTCGTTTTTAATATAAAAATTATATCTTTCATAATTAAAATTATATCTTTTATAATAAAATACTATTATTAATAACTTAAATTTTTCAACTATTCATTGACTTAATTATAATTTAGATGAAGCATAATTTTTGCATTTGGAGAAACTTTTATCATTTACTGTTCCGGTATTGGGCCAATCATATTCCGCTATTGGGGCTAGTCATTTTTAGCGTTCCGGTACTGGGTCTTTTAAGCTGGTTCGAAAAACATTTTTTTTAATTATTAAACTTTGGATAAGCTTATTTTTAATTTTTATCGTACATCTGAATGTTTGTTCTAAACTAATTATTAAAATTAATTCATTCTACGGGCTGAATAAATATTTCTTAAATAATATAAACCTTATAGATCTATTTTATTTTTTAGTGGACACAACCCTGACGCATTGTTCGTTCCAAGAACTCTCACAATAAAATACGAGCCTTCAATTGTTTAACAAAGAGAGTCGAGATGAAAAGCCCGGGATTCGAACACCCAGGATCTTTCGCATATCGAAAGAACGCTCTACCACTTGAGCCACGAAGACCTGTTATATAGACCTATTTATATTTAATAAATTACTTATTTCATCGTATATTTTTCCTTCTTTTTGCGCAACTTGAAAATTAATATTTTCTAACTTTTAGAAATTGAAGATCTTTTCGGATATATGATCAATATCGTAATACTTCACCATGAACACTGGATTGTGACTAAAAAATGTACATAAGACGACAACTAATGACATTTAATGTTTAAGATTAATTCCAGGAAAAATTTGTTTTCATTAATTCTCGATTTTACTTTTATATATTCAAATACTTTGGTGAGTCACTGTAAGTGATCCATTGACACGACGTGACTTGTGTAAGTAATTTGTTAATGTGATCTGAAAATACGTTATTGATAATTAGAAATGTGGAAAGAAAGCACAGGGAAACAACATTGAAAGAGCTAAAAAAATTATTATAAATTTATTCAAGGAGAGTAATTCTTATGCAAAAATAATTGAAATATTAATATTAAAACTCTTCTAACATTGAAGATTTTTAAAAATAATAATATATTTCTATTAATGATTCTGCTAAAAGAAGTTTTACTTTATGAAATATTCATCGATTGAAGAAACTATTACTCTTAGATATTAAAAGTAAATAGAGATGGTAAAAAACTAACTAAATAACAGGTTAGCAGAATTACATAAGAAATTAATCTTCTGACGTAACAATTTATGCTCGCAATCGATAATGATAATAATAATGGTTATTGTGGAGGTGGTAATGATTCAAGGAGGGACAGATTATAAAAGAAACATCCTCTGTAATACAATCAGTTGTTCTCTTTCGCTTGGGTTGTGTGATAACTTTTCAACGAGTGCACTTAGTTTTTTCACGTTCGTCGTGTATTATTAATCGAATATAGTTTAACAAATGCTTTAGACCATAGTATCAAGTAATATATTTCGTTTATCTCGTTCTTATCTGTTTCTTTTCTTCTAAATATTTATATATACTTAAATCTCGTTATCGCGAAAACAATTCTGTAAAATTCTCACAACTGCGAAGAGAAAAAGTTCATTCGATTTATCTTTTATCGAGAAATTAATCGTTTGACGATTTAATTTAGATACTACTTAGTATCGATTCGCGATCTTTTCGTAGTTTCAATATAAAACATGAAGAAATTCTTCTCAAAAAGGCAACAATATAGCGGAAAAATAGAATTCTTTCGACGAGTTTTATACAAGTGATAAAAAAAATACAACGAAAATACACCAGAACAACATAACATAGTAAAAATGGCAAGTCTAGTAATTCAATTGCTAAAGTATTTCGCAGCATTTATTTTCTTAGGTTTCACTTCGTTGACAAACATCAGAAGATTATCGATAGCTACCTAGCTATCACGTTCGGTATCCTATCTCAATTCCTAGAACTCGAAGAGTAACATATTTTGATCAGCTACCCCCACTCCAAAGTCACATCAGTGCTCTTGGTGGGACATACCTTAGAAGTGGCGGGGGAAAACCGCTACATTTCGATTTAGTGTATTCAGTTGCTTCAGTTTTTCCATACTCGTTAGGTGGAATCATACACAGGTGATCCGCACAAAATTCAAGTCAATACACAAGTTACTGCTAGTTAGTATAAATCAGGAGTTACTGCTAGTGAGAAACAACGAGATTAGGGCAGATAATAATACAGGGTCCAAGCGCCATACTGATTTGTTGCAGAACAAGTATTAAGGGGGGAAATACGTGTAGAGGCTTCAAAAAATTTAATTTTTTTTTGTTTATAAATCGCTTGTAAAATTATTAAAAAATATAGTCATCAAATTTCAAGTCAAAAATCCAAGTCGTTCAAAAGTTATAAACAATTACGTGAGCGCCCGTCGTTAAAATGTCGGAACGCGTGGCATGTAATACGGAACGGTCGAGCTTTTTTCAAACGCGTTTTTCTTAAAACGGCTTTTTTCGGATTTGTGTACACTCTAGCTTACAAAGTTTTTAACCAATCATTTTGAAATTTGGAATATAGTTTCTTTATATAATTACACTATATTTGAACCTGAATCATAAGCGATATCTTTGTTTAAAGTTTTTTTTTTATAATGAAAAATATAAGAAAAAATAGTAAAAAATCATGCTTTACGTTAACACCCCTCTAAAAAATACAAATTTTCATTTTTTTGGGGGGGAATGAGGTTCAAATAGAGGATACACATATAAAAAAAGTAATTTTTCTTTGTAATTGATTTCTGATAAAAATTGTGGCTTCCAAGATGTACACAAATTGCTCAGTCGGATGGCAACCTATAATGCGTGACAGCTGATATCTCTTTTAGTTTTTGAGATAAATCTTTAAAAATTTCGAAATATGTTCTCAAATATATGTGTAAAATGACATTATAATATTAATAAATAACATAAATTTTTAATACGTTAAAAAAATTTATGAAAATCATAATGAAAACATCGTTTTACAGGTATTTCCCCCTTAAGATATATCTTCAATTCACGACATTTGAAGTGTTCTATTTCTGGATCAACTCCTTCCGCCCTTACAACGTGGAAGTGGAAAAGGATAACAATCCTTTTTCAAGCAGAGTGGGAATGAGCGTTCACGAGACCGTGCACAGTAAGAGGGTGAGAACCACTACGACCGTACAACCCCATGCCTATTATCATTAATAGGAATGTGAGTACGACTATTACCCTAAAAAAAGACAACAACAACAAAATATAATTATATTGTATATTTAACGAAAAAGAACTATCGTAAATTATAAAAGAATTGTTAGTTTACATCATTGTAATGAATGTTCCACTTAATAACCATCGATGGTCATCGATTAGATCTCTTATTTCAACCAACGTAAAATCGGCTGAATACAGTTCTCCTTTAAAAAGAGTTCTCTTCCTCAACAAGTTTTCTAGAAGAATAGAAAGTTGATTCTTCGAACAAGATGCTGGTAGGTACATACCGAGTATTATCAAATCCTGCAAAGAAAAAAATCAAAAGATTTGATTAACTTATTAAAATCACTTGTTTCATTTTTAATAAAAACTTACTTCCTTGGGTATTTCAATGTGGTATTGTAAAGTGCTATTATGTTGAAAATTAGCAGCGAAGAATTACAATTCGAAAGGTGGAAATTCATCCTCGATATGACGAAATCTCGAATTGTTTCCTAATAACTCTTCCGATAATAAGAAGGGATTTCTGTTTCCGGCATCTTCGCATTGGTGCTCTGGGTACATTCTAGTACCCAACCAATAATTATTTCCAGAAATGTATCCTGAAAAAAAATAAAAAATACAAAAATACAAAAATTAAAAAAAATAAAATACAAAATTTATCCTTTTGTCCATCGAAACTAATTTTTATGTGCAGCTTAAGAAAATAATACTATTGAGGAGATTGCAAATTAGCTGCATCTTAAAAGATTTTTATTAATAAATAGAGTCGCCTGACGCGTTATTATATACTTTTTATTAAACATTTTATAGAAGAATTTTCGTTTAGAAAGAACTTATATGAATAAATGTAGTTTCTTAGAATGTAGTAGAAATATATTTTTAAAAACTACATCTTTATCTTCTTATAAAGTTGCCATGTTGAAAATTCTTCGTATATGGACCGTTTATTTTGAAAGTGGTGTAAGTCTATTGTCCGTAGAAAAAAAGAAAGAGAAAAAAGGATTACCGATATACACCACAGGATTATTATGATATTATAAAACAATGTAAACAACATAATAAGTTCATTGTACACAAAATGAAACGAGAGAATTTCGTTTCAACGAAAAACCTACAAAATGCAATCAGAAACAGATAACAAGAGACATTAATAAATAAAAGGTAAATTGGTTGCAAATATGTTGGATGAAGTTTTTCAAAAGTGCATCATATTTTATATGGATGCCATGTGCTGTTGAAGTGAAGACTCCGACTATTTTTAGTCACCTAACTGATTCCAAGCCCAGACAAAAGGGAAGGGTTTCGAGGGTGAAGCCTAGCAACCTACCTAAAAACAAAAACAAAGCATTCCAAGAAATATCAATAAAAGCTATTATAACGGAACGAAGTTCTAATAAAAAGAAGAAGAAGAACAGACACGGTGATATAGCACTGGTTACTGCTCGATCATTAAGTCAAGCAGCTCTGAGTACGATTAGTACTTGGATGGGTGACCCGCTTGAAAAAACCGATGTGCCGTTGACGCCAAGACTCCTCCGGCCTAGTTAAACATCTAAAGCTGATCTCAAGCCCAGATAAAAGGAGAAGGTTCCAGAGGGTGAAGCCTAGCAACCTACTTACCCGCGATAAAAACAAAAACAAAGCATTCCAGGAAATAGCAATAAAAGCTATTATAACGGAACGAAGTTCTAATAAAAAGAAGAAGAAGAACAGACACGGTGATATAGCACTGGTTACTGCTCGATCATTAAGTCAAGCAGCTCTGAGTACGATTAGTACTTGGATGGGTGACTCGCTTGAAAAACCGATGTGCCGTTGACTCCAAGACTCCTCCGGCCTAGTTAAACATCTAAAGCTGATCTCAAGCCCAGATAAAAGGAGAGGGTTCAGAGGGTGAGGCTTGCAAACACCTACCCTCGGTAAAAACAATAAATCGCTCCTAGAAATAGCAATAAATAAACAAGCTATTATAACAGGAAAAAGTCCTAATAAAAAAAAGAAGAAGAAGAAGAAGATAACAGGATGAAGTTTTTAATAAAAAGAAGAAGAAAAAGAAGAGAGAAGAAAAGTTTTTTGTTCGTTGGATGTAAATCAATACACATTATATATTATCGAACATTCTGTCGTTAAATACTCATATAAGTTGCTTTACAAATGCAAGCTTTTCTAAATAATGCAAAATAAAAAGCATACAAAGTTACAATAATTTTAGACTACACTCTATTTATTAAAAAAATCGATACGAGCGGAGAACTAAAGTCAGGGTTCATTTCTGGAAATAATTATTGACTGGATACTAGAATGTACCCAGAGCACCAATGCGAAGATGCCGGAAACAGAAATCCCTTCCTATTATCGGAAGAGTTATTAGGAAACAATTCGAGATTTCGTCCTATCGAGGATGAATTTCCACCTTTCGAATTGTAATTCTTCGTTGCTAATTTTCTACATAATAGCACTTTGCAATACCACATTGAAATACTCAAGGAAGTAAGTTTTTATTAAAAATGAAACAAGTGATTTTAATAAGTTAATCAAATCTTTTGATTTTTTCTTTGTAGGATTTGATAATGCTCGGTATGTACCTACCAGCATCTTTTTCGAAGAATCAACTTTCTATTTTTCTAAAAAACGTTTTGAGGAAGAGAACTCTTTTTAAAGGCGAACTGTATTCAGCCGATTTTACGTTGGTTGTAGTAAGAGATCTAATCGATGACCATCGATGGTTATTAAGTGAAACATTCATTACAATAATATAAACTAACAATTCTTTTATAATCTACGATAGTCCTTCGTTAAATATACAATATTATTATTTTTTTTTTGTTGTTGCCTTTTTTTAGGGTAATAGTCGTACTCATATTCCTATTAATTATAATAGGGACGATATCCTGATATACTAAAAACGATTGGGAAAGTGAATCTGGAAAAAAACGTAGAAGAATTTATTGAGAAAAATCAAGGTGAAGAAAGCTACTAAAAACGATTGAAGAAAAATGACAATTATCTTCAAGACCGACTCCGCCTGGTTAATACCTTGCTGATCCCAATCTCAGACAAAGGAGAAGGGTTCGAGGATGAGGCGAGCAACCTACCCTCGATAAAAATAATAAATCGTTCCCGAAAATAGCATTAAAAAAAAAAAGCTATTCTAACAGGACGAAGTCATAATAAAAAGAAGAAAAAGAAGAATCTTCGAGACCGTAAAAATGTCAATTCTCTAGCGATAGGTAAATATATTTAATTATTTATAATCCTTTTGTTAAAACATACTTTTGCGTAAATATCATTCCATAAAAAATCCTTTGGACGTATCCTATCGTTCCGGTAGTTTAAATAAAACCTTTGCATGAATCAGAAACTTATTTTGGTGACTAGTAACAAAAGGATTATTATAGTTAATACTACTGAATAAACAAATACTTATTTAATATCATAACGTTTATTTTTTTTTTTTAGATGAACTTTAAACGCCAAACGATAATAATGAGGATCAACTGGAAAAATTAGAATACCGCAGTTTCTTTTGTAAAATATTCATAGCTTTTTCCGCATATTCTAACACGAAAATAATATTTAGTATGAAATTTGAAGATGCTGGAATTCCTGTTACACACGGATTAAGATTTCTTTCGATTATGTGGATTATTTTGCTGCACACATTTTACTTGTGTAAATGTAAATTTTGTTGATAACAAAATTTTGTTAATAAATTATTGATAAATTCAGATTGTATTTAATTTATTCTCTAATAAGATATATTTTTGTTGATTTTATTTAGGTTTGTTTATTCATTTTTTTGTTTCGTTTTTCTATATTTATTTTAAAAAAATACCTCGTCATAGTAAATTTGCTGTTGTTCTTATATTCAAGGTAAGGCAACTCGCATTTTAATCAACATTTTTTTATATAAAAAGTTTTTTTCAAGCAAAAATAATTTTAATTGATTAAACATAATTGTATTTTAGATACTTCAAAGTAACTGCTAGTTTGTTTGACTTATTGTTTACTCCATCGATAATTCTTTCCGGTTATATATCATAAATTTATGATTATTTTTCTTCGTAAATATCAATATTAATTATTATATATATTTTTAGTAATTTATATTTGATTCTATAGAAAGTTTATATAAAACAGGAATTGTGTATAATGAGCAAGAATTTCACAAATTGCTAGGTTACTTTACTGAATGCAAAGATGGTTTCGTTTAATCTGTAAAATTGGTTTCAGTGGAGTGTTTTTCGTGCTTGAAAGGGGGAAATCAGATGTTATTATAATTAAACAAACAGGAATAACTTGAGATTTCTATCTTTCTGCTCTCAGTAATACATCGACAGGTATATGCAATTAATTGCATTAAACCCATTCGTTACTGGCGACTAACATATAGAACGCTCATTTAAAGGCTCGCATATATAACCGATCGAACTATAGTGACTCACGGAAGTATCTTGATATATAATACTTTATTAATTATAATAAATATATAGTACAACACTTACTAACATATTATTAACATTTAACGTAAGTATGACACTCTAGATTATATAGGTATTGTTTCAAGCAAATCGAAAAACATATTTGCCCATAATTATGAAAGTGGTCTAAGTCATATATTTCTTGTTTCGAGATATTTAAAGGATTACATTTGAACATTAAATGAATTCCTTTATAATATTGAAATAACAGACACTATCTAATGGTTCATTTTTGACAATATCGTGAAAATTACATTGAATTAATTTAGTTTAAAATAATGTGGTGTGAAATAACAAATAAACTTATTTTTTTTTAATTTTGACTAGGACCACTTTCATAATTATGGGCACATATGTACAATAGTTATGTTTTAAAAATATTTTAAGAAATGTAATTTTTATATAGTATTTACGAAGATTTTTACTTTCAACAAGATAATGATCCTATACATACTACAGAAATTGTTAAGAAATAAATTATATACAATACAGTTCACACTTTGTCTTCTTTGTCTTTTGATCTTTGTCACTTTATCTTTTCCTTAGACTACTATAATTTACTTTGCCGAATATTTATCACAAAAACTAAAAGTAGGCCTATTTTGCTATTTGTGTTAATTACTGTAAATAGTTTTGAGTTGTTTTATATTACTGATTAAATGCTACTCGTTGTTAAGTTGTACTACTGCGAAAAAATTTGAATAGAAAGTTTTGTCGAGTCGTCACAATATTCTAGAATTTTTGAATATCTTATGAAACGATACTTCTATTTAGAATTAATATAAACATTCTATTATTAATATAAATTAATTATTATAAAGTTAATATAAATTAATTAATATAAATATTCTATTATAATAATATAATTATATATATAATATAAATATTTATTATATTATATATTATATAAATATTAGACTGTGCCAAATAAATCGACTATTTTTTTTTTCGGTCCCATATCAAAATTTCGTTGAGAATGACGAAAAAAAATTGTGTCAAAATTTGAGCCCTCTATCTTCATTTTTCAGTTAGCGCTCGCTAAAATAAGAATTTTCGCCAAAAAAGTTTTTTTTCACTTATTTTTTGGTTATAGACAATTCAATATACCAAATATTAAAAAACCCTTGGTATGGTTTTGTAGGAAATTAAATTCTCTACAAAGATGATTTTTTATCGAACTTAAAAAGTCAACAGCTTTTTTTTATAGCTGATTAAATTACATTTCGTTCTATAATTTTCATTTTTAATTATTGATGACACTTATTAAACTACTTCCTAACGAAAAGAACATACTAATGCAATTTTTCTAGGAATATTTATGATCTAAAAAAATAGTTTTTATGCCGTAATGAATGTAAATACTGTTGAGTAATTTATATTCTTTACTTTTAAAATAATGAATTACATGTCAATTCTATTTTTTTTTGTTTTTCACCTTATTGATTCACACACACAAAATTCGGTGAAATTTTTCTGTTTACAGTGAGAATTGCACAAACCTATGATTGTATAAAAAATCATTAGTATTTTAATAGAAATAGATAATTACTAAAAACGAAATATCTTAAAAAATTTTAATAAATTAAAAAAATGATATGCTAATCTTTATTATTGTCTTTATTCATATGTTTTACTAGTTTTAAAGAGCTTACATTTTTTAAATAAACATTAATATAATTATGATAGACACACTTTTAATCTTGTTATATATAAATGAAACTAATAAGATCTTTACTTGAATTATTATAAATCAGTTATGAGATTCGAGTAAACATATTACTCACATAAATTTCGTTTGTTACAATTGGGATATTTTTTGCGATGCTCAGCAACAACTTGTAATAAAAACTGTTTTTGTTCTTCATCACAAGTGAGACTATCATTATATTTATCAATTAACGCTACAGCTCTTTCGGCAATATCATTTACAACTTTTATCGATCGAACAATTTTTAAAGAAGCCTGGTACTCGTCATCGAATTCCCATTGATCTACAGGTAAATCAAGAAAACTTGTAGATAAACCGAACTTCTCGAATAAAACCATCGACTTTTGAGTAACAAAATCACTTATATCTTTTGAGCCGAATGATTTTAAATCTTCTTGTTTTGTGTCTATCATAATTATATTAATGTTTATTTAAAAATGTAAGCTCTTTAAAACTAGTAAAACATATGAATAAAGACAATAATAAAGATTAGCATATCATTTTTTTAATTTATTAAAATTTTTTAAGATATTTCGTTTTTAGTAATTATCTATTTCTATTAAAATACTAATGATTTTTTATACAATCATAGGTTTGTGCAATTCTCACTGTAAACAGAAAAATTTCACCGAATTTTGAATCAATAAGGTGAAAAACAAAAAAAAAATAGAATTGACATGTAATTCATTATTTTAAAAGTAAAGAATATAAATTACTCAACAGTATTTACATTCATTACGGCATAAAAACTATTTTTTTAGATCATAAATATTCCTAGAAAAATTGCATTAGTATGTTCTTTTCGTTAGGAAGTAGTTTAATAAGTGTTCATCAATAATTAAAAATGAAAATTATAGAACGAAATGTAATTTAATCAGCTATAAAAAAAAAGCTGTTGACTTTTTAAGTTCGATAAAAAATCATCTTTGTAGAGAATTTAATTTCCTACAAAACCATACCAAGGGTTTTTTAATATTTGGTATATTGAATTGTCTATAACCAAAAAATAAGTGAAAAAAAACTTTTTTTGGCGAAAATTCTTATTTTAGCGAGCGCTAACTGAAAAATGAAGATAGAGGGCTCAAATTTTGACACAATTTTTTTTTCGTCACTCTCAACGAAATTTTGATATGGGACCGAAAAAAAAAAAATAGTCGATTTATTTGGCACAGTCTAATAAATATTCTATTATTAATATAAACAAACAATTAATATAAAAATCAGGTTTCTGTGTCAACGAACTAATAATTTAGATATCTTTTTTGCTCCATCTGAATTTGAACAGGTAGATAGATCTTCAAAGATTTAGATTAGCTGTATGAATATGGTAATATACATTTTATAATTATTGTAGGATTCGTAAAAAAATTGGGCCGTTGAACTGACTGGACCGGGATTCGAACCCGGATCTTCCACATTCCGGGCGACTGCTCTTTAACCATTCAGCTATCCAAGCCCCACCGTCCAATCTCCTCACGAAAGCCTATTTAAGTGTTTGGCTTGGAGGCGCTCGCATCCCAAATTATGAAAATAAATTGCGATACATACTCGTAGTAATTTCAAATGTAATTCATTAATAATATTGTCTTTTATATTAAAAATAAATCAATGCAAATTATAAATTACTGATCATTTCATAGCGTTTCATTTCTCCCCTACAACTTGTTCAGAAGGTCCATCTATTGTAAGAGTGGAATGATTGCAAAACATTCTATCATTCGTAAAAAAATAAGCAAAAAGAGAAGACCGAGAATAGGCCATGATATGTATAACATTAATCTTCTTTCTTTCTCGCATTTAAATTCTACCTTGCCTCTCTTTTCCCGTCCTACTTACGCAACACAGTAACCAGAAAAAACCGTCTGTTCGACCTTTCTTTTTTACTCCTGTGCACGTGGAGAAGTTTCACTTCAAACATTTTATATTCATTTCAGAATTATTGATTTATAAAACTGCGCATTTACATTTGTTAGTTTTTCTCGTCGCAAAATAATGAATATTCCTTTTTAAACTACATAAACTGATAATTATGATAATAAACCATCGATCGATTGAATCATCTAACTATTTTTATTAAAAACGCAGCGGTTAGTCGGAGTACCAATTTTTAATCATTTTCACATTCGCACACGTATACAGTGTTTCAAGAAAGTATTTTAAAACTTACAAAAAATGGAATACTTTATTAATTATTTTAAATAATAATTAAGTTAAGAGTGTAAATTTGGTTTCCTTAGAAAATATGTAAATAACAATTAAATAAATACGAACTTAGATTTGTTCTCAATACTTATTTATGCTTTTGTTGGTTCTTCATTATGTATTATACAGTACCGTACTATATTTGAAGGCGCCGTAATTAATAATAATTTAAGAAAAATACGTACTGTATTTTATTTTTTACGGTATTTTAAATATAGTACAATTAAATTTTAAATACACAAATTATTATTTTAAAAAAGATTTAGGTGATAATAATGTATCAAAATAAACTTAATTAAATATTGTGGATTTAAATATTGTTTTACAACGATAATAAATTTTTTGTTCAAAAGTTAATTCTTCTTCTTCTTCATTCTTTAATTTAGGCAAGTTGCCTGTTTCGTAACGACGTTTTTCTGCCTATTGCACTGTTAAATTGTCGCACCATCGTTTTCGTGAGCGCCCCGCACTTCTGCGGCCAATCGGTGATTTATCCCGTGCAATTCTGCTGATTCTTGTTGTCCATTCTGCTAATAGACAGAGTGTCGTTTCTATGAGCCGCAAATTTTTGTTTACGTTGGGTAGGGAGCTAACCTGATCCAACAACCTTCCTCCTTTTCCCGGGCTTAGGACCGGCAACATGATCGCTGACCTTGATCCGTCCAGCGATCATGCAGGCGGAGTTCAAAAGTTAATGAAATGTTAATTTATTGATTATATAGCTTTTTTTCTTAATTTTTTGATCTCCTCATAATCCATCATGGTGGATTGTATTTTCAAATAAAATGCTGGAAATCCATTCTTCAAATCTCACAAAAATTTCTTACATACAGGGTGTCCTACATAACACTAGTCACGATTTTTCAAGTACTTGCGATAACCTGACAAAAGAATACTTTCAACAAAAGTTGATCTATTTTTGATTGATTATACATTGCGATAAAAAAAAGTTGGAAAAAAATTTTTTTTTAATGCTTTTTAAGGCTACCTTTATTTTTTTAAATGGCACTTTTAGTATTTTTTACTTTACAATATTATAACCCATATTAATACGAATTCAACGATATAATATACTAAGGCCTTTGGATGACCTAGAAAACTAAACTTGGTAAGAATTTTGACTTAGATGACATGCGTTGTCTCTCTTTCTCGCATTTAAATTCTATCTTGCCTCCCTTTTCCCGTTCTACTTACGTAACACAGTAACTAGAAAAAACCGTCTGTTCGACCTTTCATTTTTACTCCAGTGCACGTGGAGAAGTTTCACTTCAAACATTTTTTATTCATTTCAGAATTATTGATTTAAAAAACTGCGCATTTACGTTTGTTATTTTTCCTCATCGCAAGATAATGAATATTCCTTTTTAAATTACATACACTGGTAATCATATACTTAATACAAAGTATTATGTTTTCTAAACTTCGATCGATTGAATGATTTAACTATTTCCACATTCGCTCACATATACGGTGTTTCAAAAAGTATATTAAAGAGAGAACTTACAAGAAAATATTTTATTAATTATTTTAAGTAATAATTAATTTTAGAGTTTAAATTAGGATCTTTTGGAAAATTATGAAGAAAGAAAATTAAATAAACACAAACTTATAGTTGATTTCAATACCTATTTATACTTTTGTTGATTATCTATTCTACATTATACAAAATATTTCGCCATACTCGACCACCTAAAATATCTCATTTATTTCGTACGATAAAAAAAAATATCAGAGAAAAAAAATATTCTATTCGAAAGCGCCGAATTAGTGAAAGGCCGAATTTGTTGTCTCTTGTACATGAGAAGATGTTTTGCTTGTATGAGTTGCACGTTGATTTGCATTTGTTTCTTCATTTACCGTCCTTCGAGCGCGTACTGAAATGCCTGACAAACATTTCACAATTTTCTCCGTAAACGTAACCTGATCGTCAACATGTTATAAATCATTGGGTTCGTTTTTTTATAAGCTATAATAATATTCTAGTATATATATGTAGTCCCATTTAAGAAAAATACGATGACTTTGATATTTCGACATAAATGACCTTGGAAAAAAAATTCGGCCTTTCACTATATCGGAGCCTTCGAATAGAATATTTTTTCTTCCGATATTATTTTCTATCGTACGAAACAAATGGGATATTTTAGATGGTCAAGTTAGACGAAAGACCCAGTATAGTACGATATTTTATTTAAAAGCGCTGTAGTGTATGATTATTTAAGAGGAATTTCTACTGTATTTTATTTTTTTACGATATTTTTAATGTAGTAAGTAATAAAACTTTAAATACACAAATTAATCTTTTAAAAAAGATTTAGGTTATAATAAAGTATCAAAATTAATTTAATTAAATATTGTTGATTTAAATATTGTTTTACGACGAGTATAAGTTTTTTGTTTAAAAGTTAAGTTATCAAATAATTGAATTTTGACATTTATAGTTAAAAAAATGTTCATTTTATGATTTCGTAGCTTTTCTCTTAACTTTTCGATCTCTTCTTAATCCATCATGGTAGATTGTATTTTTAAATAAAATGCTTTAAATCTATTCTCCAAATCTCCAAAAAATTTCTTACATAAAATCAAGAATGATCTTCAAATGGTGTGCAACCTTTAATTCAGAATTTTGCACGTATAATCTCAAATTACGGAAATATTTTAAGTTAGATAACGTTTATTTGGTACACTCTATATATATATATTCATAGACGTATGATCATAGAGATTATACATATACATTCATAGACGGATGATTAACGATGTATCTCTCGATAAATCTTACTTTTTATCCACGTGTAGCGTAATAAGAGCGACGTAACGATTGCTTGGTCGAGTATATATATAAATTATCTTAACACTCTTCTCTCAAGCCTTCTCTGCTTCCCTTCTTTTTTCTATTACTAGTAATATTTCTATTTCTTTTGCATCCTGACTTAGTGTTTTTTCAATTCTTTCTTGACTCCTCGTTATTTCACATGTCTTCAATACGTGCATATGATCTTATTCTTCTTCTTTGCATAATCTTTTCTCCTCTTATTCCTTCCAATATTCTTTGCTTTTACATTCATTTCCGCATCTGAACCTTGCTACTATTTTCCTATCCTTCGTTGGCATATCCTTTTTCAAATACTCTGGTTCTTCCTCTTTTTTTATATATTTGTATACTGTCTTATACTTCGAGTTCTCTATCTTTTCTATTCTCTTTTCTTTGTTTTTTCTTTCCTTGTTCAATAGTATTTTTTCTCTCACCTCTTCTTTAAATTCCATACCTTTCATATATCTTGTTTCTTTTATTTTCTCTCATCTTATTATTTCGACTCTCATTTTTGATACCTTCCCTATTTTCTCTCTTTCTCTGTCTTTATCCCTTTCTCTTATACATTCTTTCACCAGTTTTATATCTAAATCCCTACTTTTCTCTTCGAATTTTAACGCTCTTCTTAACGCTTTTATTCTCATTTTTTCATATTTGCATTCTTCTTCCACTATATAATTTGGCGTGTTACTATCTAATCCTAAAATCCATTTCATATATCTTCTTTCTACACCTTCCAACCTTTCATCTTCCTCCCATCCCCATACTTCCGCTTCAAATAACGCTACGCTTTCCACTAACACTGTAAATAATTTCCTTCTTCTTCTGTAACTTTTCTTAAATATCCTTTCTTCTATGCTCCATGCATTTTTTGTATCAATTACTGCTTTTATTTTCCTCTCCTCCATGTGCCTATCATTTCTTCCATTCTTCTGTAGTATGTATCCTAAATATCTTATTTCATCCGCTTCTTCTAATCCTTTGTCCCCCCCCCAATTCTACTTTCTATCTTTTCTTTTTCTTTTTTCAAATACCAAAATTTTTCTTTTCGCCTAACTTAAAATCATTTTCTTACTTTCATGATACTTTTTAAATCTTCTTAACATTTCTTTCAACTCTTCTTCTCTGTCTGCTACTAGGACAATATCATCGGCATAAGATACACTCAATACCTTCTCATTCCCCATTCTGCACCCTCCTATTTGCCCTTTTTTCATCTCCTCCTCTAGGTCCGCCAGATATATTAGGTTGGGAAAAAAGAAATCCATTATTTCTACGTTAACTTTAAGACTTTCTTTAACGTAATTTGGATAGTCCGATTTGGGTCAAATGTGGACCGTTTTGTTTTATAATTTGTTGCCATTTTAAAGATAGTTTGCAAATACGAAGATAAACCTTTGAACATTTTTTATGTATTTTTCAATTCTCCACAACTTTTGTTTGAAACTTTTTTCGATTAAATGCCTAAATTCTAAGATAAGGCTATTTTTCCCTTTTTTTCCCTTTTTTACCCTTTATCTCAAAAATTTGGGATCCTATTGCAAAAACATTAGCACCAATCGATTCAGCGTCGTCGACTTACCCTTAGATCAAAGAATCAAGATGTTGGCTGAAATTCAGAAGTTGACCCCTAATTGATCACACTATTATATTTCTTAAATAATTCCAAACCCCACATATAAATATAAAAATAAATATAAATAAAAATAAATAAATAAAATGATAAATAAAAATAAAATATAAATATAAAGATAATATAATGTTTAGAGTCATGGTGGTTTTTTCGTTCAATATTATTCACCCTTAACGGAATTTTCGTGTACTTGTAAGTCTTGCCAGATTTGTATCGATTATGTAATACTGCAGAGACCGAAACAGATAGTGTTTGGAAGGAATTATTTATATGCTGTATACCGTTTTCGGGAGAAGTTTTAAGCCTTAACGCAAAGATATGTTCCTTATTCGCTTTTGCAACTTATGTTCCGGTATTGTCATGCTAAAAAGTTTACAAATAAATTTATTTGTAAATTGTAGCCTCTATGAATTATTCAAAACAGTCAAATGTATTCTACAATTTATTTACTAGAGTTGCAATATTGTTTATGTTATAATTTACTTTTAGCAGAATTCGTTTTTACTCTAACGGTAGTTTAACGTGCTTTTACAGTTGTACATTTTTTTGAATTTTTTTGATGAAGATTTTACTATACATGATGGTAAAAAAAGAATCCTATATTCTAACGAGTTTTAATACTTATCAGGAGGAGTACGAATTTTCCAGTAATCTTCTTGTTCCGACAAAGGACGGAACACAGCGAAAAAAACAAATACAAGGACATTTTAATTACTGTTGACAATTCTTTCAAATGTTTGAACTTGAAAAGGTGCAACCTTTTCTGGCAAAAAATGTAAAAGATAAATGATTTTATTAATGTCATTTTTTACAAGATTATTGTAGAACATAAGAAAATGTTTTTAATCAGCTTCCTCATTATACCATTTAGATTATTTATTCACAATTTATTCCGATCAATTGAAGCACTTGTAATCTATCAACTTAATTCATTATAACAAAAGAATATTTTCTTTTTATTGGTAATATTATATTCGTTATACCAATGAAACCATCAAAAATAATATAAACAACGAATAATAAATGAAATTCAAATGACTTTTGTAAATAATAAAGTGCAAATTTAATATTTCTTTTGGATGAGGTCTTTAGGTCGAAATTAAAAACCGAGTTTCTAAATTACAATATAAATTTCTTTCAAATAATTAACAAAATAATTTGAGGTATATACTCTGTTAACATTTAGGATTGTTTAAAATAAAATACATTCCTTTAACGTTTCTGCTATAACAAGTTTTATTACAAGAAATATTCTTTAATTGAAGAAACTATGAGACCTTGATATAAAAAACTAATCAGAATGGAAAACAATAATGTTACAAGAAGATTAATTGAATTAGATAAGATAAAAAATTTTATGACATCACAAATATTAATATTATTTATTCAAATCGAAGAGGCAGTTATTACTGGAAGGATGAATTATAAAAAAGAAACATCCTCTGATATGCAATCAAACAGTTGTTGTCTTTCGCTCGGAATTTTATAAGGATATGAATTCAACCGATATTCGTGTAATTTTTTAAGGGGTTATACGCAGTTGCGAGGCTCGAAAAAGACGTATTTTCATGAATTTTTTCTAGAAACAGTTTTTATTTCTCAAAAAAAATTGTTGGTAATTCAAATAGAGTGAACTTTTGAGAATACAATAGCGCGTCGATTCTGTAAAAATATTAATCTGCACTGCTCCTGTAGATGATTTCCTGAACGTCCTCTAAAAAAAGACGTTTGGCGGTGATCTCCATTTTGGCGGTTTGGATTATCCGAAATTAAAAAATATGGTGGATTCTTTTAAAGGATAGATTAATGCAGGTATTAAAACCAAGGAATAATAAAAATTTTGATTTTTGACAAAATGGCGTCTATTTGAAAAAAAGTTGTTGTTTTTGACTAAAATTTTCGCTCTAAATTGTTACAAAAAAATAGTAATAAATTTTTTTAAAAATTATTCCTTATACTTAATACCTGAGGAATATATCTGAGAAGATTGTGTAAAAATTTGAAACCGATCGGTTAAGCCGTTTTTGCAAAATCGAGATCACCGACTTTGAAAATACCGTTTTGAGAAAAACGCGTTTAAAGTTTCAAAGAGACGTTTACACATAGTTAAAAATTTTTGTTTGCAGCTTACATGAAGTGAAGAATATTTGTCGGATCGATTTGAAATTTTCAGAGAATATACTTAAATATATGTACATTCCGAAAATGCAAAAAAAAAAATCGATTTTTTGAAAATCCTAACTGCGTATAACCCCTTAATATGAGTATAAACTTGGTAATAATGCTGCAAAATTTGCACGCAATATAAACCAGGCGTTTGGGAAGAATACTTGTAAAGATCGAAAAGTGAATCGTTGGTTTGAAAAACTTCGGTTTCGTGAATTTTCCCTTCAAAACGAACCGCGTCTAAGACCCAAAACGTCCGTGAAAAATGATATTTAAAAACGAATTCGACTTTATCTACAAGGAAACTTCCTACCAGAATGAAAATTGATCATACAACGATATTGCGACACCTTTCTGAAATTGGCAAGATGAAAAAAATGGATAAGTGGATACCGCACTAACTAACCAAGCGAAATAAGCTTGATCGATTAAACGTATTCTCATCATTACTAACCCAATTTTTTCAAATGAATGAAAATATGAAATTTGGCCGCACCTATCTTATTCATCGGATCTTTCGCTAATTAACTTTCATTTTTTTAAACCTTTACAACAATTTTTACGTACTAAACAATCTAAAAATGAAAACAGTCTGAAAAAGTCCATATCAGAATTTATTAATTCTAAAGATCAGAATTTCTTTAAGACCGACATCTGTGCATTATAATCTCGTTGGGAAAATTATATTGAAGCGAATGGAGCATATTTTGATTAAATAAACAGCTTTTGAAAAAAGAGAAATATGCAGTTTTAAATATTCACTTAAAAATCCGACATTTCGTACGCACCAACCTAATATATCGAATGGAACTCGTCGTATGTTGGTTCCTTAAAAAAAGAAAGGAATAGGGTGGGGGAGGAGGAGCTCTGACACGATCATGTCGTATTTGATCTCCCCTTTTCGTGATCGTTTCGTTAAAGTATACAACTGGGACCGGTTTCTGTATCTTTAATAATCCTAAACGTAATTATAAATTTAAAATTCTAATTGTGACCTTCGTAGATTGTTCGGCTTCGAGTAACACAACTTGAAGTCGCGAAAAGGAATGTCGAAGTGTTCGTCAAATTTTCAAGAATAATATCTAATGGATGATTTATTGTTTCCCTATATGTTTTAAGAGTGAAATTCCTATTGGTAGTTCAATTTTATATTGAGAATAAGTATTATTCGGTTTTCGATAATAGCAATGAGTGTAATTGGTTAATCTTTTATCTGTACTACTTCTGCAATTGTTTCCATTGACTTTTATATTTACTAATAAAAGAGGTTTCTATTGTCTTTTATGCAAACTATTCAAATCATGTCTCTCGTAATTTGTTTTATTCTATTATACAAAAATTTCAGAGTGAAAACGTGTAGCGGGACGTCATATATTGAAGATAAATGAATTTTAAAATTAGTATAATACAATTATTACACGGACTCGAATTATTTTATTGTTGTTGATCGAAGCAGAGACGGAGGCCTTCTCTGCCAGCTACAAAGAAAGATAAGCATATTATTTTAATTCTTAATAATTAAGAATTATTATTATTATTATTATTATTATTATTATAATAATTATTATTAAGAATTATTATTAGTATTACCGTACTATCGTATCCTTGTTTCAGCTGATCAATCAAAAATATCAATTTTTCATAAATACATTTTTGTATAATCTTTTAACGACTTTCGATGCTTTTCTTATTTACTTGATAATTTTTAATTTCTAATTTTTATGAAATATGTAAAAGGCACTCAAAAAAACGAGTTCACGCGTTTATATTTTAAATGATTTTTATTTATCTTTTTCTTCAAAATCTTGTCAATGTTGTTCAAATATTTGGATGAAACATAGCAAAGCTGGCATTTTAATTTTTTATAGGTTACTAATGCAAAAACAAAATATCCAGAGTTATTTGTCGTTGGAGTAACTTCGTCAACAAAAACAATGGGAAGTATTTCAACAAGTAATTACATGCTTCAGATTGCCACTTCAAATAGTACTCGATAACGAACTGAAATATTTCTACATTAGTATTATTTTGTTAGTTCTCTTTCTATATTTCTATATAAGTTTTATTCAGTACTCCGGTACCGAAGCTATAACATTTAAAAAAAAAAATGATAGTGCGATATGAGTAAAAATAGTGTTATCACGTGCAAAATAATCAATTGATTCGTATATACGTTACCGATAAAGTGCAAAAATCGGTTATTGTGCAGATTATCTAGTTAACGGACAGATTAATTCAACTGATGATTATAAATAATATTTTGATTGTAGGAATTTGAAGTAGGATATGGGATAAATATCTGCAACTTTAAGATTATTAATTCTACATACATTCATTTTCATAGATTCAACTTTTGATTTTTTGACTATTTTAAATCATTCGAGGTATAATGATGAATAATATTATATATAACAAAATTGATAAAAAGATTTATTCAATATTTCAACAAGCGATATATGAAAATTTGATATAACTATGATCTCTCTCATGAGATTTGTGAATGTATTCAAAAAGCAGCGCACGACCAGAATTATTTGAATACAATTTCTTCAGTAATAAATCAAGTTTTTCTTTAGTCATTATCTAAAGTTCTAATTAACTACTAACATAAGCGCGATTTATAAATTTGATTGAAGATTATAAAAGATGATTACAAGATATGTTAATTACAAAAAATTCGAAACTAGACTAAAATAAACGGTTATCAACTTGCGTTTGTTTATTATCCTTTCAACGCAACCTCTCGTTTATAAATTTATGTCATTGTCATATTTAGAAACATTTCTTTTACAATTCGTCAGTATCTTGTAAAGTTCTTTAGTACCAGAATCGCAATTTCTGTCAACTAATAGACCTGAACAGGATTTCCCTATCGATCAGTCCCTAAATAAATTTCAAATTTAAATTATCTTTTCGTTAAGGAAAAAATTTAAATTAATAACTTAATTGTTTTAAATAACAATTACAATTTTTTGTATTCCTCTTTGGAACTTTTGATTAGAATAGCAAAATTTTATATTTTCGGTACAAGTATTATTTCCTGAAAGTATAACATCCAGATCTAAATCTTCGAACGATTTCAATAACGTGCAGAATTACTGTCTACAAATAGAAAAACAACTTTTTTCTTTCGCTACTTCTTCTATTAACCATTATTAACCTATTTTTTTTTAAGCAGTTAATTGGCTTTGAAATCGTCCATATAACAATTTCACACGTTTTTAATACTTTTTATCCATGCTAGATATATCATCATAATATTTTGATTAATTATCTATCATCACGTAATTTCAATGACTAAAAAATGCATTGATTTAAAATTTGACTATCCTGTATTATTTGTTTCTTGTCTGTCAGACTGTTGTTCATTTAATCCCTTATTTTGCCATAGTTTCTGCAATTCTGCGGCCTTTATTACCGCTTCATTGAAATGTAAGGAATTAGTAGGCATATTTTCTAAAGAAATACCTATGTCTTGATTGCATAATCCGCGTAAAAACTGTTTGATTAATTTTTTATTAAATGCGTCAAGGTAAAAACACTCAAAGTATAGTTTTTTTAAACTTACAGCATATTTTTCTATCGTTTCGTGTTCATATTGTACTCGATGCTCAAAACGATCTCTGGCTATTTGTATTTTATTTAGTAGTCCATAATGAGTAAGAAACTTAGATATTACATCTTGGTATGAATTATTGAAAGAGAACCGAGTAAGATCATCTTTCGTGATCTTTAAATTTTCTGGAGATTCCAACATTGAATATAAGAATTCACCCATTTTGTAATAAGGTACTCCAATATAATCTGCTACAGACTCAAATTTATTTATCCATGAATAAATAGGAACTTTCTCTGGATGAAATTTTTCTAGCATTAAACTAGCTTTAGATATATAAGGATCTATAGGAACATCATAGCTACACATTTTGAAAACAAATAGAAGGCTTTAATAACGGCACGTAAATAAGTAGTCCGTTAGAAATACTTTGTTTAAACTTTTGTTTCAATTTCACTAGTAAACACTGCACTGTTCGCAATATATGTTAAAAGAATTTTTTTTAATAACGTCAAAGTATTGTATTTTGTACAATATTTTTTGTATACTAATTAAAAATTATTTTTCTCAATGTCGTTATGGAGGTTAATAGTTTGTACAATAGAAGGATGAAGTCGACAAGAATAAAAATACAAAAGTTCTACTGATATTCACAGTGTCTAACGGACGCAGATCGAATTTGACTTCAAACTCAACTGTTAAACGAAATAAGGCTCGAGTGACACATGTTCAGCTTCTATTATGAATCCTTGCTCGAATAATATAACCGATGAATATAAATAATTTGTTGATTGAAAGGAATTTAAATTTCGACCTAAGTCAACGGTTTACGATTTTTTCTAGTTTATTATCCTGCAGAAAATATCAGGATTTTGTAAATACTAGAAATCTCCTCAATTGGAATTCTCTTAAAGCATTTAATGTAAATTTGCTCAAGAGCAAATCTGTTTCTACTTTAGACATAGAAAATATATAATCAATGCTCACAGCTATCTTAATCTTCACATAAATATACTAACTAAATTCTTTTTTTATTCAGAAAGATAAAACAACAACAATATTGTTCGGAAGAATAAATAACAATTACAGTTTTTATTTAACAAATATGTATAGTCAATAACCAATTTTTCAACTTCACATATAACACAGTACCTTAAACAGAGAAAATCAAAAACAAAAACTTGGACTTTTATAATAACATTATTAATTAATTTGTGACTGAAACAGAAGCATGTGGTTTAAAATAACCTATATTATAATTTTTCCTAATTAAGAAAACTTTTTGTGATCGTAGTGACAGGACAATCCGTCAAAAGATTCCCCTCATCGTCACACGGCTCGACATTATAAAATATAATTATGAGATCACTAACTATGTACCCATTTTGTCTTAAATATTTCCTGTTCGTAGCCCCTAGACAACGACAAACTCGACAACCGACGACAAGGAGAGGCTAATAAAATCAAAACTAGAAAATAAGAGCAAGCGATTCGTGAATCAGTGGTCAATGTTTTTTGCATCAGTCATGTAAGTTACCTCCTTCAGTCTTTGTTATCTCTATTTGATTGAAATTTCGCAATATATTGGGTAACCCAACGAAACCCGCCTGTCTATCTCAGTAGTTTAATTAAAAAATAATCAATACAAATCTCACAATAGTTTAAAGAAACTATTGAAAAACGTACCAGTAATAAAATAAAATATAAATGGAGTTTTATTACGTAATTGCAACTTAAAAATCTGGATGTATCACATATTTATCTTCCATAATTCTAGATGTATTTTTCTTACCCCAATCGATATAATAAAAACCTTAAAAACAGAAAGTTACCACCTAATAAACGAGCCATTTATATCTGAATGTATTGATAATTGCTTTCCTCTCCTCGATGTATGCACTTTAAACTTTTAAATGTATATATTTCGATTTTCAGAGATACAGATGACTCCCAGATGTAAAAAATAAACAAGGCAGACCTACGTGACAGCGTCCATGTCCAATCATTGCATTTTATTATACAAACACCCCATTGTAGAGATATTCGCCGAAGAAATATATTATAATTATATATATTATAATTTTAATTGCGATAAAAAAGAAGAAAGAATTGAAAAAAAAGACAAAAGATAGTTTTTATGATTTTTCTAATTCTTATACAAACTAATGTAAGATGTATATTATGTATATATGTATATATGTTATTTTTATATACTTATAAAAAAAATAATTCCCCCACAAAGAATCGAACGTTAAATACCCAGCGCGAGAAGCGAAGACGTTACTACTTACGCTAACGCACCACTTGATAATATCTCAATTTATTTCGTACAATTCTTAAGACTTCGAAGATGAATCAGAATGCATTACTATTTTCTTATAACATAATAAAAATAAATTAAAATTATGTCTACACAAAAAATAAATTCCACGTTTTTAGAATATCCTTTCCTGTATATCTTGAATTAATTTTATATGTAGATATAAAATTCTTCTTTTTCAAATATGTATTCAATTTGATAAACTAATAAATTTTTACGAGACAAAAGGTCAATAATTTAAAATTTTATAAAATACATAATTTAATAGGAAAAATATTTAAATTTTAAATTTCGTCTTAAAGAGAATACTTATTCAATTTGATATACAAATAAATTTTTGTGAGGCAAAGAATTTATATCAATTAATTATTCTAATTAATTTTATTGCGAGACACAAAATTAATTCATTATTTTTACTCTCAACTAAATAATAATAGTTTCTGTTAAAATGAATTATTTTTTTTTTAGTCATGGTTCATTATTTTTGACACTAAATAAAGAAACGGCGTGCTATAAGCATCAAGATTCGATTTAAAAATGCCGCGCTTATACGCCGATATATATAGATATACAAAACGCTCGACGCTCGATGGCCAAGACGTAAAATTCTTGCTACCGAAAGAAAAAATATAAAAAGAGAAATATCAGAACGCTCAACAATCGATTCTCATACTTAATAATACCATTAAAATATTCACAAATTTCTAAAAAAACAATATGTGAATATAAATTAATTTCTATTAAATAAATTGTAAATATCATATGTAGAATCGTATGCCATAAAATCATATGTTACACATTATTTTGCCTGTTTTAATATCTTATAAAGTAAATTACCTGTTTGCTCCATATTTTTTCATTTATTGTCAATAATATATATAAAAATATATTTATAATTTTATTATTAATTTTTTAGCATAAATTATAGCCATCAAAAAAACATGTTTTAACATATGATTTGATTGCAGTGCCTCATAGTGTTGCTTTCAAGAAGCTTAAAAACAGCTTTTTGAATCTGTCGCTAGGATATCTACATTACAGTATGTACTTGTTAGCCCACGTGTGTTTTATATATTGTTGTTTAGCCCACGTATGTTTATATATGATTAATATTGTTGTAATTACACTAATATATTCGTTAACATATAGTGAAAGAAAAACGCAACAAACAAAATGGTTGTGATAGGGAAGAAGAAAGTAAGAATTAATTTGTACATTTATGTAATTGACATTAAAAATATTTTAGGTTATAATGTTATCTTCTTAACAAAATAATATAACATATATAGTTTTAAATAATTTAAATAACATGTATTTTGCGTATTTTACAGTATCAATCAGGAGAAGGAGCACAGTTTATGACCAGAAAATCTGCATTGAAAAAATTGCAACTTTCTTTAAATGAATTTCGCAAACTATGTATATTGAAAGGAATTTATCCAAGGGAGCCTCGTAATCGTAAAAGAGCACAAAAAGGTGAAGCTGGAATAAAAACCTTGTATCATAAAAAGGATATTCAATTCTTAATGCACGAACCGATAATATGGAAATTAAGGGATTACAAAGTGAGTTAATATCTATCACTCTAATATTTTGTTTTGAAACATTATCTATGTATGTCTAATTTCTTCCTAGGTATTCAATAGAAAAGTTGGAAGGGCAAGGGCACTTAGAGATTTTGCTGAAATGAAAAGATATTTAAGTAATCATCCAACTTTGAAATTGGATCATATCGTCAAAGAACGCTATCCGACATTTGTAGACGCTTTGAGAGATTTAGATGATTGTTTAACTTTATGTTTCTTGTTCAGTACATTCCCATCATTAGCTCATATACCACGCGATCAATCAGCTCTGTGCAGAAGATTAACTATTGAATTTTTACATTTCGTCATAGCGGCTAAAGCCTTAAGAAAAGTTTTTATATCCATAAAAGGTTATTACTATCAAGCGGAAATCAAAGGCCAAATAATAAATTGGATCGTACCACATCATTTCTCTTTTGAACCGCAAGAGAAAAGAGAAGTTGATTTCAAAGTTATGTCCATATTTGTGGAATTTTATGTCGTAATGCTTGGATTTGTTAATTATAGACTTTATCATTCTCTTAATTTGTTTTATCCTCCACAATTTAATAATACTGGTAAGATGATTTTATTCATTTTCTTTCTATATTTTATTAAGCGAAAAGAAAAGAGGTAATGAATGATATTTTAATAAGTAATACATTTTTAGGCCAATGCGAAAAGAATCTTGTAGATGAGGAAGCGTTTGTATCGGAAAGAATAAGTGCATTGAATGTACCACTTAAGGCATTAGATCCTACCATACAAAGCATAGATGATGAAGAAATAGAAATAGATCAATTTTCTAAGGTAAAAGAATATAATTATTGAATAATATGCATCTTCGAAAATATGAATAAACGTTAGTAATTATTTGTCTAGGATGTTGATGCTCAACAATTGGAAGCAGCTAAATTAGAAGCTGATAAAATAAAAAAATTAAAGACGTTATTTAAAGGTTTGAAGTTCTTTTTGAACAGAGAAGTACCGAGAGAACCATTAGTTTTTGTTTTACGTTGCTTTGGCGGAGAAGTTTCTTGGGATAAGCTAATGTTCGTTGGTGCTACTTTTAATGAAAATGACGAAACAATCACACATCAGATTGTGGACAGACCTAGTATGGACAAACAATTCTTATCTAGGTAGTTAATTTATTTTTAAAGATATATAATTATAAATATATTTCTCATTGTACTTTTGTTTTCTGTCTAATTATTGCTGTGTGAATATTTTCTTTATTTTACTTATATAATTCGTTAAATAATATAGAAATTACGTACAACCACAATGGGTGTTCGATTCAGTGAATGCAAGAGAATTGTTGCCTATACAGAAGTATTTAATGGGTGCTGTTCTTCCACCACATTTGTCTCCATTTAATGAGAGTCGATTAGATCAAACATACATTCCACCAGAGGAACGCGCATTGATGAATCCTGAATATAAACTCAGAGATGGTAAATAATATAATTTTAAATTGATACAATATCTTTCAATATTAATAATTTAATTCAATAATGTGCAGTTGAAGATGAAGAATTATCTTCTGAGAATGAAGAAGATAAACAGGAAAATGAAACAGCAGACATGGAAGAAGGTAGCGAAGAAGAAGAAGAAGAAGAAGATGATGAAGAAGATAACGAAGAGGAAGATGATGATAAGGATGAAATTGAGGTATCAGATGAAGAAAAAGAAAAAGAAAAGAAACGCGAACGAATGCGAAAGGTGATTAAGCAACTGTTTTATATATTCAAATATGAATTATTTTTCCTTTTCTTATTGCTTATAATGTATTTTATAAATTTTAGAAAAAAGCGATGCAGGTGAAGGCCGGTGAAATAAGGAAGGAAGATCCTTACGAAAAGGAACGTCAAAATAAACAGGAATATCGGTTGAGAGAAAAAATGATTAAGAAGAAACATCGTAATTTGTACAAGAGCATGATGGAAGGTCGTAAAGAGAGAGCTAAAGAAATCTGGTTACTGCGAAAAAAGAGGCGAATTCACGACAATGCTGAGAAAGAAAAACATAAGGAAGCTCGTAAATTGCGAAAGCGCAATCTTATTGAATAAGTAGAAAAACCGAAGAGAGAGACGAAATAATTATAATTTTAATTGCGATAAAAAAGAAGAAAGAATTGAAAAAAAAGACAAAAGATAGTTTTTATGATTTTCCTAATTCTTATACAAACTAATGTAAGATGTATATATGTATATATGTATATATGTTATTTCCTAATTCTTATACAAACTAATGTAAGATGTATATTATGTATATATGTATATATGTTATTTTTATATACTTATAAAAAAAATAATTCCCCCACAAAGAATCGAACGTTAAATACCCAGCGCGAGAAGCGAAGACGTTACTACTTACGCTAACGCACCACTTGATAATATCTCAATTTATTTCGTACAATTCTTAAGACTTCGAAGATGAATCAGAATGCATTACTATTTTCTTATAACATAATAAAAATGAATTAAAATTATGTCTACACAAAAAATAAATTCCACGTTTTTAGAATATCCTTTCCTGTATATCTTGAATTAATTTTATATGTAGATATAAAATTCTTCTTTTTCAAATATGTATTCAATTTGATAAACTAATAAATTTTTACGAGACAAAAAGTCAGTAATTTAAAATTTTATAAAATACATAATTTAATAGGAAAAATATTTAAATTTTAAATTTCGTCTTAAAGAGAATACGTATTCAATTTGATATACAAATAAATTTTTGTGAGGCAAAGAATTTATATCAATTAATTATTCTAATTAATTTTATTGCGAGACACAAAATTAATTCATTATTTTTACTCTCAACTAAATAATAATAGTTTCTGTTAAAATGAATTATTTTTTTTTTAGTCATGGTTCATTATTTTTGACACTAAATAAAGAAACGGCGTGCTATAAGCATCAAGATTCGATTTAAAAATGCCGCGCTTATACGCCGATATATATAGATATACAAAACGCTCGACGCTCGATGGCCAAGACGTAAAATTCTTGCTACCGAAAGAAAAAATATAAAAAGAGAAATATCAGAACGCTCAACAATCGATTCTCATACTTAATAATACCATTAAAATATTCACAAATTTCTAAAAAAACAATATGTGAATATAAATTAATTTCTATTAAATAAATTGTAAATATCATATGTAGAATCGTATGCCATAAAATCATATGTTACACATTATTTTGCCTGTTTTAATATCTTATAAAGTAAATTACCTGTTTGCTCCATATTTTTTCATTTATTGTCAATATATATAAAAATATATTTATAATTTTATTATTAATTTTTTAGCATAAATTATAGCCATCAAAAAAACATGTTTTAACATATGATTTGATTGCAGTGCCTCATAGTGTTGCTTTCAAGAAGCTTAAAAACAGCTTTTTGAATCTGTCGCTAGGATATCTACATTACAGTATGTACTTGTTAGCCCACGTGTGTTTTATATATTGTTGTTTAGCCCACGTATGTTTATATATGATTAATATTGTTGTAATTACACTAATATATTCGTTAACATATAGTGAAAGAAAAACGCAACAAACAAAATGGTTGTGATAGGGAAGAAGAAAGTAAGAATTAATTTGTACATTTATGTAATTGACATTAAAAATATTTTAGGTTATAATGTTATCTTCTTAACAAAATAATATAACATATATAGTTTTAAATAATTTAAATAACATGTATTTTGCGTATTTTACAGTATCAATCAGGAGAAGGAGCACAGTTTATGACCAGAAAATCTGCATTGAAAAAATTGCAACTTTCTTTAAATGAATTTCGCAAACTATGTATATTGAAAGGAATTTATCCAAGGGAGCCTCGTAATCGTAAAAGAGCACAAAAAGGTGAAGCTGGAATAAAAACCTTGTATCATAAAAAGGATATTCAATTCTTAATGCACGAACCGATAATATGGAAATTAAGGGATTACAAAGTGAGTTAATATCTATCACTCTAATATTTTGTTTTGAAACATTATCTATGTATGTCTAATTTCTTCCTAGGTATTCAATAGAAAAGTTGGAAGGGCAAGGGCACTTAGAGATTTTGCTGAAATGAAAAGATATTTAAGTAATCATCCAACTTTGAAATTGGATCATATCGTCAAAGAACGCTATCCGACATTTGTAGACGCTTTGAGAGATTTAGATGATTGTTTAACTTTATGTTTCTTGTTCAGTACATTCCCATCATTAGCTCATATACCACGCGATCAATCAGCTCTGTGCAGAAGATTAACTATTGAATTTTTACATTTCGTCATAGCGGCTAAAGCCTTAAGAAAAGTTTTTATATCCATAAAAGGTTATTACTATCAAGCGGAAATCAAAGGCCAAATAGTAAATTGGATCGTACCACATCATTTCTCTTTTGAACCGCAAGAGAAAAGAGAAGTTGATTTCAAAGTTATGTCCATATTTGTGGAATTTTATGTCGTAATGCTTGGATTTGTTAATTATAGACTTTATCATTCACTTAATTTGTTTTATCCTCCACAATTTAATAATACTGGTAAGATGATCTTGATGATAATACTGGTAAGATGAAGTCTGTGCCACTTATATATAAGTAATCGTGGATAACTTCTACCACTTGCGAGAAACGATGATTGAAGCGTGGTCACCTAGCGTCTGATGCCGGAACTAGCGTGAGCGGCGTGCTACGCTGTGGCGAGGCAGGCGCGAGTTGCAACAATTACTGCCGAGTATAAGGAGATGTCTATCTTAAGGGGTTATACGCAGTTGCGAGGCTCGAAAAAGACGTATTTTCATGAATTATTTCTAGAAACAGTTTTTATTTCTCAAAAAAAATTGTTGGTAATTCAAATAGAGTGAACTTTTGAGAATACAATAGCGCGTCGATTCTGTAAAAATATTAATCTGCACTGCTCCTGTAGATGATTTCCTGAACGTCCTCTAAAAAAAGACGTTTGGCGGTGATCTCCATTTTGACGGTTTGGATTATCCGAAATTAAAAAATATGGTGGATTCTTTTAAAGGATAGATTAATGCAGGTATTAAAACCAAGGAATAATAAAAATTTTGATTTTTGACAAAATGGCGTCTATTTGAAAAAAAGTTGTTGTTTTCGACTAAAATTTTCGCTCTAAATTGTAAAAAAAAATAGTAATAATTTTTTTAAATCTTATTCCTCTCGCCAATACCCGAGGAATATATCTAAGAATATTGTGAAAAAATATAAATCAAATCGGTTGAGTTATTTCTGAGAAATCGAGATCACCGACTTTGAAAATACCGTTTTGAGAAAAACGCGTTTAAAGTTTCAAAGAGACGTTTACACATAGTTAAAAATTTTTGTTTGCAGCTCACATGAAGTGAAGAATATTTGTCGGATCGATTTGAAATTTTCAGAGAATATACTTAAATATATTTACATTCCGATAATGCAAAAAAAAAAAAAAATCGATTTTTTGAAAATCCTAACTGCGTATAACCCCTTAATGTACAATGTTTATTGAAATAAATAATTATTAATATAAATTGAGATAGAAAATTTCTTGTTTTGAAAGACTACAAAAAATTTTTCCCTTTACTTGGCGGGACTTGGATCAAGTCCAGAGCTCTGGGTTCAGAGACGTTAATAAAATGTATTATTTTAATCTGTTGAAATATTAAGTTTATTTTGTCAAATGAGAGAGTTAATAGTGTTTGTATATATAAAAAAAGCTGTTAGCAAAACTAAATAGTCTTTTGTTTAGGTACGATTTCGTTTTGTTCGTCAGGTGACACGCTTGAAATAATCAGCTGATGTGTGGTCGTACCGAAACCTCCCGAATATTCTCGATCTGGAAGTAATCTAGAATTTTTATGATTAGGAATTGTGGGGAAACTTCGATTAAGGGGAGAAATACGTGTAGAGGCTTCAAAAATTTAATTTTTTTTTTTTATAAATCGCTTGTAAAATTATTAAAAAATATAGTCATCAAATGTTAAGTCAGAAATCCAAGTCGTTCAAAAGTTATAAACAATTAAGTGAGCGCCCGTCGTTAAAATGTCGGAACGCGTGGCATGTAATACGGAACGGTCGAGCTTTTTTCTAACGCATTTTTCTCAAAACGATTTTTTTTGGATTTGTGTACACTCTAGTTTACAAAGTTTTTAACCAATCATTTTGAAATTTGGAATATAGTTTCTTTATATAATTACACTACATTTGAACCTGAATCATAAGCGATATCTTTGTTTAAAGTTTTTTTTTTATAATGAACAATATATGAAAAAATAGTAAAAAATCATGCTTTATGTTAACACCCCTCTAAAAAATACAAATTTTCATTTTTTCTAGGAAAATGAGGTTCAAATAGAAGATACACATATAAAAAAAGTAATTTTTCTTTGTAATTGATTTCTGATAAAAATTGTGGCTTCCACTTCCAATGCATCCACTTCGACCTGAAATGACGTCTACTGCTGACCGGATATTGGCCCGCACGATTGACCGGGCTGTGCCAACGTCTTCTGCTCCAAGTCCTGCGGCGAGCTAGTTTCCTTACTCTCCTGCTCCTCCTTGGGTGGGTTGGATGCTGTACTCCGGGTTTCTCTTCCATGGGGTATATGGATCAGGGTGTGATGCCTGCCATTGCAGATAGAACAGCAGACTTTAGACTGCCAGGAACGCACGGAATGTGCTCCGAAACAATTGAAACACACTCTCAAGTTCTTGATCGCTTGAATCCGTTCCGGGAGAGGCTTTGCCCTCTGAGACTATTACAATTCCACAGGGGATGCGAATCAGAACACAATCGACATGACGTAGAACTTCTGACTACCGCAGTCTTCGCACCCTCCGACTTCGCGTGGAAAACCTTGCGAGGATGGCCTGATTTCAAAGGAGGGGCCTCCCGTTTTTTCTCTCGTTTTTCCGACGATAACACGAAACTCCGCTTCCTGCCTTCGAGAAATTCAATCAACTCCGCAAGCGTGGGCATGAAGCAAGGCCCAGGAGCGGTTCTCGTTCCCGAATCTGAACCCGACGCTTGGTATAACCTCTCCCTCGAGACGAGTTCAGTATTCCATGCGTTGGCCGTGTCCGTATCCTACCGAGAAACCACCAGGACGTACAGAATGCTATCCCAATTCTCCACCGGCCAGCCCGCATTCTTCAAGGACCTAACAATGCCCTGTGTCCTGTCAATAAGTGACCGTAACTCTGCAGTCGACTCCCTCTTTAGACATGGAAAATCCACCAGCGTCAGGATTTTCTTTGACATGAGAAGTCTCGGATTATTGTATCGTGTCTGAAACGCCTTCCACGTACTGGCATAATTAGTCGAACTAGTTGACATGTTCCTTATCCACACCGCGGCCTCACCATCTAAGCACGATCTCAAGTATCTTAATTTCGTAGCATCATCGATTTGAGGCACGTCATGAACCATAGACTTAAAACTGTCAAAAAAGTTCTCCCAATCCTCCTCATCTCCCGAAAACTTGGGAAGAGACATCTTAGGGAGTTCCGCGCAACTTAAGTCCAACCCGGCCACCGTGGGGACAGAAGACTCCCCTGTGGGGGTGGGAGCCTCTGACTGCTGAAGTTGCCGACGCAACAACGCTAACGCGCAGAGAGCCTCCTCGTAGGCTCCATGGATGTTTCCTATCTCATCCTCCACTATATACGGATCGCTAGCGGCCTCAGGTCTAAGTATGATCTCCTCATGGGTCTGTCGCACCGCCTCAAGTATTCTATCTAGCGCGTCGGTTCTACGCTGGATCACGTTGTCATCAAGGGACAAATTTAAAATTTAAATATTATTTCTATTAAATTATGTATGTAGGAGTATTATTTATAACCCTACTTTTACACTTTCTTACTCTGATACTCTTTACTCTTTTCTTTGATATTCTTCACTCTTCACTCTTACACTCTGATACTCTCATACTCTTTATTCCTCTTACTCTGCGATTTCTCCGCTACCGCTGATTCTGATCTCTTTTACTCTTCTCTGCAACTCTTCTTCTACGACTCACTCTTTATTTATTACTCTTTACTCTTTACACTGATCCTCTGATCATCTCTTACCCCTCTTACACGACTCTCTCATCTTATATATTCTTCTCTTCTCGTATCCCCCCGCATCCACGCTAAATACACGCATGTACTCACACTCTCTCATTTCTTTCACACCATAACAATAAAGTACAACATTTCTTATAACTCTACCTAACCGAAAAACACCTTTACTTATACTCGAAATACTAACGTAAATATTTAACAACGATCGTTCTCGAACATCCATATATTAACGTTTCTTGCTTTGATATTTATTCCAATCTCACATGTATTTTAAAAAATTTTATATAACTGATTTTTTGTCTTGTAAAAATTTATTTGTGTATCAAATTGAATACTTACTTGAAAAAGAAGAATTTTATATCTACACATAAAATTAATTCAAGATATACAGAAAAGGATATTATAAAAACGTGGAATTTATTTTTTGTCTAGACATAATTTTAAAATAATAATTGTCAATGTTCTCTCTCATTATGCGCATAATTTAAATATTTCAATTAAAATTTAGTACATCATTTTAATTCCGTCAAAATTTTGTTTAGAAATATAAATTAAATTCTCAATTTAAATTCTCGTATTATAATTCGAGGCATTCAATCATATACATAATTTTAATTCGAGTATTAATTTTCCTTTGTCAATTTTATAAGATTATGTATAAATTGTTATTACTGTTGTTATTGTTACAATAATTTTTTCTTTTTTGTAGAATTTAATGAAGGCGGTGTAAATGGCAATTAATTTTGGTATTTCTGAAATTGTAAAGAAATTAAATGGTCTTATTTTTCCAAGTGTACTAAGTGATTGTTTTTTAAAATAAAAACTATGTTTCACTCAAGAATGGGTCGAACATTTAACAAAAATACCATGAGACGGACTCTTTATGAAACACTAATTCTATATATTTATCTACAACAATTCAAAAGGATATTCTATATTTATATCGATATCTTGCTCATTTTCGTGAAACACCTCGTAATTATAAGCCCTGGGGGGGTCGTCTATTTCTGCGGCAATATCGAAGAATTCATTTCTTGCCATATCTTCGACATCCTCGTCTCTTTCTTCTGCTCGAATCTCAGCTGAGTTCTCGACTGTGCTGGTGGAAAAATTGGAGGAGGATTGTCCTCCACAGTATTGGCACAGTTGAGTGCAAAGTAGACCAGTTTTTCGGCAGCTGCAACGTATAGCTTTGCTGTTTCCCGGACACGAACATTGTACCTAAAACATAAACATGTAGAGAAAATGATTAAGAATTTGCGTGCGCAAAGAATGTGTATATCATTTTTAATAAAATTCGTTCCGAATTCGCGAAACATTAGACCTTACAAATTCATTACAACATTTAGACTTTAAAAATTCGTGAATTTTTTAAAAAATCATTGAGTCGTGCAAATTTTTGCAAATTTTCAAATATCGTACTAATTTTTGTTTTCTTCTTCGAATCAAGTATAACAAAGGTAACGTTGGTGTTCAATTTAAAAGAGAAACGTTAGATGGTTAACATTTTACAAAATTATAAAATTTTTAATTTTCAAGAAATAACTAACTCGACTTGTTTCTCCATTCAATTATTTAGTCTATTCAAATTTTTTTAAGAACTTACCATTCTTAAGAAATTTTCAGGCGCTGAATCTTTACTATTCATGATAGGAATCATCATCGTGGTGGTTCGCTTCCAGCCCCAATCCCGCGCATCCAAATTGTTCCCCAACCACGATTGCACCTGATAAAATGTGCGTTTGACGTGTTCTCGCAGGACGGGTTGCGTTGGAGGTAAAGTCGCCAATCGAATTTCCACGGTGGTGTCCGTGGGCAGCGATGCAAATTTTTCGTATCGAGCATCACTGACCGACTGATTCGGATTTTTGAAGTTGTATAAATGTGCAATTATTTGTTCTGCACATTCACACAGACTCTCTACTGTACTCGTTACGTTGTAGAATATTTTTACAGCATTCTGCAGATTGTCATTCTTTTGCAGAATGGAGATGACGTTCTTCTTTTCTTTGCCGTACATGGCACTCGTCGTGTCACATCCTGCGAATGCGTGGGCAAATAAAATATACGACTTCAGATGTGCGTGGTCCTCTGTATAATACAAAGTATTTATTTTACCACCTGGCATAATATTGTAAAAAAACAGAGAATTGGAATTTGATAAACCTATCAATAAAATCAGCAGGTCGATGTCATTGCTGACAACTGCCACTTCGCGGCCCGTATTTTGCCTTAGCTCTATCGCTGTCCTTGTTATAAGCGCGTCCACATTTTCTTGAGCGAGTTTCACGTTGAAACCATGTGCACGTAAAAATACCACAAGCATCTGCACCAGTTTCATTTTGTTTTTCACATTCGACAAAAATTTTTTTTGGCTCAAAGTAAGGAATGTGCTTTCGTTGAACTCGATATCCGGTGCCATATTTTCTTCACGTCGGCGGTATCTCTCGTACGACTTTATTCCAGTATACTCGTCGGTGTATCCATCAAAGACGACCAAAGAATTTTCTCCGTATTTGTTGATGATGTGCCAATGGTACAATTCACAAATTTCTTGAAACGATGCTCCATTCGGCCAGCTGATATTGTGCAGAAGGAATCCGCCATCAATGACAAAGGTTATGTTTCGGATCGAAGTTTGTAATTGTAAAACGTACGGCTTAAATAGTTTGTTCAGTTCGGACTTCGATGTCTTCCTCATGAGACCAAACTCATCGAATAAAGATAAGGGATACGGTGAAAGTTCGTACTCTAATGCTTTACGTGTTTGTACCTCGTCACTGTGAAATATATGCGAAACACGTTGAAAGAGTAAAACAGGGTCGACCGTACTCGTATCAGTATTATTATTACAGCCATCTAAAGTTTCAACGTTGTGATCGGTATTGTCAAAGACATGTTGCACACAAACATCGTCTTCAAATACGAATTTCGGTGGATCAATGATGATCGATGCCTCGTACTGTTGCAATTGATAATATGACACGCAGAAGCCTAATTTATTAAGGATATCGATCATCACCTTTGATCCGTATTTGCGGTGAATGTAAATTCCGAGTGCCAGCTGCAGATGTGATGTGAAATCGGAACGTCGTATGAGAGCTAAAATAGAATGGGCTATTGCAGTTCGTTGCACGAAATGTCGGTCTTCATCGTCGTCGATATTTTCCGTTGAATTCGATACAACAAGTTGATCAATAAGTAAACGAAGAAGTGGAGGAATGTCTCTTTGAACTGAATTGAGAAATTTTCCAGCTGGCTGATAAGAATTGTTCTCGTAATCGTGATTCTCGATATCTTTTCGGACGATCTGTGCTGCAACGTTTACAATTGCTTCTCGCTGTTTAAAAGTGAGGGAATCCGGATCACGATACCAGTCTGCACATAACTTGGCTGCACTGAAGCATTTATAAAAGATCATTGTTTCACGGCCTTGGTGCTGATCGATGTAGATATCTTCTCCGAAAAATTCCGTCAATTTTGAAATAAAACATCTCTTGTAAAACATCTGCTGCCCTGAAGATACAGTAATTCATTCGCTGTGAATTTTCCTTTTTGCGAATTTTGTATGTATTCCGCAATGTATTGAAAATCAGACTCTATTTCTTCTAATCTTAAATTACGTTTCGGCGAGTAGGTTGGTATTTTCGCAAACAGCAAGTAACATTTAAGTGATATCGTGCGCCTACAGCAACTACAGAATCGACATCTTTCAATCGATGTTGCACATCAATGCTCATGTCATCGTCTCGCTGTTTAGCTATATTGAGAATCTTTTCTTTCATAAAGTCGTTCTGTATCACGGAGCCTTGTTTGCCCTTTGCTTTCCATGGACGTGCGCATATTAAGCACAAGTCACGGAAATTAAATTCATTTTCCGATTTAGAAAGATTCGCTGACGTACTAGGTGTTTCAGCAGAAGATGTCGATGAAGCTTTCAGTTTTTCTGCTCTTGCGGCTACACTTTTGATTGTCGCCCTTGAGTACCATTTGCGGCACGAGTCATGCAGGACATCCGAAGTACGATTGCACCAAATCTCCCATTTTTTATCGCGAAGTTCTTTGCTTTTCAAAATTAATGTCCTCAGACCCTTTTCTCTTACGGTGACGACTGGCAACGTAGCAGACTCCAGTGCTTCATCGCATATGTTGCATACCTTGTCCACATCCATGAACACGGCTTTTTAATAAAATAAAAATAAAATGAGATTTTATTATTTACATATATATATATATTTATTTTATTTTTATATATATTTTAATTAATTAATACTGTTCAACTGCGCTAAAAGACAAGTAACTGTGTTTCCAAGGGGACATTGCTCTGGGATAGCCACGGATTTTAAAGAGCTTTGGTATATTAGTAGTATACTTTTAGGGTGTTTTTGTGGTAAAGGGTTTTTTCAAAATGCCCAGCTAATTTGGAGAAAAAACGTTTTAAAGTTTTAATTTTTGTTGTATATATGTTTATAAAATTAAGATAATTATCTTAATTTTAACCGTCTATCAATTGGCGCGATAGCGTCAGTTCTTGCTTCTCGTGCCGCTAATTAGAGTTCCTTCATGGAGGAAGTTTTTTTTAATAATTTTTTTCTATCTCTTTTCAAATTTTTTTCATGTTTCTTAATTTTTTATTATAAAGAAGAAAGAGAAAATTATTTATTACAAAAAAATTAGAAACAATAAATTTTTTCACATCTCGCGCAATTAATAAAAGATGACTTTTTACACAAACAATGATTTATTTTAAAAGGTCTGTTGGAAATCAAACAAGATTAACGTTTAAAAATATTTATCTTTCATTTGGTTTTAATAATTTCGAAGCGTACCATGCATATCGAATCATTTTATGAAAAAATTTTGATGACAATTGATAATGGACTATTGAATGCTTTTACGATAACTATCACTCTGGAATTAGCGTTCAATAAATATTAATAAATGTACAAGAAATGTTAAAACTCATGGATATAAAAAAATTATACATGAAATTGTTAATGATTAGAATATATACGATTGTTATATTTGTTAATATATATTGAAAATTTATCTATTTTTATATACCTTTTAAAAAATAAAATGTTAACTAATAATTAAAGTAATTCAAGTAATCAATTTTCTTTTATTATTTGCGCAAGATGGTAATAAATTTAGTATTTTTAATTTTTTTGTAATAAATAATTTTCTCTTTCCTGTATATTTAAAAATTTTGAAATATTAAAAAAAAATTGAAAACAGATAGAAAAAAATTATTAAAAATAATTCCCACATAAAGGATCGAACACTAACTAGCGGCACGAGAAGCAAGAACGCTACTACTGACGTTAGCGCGCCATTTGATAAACGGTCGAAATTAACAGTCACTTCTGATTTTAATATAATGGTTTAGTGGAAAAGATGAGACAAAAGAATAAGAATTATATTAGAAATTGCGAACTTCTACTACAGGTTTCGAAGCCGCAATTTCTTATAGAATATTTAGTAATACTTAAAGTAGATACGCATAAGCGTACGCACAAATGATTAAATCTTCTTATCTCCTATTCCGAATCCTTTGTGATGACTAACTCGACTTGGTAGCGTGTATGTTCAGGAAGTAGAGGTTCTCAATAACGATGCCGAATATGCAGCTTCACTCAAACCAGGAATCAGGATTTCACACCTCACAGGAGGCACCAAAATGTATTTGTCAAAATTCCTACAACATGGAGTCCTCCGGCGATTTGGTTAAGCTAATTATGGGGAAGGTGAAAAGGTTAATTAAAATAAATAGAAAACACTTGGTTGAGCCAATAGAAGTGTAATGCTTAATTGGTTCGTCAGGGAAAAGCCTTGCAGAATAAAAACCCTGATTGATATTAGTCTACACCTTACTATCAGCGTTCGACCACGGGCAACGCACGTGGGATCGCCTTGTTCGAATATTCGGATTAAATAAGAAATAAGGTGTCTCACCGTTTATTACCGCCTCTGCGATGCGTTTCTTTCACACCTTTATACTCTTAAATCGTTATATATTTTAAATTGTTTTAAGAAAGTATAAAGTTAACGCGAATAAACGTTGCGAAATTATACTAATATATTAACTGTTTAACGTATCCTTAATGACTGACAGTTTAAATTTTATTGCTTTTAGATAAAAGTTGAGAGTGGGGTATATTCAGTGTCCTACATTTGTCCTTAGTAGAAACAATAATATATTTAATTATAAGTACCATAAACTGTTCATTGTATATTTTAAATTCGAACGTTAGTAAGTTCAAATTCTACATGATCCTTCTAATGGTATGACGAATCGTGTACTAGCAGCTAAATTAATCTAACGTACTCGTTTGTTTATCTTCGATCGCAAGTGCGTTGCGATAAGTTAATTCCAATTTCATATTTTCTAGCCGAACAATAAAACCGTTAATTTATAGATACCTGTTGCGACCTCGACTGTTTTCCTATAACGCTGTTTAAACTTTTTATACTATTTATATTTTTTGTTTCGTATATCGAGTGTTTGATGTAAGCAGGAGACTTACGACTGATAAGCGTTTGTGGTTATTACACCGTCTAATAATACCATCAATTCTATCGAGCCAATTAGGATTATCGATAATTAAAATTATATGAGTTTGCTTTAAACCCGAAAATATTATTTTTCATAAATAATATCACAAATTTGGATGAAATATCAAAATTAACATTCTACATTTATGTTTACAATAATATCACCTAAATACGTTACATTTTAGAAATATTTTAAAATCAATTCATACCAAATCCTTGTAATATCTCAAAAATCGGTTATTGTGCAGATTATCTAGTTAACGGACAGATTAATTCAACTGATGATTATAAATAATATTTTGATTATAGGAATTTGAAGTAGGATATGGGATAAATATCTGCAACTTTAAGATTATTAATTCTACGTACATTCATTTTCATAGATTCAACTTTTGATTTTTTGACTATTTTAAATCATTCGAGGTATAATGATGAATAATATTATATATAACAAAATTGATAAAAAGATTTATTCAATATTTCAACAAGCGATATATGAAAATTTGATATAACTATGATCTCTCTCATGAGATTTGTGAATGTATTCAAAAAGCAGCGCACGACCAGAATTATTTGAATACAATTTCTTCAGTAATAAATCAAGTTTTTCTTTAGTCATTATCTAAAGTTCTAATAAACTACTAACATAAGCGCGATTTATAAATTTGATTGAAGATTATAAAAGATGATTACAAGATATGTTAATTACAAAAAATTCGAAACTAGACTAAAATAAACGGTTATCAACTTGCGTTTGTTTATTATCTTTTCAACGCAACCTCTCGTTTATAAATTTATGTCATTGTCATATTTAGAAACATTTCTTTTACAATTCGTCAGTATCTTGTAAAGTATTTCTTTAGTACCAGAATCGCAATTTCTGTCAACTAATAGACCTGAACAGGATTTCCCTATCGATCAGTCCCTAAATAAATTTCAAATTTAAATTATCTTTTCGTTAAGGAAAAAATTTAAATTAATAACTTAATTGTTTTAAATAACAATTACAATTTTTTGTATTCCTCTTTGGAACTTTTGATTAGAATAGCAAAATTTTATATTTTCGGTACAAGTATTATTTCCTGAAAGTATAACATCCAGATCTAAATCTTCGAACGATTTCAATAACGTGCAGAATTATTGTCTACAAATAGAAAAACAACTTTTTTCCTTCTGTTCCGTCATTTATCGGAACAGTAGGGGGTAAGAGTATACAACGGAGGATTTGGATAAGATACACATTTACAAAGATGCTCGACCGGTGACTATGCAAAGAAATAAAGAATATTTGTTTAGGACCTTTGGGTTTTATTGCGTCGGCATCTATTCATAGAGTATAAAGAACAAACATAGCAATCGCCAGGGCATCTTATTTCGAATTCCTAGAAACGGTAACGCAGTATATTTGATCAGATGTCCCCACTCCAAGGTCGCATCGGAGCCCTTTGGTGGGATGTATCGTGGAGGGGGGGGGGAAGAGGGCAGTTACATTTTAGACCAAAAAGAGTTAGTCGTCCATACTCGTTAGGCGGAATCACATCCAAGTGATCCGAGCAGCATTCAATACATTACACAAATACAACTAGTCAGTAACCCGAGGTTATTGCTAGTACTAAGCATCAAAGTTAGCATAGATCAGTATACAAGGCCCAAGCACCATACTGATCTCTTGGAAACGAGTATTAATAAATATTCACATTTCATTACAAGTTGAAGTGTATTATTTGGATCAACTCCTTCCGTCCTTACAACGCGGAAGTGGAAAGAGACAGCAGTCTTTTTCCTAGCAAAGTGAGAAAGCGCGTGCACGAAAGCGTGCACAGTACGGGAGTGGGAACCAGCACTACCGTACAACTGTACATTTGGTTCTGCGAGTTGGATCAATCACATTAAATGGTCCTTCGAGCCGGATCAATCGTACATTAAATGGTCCTTCGAGCCGGATTGCTCTACGAAGGTCGCGAACGATCAGTAAGCAAGTTCGTGAATTCAATCAACGAGAGCAGCAATAGCATCAACGCCGAGGAAGAATAGGAAAACGCAGGAAGAGGCAATACACGGTATCCAGCCACGCAGCATCAACACGAGCATCTGCCGTCGGACGGTATCGTTATCGGTAACAGGTCAGTCTCTTTTCCTTCTTAGCCTATCCTTCTCCTTCATTTAATATTGCTACTATCTCGGTACAAACATGGCTGAGCAATTAAGAGATTTACACATTAAACGGGGTCAGATAAAGGCATATATGACTAGGGCAAAGAGTCATATTGATAAACTAGCACAAACGCGTAGTACACCCCGCCTCAGGTTTCGTCGCGATGAGATCTTGGTCAAATCGCGTGAATTCGAAGAAGTGCAAACCAAAATCGAACTAATTGATGATACATCCGATCACAGTGTGGAACGTGAATCTTTTGAAGACGCGCTTTTTACAATCATCGGCAACATCGACGAATTATTGGAAGATTGGTCGAATTCAGCGCATTCCGCGTCGACGAATGCACCTTCTCCGACGCAATCACAATTATCCGCGGGTTCTAACGGGCATATCAGGTTGCCGAAAATAGAATTACCACAATTCGGTGGATCGTACGAAGAGTGGTATTCTTTTCGCGATACTTTTAAGTCACTAATACATGAAAACTCGTCGTTATCGGCGATCCAAAAGTTCCATTATCTTCGCTCGTCACTAAAAGGCGAGGCGGCGGACATAACGCGGGCATTAACGATTTCGGACGTAAATTACGAAGAAGCGTGGAAATTGCTACAAAATAGGTACGACAACAAACGTAGGATAGTGCATACTCATATAAGGGGTATCATGGATATACCTAAGATTCAAAAGGAAAATAGCGTTGCGCTGCGCCAATTAGTTGACGCTGCGCCAATTAGTTGACGCTGCCTCAAGAAACACAAGGGCACTTAGTGCACTGCAAAGGCCGGTCAATCAGTCGGATGACTTACTGGTATGCACGGTGGTAGACAAGTTAGACGCGAAAACGAACGAAGAGTGGGAAAGCAAGCTTTCACCGTCGGAAGTGCCCACCTTCGCACAATTAATGGAATTCCTGACGCACCGGTGTCAGGTATTAGAAGCAATCGCAAAACCACCAATGCCGCTCGTGACGAATCACAACCGACCGAAACCGCGCCAGCATTGTCTTCGCAGGTAACTACAAGCATACTCGCGTGTCCGATATGCAAGGAAAGCCACCAGCTTTACAAATGCGAAAGGTTCAGGAAGATGCCAGTTAGGGATCGCGTCTCCGAGGCAAGGAAAAAAGGGTTATGCCTTAATTGCTTGCGGTCGACGAATCATTTTGCCATCGAATGCAATGCGAGTCGGTGTAAGGTGTGCAACCGGAAACATAACACCTTACTACATACCCAGTCAGAACCGTCGCAGGGTTCCACGGCCGTCGCTAACGAACGCGGCGAGTCAGACAGCGAAGCGGCGGTTGCAAACATAGGTCGCGGGTTAAAGGCAGCATCTCATCGAGAGGCGTTACTTTTAACAGCCAAGGTCAAGCTATTAGACGTAAATGGAAAACCAATAACCGTTCGGGCATTATTGGATTCGGGGTCCCAAGTAAACATAATAACGCGTAACTTAGCGCAGCGTCTAAGGTTGCAATCAAAGGAATTCCGAGCGCCGATCGCCGGAATTGGTCAAATGACGACACAACCGCTACATCAAATGGAGGTTGTGCTCAAGTCCAACTACAATAACTACCGGAGAAAAATAATTGTGTAATATTAAATTCAATTACAAAAAAATTACCAGCCGTATCTATGGACGGGAATAAACTTGCGATTCCCGGTAATATAAGGTTAGCGGACCCCGCGTTCTACGAAAGTGCGAATATCGACGTGTTATTGGGAATAGAGGTCTATCTAGAGATCTTATGTACGGGCCAAATAAAGGCAACGCGTTCGCATCCAACGTTGCAAAAACGCAGTTGGGATGGGTGGTAGGCGGCTGTTTGCGTGATGTAAAGGGCAGCCCCAAGGAGGTAGCATGTAACATCGCTACGCAAGTACAGGATGTTGACCAGTTGGTGTCGCGGTTTTGGGAACTGGATAACGTCGCGGATGTTCATCCGTTAACAGAGCAGGAACGGTACTGCGAAGAGCATTTCAAGAGAACGTACAGACGTGACGCGGACGGTCGATTCGTGGTGCGCCTCCCATCATAGAAGAAAGATATAAGTCTCCAGGATAATAGGACCGCGGCATTGAATCGGTTTTTCTCCCTAGAGCGCAAGTTAGCTAAAAATCCAACATTGCGAGATGCGTACTCAAGCTTTATAAAAGAATACAGGGATTTAGAGCACATGCGGACGTTACCAGAAGATAAAGCAACTCCGCTAAGTACTTACTACATACCACATCATGCAATTTTAAACGAGAAAAGTGCAACGACAAAGTTGCGTGTGGTATTTGACGCGTCGGCCAAGTCGAAGTCAGGCATATCGTTAAACGACGCATTGGCCATAGGACCAAATATACAGGATGATTTATTTTCGATAATAGCGAGGTTTAGAGCATACGCGTACGTGATAACAGCGGACATTCAGAAAATGTATAGACAGATCCGTGTCGACGAATCGCAGGTTAGCCTACAGAAGATATTCTGGCGTGATGATGTGCGAAACCCAGTGAGCACGTGTGAGCTCCTAACTCTAACGTACGGTACGGCGTCGGCGTCATTTTTGGCTACGCGGTGTCTAAAAGAGATAGCGGATTTAGAGGAGGGAAATCATCCGATAGGCGCGCAGGTCATACGACGCGATTTTTATGTGGACGACTTGCTGACCGGCGCAGATTCGATTGCGGAGGTTAGAGAAATACGCGATCAGGTAAACCAGGTATTAGCCAAAGCAGGGTTTAAATTGCATAAATGGGCGGCTAATTCGGGGAAAATATTACCGCACATTCCCGAAAAGGTCGATTCAAAGCAAATACTGAATCTAAATAAGGAAGGCGATATAAGGGCGTTGGGCGTCTTGTGGGATCCCAGCGATGATTCATTTCAGTATTCCGTTCCGATAGCGGCGCCAGTGCACCGAATCACGAAAAGGGTCATATTGGCATCGGTTGCTAAGGTATTCGATCCGTTGGGATTAATTGGGCCAGTCACTGTAACGGGGAAGGTTATCATACAAAGACTATGGCAAAGGGGCATACATTGGGATGAATCCATACCAATGGATTTAGAGACAGCATGGTTGCATTACGCGAAACAACTCCCAGTGCTAAATGACATAAGGGTCGAACGGAAAACTATTTGTAAAAACGCGAAGGAAATAGAGATGCACGGATTCGCGGACGCATCCGAAACGGCGTATGGGGCCTGCATCTATATAGTTTCGAAGGACGGGCGCGGAAACGGGAGCAGCAACTTATTGTGTGCGCGCTCGAGAGTAGCACCGTTAAAGGCGGTATCGCTACCGCGATTAGAGTTGTGCGCTACCGTATTGCTCGCGAGGATGATAAACAAGCTGACGACGAACATGCGCGTAGAATTCAGGAAAATATGTTGCTGGTCAGACTCCACCATTGCATTGGCATGGATAAGATCACCATCGCGAAATTGGACCACGTTTGTGGCCAATCGCGTGGCGGAAATTCAAGAGCGAATACCAAACTCGAAGTGGGGACATGTGTCTTCCGCCGAAAATCCAGCGGATTTCATATCGAGGGGGGTAACCCCAACAGAACTGTTAAGTCTGGATCTATGGTGGCACGGGCCAGGAATGGTCTTCGGGAACGCAACGGATACAGCGCCAGAAGTCCCACTCGAAGAATTACCAGAACGTCGAAATACGAGTGTCAGGTGCACGGTCGCGATGATAGGCCGCGACCAGAGGTCGCGAGAGTTTTGTGATCGTATATTCAATAAATATTCGCAATTCACCCGACTAGTGCGGGTCATAGCATACTGCGGCAGGTTTTGCAAAACGCGCGGCGTATAAACCAAGGACATCGGTCCGTTAACGGTGGCTGAAATCGCGCAAGCCAGGGAGCGTTTAATAAAGCTGTGTCAAGCGCAAGAGTTCGGCGAGGAAATAAGGGCAATAACAAAAAACCCAAGGATTATTGTACATGGTAGACTGGCGTGTCTTAAGCCGTTTCTGGATACCAACGGGATCATGCGTGTCGGGGGGAGGCTGCAACACGCGGACATAGCGTACGGCAATAAGTACCCAATTGTGCTACCAAGACGCACAAACTTACCGCGTTAATAATTCAGCACGAACATATAAAAAATTTCCATGCGGGCCCGCAACTAACACTCGCGGCGGTAAGAGAGAATTATTGGCCCATGGCAGGCAGAAGTACCGTCCGCGGAATAATTCGGATTTGCGTAGTTTGTTTTAAAAATGCGCCGATGAATTCGAGATATGTGATGGGTAATCTACCGGAATCACGGGTTACCCCCTCGCAACCATTCACAAACACCGGAATAGACTATTGCGGCCCTTTTTTGGTCAAAGAAGGGAGAAGACGGAATGCCAAATATGTAAAGGCATACGGTGCGATATTTGTATGCATGGCGACAAAGGCCGTGCACATAGAATTAGTAACAGACATGTCAACAGACTGTTTTATAGCGTGCCTGAAGCGATTTATGGCACGGCGGGGTAAGCCTGCCAATATATATTCGGACAATGGGACGAACTTCGTTGGGGCAAATCGGACGTTAGGAGAGTTAAGAACGCAGGTTTTCAATGATATAGCAAAGGCCAAAATTAGCGATCAACTAAGTATTGAGGGAGTGGCCTGGCATTACATTCCGCCAGGCGCTCCAAATTTCGGTGGCTTGTGGGAAGCGGCAGTGAAGGCTGCGAAATATCACCTGAGGCGCGTGGTAGGGAATGCTTCCTTAACGTTCGAAGAGTTAAGTACCATACTTACCCAAATAGAAGCAATATTGAACTCCCGCCCTCTATTACCTATATCCGCCGATTCTAGAGACCTAAACGCCCTTACTCCTGCACATTTCCTTATCAGAGACTTCCTGCTGTCGGTATCGGAACCGGACATAAGGGAGATAGCAATTAATAGACTATCACGGCTACAACTAATCGAGCAGCTGCGCCAGCATTTCTGGAAACGTTGGTCGAAGGAATATTTAAATCTACTCAACCAGAGGCCAGCGAGATCTATACGAACATGTGATCCACTACAGGAAGGCCACTTGGTTGTCATTCGAGATGACAATTTACCCCCACTACGATGGCTATTAGGCAGGGTGGAGCAGCTAATAGCAGGCGCAGACGGAATAGTGAGGACAGCAATGATTCGAACATCTAAGGGAACCATTAAGCGGGCTGCAACAAGGCTGTGTGTTCTGCCAATAGAGCAGCCGTAGGCGGTCATAAAAATTGTTGTATTTAAATATGTTCAATGTATCTTTAAGGTGGTGCTTGGAAGCTTTGATTAGTCTTAGAATATACTGTATATAAGGTTCACTACATTCCAATTGTATGTTGAAAGGCAGGCCTTTCAAGGGGGCCGGCATGTTCCGTCATTTATCGGAACAGTAGGGGGTAAGAGTATATAACGGAGGATTTGGATAAGATACACATTTACAAAGATGCTCGACCGGTGACTATGCAAAGAAATAAAGAATATTTGTTTAGGACCTTTGGGTTTTATTGCGTCGGCATCTATTCATAGAGTATAAAGAACAAACATAGCAATCGCCAGGGCATCTTATTTCGAATTCCTAGAAACGGTAACGCAGTATATTTGATCAGATGTCCCCACTCCAAGGTCGCATCGGAGCCCTTTGGTGGGATGTATCGTGGAGGGGGGGGGAAGAGGGCAGTTACATTTTAGACCAAAAAGAGTTAGTCGTCCATACTCGTTAGGCGGAATCACATCCAAGTGATCCGAGCAGCATTCAATACATTACACAAATACAACTAGTCAGTAACCCGAGGTTATTGCTAGTACTAAGCATCAAAGTTAGCATAGATCAGTATACAAGGCCCAAGCACCATACTGATCTCTTGGAAACGAGTATTAATAAATATTCACATTTCATTACAAGTTGAAGTGTATTATTTGGATCAACTCCTTCCGTCCTTACAACGCGGAAGTGGAAAGAGACAGCAGTCTTTTTCCTAGCAAAGTGAGAAAGCGCGTGCACGAAAGCGTGCACAGTACGGGAGTGGGAACCACCACTACCGTACAACTGTACATTTGGTTCTGCGAGTTGGATCAATCACATTAAATGGTCCTTCGAGCCGGATCAATCGTACACTTTCGCTACTTCTTCTATTAACCATTATTAACCTATTTTTTTTAAGCAGTTAATTGGCTTTGAAATCGTCCATATAACAATTTCACACGTTTTTAATACTTTTTATCCATGCTAGATATATCATCATAATATTTTGATTAATTATCTATCATCACGTAATTTCAATGACTAAAAAATGCATTGATTTAAAATTTGACTATCCTGTATTATTTGTTTCTTGTCTGTCAGACTGTTGTTCATTTAATCCCTTATTTTGCCATAGTTTCTGCAATTCTGCGGCCTTTATTACCGCTTCATTGAAATGTAAGGAATTAGTAGGCATATTTTCTAAAGAAATACCTATGTCTTGATTGCATAATCCGCATAAAAACTGTTTGATTAATTTTTTATTAAATGCGTCAAGGTAAAAACACTCAAAGTATAGTTTTTTTAAACTTACAGCATATTTTTCTATCGTTTCGTGTTCATATTGTACTCGATGCTCAAAACGATCTCTGGCTATTTGTATTTTATTTAGTAGTCCATAATGAGTAAGAAACTTAGATATTACATCTTGGTATGAATTATTGAAAGAGAACCGAGTAAGATCATTTTTCGTGATCTTTAAATTTTCTGGAAATTCCAACATTGAATATAAGAATTCACCCATTTTGTAATAAGGTACTCCAATATAATCTGCTACAGACTGAAATTTATTTATCCATGAATAAATAGGAACTTTCTCTGGATGAAATTTTTCTAGCATTAAACTAGCTTTAGATATATAAGGATCTATAGGAACATAATAGCTACACATTTTTAAAACAAATAGAAGGCTTTAATAACGGCACGTAAATAAGTAGTCCGTTAGAAATACTTTGTTTAAACTTTTGTTTCAATTTCACTAGTAAACACTGCACTGTTCGCAATATATGTTAAAAGAATTTTTTTTAATAACGTCAAAGTATTGTATTTTGTACAATATTTTTTGTATACTAATTAAAAATTATTTTTCTCAATGTCGTTATGGAGGTTAATAGTTTGTACAATAGAAGGATGAAGTCGACAAGAATAAAAATACAAAAGTTCTACTGATATTCACAGTGTCTAACGGACGCAGATCGAATTTGACTTCAAACTCAACTGTTAAACGAGGGAAGGCTCGAGTGACACATGTTCAGCTTCTATTATGAATCCTTGCTCGAATAATATAACCGATGAATATAAATAATTTGTTGATTGAAAGGAATTTAAATTTCGACCTAAGTCAACGGTTAACGATTTTTTCTAGTTTATTATCCTGCAGAAAATATCAGAATTTTGTAAATACTAGAAATTTCTTAAATGGACTTTCTTTAAAACATTTTGATGTACATTTGTTTATGACCAAATCTGTTTCTATTTTAGACACTTAAAATGCCTAATCAAAGCTTACTGCTATCTTAATCTTTACGTAAATACTGTTCGAACTTTTTATCTCTTGGTAAGGAATTCGTATTTCGCACCATAGGACTTCAATAGACTTCAATAGACGCAACGCTAACAGCGTGCGGGGGCATGCAAAGCAAGGGCAGGGCTATGTGCTTGAGCCTTGTACACGTGTGGGACACGTAGTTATTTGCGTTTTCCTTGCGTTTAGGACGGCAAGCTATTAACACTTTTCCTGATCGCTAGAATCTCAACAGCATACACACGTTCGACCTACCTCACAGCCGCAAATTCTACTAACAGATTCTAATAACAGATTTTAATAAGATACTAATAAGATTCTAATAACATTAATTACTGTTCATGTAATGATAATGACTGATCAATGCCATGTCAACCGAAAAATAAGCTATTGGTCGACGACAAAAAGCTAATTAATAAATTTTCGTTCGGTAAAGGTCGGTGACAAAAAAGCCTATTAATAGGTTAGCGGTCGGTAATGTGTTAAGGTTGATTGTACGTAAATACTGCCACTTTGGGTATAGTTTTGTCTGACAAGGGGATGGTCAGGTAGGCCCCCTCCGATTTTTTTCAAATTTTGCACACTTGTAGTACTCTATGAGAATATTCATTGTGCTTTTAACATAGTACTTCAAACAAAGATAATCTAGAATTAAGATTTTAAACTTTTGTAATAACATTATGAATTTTCTTTTATAGAAAATAGATTGAAACTCACTAGCATTCTCTTCTTTTAATCCCGACTAATTTAGTGTCCTATATGGACACATGTTGATTAAAACATTTTAAAACGCATTTTCATTGATTATAAAAAACTTCTTGTGATCGTATAGGGTTTCGTATTATTATGGCGTTCTTCGATTAATTAATTATCTTTATAAAATAGATTAATTCAAAACTACCAGTAATGGAATGACTGGAAAAAGTTTAATTTCCGACTTATTTATCTTTAGTTTCTAATTATCTGTGGTTTATAATCTTCCCATTTGCAGTTTCTTCGATACATATACTCATTCTTTATTTTACAATATCGCGTGGTTCTTTATGCTAGATTAAGTCATTGAACGATTGTTGACTTTTCACTTTCTTTCTTATTTCTTTTATTTCGTTATTAAATGTGTACAAGGGTATCTCATTTAAGGGGGGAAATACGTGTAAAACGATATTTTCATTATGATTTTCATGAATTTTTTTAACGTATTATTTTTTACTTTTTACTTTAAGATCTTATTTTTTTTACTTTTTCAATTATCAGTCAAATAAAAAACAATAATAGAAAGAATCAAGTGGTTTAAAATATTATTACAATTAAGAAAATGAATCGCAAAACATAATATAATAAAATTTGGCTTACTTATTAGTGCAATCTAAAGATTAATAATACTTTAAATTACATAGCAATTGTTTTCATGACTAACACATTTATTTGTGTTATATTTAGATTTGCAGTCACATTTTCTGAAACCCTGTCCAGTTACAAAGATTTATTTTATTGCTGTTTGATGTAAAGATATTTCTATATTTTCTCTCAAGAAGGAACATCTTCTTTCGTCAAAAATCTTTCTATACAAACAAACTTGTAAACTTTAATGCTACAGAAACCGTTTATGTACTCACTGCCTAAGGAAAACTTCATTCCGCACGTTAACGGAGCAAATCAATTAATCTGCAAAGTAGCTAGGTAAATTGCTCTACTAAAAGAATATAAAAAACATAGCATTGAAGACACTAAAAATAATTTAGTAACATATAAAAAAGTAATTATTTTATTTATTTTTTTAATTTCTTGCTGGCTTTTCTTATTAATAAGAAAATTAGAGATTTTTCAATACGTTTACCTTCCTTAATTTTTTTATTATTGTAGGATTAAATTTACTGACTTATGAAATATGAATACAAAAATAAGTTATGTCTCACTAATTATTGCAATTCTAGCAATAATGTGTATACAACTGACTATAATCTTCCAAAAACTTTCTAATATGCTCTCTAAAATCTTTTAATATACTTTCTCATCGCTCATTCATCTCACATTGCTCTCCAATCATCTAAACTCATTCGCTGATACATTCTTTTCTTTTCTTCCAAAATGAGCACTCAATATATATGCATATAATAATCTTATTCGAAACCACACCAAAATATAAACTTGATAATCGCTGCTTTGCTTAGCAACTACTCCCTCACAGGGTACATACTCAATAACATTCTTTTAAGAGACTGTCACTCTTTTCTTTTCCTTCCTTCAGACATAACTAATATTGTCAAACGCATACATACACACTAAACTCGCATCCCACATTATTTTCTGCTTTCCGTTGTCTCTCAATTTTTTGATCTTTTTTTTTTCTTATTTTTGACCTCTATAATATTTAACCATTCCTCAGCAGTGACTACAGAAGATAAATATTCTACAGCTATACATTTCTTTTAGGACGTTTTTTCTTTGGCCATAAAGTTAATTTATTAAATATTTCGTCGATTAATAAATGAAAATATCTGATGATTGATTAGTAAAGATATTATTAATTATCATTACAATTATTATCTAAATAGTTAGGAACTTTTTGAACATTAACATCACAATCTTCAACCACTTCATAATTCAAAAAATCTTTCTCAATCTGAAAAATATCGCTAACATTAGAATCACTGATTTTCATGATGAAATTTTGAGAAGAAGAATGACTAAAAGGATGTAGATCAGAATTAAAAGCTGAAGAGTTATCGTTACTTAGCAAAGTTATAGAAAAAAAAATTATTATTATTTAACAATAACCTAATTGCATCAATTCAAAATATCTCTTTAAATTATCCAGCTTTTTTTATTAAAAAGTTAAATCTATAACTTTAAAATTGAAATTAATATCTTATTTAAGAAAGCACCAATGATTAATAGAATATTATCTAATTAAAAAGTTATAAATTACAAAATAAACAGTAAATTGTTTAGTTTGCTTCTTATTTTACTTATAATTATTAGAAATTGATGCTTTTTACTCAGGAAACAAAAATTCTATATCATATATCTATAATTTACATCATATATCATATATCTATCTATAATCATAGGAACACGAAGGAAAATATGATATTATAGATACTAATGATGATACTTCAGCTTTTGATCTGATTTCATCTTCGACAATTGGCATGCATCATAAAATGATGCATATTTATCTTTAGTTTTCCAACCAATGTTTGCATTTTTTGCATTTTTAAAGTGTTGTAAAACTTCAATATTCATCCTTGACTCTAAATATTCACAATATGTTAATGTTTTGTTTTCTAATATCATTTTTTACCAATGTATCTAAATTATCAATCACACATTTTGTATAATTTACTGCATTCTCGTTTAACACTCAACCTACCGATACTTTATGTATAACTACTCCTACCATTAGCAATCAAATAGCTGTTTTAAAATTAAACATATATCTTAATATAAAATAAGATTTTTATCTATTGGTTAGTGAACAATATATTTTCTTTCATTTAGAAATGAATAATGTACATTTTATGAGATTTCACTGTATTTTTTACAAATTATCACATTTTTATAAATTACAGAACATGGTCATTTGACTGCGAGTGGTAGGTTTAGTGTTAATCAATACAAACCAGTTGTAGCAAAGCCATTTTTTATAGATACAACAAAATCATTTTTAGTAATAACCTTAGCGAACAATGAAGGTACATTACGCTTATGAATATCTATTCATTTTCAGTTTTACAAAGTCTCCAGTCTTTTGAAGTGGATTGAAGACAAAGTTTTGGTATCGTATTTAAATGAAGTTAAAGGCTACGCAAATTCTCCACATGTGTTTACAGTAAATAACATTGTTACATTTTCTTGTTCATTTCTTGTTACATCATAAACAGCTTTTCCCTTTTTTAGGTAAGACAATACCTCTACTCTACGTCAGATAGATAGCAACTTCATCCATTTGTTTACATCTTTTTCATTTTCTTTACATCTTCCCCTAAAGCGATGAAAATTCTCAACATTTTATTTTAGTCATTCATTGTCTTCTGTCTCTATTTTCCTCATTGGAATGAACTTCGTAATGTGAAACAGAGTCGATTCATTTTTTTTCTTTCCTGTGTTTATTTTATAGATTGTGTCTGATATATTTTCAATTATTTTTAGTGGTCCAATGTATATAATTTATCTAATATTTTCCTATTAAATCTGTTACCGTTTTCTATATATACTGTGTCTTCTACGTTGAATGTATATTGTACTCAGTTTTTATCAAATAGTTTTTTATTATAATTCTTTTTTTCCGTTTGTCTTAATTCTTCTGGTGCCGTAGTTATTATTGTGGCATTTAGTAAATATTTTGGTGAAAATCCAGTAACTGTGTGTTCTGTTTTGTTGTATTTATATACACATTCTCTTGCGATAGTTGTCCACGTTTCTTTTCCTTTCTTTCCGTTTATTATACATCTTATTTTATTTATTATCGTCTCATTAAGTCTTTCATTTAAGCCATTAGAGATGCTGTAAAAATCAATCAGTTACTGATCTGTGAGGATTAATCCGATATCATCTATATCTAGAACGTTTTTTACCTTTTTTGTTGGAGTATTTTTTTCTTTATCCTCTTCTTTTGCTTTAAACTAGCACTTTTCACTAGGGTGAAAACCTACACCTTTACCCAAATTCTCGCACATCTTACATGGTTTTTTTTCTTCAGATTTTTTGTTAAAGTCTATTATAGTCTTTGTTTCGAAAATTTTTCTTATATACTAAGTTCTCATGCTTTCTCAGCTCGTTAAACATCAATGCTATCAATGCTATAAGTGTTTTTATGTCTATATCTTAATTGAAATCTACTAAAAGTTTTTCCTTCTTGATGGCGTAATTAATTAATGAACCGTCTTTGTACTTAAATATTAAAGCGTAAGTCGCATTATTTCATCCATCATTTGCACAACTTTTTAAAAATCTATTCTTCCATTCTGACCATCCAGCAGTTACAGTTAATCTTAAAAGTGTTGAAGAGTACCAATACAAACCTGATTTATCTAAAAATAATTATAATACTTTCATTTTTTCTTCATCCTTACTTATTTCGAATCGGGAACATTCTTTCTCAAAGCTGTGGCATGTTTCTTACATTCTTTTCATCCACCTCCTTCAGATACTGCTCTCCAAACTGCAGGTTTCCATCTTCATCTATATATACATCTTATAATTATTTTGTTAGTGTAATCCACATTTTTTTTGTTTGGTGTCTTTTCTAGAGTGTATTAACTAATTTTGTATAATTTTCTATTTTCTTTAATTACCTATGGTGTTCTGCATATCTTACATTTTCCGGTAGTACATACTTCTTTCCATCCTCTGTGGTAATTGAGGTTATGGCAACTGTATTTGTCTTATCATATTTTGGTGAAGCTACCACCATGAATTCAAATTGTAGTTTTGCCATTGTGAACAAAATTGTAGTTTTGTAAGACAAATAATCTTAATTCCAATATTGTTGAGATTTTTCAGGAAAGTAAAACCCAATCGGTTGCTCTGTAACAGAGTTTTAAAAATTTATTTACAGACTAAATTATATATACAGTATTTACAATCTTACCTTTAACAGAGAAACGACAATTAAAGTTCATTTTCCGCCCGTTACACTTTTATTTACTCTTTTTTTATTCAACTCCTTATCTTTATTAATGCACTAAAAATCACACACGTGCTTTCTGTTCTCTCTGTTCGTATTTATATGTTCCTCTCTATTCATCAATCCATGTTGCCAAGTTTACTACTCAACCGCGATAGCGCGGCAAATTCAATTTTAAAGAAAGTACATTTTCTCTACATATATAATATTAAAGTATTTTTAAATTTATATGTAATGAATAATTCGAAAATATTAAGTTTAATAAATTAAATTAATCATTTACTTACTCAGAAATTATCTTTAACACTTGTGATAAGAATTACTTAAGAATTGAAATCCCTGGATATTTATTTTTATTTATTTTATGAGAGAAGTTATTCAAATGATTTGTATTCACACATCACATATAATTCTATAATATTTAATAATACTTATTGTATACTTACTATAGTAATAGTATTTTTTATATTCTTAATATATCAAAGTAAAATATTCTAAATTATTAATATTATTATTCACAATTGTTAGTATCCAAAACTGGCGCTTCTATCCTACATCGTAAAGTTTTTCCTTAACACGTTCGTCGCTCACCATGGTTCGGTTGAGTTTTTCGTGGGACCCAAATTCGACTGTCGGTGTACCAGAACGTAAACTAATCAATATAATTTATTAATCTTTATTATTAATTTTTATTAAGGATGAGAGATTTTAGTCAGTACAATCGGAGAAAAAAGTATGTCAAATTTTCACTGAACTAATATCTTTCAATATCTTTTAAAGTAAGGTATTTAAACAAAAATATTGTTTTCATCAGTTTTTGATATCAAATTTCTAATAAAGTCGAAATTCGTTTAATTTTAATTAATTTTTAAGTAAAATTTTTAATATCTGTTAGAATTACAAAAAAAATGTTGTCAGTGACTGTACCTTGAATTCAACTTTACATACAAAAAATACCATAATTTTTTATATTAGAAATCACTGACATGAGACAAATTATCTCAGCATACTTAAAAAAAAATTAGAAGACAGATTTGTATCTTAGAAAAAAATCATTAATTTATTTTTATTTAAATTAATTAAATAAAATAAGCGTGATTTCTATTCATTGAAACGTGACAATACCGCGACATTTTAATAGTAATAGTTGTAATATTCTCCAAATTCAGAGCTAAAAAGTATGCGTATCGCATTGTGCAATAACATAATTGTTTATTTACAATACTGATGCTGTTCGAGGTTAGTGTTTTATATTTTTTGAAAGAGAGTGCTTATTTTTAAATAAATTATAATATCATGCCAAAATCTGAAAAACAATATCGATGGAAAGGAAGAACTGTCAGTCAAAAAGTTTATACACAACGAGTAAAACAAATCGAACTTGGTCTCCAACTAAGAGAGCAATGTAAAAAACTTGATGAGTATGAAGCAAGTGGAAGTTCAAAAGAGCCAGTGAATGATAAAAATGAGGAAAAGAAAGCAGAATTACTTGAAGGATGTCGTATAGTTAATTTGAAATACTTGGGCAAACAATTGTGGTGTATTTCATGTAAGGAAGCGTTGTCTTTGGAGAACGTTGAATCAGAAAGACGCATAGGGCTAGCGTCAATTTTGATGGTTAAATGCCACAAGTGTTTAATTATAAATGAAATCTATACCGGAAAACAAAAATCTTCTATAGATAAACGGTCTCTACGTTACGATATTAATTATAAATCCGTCATTGGTAATAATTCTTTATTTATTCACTTTCCTTTGTATTAATTTATATCATGTAATAACTTGATTTTCTTATCTGAATCTTTCTCATTTGTAGGTGCATTACACAGTGGATTAGGTTGGACACATCTCCAAAAATTATTTGCGTGCATGGACATACCAAGCTTTGGGTTCAGAGCTTTCAAACAATATGGAAAAGAAGTCGGACTAGCAGGTGAAGATGTCGCAAAAGAAAGTTGTAGAAAAGCAGCCAAATTAGAAAAAGAAAAAACTATAGAGCAATCTCAAGCTGTAGAAAGTCAATTGTAAAAAAATCCTTCATCTTTTTTAGGAGCTTCCGAAGACTTGTCAGATTAATCTATAATTTTTTCAAAGTATTCTCATATCATTTTCAATATACCTACACACACAAAACATCCTTAATTTATATTTAGGATAAAATCTTAAAAAGTATATTATAAGGTGTATATTTTATATTTATATTTCAATGCTTATTCCATTAAATTCTTTTTAAAATTCCGATTCAAAATTTTATTGAAATTGGACAAGAAGAACGTTACCTACTGGATGACGAACGTGTTATGTATAATAATAAACTATTATTTATGTATATATATATATATATATTAAATCATGACTTTCATTTAATTTGTCTTTATATTTCATCAAATCAGTTTATTCGAAATCACGAGAAGACTGTGTTAAAGGAATTTTTAGCGTACATACAATTAATATCAACTTTCAATGAAGAAATGTAGGCTTTATTACTCGTAGATGTTAATTTAATACAATAGTTGCAGTTATTAATAAAATAAGTGACAAAGACTTGACAACTGCTATGTCAACCATGTACTTCGTTAAAGAAGTTGTAAAGAATCCGAATGAAGTGAAAACTTCATAACATGTCGGGACCACCAATTATCATGTTTAATGTCCAATTAAAACAGGGTTTTAAAAGTAATTTATAGTAATTTTATTTGTAACATAATTAAGATGAGTATACACACTATAAAGTAAAAATAAACTATAAAGTAAACAAAAACAAATATTAAAAACATATTTATATTAATAAAAAAAAAAATAATAAAACATAAAATATACTTATATTATACTAACAAATTAAAATTATACTTACATACAATATTTTATTGGTTATGATGGTATTCGTTAAAACATAAGAAACATAATTGAGGTGACCGTGGACACTCAGGACAATACGTTATGGTTTTTTGTAAATGTTTCCTTACTTCCTGGCGTTGTTGAGTTTGTCTTTGTTTTGCATAGCACCGAACGCACATTCTTCTTATAGATTTGCCCTGAGGATTTTTTCGAACTTGCAGCTGGTGAAATGCTTTTTCTATTGTATGAGGTCTTGCGTTTTCTGATTCCAACCACTCTCGAACTATAAGCTCTCGGAATTTTCTTATTTTTATTTTCTGGTTCGTTGCTTTTTGATAAACAATATGTGCATTCATTACAGAAATTCCTATTAGGAAGTGAATTGCTAGTTTCTGATACCATTTTATGCTCTTCCGAATTGTTGTTGCATATGATACCATTTGGTGGCTCCTATCAATGTCAGACTTTCCATTATTGTATGCTATTAGTGCTAAAGGTTTCATTTTTGGACGACTACTATTAAGAATGGAAGAATCCGCAATTGGTACCATAACAGGTGCATGTTTCGATGATAATATACAGACATCACGTAGATTTCTCCACTTCAGCACTACAATGCCATTATTATCTTCCCGTGATATCATTTCACCCCTTTTCAATCGGTGAAGCGTAACATCTTTTGGCATAAAATTCTTGTTGTGACGTACTGTTCCAACAACATGGGTTTTGAAATTTAACAACCTTATTGCTAATTCGTAGCTTACATAAAAATTATCAATAAACAAGGTACGTCCTTCATTTAATAATTTGTTTATGAGCTCGATGCAAACGTTTTCGGGTATGATCCCACAGGTTTGGTTGATCCCACAGATATCTCCTCCAGCATATATTTTAATGGACCACGTATAACCTTCCGCAGAACATAATTTAAATAGTCTTATTCCATATTTATGTGACTTTATCGGTATGTATTGCCTGTATATGAGCCTTCCCCTCCAAGGAACTAAAGTCTCATCAACTACAATTTCTGGGCCGGGTAAAAATATTTGTTGATAATTATCTGTAAGAATCTGTAGTAATAGTAACACTTTCCCAAGTCGATTATTTGGTTGTATGGCTTCGCTGTTTGCAAAACGTAAATTTGATAATAATAATTCGAATCGATTCTGAGACATTTTACTACGAGGAAATGGAAAATTATAAAGAGGATCTATTGACCAACATTTGGTTAGTGGTACTTGCACCAAGTCTATCCAAAGCAATAGTCCAAGAAATATTTTGATCTCTTCAGAATTTGTTGGTTTCCATCCGTTTTCTTGAGCATATTCGCTGTTTGCATTGTGAAAAAATTTTTTCTCTGCGTACCTGTTCGTTTCCATCACTATAAGATTTATCACTTGTTCATTCAGAAAAAGAGAAAGGACTTGACCCGCTGTAATACTGGGAGGTAGTTTCACAAGAAGTCCACTTTTCCCAGTGAATTCAAATAATTTTTGTTTTCCGGTAAACTCCATCCATTGGATATTATCAAATGGGTCAATATTATCAGTCTGTTCATTCTCTTCTTCTATAGTCAGGTTTTCTAATAATTCTTCAAAATCTTCAGTCTCATTGAAAAACTCATTTTCTGAGCTTGAATTTGATGCAATAATATTACTAAGTTTTCTGGGAAATTTGAACATTTCTTCTTCATCACTACTTGAATCATTTACACTTACACTTTCGTGCTGTCTAACAAACATTTTAGTGATCAAAAATAAAGATTTTCTAAAAATACTGCTAAACTGTACGAAGATTTTGGTATAAATGCAGTGAAATCTATTGTAGTGATCTTTCTTCAAAAAGCTTATCGCTTTTCCCACTTCAAGGCCTTTTATACTTTGTAAGAGCCTTCCGCAAAATTATTTAAATGACGCATTACATCTTATCGCTTTTTCAGCTTATTATGCTGTTTACAGTCCGAGTCTAAGATTTGGCCCTAGAAGAAACTCCAATGATTTGCACTGAGTATTCACCTTGTTAACCCTTTGTCCTACAACAACAAATAAGACTCATAGTAAGAAATTTTAAACATACGCTATAAGCACGAGCTTGACTCGTGGTATTTTGTTTGGACCAACCGTAAACAATACAAGTTAGACACATAGATATTTTCTTACTTTAGTTACATGCAATTCTACGTTACATTCACACATTTAGGTTATAATTCCCTGAAAGAATTATACAAAACTTATACCTATTATGTCAATAATAAGAAAATCTAATATTAATAATAGTAGTTTCTTGTTTATTGTTCAACTGATCAAATTAAATATTACTACCTATTTCTATCGTGTCTTTTAATGTTAGTCGAATTGATTTGATTGATGTAAAAGTAATTGTAACAATAATTGTAATAAAAATAATTGTACATAAAATAATTATAGTGCCGTGCTGTTCATTGAGGCTAAGTAGCGCGTGTACGTATTTATTGTAAGAAAACAGAGAACAATATAGAAATAAGAAAGAACTCTCACATTGAGATAAGGTTTATAAAATTCTAAAATACACTTTTATGTATGTGGCGTCTCAGCCAACTCCCGCTAGTATCGTCAGATAACAGCACGATCGACATAGAGGGCATCACGAGCGCCTGAGGAGGCGATATAACCACAAGAGAAGCGAGTGCCAGTTTCGCTCACGTGGTCGGTCTTCTTCTACTCTTTAGTCAGTTTTTTTCTTCTATTCTAGGTAGTCAGATCTTTAAAGTTTAACGCTTTGCCGCATAAACACGTGTTTAAGAGTCACATTTACAATTACTTTATATAATTTCTATTATTGTTGTCGAGCTGAATAAATATTTCTAGGCATTAATCACCAGTGGCGTCCTACTTATTGGCCGTAGCAATAGAAAACCTAAATGTATATGTGAAGGCATACGACGTGCTCTCTAGCGGAAACTAGATAAATCATTAATTTGTCCACTTTACGTACTTGCCCAGTATCTGTAGAATCTAACAACCAGTGATCAGCTTACTACATGTAAGTTACCATATTCCTGGAACAGTTGTAAGCGATTCGAAAGTTTTCGCCCATATTAAAAAATATATAAGTATCAATTTTATTATTAAATATTTTTAGCTCAGTCGACAAGAGGCAAACTGGTGACTTTTTATCAGGAAGTTAGCAAATTGGATATAAAGGTAATTTGACGATGCTGAGTCGATTCGTGTTAATATTTTTTCGCATTTTTCCGTGAAATCTCGAAAAATCGGATATCAGGTTTTTGAGAAAAAGGTTTGAGTAGGGTTAAGAACCGGATATCTCGAAATCTAGGCATTTAATCGAAAAAAGTATCAAACAAAAGTTGTAGAGAATTGAAAATACATACACAATTTTCTGAGGTACATCTTCGTATTTGCAAAAATAAGCTAAGAATATTGGAAAAAGGATGGTATAGCATAATTGTAAGAATGGAGACAAGTCCCGCCACTCCATCGGCCTTACACGTGCGCGGACTAGTGTGCGTGCAAGCGTCCTTGTGTACCAACAAACGAAGGGTCTTCCGTTATTCTCGGGCCTCTCGGTCGTGAATGCGAGTGCGAATGAGAAACAAAACCGGTTTTTCTCTTTTTTTATTTTCTCATGCGGTAGCAAGTATTTTTCGTTTTGGCCATCGAGTGTCGAGCATTCTGTATATCTATATATATCGGCGTATAAGCGCGGCGTTTTTAAATAAAAAATATTTTAAGTCAAAAATAGTGAACCTTGAATAAAAGAAAAACAATAATTCATTTTAACAGAAACTATTATTATTTTGTTGATAGTAAAAATAATGACTTAATTTTGTGTCTCGACACATCAAATTAACTAGTATAATTAATTGATATCAATATTTGGCCTTACAAAAATTTATATGTATATCAAATTGAATACATGTTCTTTTTAAGATGAAATTTAAGATTTAAATATTATTTCTATTAAATTATGTATTTTATAAACTTTTCAATTACTGATTTTTTGTCTTGTAAAAATTTACTTGTTTATCAAATTGAATACATATTTGAAAAACAAGAATTTTATATCTACACACATTAAATTAATTCAAGATATACAGGAAAGGATATTCTAAAAACGTGGAATTTATTTTTTGTCTAGACATAATTTTAATTCATTTTTATTATGTTGTAAGAAAACATTAATGCATTTGTTTTTAGCTTAAAAGTCATAAAAATTGCAGGAAAAAAATTGAATAGGCCACAAAATAATAGGAATTTAAATTCGGTAAATTTAAATTATACTACGACTGCGTGTACTATTTCAAAATCGAATTGAAATACCACAATTATAATAATTCAATTAATTGAAATAAATTAAAAATCACACAGAATTTGTATTGTGTCCACGCAAAATATTCATTGCCGATTTTCATGATGTGCATAATTTAAATATTTAAATTAAAATTAAGTACATCATTTTAATTCCGTCAAATTTTGTTCAGAAATTTAAATTGCATACATAATTTTAATTCTCACATTACAATTCGGGGCATTCAATTATGTACGTAATTTAAATTTGAGTATTAAAATTATTGAAAATATTCTAAATTTAAAGAAAACGTGACAGAGAGAGAGAGAGAGAGTCCTATGAGTCACTGAGATAAGTAAAGGTAGGGATATCTGTCTCTCGTACTCGCTGGAATTTGTTGTTTGTATAAAGGTATTAATGTAGGGGTGAGGGCGGCCCTTTTGTATGCATACTTGTATCGGTTTTCGAGTTTTTTTTCTTTATTGAACGATTGGACGTTTCGGAACAGACAATTTGTTTCAACGTTACATATTTCATTTTGCAAAAATCATCGTTTTTACACATTAAAAAAACGTTTAAACATTACAGATGACTGTGTAAATTTTGGATGCTGCTTCTACACACTTCGAACGTGTTTTTGTGAAGAATATATATCGAGGTAAGTTCAATATTTACATATTTTTTTCATATACAATTATAATAGTAGTCGAAAGAACTCGGACATATTAGGCTCGCTTAGAATTTCTATACATTTTCGGTTGTAAGGAATGAATTTTTCATTACAAAGTTTGCGCAAAGTTGAACGTTCTATGAGCCATGTTTTGTGATTCTTATTTTGGAAACATGGATATGAGTTTATGAGAAAGCGATATTTCTTTAACCCTTATGTTAATACCCAACTTTACCGACGCTGTTTAGTACCCGGGGTACCCGGATACCCGGGTACCTATTTACTGTAATCTTCAAATTCTTAATATTTCAGTTAAAGAAAAAGTGATTTAAAAATTTTTTTTTTAATTATACATTGCTATTGAGTATCTAAATAAGTTTAAGAAGTAAATGACATGACTATATGCCACGCACTCCGATACTTGAACAAAGTGTTCAGTATCAAATACGTTTTTCATATGAAAGTCCCCTCTCTTTTTTTAATAGGTATACGTCATGCACGCATTTTCTTTCTCTGTTCCTTACATCACACAGTCCTTATTCTCTAGAACTCACATAGACTCTACTTATCTCTTAGCCATACACATTTTTTCGCAGCGAGCATGCTTTCTTTCTTCGATACTTGATATCTTAAATAAACATCCTTCCCGATAAATTTCCTTCTTTCATCCTTCATTCTATCGTCGGTCGCCTACCTCATATACTCTTTGTCGTTTACTTCTTTTAATAAACACGTACACAACTAGCTATAGGCCAGTCAAAAAGGGCCAAACTTATCATTTTTATCAGTAAGTTCGAAAACTTGATCTAAGGGTAATTCGACGACGCTGAATCGGATTACACGTTTTTAAGAAAAAGGGTTAAAAAGGGTAACAGATGGCTTTATATTAGAATCTAGGCATTCAATCGAAAAAAGTTTCAAGCAAAAGTTGTAGACAATTAAAAAATACATAAAAAATGTTGTAAGGTTTATCTTCGTATCTACAAAAATAAGCGAGAAAAAGATGGTAAAAGATAATTGTAAGAGTGGAGGGCAGGTCTCGGCTCTCCGTCGGTTTTACATGCGAGCGTCCATGTGTACTAATAAAAAAACGAAAGATCTTCGACAATCTTCGTTTCTTCGATAATCGGATCTCTCGGCCTTGAATGCGAGTGCGAGTGAGAGAAGAAACCAATATCTCCCTTTTCTATTTGTTTAGGCGATAGCGAGTATTTCTTTTCCTGGCCTTCGATAGTTGAGCATTCTGTATACGAGTGCGAGTGAGACAAGAAACCGATATTTCTCTTTTTATATTTTTTCTTTCGGTAGCGAGAATTTTTCGTTTTGGCCATCGTGCGTCGAGCGTTTTGTATATCTATATATATCGGCGTATAAGCGCGGTGTTTTTAAATCGAATCTTGATGCTTATGGCACGCTGTTTCTTTATTTATTGTCAAAAATAATGAACTTTGAATAAAAGAAAAACAATAATTCATTTTAACAGAAACTATTATTATTTAGTCGAGAGTAAAAATAATGAATTAATTTTGTGTCTTGATACATAAAAATAATTAATATTTATTTATTTATTTCTTTATTTAATAACATTGTATTGACCCTAGAGCCTAAGCTCCCTAAAGGCCATTAATTAAAGTGTAGTACAATATATAAGTGAAACAAAACGGAAATTAAAATTATATAATTATTATTAGACTTTTCATTATAATAGTAGTAACGCACTGAAAGTAGATAAAAGTAAAAATAAAAAAAAATAGAAAGTAGAAAGTAAAAAAAAAATTGGTAAAAGTATACTGGTTTTATAATAGTAATATAGTAGTATTGGCTCAAAGCAACAAACATATGGTTAAAAACAAAACAAAAAAATTTTAAATTAAATGCAAATCATAAGCCACAAAACACGCTGAATGTCTCTATCAATGAAGTAAGTATAACATCTTAATCTAAATTCTTTATAGTCACTTACAAGGGGACCTTACACTTAGTCCGACACGGATTTTAACGAGCTTTGGTATATTAGTAGTATACTTTGAGGTTGTTACCGTGGTAAAGTATTTTGTCCTAACGCTCAACCATTTTTGAGAAAAAAGCTTTTGAAGTTTTGGTTTTTGTTGTATACATGTTTATATTATCTTAAATTCGACCGTCTTTCAAGCAGCGCGCTAGCGTATCTAGTAGCGTTCTCGCTTTTCGTACCGCTAGTTAGTGGTTCGATCCTTCATAGAGGAAGTTTTTTTTAATAATTTTTTTCTGTCTGTTTTCAAATTATTTTTTCATATTTTTTAATTTTTAAATATATACAGGAAAGAAAAAATTATTTATTATAAAAAAATTAGAAATAATAAATTTTTTCACATCTTGCGAAAATAATAAAGGAAAATTTTATCCTTGAATTACAGTTAACATTTTATTTTTTAACAGGTATATAAAAATAAATAAATCTTCAATATACTAACAAATATAACAATCGTATATATTTTAATCATTAATAATTTCATATATAATTTTTTTATATCCAGGAGTTTTAACATTTATTGTACATTTATTATTATTTATTAAACGCAGGTTCCAGAGTGATAGTTCTCGTAAAAGCATTCAAAACAATTAATTTTTTCACATCTCGCGCAATTAATAAAAGATGACTATTTACATGAACAACGATTTTTTAAAAGAATTGTTGAAAAACAAACTTGATTAACATTTAAAAATATTTCTCTTTCATTTGGTTTTAATAATTTCAAAGCGTACCATGCATATCGAATCATGTTATGAAAAATTTTTGATGACAATTGATGATGGACTATTGATTGTATCTTGATACAATCTTCACGAGAGATAAATCTTTATTTGTTTATTTTCATATACCTGTTAAAAAATAAAATGTTAATTATAATTCAAGAATTAAATTTTCCTTTATTATTATCGCAAATTTCCTTTATTATTATCGCTTTTTTGTACATGAAATGAGACAAGAAGATTTTGTATGAACAAAATTATTAGAAGACGCAATTTTTAAAAGGGTAAAGAATTCTAACGGAGAACCAATAAACTGGTTAAAAATATGTTGGATGGGTTTTGTCAAAAAATGAACCGTATAAAATTTTCTATAAGATATCAATGAATGAGAACAAGAATTTTAAAGTCCTGAATTTATTACCACGTCGGAGTAGACCAAAAAAGTTCGAAAATATTATATTGACACCACTGTACAAAAATATAAGACAAATTACAACCGCAATATTTAAGGATATAATTGACTTATTACGATATATACCACATCGGAACATCATGATTTCTTTAAATCCCTTTCATATTCACAAAATGTAGATGAGTAGAAAATTGTTTTGTAGTTTATGTTTGTAAAAAATGTTTTGAATCGCATAATTTATGTTTTTAAAGTGTTATAAAGGTATATAAAATAAACTGAGTATTGTTTTTCCTCAATTTGAAGCATCTTAAATTATGCTGAATGGACTTCGGTTCCTTCCAATTTTATAACAAATCTGGTTGTTAATTTTGAAAGTAGCCTAACTCCATTCTTGGTAAGAAAACGCATATTATTTACTTAATAATTGCCATTATTTTAATAGGAATTGTAAATTTAGCACCTTTAGATAAGCAGCATAACTCATTGGTATTCTGTACGTATATTTATAATTGCATTGAAACGCAAATCCTTAAATATCTCAATTTAAGTATAAATAGACTTAGGCCATTTTCAAAATAAACGGCTCATATATCGGCATATAAGCGCGGCGTTTTTAAATCGAATCTTGATACTTATGGCACGCCGTTTTTTTATTTATTGTCAAAAATAGTGAACCTTGAATAAAAGAAAAACAATATTTCATTTTAACAGAAACTATTATTATTTAGTCGAGGGTAAAAATAATGAATTAATTTTGTGTCTTGACATATAAAATTTATTAGTATAATTAATTGATATAATTTTTTTGTCTTTGAAAAATTTATTTGTGTATCAAATTGAATACATATTTGAAAAAAAAAGAATTTTATATCCACACATAAAATTAATTCAAGATATACAGGAAAGGATATTCTAAAAACGTGGAATTTATTTTTTGTCCAGATATAATTTTAATTCATTTTTATTATGTTATAAGAAAGCAGTAATGCATTTTATTCAGCTTTAAAGTCATAAAAACTGTACGAAAAACAATTAAATATTTGTTAAGTGGTGCGCTAGCGTAAGTAGTATCGTCTTCGCTTCTCGCGCCGGTTATTAACGTTCGATTCTTCGTGGGGGAATTATTTTTTTTTATAAGTTTTTCTATCCTTAACAAGAAGACGGTCAGTGAGTCCCAGCTCAGATTGTTTTCAAATTTTGCACACTTGTAGTACTCCATTAGAAAATTCATTCTTCTGAAAACTAGCCGTAGATAGAAAACGCGGATTGAAATTTCACATTGATACGTATTTTTTTGGCTGTAGTAGTGTCGTAGCTACAGTAGCAGCGCTGTGTGTGTTTTTCACATCGCCGATACCTAATCCAGTCAAAAAGAGCCAAACTTCTGAAATTTGGTGACCAGGGGAGAATTTGACCTAAGGGTAATTTTACGACGCTGAATCGAATGGTGCTAATTTTATTGCAATCTGATACAGGGTTTTCGAGAAAAAGGGTAAAAAAGGGTAAAAATGAGTAAAAAATGGCCTTATCTTAGAATCTAGGCATTTAATCGAAAAAAGTTTTAAACAAAAGTTGTAGAGAATTAAAATATACATAAAAAATGTTTTATGTTTATTATTTGCAAAAATAAGCGAGAAATATTGAAAAAAAGATGGTGAAAATAATTGTAAGAGTGGGGAAGCAAGTCCCGCCTCTCAGTCGGTTTTTGCAGGCAAGCGGGCTAGTGTGCGTGCGAGCGTCCGTGTGTACTAATCACAAACGAAGGATCTTTGGTAATCTTCGGTCTCTTGACCTTGAATGCAAGTGCGACTGAAAGGAGAAACCGATATTTCTTTCTTTTTATTTATCATGCGATAACGAGTATTATTGTCCTTGGCCATCGATTGTTGAGCGTTCTGATATTTCTCTTTTTATATTTTTTCTTTCGGTAGCAAGAATTTTACGTCTTGGCCATCGTGCGTCGAGCGTTTTGTATATCTATATATATCGGCGTATAAGCGCGGCATTTTTAAATCGAATCTTGATGCTTATGGCACGCCGTTTCTTTATTTATTGTCAAAAATAATGAACCTTGAGTAAAAAAAAGATAATTCATTTTAGCAGAAACTATTATTATTTAGTTGAGAGTAAAAATAATGAATTAATTTTGTGCCTCGCCATAAAATTAATTAGAATAATTAATTGATATAAATTCTTTGCCTCACAAAAATTTATTTGTATATCAAATTGAATACGTATTCTCTTTAAGACGAAATTTAAAATTTAAATATTTTTCCTATGTAATTATGTATTTTATAAAATTTTAAATTACTGATTTTTTGTCTCGTAAAAATTTATTAGTCTATCAAATTGAATACTTATTTGAAAAACAAAATTCTTATATCTACACATAAAATTAATTCAAGATATATAGGAAAGGATATTCTAAAAACATGGAATTTATTTTTTGGCTAAACATATATAATTTTAATTCATTTTTATTATTTTATAAGAAAACAGTAATGCATTCTTATTCATTTTCAGTCTTAAGAATTGTACGAAAAAAGTTGAATACTCGTTTAGTAGTGCGCTAGCATAAGTTGTATCGTCTTGGATTCTCGTGCCAGTTATTAACGTTCGATTATTCGTGGGAAAGTTATTTTTTTGATAAGTTTTTCTATCCTTAACAAGGAGACGGCCAGTGAGTCCCACCTCAGATTTTTTTCAAATTTTGCACTAACGATATAAATTTTATTAAGAAATCAATATTATTATATACGCGGGCAATAAAATTACTAATTATAAATTAAATAATATCCAATAAATAACAAAAATTAATTTTTAACGTGCCGAAACTAGACATTTTTTAGGATGATATTTACAGGATGAATTTTTAATTTAAGTAATAAATCTTCCTTTATTTGTGCTAGATGTAAACAAATTTATTGCTTTTAATTTTTTTGTAATAATTTTAATTTTGTTTTGTATGTAATTAGAAATTAGGAAATGTAAAAATAATTTATATAACCTAAGGATAGAAAAACTTATAAAAAAAATATTTCCCCCAAAAAGATTCGAACGTCAATAACCGGCACGAGAAGCACAAACAATACTACTTACACTAGCGAGCCACTTGACAAGTTTCCAATTTTTTTCTTACAATTTTTATGACTTTGAAGCTGAATAAAAATGCATTACCGTTTTCTTATAACATAATAAAAATGAATTAAAATTATGTCTAGACAAAAAATAAATTCCACGTTTTTAGAATATCCTTTCCTGTATATCTTGAATTAATTTTATATGTAGATATAAAATTCTTCTTTTTCAAATATGTATTCAATTTGATAGACTAATAAATTTTTAAGAGACAAAAAATTAGTAATTTAAAATTTTATAAAATACATAATTAAATAGGAAAAATATTTAAATTTTAAATTTCGTCTTAAAGAGAATACGTATTCAATTTGATATACAAATAAAATCTTGTTAAGGCAAAAAATTTAAATCAATTAATTATTCTAATTAATTTTATGGCGAGACATAAAATTAATTCATTATTTTTACTCTCAACTAAATAATAATAGTTTCTGTTAAAGTATATTATTGTTTTTCTTTCATTCAATGTTCATTATTTTTGACAATAATAAAAAAACGGCGTGCCATACACATCAAGATTCGATTTAAAAACGCCGCGCTTACACGCCGATATATATAGATATACAAAACGCTCGACGCTCGATGGCCAAATGAAATATGCTTGTTACCAAATGAAAAAATAGAAAGAGAGAAATATCGGTTTCTTGTCCCACTCGTACTCGCATTAAAGGCCGAGAGACCCGAAGATTGTCGAAGATTCTTCGTTTGTGAATTAGTACATTCGGACGCTTGCATGCACACTAGTTCGCTCGCGTGTAAAAGCCGACGGAGAGGCGGGACTTTGCGCCCCACTCTACAATTATTTTTTTTCATTATTTCTCACTTATTTTTGCAGATACGAAGATAACCCTTAGAACATTTTTTATGTATTTTTCAATTCTCTACAACTTTTGTTTGAAACTTTTTTCAATTAAATGCCTAGATTATAAGATAAGGCCATTTTTTACCCTTTTTTACCCTTTTTTTCGAGAACCCGGTATCAGATTGCAATAAAATTAGCACCATTCGATTCAGCGTCGTCAAATTACCCTTAGATCAAATGATCTATATTAGTACTATACTTTTAGGATGTTATCATGGTAAAGGGTTTTTTCAAAATGCCCAGCCTAATTTGAAGAAAAAGGTTTTAAAGTTTTGATTTTTGTTGTATATATGTTTATATTATCTTAATTTTAACCGTCTATCAGCTCTTGCTTCTCGTGCAGCTAATTAGAGTTCCTTCATGGAGGAAGGTTTTTTTAATAATTTTTTTCTATCTGTTTTCAAATTTTTTTTCATATTTCTTAATTTTTAAATATATACAGGAAAGAGAAAATTATTTATTACAGAAAAATTAGAAATAATACATTTTTTAAAATCTTGCGCAAATAATAAAAAAAAATTGATTACTTGAATTACTTTAATTATCAGTTAACATTTTATTTTTTAAAAGATATATAAAAATAGATAAATTTTCAATATATATTAACAAATATAACAATCGTATATATTCTAATCATTAACAATTTCATGTATAATTTTTTTATATCCATGAGTTTTAACATTTCTTGTACATTTATTAATATTTATTGAACGCTAATTCCAGAGTGATAGTTATCGTAAAAGCATTCAATAGTCCATTATCAATTGTCATCAAAATTTTTTCATAAAATGATTCGATATGCATGGTACGCTTCGAAATTATTAAAACCAAATGAAAGATAAATATTTTTAAACGTTAATCTTGTTTGATTTCCAACAGATCTTTTAAAATAAATCATTGTTTGTGTAAAAAGTCATCTTTTATTAATTGCGCGAGATGTGAAAAAATTTATTGTTTCTAATTTTTTTGTAATAAATAATTTTCTCTTTCTTCTTTATAATAAAAAATTAAGAAACATGAAAAAAATTTGAAAAGAGATAGAAAAAATTATTAAAAAAACTTCCTCCATGAAGGAACTCTAATTAGCGGCACGAGAAGCAAGAACTGACGCTATCGCGCCAATTGATAGACGGTTAAAATTAAGATAATTATCTTAATTTTATAAACATATATACAACAAAAATTAAAACTTTAAAACGTTTTTTCTCCAAATTAGCTGGGCATTTTGAAAAAACCCTTTACCACAAAAACACCCTAAAAGTATACTACTAATATACCAAAGCTCTTTAAAATCCGTGGCTATCCCAGAGCAATGTCCCCTTGGAAACACAGTTACTTGTCTTTTAGCGCAGTTAAACAGTATTAATTAATTAAAATATATAATATAAAAATAAATTAAAATATATATGTAAATAATAAAATCTCATTTTATTTTTATTTTATTAAAAAGCCGTGTTCATGGATGTGGACAAGGTATGCAACATATGCGATGAAGCACTGGAGTCTGCTACGTTGCCAGTCGTCACGTAAGAGAAAAGGGTCTGAGGACATTAATTTTGAAAAGCAAAGAACTTCGCGATAAAAAATGGGAGATTTGGTGCCATCTTACTTCGGATGTCCTGCATGACTCGTGCCGCAAATGGTACTTAAGGGCGACAATCAAAAGTGTAGCCGCAAGAGCAGAAAAACTGAAAGCTTCATCGACATCTTCTGCTGAAACACCTAGTACGTCAGCGAATCTTTCTAAATCGGAAAATGAATTCAATTTCCGTGACTTGTGCTTAATATGCGCACGTCCATGGAAACAAAAAAACAAGCCAGGCTCCGTGATACAGAACGACTTTATGAAGGAAAGGTTACTTAATATAGCTAAACAGCGAAACGATGAAATGGGCATCACTCTGCAAAATCGATTAAAAGATGTCAATTCTGTAGTTGCTGTAGGCGCACGATATCACAGAAAATGTTACTTGCTGTTTGCGAAAATACCAACCTCTCGCCGAAACGTAATTTAAGATTAGAAGAAATAGAGTCTGATTTTCAATACATTGCGGAATACATACAAAATTCGCAAAAAGGAAAATTCACAGCGAATGAATTACTGTATCTTCAGGGCAGCAGATGTTTTACAAGAGATGTTTTATTTCGAAAATTGAGGGAATTTTTCGGAGAAGATATCTACATCTTGCGGCATCAAGGCCGTGAAACTATGATCTTTTATAAATGCTTCAGTACAGCCAAGTTATGTGGAGACTGGTATCGTGATCCGGATTCCCTCACTTTCAAACAGCGAGAAGCAATTGTAAACGTTGCAGCACAGATCGTCCGAAAAGATATCGAGAATCACGATTACGATAACAATTCTTATCAGCCAGCTGGAAAATTTCTCAATTCAGTTCAACGAGACATTCCTCCACTTCTTCGTGTACTTATTGATCAACTTGTTATATCGGATTCACGGGAAAATATCGACGACGATGAAGACCGACATTTCGTGCAACGAAGTGCAATAGCCCATTCTATTTTAGCTCTCATACGACGTCCCGATTTCACATCACATCTGCAGCTGGCACTCGGAATTTACATTCACCGCAAATACGGATCAAAGGTGATGATCGATATCCTTAATAAATTAGGCTTCTGCGTGTCATATTATCAATTGCAACAGTACGAGGCATCGATCATCATGGATCCACCGAAATTCGTATTTGAAGACGATGTTTGTGTGCAACATGTCTTTGACAATACCGATCACAACGTTGAAACTTTAGATGGCTGTAATACGTATCACTGCTTAGGTGGAATAGCTATCTACACGCCGGAGAAAAGAATAAGCTATGAAGGTCGGACGAAAAAATTGAAAGGTGCCTCAAAAATATCATCTACGACGATAGCGTCACAGAGCATAGTGCAAACCATACCATGGACAGGCAATTCGGACGGATTGGAAAATATTAAATACGATGACACAACAAAACTCTTTTCCATAGATTCGCCTGTATTGCCAGCCGTATACTCGGCATATCTATGGGCAAAGCACTGCAACATAGAAAATGTACCGAGTTGGAGAGGTTTTATGGAGGTTTTAACGGCGAATAACACTTATGATGTTTCTAAAGTTGTTTGTCTGCCTTTCATAAATCGTCCTCCTTCCAATATGAGCACTATTAACACAGCTTTACACACCGCTCTAGTTGAGGCTCGTCGAATTAATCAGAAAACGTGTTTTGTAACATTCGACCAACCATTGTACTATAAAGCTCGTGCGATTGTTGCAGCATCACAGGATACGCTGAAAGACGTTGTGGTTCGCTTGGGTGGGTTCCACTTGCTTATGTCCTACTTAGGCTCAATCGGTCACATTATGAATGGCAGCGGACTTGAAGACATCTGGACAATAATATACACTCGAGCAGCAGTGAAGAAGGTGTTGATGGGGTATGCTTTTGCTCGTGCGATGCGTGCTCATATCTTGACATTTACCGCTTTGGGAGTAATGATGATCCGAGAAATCGAAGGTGAAATACGTAAACAATACGACAAAGACATTAAAGCTTTTTTCCAAAGATGGGATTCAGAACCTCCGACTATCGGCGATTGTCAAGCGAAAACTTCGATTACTTCGATGACTATGGACTTGATTGCACAATTGGCTATTTTAAAAAATCGAGGACCTACGGCACAACTATGGGTGCAATACTTTGAGTGCGTCGTAATTGCGTTGCAGTTTATGGAGGCCGAACGCTCAGGCAACTGGCAATTACACCTTCAAAGTATTCGTAAAATGTTACCTATTTTTCATGCTGCAGGCAAATTCAACTACGCTGAAAGTGTTCAAATATATCTTCAAGATATGGTCAACATAAAGCAGAAAATGACCGATGACGAATACCGAAAATTCACAACGGAGGGCAATTTTACGGTGAGGAGGTCTGACAAAGCTTGGTGCGGTATGTGGACGGACATGACGATTGAGCAAACTTTAAACAGGTTCTTCGGTACAGATCTGAAACATGGGAGAGGTGTTACACCTAGTGTCAACGCAAGATTCTTATCAGTGATGCCATCGTTGTTCTCAATTATTGAGTGCTTGGAAGACTTTTGTGGCATTGCATCATTAACAAGCGAACAACACGCCGATCTCGCCAACCATCGAATAAAACGAGATGATGACGAAATTAAGAAGTTCATATCTTGGTTTGAGAAACGCCGTCCTTTTGAACCTCGAACTACTTTGTGTTCCTTGTCAACGGGGATTGCCGGTGTGGTTACTACAGATTGTCATCTAGCATTCGAGAAAGGGAAAAAAGTATGGAATCCATGGTGGGAAAGAGTGTTGCTGAAGTATCATTATCTTCGGTAACAAGCAAAGTGAAAAATCTGACGGCAGCACGAATGCAGACTCATGATAACAATGATACGAGTACGGTCGACCCTGTTTTACTCTTTCAACGTGTTTCGCATATGTTTCACATGACGAGGTACAAACACGTAAAGCATTAGAGTACGAACTTTCACCGTATCCCTTATCTTTATTCGATGAGTTTGGTCTCATGAGGAAGACATCGAAGTCCGAACTGAACAAACTATTTAAGCCGTACGTTTTACAATTACAAACTTCGATCCGAAACATAACCTTTGTCATTGATGGTGGATTCCTTCTGCACAATATCAGCTGGCCGAATGGAGCATCGTTTCAAGAAATTTGTGAAATGTACCATTGGCACATCATCAACAAATACGGAGAAAATTCTTCGATCGTCTTTGATGGATACACCGACGAGTATACTGGAATAAAGTCGTACGAGAGATACTGCCGACGTGAAGAAAATATGGCACCGGATATCGAGTTCAACGAAAGCACATTCCTTACTTTGAGCCAAAAAAAATTTTTGTCGAATGTGAAAAACAAAATGAAACTGGTGCAGATGCTTGTGGTATATTTACGTGCACATGGTTTCAACGTGAAACTCGCTCAAGAAAATGTGGACGCGCTTATAACAAGGACAGCGATAGAGCTAAGGCAAAATACGGGCCGCGAAGTGGCAGTTGTCAGCAATGACACCGACCTGCTGATTTTATTGATAGGTTTATCAAATTCCAATCCTCTGTTTTTTTACAAGATTATGCCAGGTGGTAAAATAAATACTTTGTATTATACAGAGGACCACGCACATCTGAAGTCGTATATTTTATTTGCCCACGCATTCGCAGGATGTGACACGACGAGTGCCATGTACGGCAAAGAAAAGAAGAACGTCATCTCCATTCTGCAAAAGAATGACAATCTGCAGAATGCTGTAAAAATATTCTACAACGCTACTAGTACAGTAGAGAGTCTGTGTGAATGTGCAGAACAAATAATTGCACATTTATACAACTTCAAAAATCCGAATCAGTCGCTCAGTGATGCTCGATACGAAAAATTTGCATCGCTGCCCACGGACACCACCGTGGAAATTCGATTGGCGACTTTACCTCCAACGCAACCCGTCCTGCGAGAACACGTGAAACGCACATTTTATCAGGTGCAATCGTGGTTGGGGAACAAATTGGATGCACGGGATTGGGGCTGGAAGCAAACCACCACGATGATGATTCCTATCATGAATAGTAAAGATTCAGCGCCTGACAATTTGTTAAGAATGGTAAGTTCTCAAAAAAATTTGAATAGACTAAATAATGAATGGAGAAACAAGTCAAGTTAGTTATTTTTTGAAAATAAAAATTTTATAATTTTGTAAAATGTTAACCATCTAACGTTTCTCTTTTAAATTGAACACCAACGTTACCTTTGTTATACTTGATTCGAAGAAGAAAACAAAAATTAGTACGATATTTGGAAATTTACAAAAATTTGCACGACTCAATGATTTTTTAAAAAATTCACGAATTTTTAAAGTCTTAATGTTGTAATGAATTTGTAAGGTCTAATGTTTCGCGAATTCGGAACGAATTATATTAAAAAGCATATACGCATTCTTTGCGCACGCAAATTCTTAATCATTTTCTCTACATGTCTATGTTTCAGGTACAATGTTCGTGTCCGGGAAACAGCAAAGCTTCACGCTGCAGCTGCCAAAAAACTGGGCTACTTTGCACTCAACTGTGCAAATACTGTGGGGGACAATCCTGCTCCAACTTTTCCACTAGCACAGTCGAGAATTCAGCTGAAATTCGAGTAGAAGAAAGAGACGAGGATGTCGAAGATATGGCAAGAAATGAATTCTTCGATATTGCCGCAGAAATAGACGACCCACCCGAGGTTTATAATTACGAGGAGTTTCACGAAAATGAGCAAGATAACAATTTAAAAATACAATACACTTATGCATCGTTGTAGATAAATAAATAAATTTTTTGTTTCATAAAAACTCCGTCTCATATTATTTTCGTTATATGTTCGACCAATTCGTGAGTGGATCATAGTTTTCATTTTAAAAAAAAATCACTCTGTACACTTGGAAAAATGAAACCATTTAATTTTTTTACAATTTTAGAAATACCAAAATTCATTGCCATTTACACCGCCTTCATTATATTCTACAAAGAAGGAAACATTATTGTAACAATAACAACAGTAATAACAATTGATACATAAACTTCTAAAAGTGACGAAAGAAAATTAATACTCGAATTAAAGTTATGTATATGATTGAATGCCTCGAATTGTAATGCGAGAATTAAAATTAAGTATGTAATTTAAATTTCTAAACAAAATTTTGACGGAATTAAAATGATGTTCTAAATTTTAATTGAAATATTTAAATTATGCGCATAATGAGAGAGTACATTGACAATGATTATTTTCGGCGGACACAATACAAATTCTGTGTTATTTTTAATTTATTTCAATTAATTGAATTATTATAATTGTGGTATTTCAATTCGATTTTGATATAGTACGCGCAGTCGTCATATAATTTTAATTTATCCAATTTAAATTTCTATTATTTTGTGGCCTATTTAATTTTTTTCCTGCAATTTTTATGACTTTTAAGCTGAAAACAAATGCAATACTCTTTTCTTATAACATAATAAAAATGAATTAAAATTATGTGTAGACAGAAAATAAATTCCATGTTTTTAGAATATCTTTTCCTATATATCTTGAATTAATTTTATGTGTAGATATAAGATTTTTCTTTTTCAAATAAGTATTCAATTTGATACACTAATAAATTTTTACGAGACAAAAAATCAGTAATTTAAAATTTTATAAAATACATAATTTAATAGGAATAATATTTAAATTTTAAATTTCGTCTTAAAAAGAGTATGTATTTAATTTGATATACAACTAAATTTTTGTGAAACCTAACATTTATATCACTTAATTATACTAATTAATTTTATGGCGAGACACAAAATAATTCATTATTTTTACTTTCGATTAAATAATAATAATTCTGTTAAAATGAAATATTGTTTTTCTTTTATAGGCCAGTCAAAAAGGGCAAAACTTCTTTAATTTCACTTATCATTCCGAAAATTTGATTTAAGGGCGAATCGACAACGCTAAATCGAATGGTGCTAATTTTATTGCAATCTGATACCGGGTTCTTTAGAAAAAGGGGAAAAAAGTTTAAAAAATGGCCTTATCTTAGAATCTAGGCATTTAAACGAAAAAAGTTTCAAACAAAAGTTGTAGTAAATTAAAAAGTATATAAAAAATGTTTAATGGTTTATCTTTGTATCTGCAAAATTAAGCGAGAAAAGATGGTAAAAATAATTATAATTGTGTGGAAGCAAGTCTCGCCCCTCCGACAGATTTTATACGCAAACGGGCTAGTGTGCGTGCGAGCGTCCGTGTGTACTAATACACAAACAAAGGATCTTCGACAATCTTCGGGTCTCTCGGCCTTGAATGCGAGTGCGAGTGAGATGAGCAACCGATACTTCTCTCTTTCTATTTTTTCATTCGGTAGGGAGAATTTTTCGTCTTGGCCATCGAGTGTCGAGCATTCTGTATATCTATATATATTAGCGTATAAGCGCGGCGTTTTTAAATAAAAAATATTTTAAGTCAAAAATAGTGAACCTTGAATAAAAGATAAACAATAATTCATTTTAACAGAAACTATTAATATTTATATATAGTCTAGAGTAAAAATAATGAATTAATTTTGTGTCTCGCCATAAAATTAATTAGAATAATTAATTGATATATATTTTTTGCCTCACAAAAATTTATTTGTATATTTTTGTAGAATATAATGAAGGCAATGTTAGTCGCGAACGGTGTAAATAGCGATAAATTTTGATATTTCTGATATTGTAAATAAATTAAATGGTTTTATTTTTCCAAGTGTACTAAGTGATTTTTTTTTTAAATGAAAACTATGTTTCATTCAAGAATGAATCGAACATTTAACGAAAATAATATAAGACGGAGTTTTTATGAAACACAAAGTCTATTTATTTATCTACAACGATGTAAAAGTGTATTCGATTTTTATATCGTTTTCTTGCTTATTTTCGTGAAATTCTTCGTAGTTACAAACCGTTTTTAACCGTTTGAGTCCCAGACGGTATTGAAAAAACACTATCGAAGAATCCCAAACGGCGCGATCGCGCTTTCCCCATATATGTACGAAAATGCCCAAGCAGCGCGATAGCGCTTGTTTAATTTATGTCGACAATACGTAACGCACCGTCAGTTGTCCACAATGCTCGAAATGTGCTGGGTTTTCTCGACATAAAATCTGAACAGCGCGATCGCGCTGCTTGGGATTCAAACGGTTAAACCGAAAAAAAATCGTTTCTTCTTTGTAGGAAGACGAGTGTTTACTCAGTTAGTAAACACCACTTCGAAGGCTGGCGACCAATCGGTCCGTCGCATCGACACCTCTCAGCTAACATAGAACTTTGTTTGATAATTTTATGGTCTTCAAGAATGCACTATAAGGTCTCTTCTACGTCTTCGAATACGATGCTCGCGATTTAAAATAATATCGAAGACCTATGCCATATGATTCATTATTACAGTTGCGTAATGCCTCAATAATTAATATATTAACTAGATGAACTTGTTACTTTTATCTACTTTTTTTTACTTCCTACTTTCTTTTTTTTTCTCTTTACTTTTATCTACTTTCAGTGCGTTACTACTATTATAATGATAAGTTTAATAATAATTACACAATTTTAATTTCCGTTTTGTTTCATCTTTATTTTGTACTACACTGTAATTAATAGCCTTTAGGGAGCTTGGGCTCTAGCGTCAATAAAATATTATTAAATAAATAAATAAATAAATAAATAAATACCAATTAATTTTTTGTGTCGAGACATAAAATTAATTCATTACTTTTTACTCTCGACTAAATAATAATAGTTTCTGTTAAAATGAATTATTGTTTTTCTTTTATTCAAAGTTTACTATTTTTGACAATAAATAAAAAAACGGCGTGCCATAAGCATCAAGATTCGATTTAAAAACGCCGCGCTTATACTTCGATATATATAGAAATACAGAATGCTCGACACTCGGTGCCCAAAACGAAAAAACTCGCTAACGCATCGAAAATAGAAAGAGAGAAAAACAAGTTTCGTCTCTCACTCGCACTCGTATTCACGACTGAGAGGCCCGAGAATAACTGTAGACCCTTCGTTTGGTTTAGTACACACGGACGCTTGCACGCACACTAGCTCATTCACGTGTAAGACCGAAGGTGAGGCGGGGCTTGTCCCCACTCTTACCATCCTTTACCATCCTTTTTCCAATATTTCTTGCTTATTTGTGCAAATACGAAGATGGACCTCACAAAATTTTTTACGTATTTTTCAATTATCTACAACTTTTTTGATTGATACTTTTTTCGATTAAATGCCTAGATTTCGACATATCCGGTTCTTAACCCTACTAAAACCTTTTTCAAATTTACAAATTTCGGAACTTTCTGAGTTTAATTCTGAATTATTATTGTCCCCATTCAATCGACCTTTCCACCATCAAATACAACATGAAAATAGTAAGATATTCGTCCCTTCAATAATAGCTAAAAGTATAACGATTCATTTTCCTTCCACCCCGAGAAGAAACGACGCCTATTCTCCCCTCTCCCAGAAAAACCAACTAATGAAAACATGACGTCCGACGAAGAACCTGTTATGCGTGAGTTCCTCGATCTACCCCTCTCCACTCCTGAACTATCCCCACCATTATCACCCCAACCTTCCATCTAGCTACCCCTTCCTCTTCTAGTATCTCAGACCCAGACGAACTAGACCCATAGGCTATCCCTCGCCCTGTAGCTTTGAGTTCATTGTAAAAATTAATTGATTGCAGGGATTATTTGAAAAATAGAAAAGATAATTTAGTAATATTCATATCATACCAAGGTAAATCCTTTGATAAAGGTGCCTTGGAACTTCATAAAAATAAAATGCTGCCAGTATATGAAGACATCATGCCCGAAAGAGCTAAAGTACCAAACATTACACAAGAAACGAAACTAATATCACTACCATTAGATTATCCTCTAAAAAAGCAGAGTATAATTGAAGCACTGAAATCATGATTTGACGTAGTTACCGAATTAGGAATTAAATCCATAGGCATTTCTAAAACTAAAGTTATGGGTGATTTTCCTTGGATAACTATAAAAAAAAATCTTCGAGAAATATTTTCAAAAACAGATTCAGCCATAATTATTTGCAATTCATTATTTAAAACTCCTTTAACAAATGAAATAAATAGTTTATCACAGAAATATCACTTATCTACAACGGGCGATCATAAAGGTGTGAGCAAAACTTATTGTCGTATAGGAAACTATTACTTTTGGAAAAATATGAAAGGTGATATAAGAGATTTTATTAACAAATATAAAACTTGACAAATGAAGAAAATGACTCGAGTATATCGATGATACTCACTGACACTCCTGGACAAGCATTCGACAAAGTAGCTGTAGATATCATGGGAGCTCTTCCCATGACTCCTAAACGGAACCAATACGTACTAACTATTCAAGATTTTTTCACTGTCGCTATAGCGGACATTTTTTGCAAAGAGTTTATTTGTCTTTTTGGAGCCCCTCGTGCCATAATTACTGATCAAGAGAGAAATTTTTTATCAGCCGTATTTAAAATAATGGCGAAGGAATGGAATGTTGAAGAATTGACTACGACTATCACTCTCAGTCTAATGGGCCACTTGGAAGATCTCATCAAGTTTTAATAGAATATCTTAACATATATTAGGGGTTGCGGAATAAGTTCGTAGCATTTTTATATTTTCTTTAGTTTTACAACGATTTTTTTGCTGTTTGACGCAGTGTATAATATTCATTCGATAGAGCTCATTCTGCTCTACAAAACTATGCTAATCGTCTTTTTGAGTAATTTAATTTTTTATTATAATACTTTTGAGGCTTAGAGATGGAATATCCAAAAGATAAAAATCAACATTTTAGACACCTGTTCTTGTCCGCTTTTTATCGAGGCCAAAAAGCTGCTGAAGCAGCCCGGGACATTGGCAATGCATATGAAGAAGGTGTCATAAGCGAGTCTACATCACGGAAATCGTTTGCAAAGTTAAAAAATGGCGATTTTGTCGTCGACGACACGTCCCGCAGCGGAAGACTTTCTAAATTCGACGAAGATCGTCTCAAAACACTTTTGAAGGAAGACGGTCATCAAACAAGTCGTGAATTAGCTGAAAACATGAACTGCGATCATTAAACGAATCTCAATCATCTTCATTCAATAAGATCTGCCGAAAAATTGGGAGCCTTGGCGCCTCAAGTATTTAGTGAAAACAACAAAGAAAATCGCTCGAAAGGAATGCCATGGTTAACAAGGAGCTCTACATAGCCCAGTTACAGGCAACGCCTGGTTCCATGTTGCCCAAGTCGTCAAAGCCGCACTCCAATAGTTCGAATGGGAGGTCCTTCAGCATCCGCCGTATTCTTTGGACCTGTACCGACAGATTACTATATTTTCTGTTCCCTGTCGAACCATATGAAGGGCGTTACCTTCGACAATGAAGAGGACTTTAAAAACTGGTTCAACAACTTCTTCGATACCAGACCGGGCGATTTTTGGCGGAACGGCATCGACTGTGTAGTGGGCGGTGCCTGCGGTTGTTGATCGGTTTCCAGCGATGGTGACTAGTAGATGCGTGAGGGCGTCCCACATTGACACGATCATGTATATATAGCAGCCGAAAATGGATGCAAAGTGTATCCTCGAATGATCGTGTCAATTACTGTTTTTATAAGGTATACAGGCTCGGTGTGACGGCCGAAATTTCGACGTTTTATCATGCATTTTTTCAAATATGAAAATAAAGTGCGATCGTTTTGAAATGTTTGCATGTTTTCATTGGTGTCTTGAAGTGGGCAACACAAATTTTTTTTAAATTAATTTTACATTAATTTGTTAATAATTTTATATGTCCAAGTTGAGTCCTCGAAAAAAAGGTTAGTTGTTTCGGGAAAACACACAGCGTAGTCATCTGAAATAAAATATTAAAGAGATTATTCTTCTGTATCCTTTATTCTAATGAACTAACCTATAATATGCATATTTAAAAACAAAACAAAAAAAAAATAGCTGACTTGTGAAAAAAAGGTTTTCAAAATCGAATTTTTCTTTTGATAAATTGTTTAAAGAAATTAATTTATTATTAAAATATTGAATATTTCAAAGGGTACACATTTAGCTATTTGTGTCTTAAATAACGGGTTCAATTTGTAGCCAAGTCGGTTGAATAGTTTTCGATCAGTGCTTCCCAGAAGTTCTGAAAATGTGGTTTTGAGTAAAACGCGTTCAAAGTTTTGACAACAGATTTTTTATAACAAAAATTATACTTACATTAATCAGCTATGCCTGGTGCATAGAATAATTTTTCCGTTTCCTCAAAGTTATCATGTTCAGCAACTTTGATATCTCTTCATAAGATTCTGGCCTCTTTACAGTTACCTTCTGCAGTTTTCTCTGTCCTTAAAATTCGTGCATTGTCAACAACTAATTTTACAATTAACTGATAAGTTAATGTAAAAGATTACTGAATGCTACGGTTTGGCAATCACCAGAAACTGTGAATCTCTCGAATAAATGAAGAGAGCTGTTCTATTACATGATATCAACAGACGAAAACCGTCACCATTCTTACTGCCGAGATTCTTGGTGCAAGTATCAACATCTGAAAGCACAAAAGCAAGAGACCACTTTTACGTACCAGTAACGTTTGACGAAGAAACTATTAATCTTATAAAAACAGTTTATGAGACTTTAGAGTCTGAAGATTTGTTGAAAAGATGCTTGGGAAGGAATATCCAAAATAATAACGAAAGTTATAATCACTGTCTATGGAATTTCGCTCTCAATCATACTTTCACTGGAAAGCACGTTATGGAGTTCGGTCGAATGCGAAGCGTTGCCTAGTAACATAAATACTATAAATATGTATTTTTACGTGACTCGCGCTCCAGTGACAGCCTGTGAAAAACGTAAAAGTGCGTTGACTGTGTACAATGTGTTAAGATATATCCAATATGCACATTCCTATGTAAGACGGTTGAAACAATTAAATTTTAATTTTATCCATTTCTACACCGCGATAAAATTTTCGGACAAAAATTGTTCTATCGTAAAATTTGGCTTGGCGATTAAATTTTTAGCGCCATGTCCCATTGGGTTAGCAATTTTACGTCTTCATGATTACGAACGTTTTCTATTGTTTTACCAAATAATGCGTTGTTCATTAGTGAAAGAGATTTATTTTATGTATTTAATAATTTATTTAATATTTAATAGGATTTTATTTGATATAATGAGTTGAGATAGAATAAAATAGTAAGAATCTATAATCTAAATTATTAATTAATCAACACGTTTGTGTTATGTGTTACTTTAAACGTCGTAATTAACGAAGATATCGTCGTCCTTAGTTCTTCGTTGCCGTCTTCTTTCGTCGTTTTTCATCTTCTTTTAAACACAACTCTCGTCATACAAAATAATAAAATATCAAATGCTCTTCGCTGATTCTTTTTAAGGGGTAATACGCATAAGGGGTTATATTGCCAGTCTCAAAAAAGACGTCTTTTTATGAATTTTTTGTAGAAAAAGTTTTAACTTATCAATTATAAGTGATTGTAATTCAAATAGAGCCTATTTTTAAAAATACAATAGCGCGTCGATTCTGTAAAAATATTAATCTGCACTGCTCCTGTAGATGATTTCCTGAACGTCCTCTAAAAAAAGGCGTTTAGCGGTGTCCTCCATTTCAGTGGTTTGGATTATCTGATATCAACAAATATGGTGGATTCTTTTAAAGGACAGATAATTGCAGGTATTGAACGAAGGAATAAGAAAAATTTTGATTTTTGACAAAATGGCGTCCGTTTGGAAAAATGTTTCGTTTCTGACTGAAATTTTCGCTCTAAATTATTAAAAAAAAAAATAGTAATAAATTTTTTAAATCTTATTCCTTCGTTCAATACTTGAGGAATATATCTGAGGAGATTATGTTAAAATTTGAAACCGATCGGTTAAGCTGTTTTTGAGAAATCGTGGTCACCAATTTTGAAAACACCGTTTTGAGAAAAACACGTTAAAGTTTCAAAGAGACGTTTACACAAAGTTACAAATTTTTGTTTGCAGCTTACATGGAGTGAAGAATATTTGCCGGATCAAAAATCTATTCATTCTATTCGATTATTATCTATATCGATCTTATTATATATATTCTATATCCATTTCTGGCTCATTTTCGTGAAACTCATTGTAATTATAAACCTCGGAGTCTAGGCGCGTTACTTACTATTGAAAATACAGTTGAATTTCAGTCACCGGTGATTGTTTAAATTTCAACTGTTTTGGGTTTTCTTTCTGTATTGAATGGTTGGACGCTTTGAAGCAAAAAATTCTTTTCAACATTACGTATCTCGGTTTGCAAAAGTCTAGTGCTGTGTAAGTTTTGCATGCTTTTTCTACACACTTCGAATATTTTTTATTGAATAATATATGTAAAGGGAATATATTCTCTTTATACTTAGCGCGCAAAGTACGATCCACGCGCCTCTATGACGGTATATAAGGCAATGAAAAGTGATAACGTATTTAGTTTCCGAAAGCTCGTTAAAGATAATATTGTTTTATATTATATTGAGAATTATATTATATATATATATATATAGAGGTAAGTTTAATATTCACAAATTTTTTTAACCCCTTGGGTACGGATTTATTTGAGAAAATATTTGCATGTGGAACGAAAATTATTTTTGGTTCCTTAGAATTCTTAATCTATTCTTTCTAATCTATTCTAATTTTAAATTCTATAATTTATCGATATATTATATATATAAGAAAGAATAAAAAAAAATGTCAAAATATAGATATTATGCAATGCAAATATTATGGTTTCTTGGTTTGCTTGGTTGTCAAATGTACCTAAAAATGTAATTTTTGGTTTGACGTCTTAGACACGTCATCCGCTCCTAGGGAAAAAAAGTGAATGACGTGTCTCAGACGTCAAATGTACCCAAGAGGTTAATATACAATTATAATAGTACTGTTAATAATAATACTGTTATAAAAAGAATACAGGGCAAGGGAATACAAATACTTTTTGTGTAGCAGTACATTATTTATTTCCAACGAACTTTTCGAATCACACTTTTCGAACTTCCTTTGTCTCTCTATTTACCTGTAATGCCCTAACGTCTCTTTGTTTCCTCTTTGAAAAATTAACCGCTTTTCCCTCTCCTTACCTGTATTTGTTTATACTCACACGACATTGTTCGAGACGTCGCGTGCTTTAAATTCATAACAACAACTTTCTCATATAGTCTACACTAAGCACAGTTTGTGGTCTTTTAGCATTCGATCAGTAAACATTAAACATTAAAATATTCTCTTTCGAACATTTATACAGCCCAAATCAAGTATTAAAATAATTGTATCATAGTCGTCAAGACAAATAATAAAATAAATTGTTGACTAGTGAACTATTCATGGATGCGGACAAGGTATGCAACATATGCGATGAAGCATTGGAGTGTGCTACGTCGAAAGTCGTGACCGTTGGAGAAAAGGGTCTGAGGACATTAATTGCGAAAAGCAAAGAATTTGGCGATGGAAAATGGGAGGTTTGGAGCAGTCGTACCCCTGTTCTCGTGCATGAATCGTGCCGAAAATGGTACACAATAGCGACAATTAAAAGTTTGGCCGCAAGAGCAGCAAAACAGAAAGCTTCATCGACATCTTCTGCTGAAACACCTAGTACGTCAGCGAGGCCTTCTGAATCAGCGCCCACGGAAAATGAATTCAATTTCCGTGACTTGTGCTTAATATGCGCACGTCCATTGGATCAAAACCACAAGCCATGCTCCGTGATACAGAACGACTTTACGAAGGAAAGGTTACTCAATATAGCTAAACAGCGAAACGATGAAATGGGCATCACTATGCAAAATCGATTAAAAGATGTCAATTCTGTAGTTGCTGTAGGCGCACGATATCACAGAAAATGTTACAAGCAGTTTTCGATAATCCCAAAAAAAACGTCGAAGCGTAAGTTAAGATTAGAAAAAATAGAGTCTGATTTTCAATACATTGCGGAATACATAAAAAATTCGCAAAAAGGAAAATTCACAGCGAATGAATTACTCAATCTTCCGGGCAGCAGCTGTTTTACAAGATATGTTTTATTTCAAAAATTGACGGAATTTTTCGGAGAAGATATCTACATCGATCAGCACCAAGGCCGTGAAACAATGATCTTTTATAAATGCTTCAGTGCAGCCAAGTTATGTGCAGACTGGTATCGTGATCCGGATTCCCTCACTTTTAAACAGCGAGAAGCAATTGTAAACGTTGCAGCACAGATCGTCCGAAAAGATATCGAGAATCACGATTACGATAACAATTCTTATCAGCCAGCTGGAAAATTTCTCAATTCAGTTCAAAGAGACATTCCGCCACTTCTTCGTGTACTTATTGATCAATTTGTTGTATCCAATTCACGGGAAAATGTCGACGACGATAAAGACCGATATTTCGTGCAACGAAGTGCAGTAGCCCATTCTATTGTAGCTCTCATCCGACGTTCCGGTTTCACATCGCATCTACAGTTGGCACTCGGAATTTACATTTATCGCAAATGCGGATCAAAGTGGATAATCGATATCCTTAATAAATTAGGCTACTGCGTGTCATATTATCAATTGCAACAGTACGAGGCATCGATCATCATGGATCCACCGAAATTCGTATTTGAAGACGATGTTTATGTGCAACATGTCTTTGATACTAACGATCACAACGTTCAAACTTTAGATGGCTGTAATACGAATCACTGCTTAGGTGGAATAGCTATCTACACGCCGGAGAAAAAAATAAGCTATGAAGGTCGGACGAAAAAATTGAAAGGTGCCTCAAAAATATCATCTACGACGATAGCGTCACAGAGCCTAGTGCAAAACATACCATGGACAGGCAATTCGGACGGATTGGAAAATATTAAATACGATGACACAACAAAACTCTTTTCCATAGATTCGCCTATATTGCCAGCAGTATATTCGGCATATCTATGGGCAAAGCACTGCAACATTGAAAATATACCAAGTTGGAGAGGTTTTATGGAGGTTTTTACGGCGAATAACACTTATGATGCTTCCAAAGTTGTTTGTCTGCCTTTCATAAATTGTCCTCCTTCAAATATGAGCACTATCAACACAGCTTTACACACCGCTCTAGTTGGGGCTCGTCGAATTAATCAGAAAACGTGTTTCGTAACATTCGACCAACCATTGTACTATAAAGCTCGTGCGATTGTTGCAGCATCACAGGATACGCTGAAAGACGTTGTGGTTCGCTTGGGTGGGTTCCACTTGCTTATGTCCTACTTAGGCTCAATCGGTCACATTATGAATGGCAGCGGACTTGAAGACATCTGGGCATTAATATACACTCGAGCAGCAGTGAAGAGGGTGTTGATGGGGCATGCTTATGCTCGTGCGATGCGTGCTCATATCTTGACATTTACCGCTTTGGGAGTAATGATGATCCGAGAAATCGAAGGTGAAATACGTAAACAATACGACAAAGACATTAAAGCTTTTTTCCAAAGTTGGCGTACAGAACCTCCGACTATCGGCGATTGTCAAGCGAAAACTTCGATTACTTCGATGACTATGGACTTGATTGCACAATTGGCTATTTTAAAAAATCGAGGACCTACGGCACAACTATGGGTGCAATACTTTGAGTGCGTCGTAATTGCGTTGCAGTTTATGGAGGCCGAACGCTCAGGCAACTGGCAATTACACCTTCAAAGTATTCGTAAAATGTTACCTATTTTTCATGCTGCAGGCAAATTCAACTACGCTGAAAGTGTTCAAATATATCTTCAAGATATGGTCAACATAAAGCAGAAAATGACCGATGACGAATACCGAAAATTCACAACGGAGGGCAATTTTACGGTGAGGAGGTCTGACAAAACTTGGTGCGGTATGTGGACGGACATGACGATTGAGCAAACTTTAAACAGGTTCTTCGGTACAGATCTGAAACATGGGAAAGGTGTTACACCTAGTGTCAACGCAAGATTTTTATCAGTGATGCCATCATTGTTCTCAATTATTGAGTGCTTTGAAGATTTTTGTGGCATTGCATCATTAACAAGTGATCAACACGCCGATCTCGCACCCCCCCGAATAAAACGAGATGATGACGAAATTAAGAAGTTCATATCTTGGTTTAAGGAACGCCGTCCTTTTGAACCTCGAACTACTTTGTGTTCCTTGTCAACGGGGATTGCCGGTGTGGTTACTACAGATTGTCATCTAGCATTCGAGAAAGGGAAAAAAAGTATGGAATCCATGGTTGGAAAGAGTGTTGCTGAAGTATCATTATCTTCGGTAACAAGCAAAGTGAAAAATCTGACGGCAGCACAAATGCAGACTCATGATAACAATGATACGAGTACGGTCGACCCTGTTTTACTCTTTCAACGTGTTTCGCATATGTTTCACGGTGACGAGGTACAAACACGTAAAGCATTAGAGTACGAACTTTCACCGTATCCCTTATCTTTATTCGATGAGTTTGGTCTCATGAGGAAGACATCGAAGTCCGAACTGAACAAACTATTTAAGCCGTACGTTTTACAATTCCAAACTTCGATCCGAAACATAACCTTTGTCATTGATGGCGGATTCCTTCTGCACAATATCAGCTGGCCGAATGGAGCATCGTTTCAAGAAATTTGTGAAATGTACCATTGTCACATCATCAACAAATACGGAGAAAATTCTTCGATCGTCTTTGATGGATACACCGACGAGTATACTGGAATAAAGTCGTACGAGAGATACTGCCGACGTGAAGAAAATATGGCACCGGATATCGAGTTCAACGAAAGCACATTCCTTACTTTAAGCCAAAAAGAATTTTTGTCGAATGTGAAAAACAAAATGAAACTGGTGCAGATGCTTTCGGTATATTTACGTGCACATGGTTTCAACGTGAAACTCGCTCAAGAAAATGTGGACGCGCTTATAACATGGACAGCGATAGAGCTAAGGCAAAATACGGGCCGCGAAGTGGCAGTTGTCAGCAATGACACCGACCTGCTGATTTTATTGATAGGTTTATCAAATTCCAATCCTCTGTTTTTTTACAAGATTATGCCAGGTGGTAAAATAAATACTTTGTATTATACAGAGGACCACGCACATCTGAAGTCGTATATTTTATTTGCCCACGCATTCGCAGGATGTGACACGACGAGTGCCATGTACGGCAAAGAAAAGAAGAACGTCATCTCCATTCTGCAAAAGAATGACAATCTGCAGAATGCTGTAAAAATATTCTACAACGCTACTAGTACTGTAGAGAGTCTGTGTGAATGTGCAGAACAAATAATTGCACATTTATACAACTTCAAAAATCTGAATCAGTCGCTCAGTGATGCTCGATACGAAAAATTTGCATCGCTGCCCACGGACACCACCGTGGAAATTCGATTGGCGACTTTACCTCCAACGCAACCCGTCCTGCGAGAACACGTGAAACGCACATTTTATCAGGTGCAATCGTGGTTGGGGAACAAATTGGATGCACGGGATTGGGGCTGGAAGCAAACCACCACGATGATGATTCCTATCATGAATAGTAAAGATTCAGCGCCTGACAATTTGTTAAGAATGGTAAGTTCTCAAAAAAGTTTGAATAGACTAAATAATTGAATGGAGAAACAAGTCAAGTTAGTTATTTTTTGAAAATTAAAAATTTTATAATTTTGTAAAATGTTAACCATCTAACGTTTCTCTTTTAAATTGAACACCAACGTTACCTTTGTTATACTTGATTCGAAGAAGAAAACAAAAATTAGTACGATATTTGGAAATTTGCAAAAATTTGCACGACTCAATGATTTTTTTAAAAATTCACGAATTTTTAAAGTCTAAATGTTGTAATGAATTTGTAAGGTCTAATGTTTCGCGAATTCGGAACGAATTATATTAAAAAGCATATACGCATTCTTTGCGCACGCAAATTCTTAATCATTTTCTCTACATGTCTATGTTTCAGGTACAATGTTCGTGTCCGGGAAACAGCAAAGCTTCACGCTGCAGTTGCCGAAAAACTGGGCTACTTTGCACTCAACTGTGCAAATACTGTGGGGGACAATCCTGCTCCAACTTTTCCACTAGCACAGTCGAGAATTCAGCTGAAATTCGAGTAGAAGAAAGAGACGAGGATGTCGAAGATATGGCAAGAAATGAATTCTTCGATATTGCCGCAGAAATAGACGACCCACCCGAGGTTTATAATTACGAGGAGTTTCACGAAAATGAGCAAGATATCGATATAAATATATCTTTTACATCGTTGTAGATAAATATATCGATTTTGTGTTTCATAAAAACTTCTTCTTATGGTATTTTCGTTAAATGTTCAACCCATTCTTGAGTGAAACATAGTTTTCGTTGAAAAAAAATCACTTAGTACACTTGGAAAAATGAAACCATTTAATTTCTTTGCAATTTCAGAAATACAAAAATTCATTACCATCTACATCGCCTTCATTATATTCTACAAAAAAAAAAAAAATTATTGTGACAATAACAACAGTAATAACAATTTATACATAAACTTATAAAAGTGACGAAAGAAAATTAATACTCGAATTAAAATTATGTATATGATTGAATGCCTCGAATTGTAATGAGAGAATTTAAATTGAGAATTTAATTTATATTTCTAAACAAAATTTGACGGAATTAAAATGATGTACTAAATTTTAATTTAAATATTTAAATTATGCGCTTAATGAGAGAGAACATTGACAATGATTATTTTCTGCGGACACAATACAAATTCTGTGTGATTTTAAATTTATTTCAATTAATTGAAATATTAAATTTGTGGTATTTCAATTCGATTTTGATATAGTACGCGCAGTCGTCATATAATTTTAATTTATCCAATATAAATTCCTATTATTTTGTGGCCTATTTAATTTTTTTCCTGCAATTTTTATGACTTTTAAGCTGAATACAAATGCATTACTCTTTTCTTATAACATAATAAAAATGAATTAAAACTATGTTTAGACAAAAAATTAATTTCACGTTTTTAGAATATCCTTTCCTGTATATCTTGAATTAATTTTATGTGTAGATATAAAGTTCTTCTTTTTCAAATATGTATTCAATTTAATATACAAATAAATTTTTACAAGACAAAAAATCAGTAATTTAAAATTTTATAAAATATATAATTTAATAGAAATAATATTTAAATCTTAAATTTCATCTTAAAAAAAATACGTATTCAATTTGATATACATATAAATTTTTGTAAGGGCAAATATTGATATCAATTAATTATACTAGTTAATTTGATGTTTCGAGACACAAAATTAAGTCATTATTTTTACTATCAACAAAATAATAATAGTTTTTGTTAAAATGAATTATTGTTTTTCTTTTATTCAAAGTTTACTATTTTTGACAATAAATATAAAAACGGCGTGCCATAAGCATCAAGATTCGATTTAAAAACGCCGCGCTTATACTTCGATATATATAGAAATACAGAATGCTCGACACTCGGTGCCCAAAACGAAAAAACTCGCTAACGCATAGAAAATAGAAAGAGAGAAAAACAAGTTTCGTCTCTCACTCGCACTCGTATTCACGACTGAGAGGCCCGAGAATAACTGTAGACCCTTCGTTTGGTTAGTACACACGGACGCTTGCACGCACACTAGCCCATTCACGTGTAAGACCGAAGGTGAGGCGTGGCTTGTCCCCACTCTTACCATCCTTTACCATCCTTTTTCCAATATTTCTAGTTTATTTTTGCAAATACAAAGATGGACCTCACAATATTTTTTACGTATTTTTCAATTATCTATATATATACAACTTTTGATTGATACTTTTTTCGATTAAATGCCTAGATTTCGAGATATCCGGTTCTTAACCCTACTCAAACCTTTCTCAAATTTACATATTTGGGAACTTTCTGAGTTTAATTCTTAACCCTTCTTACCGGTTGTCTTTCGTATGACAGTCATTACTGTTGTGATGAGAGAAAATCTCACGCTATTGCGCAAGCGCCAAGACCGAAATTTCAAATTTGCGCAGGCGCAAAGAGCGAAATTTTAAACTTGATGAACTAATTCGAAGTGATATAATTCTATTATATTTTACTAGAGTATTTTATTTTTCTAAATAAAAATGATCATTTTGGGTAAATAAATAATAATCACAAAATTTTTTTATTATTCAATTAATTTATTGTATTAACACAAATTGAAAGAAACATATTCTCAACAGATTAGTAATGATTTTTTTGAAAACATTGGACATAAATTTTTTTTTTAATAAATAATAATAATTAACGTTTCTTAGTTTAAAATTACGCTAAATGTTATCAACAATCAGTAAACAAACTTTAGTCATAAGTAAATCACAATGTTTTGAGAATTGTAACATTTTAATTAAGCACTAAGTAATATATTTTCATAATTACGTATAGTTCTTTAGCTTAAATAACAAAGTTTAAGTCAACTTTAAAAAAAAATTCTAATGACATAAACAAACAAATAATTTTCTAAAGAAAACTGCGTTTCATAAATAGAAATTAAGTTGACAAAATTTTTTCTTCATAAATTATAATTAAATTATATTTGTCTACTAATAACCGTAATAATATCAGACTTTGTCTTTTAATTAAAGTTTAATTTCAACATTTTAAGTAAGAAAATAGGGTCAATGTTTTAAACATTGTTACATTTTAAGTACTTAGCAATATTCTTTGGTAATGACGCATCATTTTTTGGTAAAAGTGACCAGATTTATATAATATTGCATTTTTACCTAAAAACTAAATTACAAGTCATCCTTGGAAATCAGATTCAAATCACAATCAGTACAATATCTCACTGTATGTTGATTGCACAGTGGTGTATTGCAAGATGAGCAGCTTTTAGTTGTGTAACTATTAGCTCTGCGTGGACAATAACAGCACAAACGACGACTAGACACATGCGTTTGTTTTTCTGGTTTAATATTACCAATTTTTAAAATAGCAGATCGTAATTCTAACTTCAAATTAGGCAACTTACTACGAAGGACTAACTGTGGTTGCACTAGTTGAAAAAACAGTTGACGTAAAAATTCTCTTCGAACAATTTTCTTCCCCACATTTTCTTCGTAAATAATTCTTGAGTTTATCCCAGCAATGTTCAAGATTGCGTAAAATACAACCATTGGCCATCGACGCGTGTCATGAGCAACGTTGTAATCTCCTTGAAGCTGATCAACAACATCTACGCCAGCTTTTGTCTTATTATAAAAGGTGATAATCTCTGGCTTCATTTTTTCTCCAGTACTATTGTCAATGCTCGCTGAATTATGCATGGTGGAATACATCAAAACATTTTTTGATTTTTTTGGTATGTACGAAACTACCATGCTATTGTCAGTAAATACAAATTTACTGCTACATATACTCCGATTCTTAATTTCTAACAATTCTCGTGGGAGTTCACGCTTGTTGCGTCGAATCGTTCCAACAATAGTTGTTTTGTTTTTCAACAAATAATTAGCGAGAGGTACGGAGGTAAAATAGTTATCACATGTGATATTTCTTCCTGTATTAAGTATCGGAGCAGTTAGTCTTTTGACAACATCAATCGCAGAGTTAGATTTTACATGTGGACCTGGTAGCTGTTTACCACAGTAAATTTCCATGTTGTACGTGTAGAATCGTTTAGAGTCAGCCATGGAATAAATTTTTATTCCATATCGTGCAGGCTTATTCGCAATATATTGACGAAATTTACATCTACCACGGAAAGCTTGAAGCATCTCATCAATGGTCAAGTATTCACCTGGAGTATAATTTGCTGGCAACGCTCAATGAAACTATCTGAAAATTCTCGAATTGGTGCTAAATTGTCCACTTTTTTGCGTTCCTCGCGGTCATTGATATCATCAAATTTTAATACTGATAACAAAGTGCAGAATCGAGACATAGACATTACAGCACGATAACAATCAGGAGCCGTCCCATCAGTGGCCCAAAGCTCTTTCAAATTAACACGAGAATCTTTGTGAACACCAAGCATATATAACAATCCAATCATAGCATTAATTTCTACACAAGACGTTGTGGTTGAATATCAGTTTTATTTTTCTTCGACGAGCGTAGTTTTTCCAAAAAAATGTTGGTATGAGCAACAATTTGTTCAATAGTTTCAGCCGGTAAAAATAAATTCCAACAATCTTTTGGTGTTTTTGAATTTTTTGTCAGTTTTGTAGGTCCAGGCAAACCAGTGACAATATTATGTTTTTGAGTCCGAACCTTCGGATTAGGAGGATCACTGAACCACCGAGTACTTTTATCCTTGCCGAGAACATATTTGGTATTGACAGCTTTATTTTTTACTGACTTATTGTTATTCGTATCTGTATCTGTATCACTGTCATCATCGGAGTCTGCTGCTGATTGTTCTGTTTCAGAATTATGTTCACTGTGTTCTGACTCACCATCAGACATAATATCGAGATCAGAAAGATTTTCCTCTTCAGACAGTTCGTCGTCAGAATCAAAAGAGAATCGGCCCATGTTTCTTAGCTTTGCACCTGTCAAAAGAAAAAAATAAATTTTTTAATTTAATACATAAATTATATTAATAAATGTAAGAATAAAAGATAAAAAAAATTTTGATTTGATTTTTATGAAAAGCGAAAAAAACAATAAATTATATTTCTAAAGTGCTATAATTACATTTTTTGATATTTTTTGTACATTAAAATATTTAAACATCCTTATTATTTATAAAAAAATCATCAACACACGTTTGTAGGTTACATATGTTTACATGTCAAAGTAATCAATTAATTCATGTGAAAAAAATAAATTTTTAAATTTACTTACTTATTTAATGCTTAAAGAAGATTGTGTCACTTAAAATTAATTACAATTATAATTAATTATCACATTTTTATATTTTTAAAATATTAAAACAATAACAACAACAGCAGCATAAAAAACACGAAGTATTTATACACATATATATCTAATTTCAAAGATGGCGACTAAAAACTACGGAAATAACCGAAGTATAACGAAGCCATCCGAATAGTGTTTTTTTTTATCAACGACTTGACTGAAGTGATGAGAGAAATTCTCACAGCTATTAATAAATATTTTTATTTTATTTATACTTTTGAGTTTTTAATAAAGTTTTTTTGGTTATCCTGTAAAGCATAAAATTCTGTGAAGGTAAAAATATTTTCAAATGGTCATTCCATTTGAAATTAAAAAGAAAAAAAAGTTTTAAAATGAGCGTGAGAGATTCTCTCTACGCAACTGGTACGAAGGGTTAATTATTATTGTCCCCATTCAAACAACCACTCCACCATCAATCCGTAGTACTTATCACATAGAACATGAAAATAGTAAGATATTCGTCCCTTTAATAATAGCTCGAAGTATGACGATCCATTTTCCTCCCACCCCGAGAAGAAACGACGCCTATTCTCCCCTATCCCAGAAAAACCAACTAATGAGAACATGACGTCCGACGAAGAACCTGTTCTGCGTGAGTTCTCTCCACTCCTGAACTATCCCCACCATTATCACCCCAACCATCCATATATCTACCCCTTCCTCTTCTAGTATCTCAGACCCTGACGAACTAGACCCATAGGCTATCCCTCGCCCTGTAGCTTTGAGTTCATTGTAAAAATTAATTGATTGCAGGGATTATTTGAAAAATAGAAAAGATAATTTAGTAATATTCATATCATACCAAGGTAAATCCTTTGATAAAGGTGCCTTGGAACTTCATAAAAATAAAATGCTGCCAGTATATGAAGACATCATGCCCGAAAGAGCTAAAGTACCAAACATTACACAAGAAACGAAACTAATATCACTACCATTAGATTATCCTCTAAAAAAGCAGAGTATAATTGAAGCACTGAAATCATTATTTGACGTAGTTACCGAATTAGGAATTAAATCCATAAGCATTTCTAAAATTAAAGTTATGGGTGATTTTTCTTGGATAACTATAAAAAAAAATCTTCGAGAAATATTTTCAGAAAAAGATTCAGCTATAAATATTTGCAATTCATTATTTAAAACTTCTTTAACAAATGAAATAAATAGTTTACCACAGAAATATCATTTATCTACAACGGGCGATCATAAAGGTGTAAGCAAAACTTATTGTCGTATAGGAAACTATTACTTTTGGAAAAATATGAAAGATGATATAAGAGATTTTATTAACAAATGTAAAACTTGTCAAAAGAAGAAAATGACTCGAGTATATCGATGATACTCACTGACACTCCTGGACAAGCATTCGACAAAGTAGCTGTAGATATCATGGGACCTCTTCCCATGACCCGTAAACGGAACCAATACGTACTAACTATTCACGATTTTTTCACTGTCGCTATAGCGGACGTTTTTTACAAAGAGTTTATTTGTCTTTTTGGAGCCCCTCGTGCAATAATTACTGATCAAAAGAGAAATTTTTTATCAGCCGTATTTAAAATAATGGCGAAGGAATGGAATGTTTAAGAATTGACTAAGAATTGAAAGATCTCATCAAGTTTTAATAGAATATCTTAACATGTATTAGAGGTTGGGGAATAAGTTCGTAGCGTTTTTATATTTTCTTTAGTTTTACAACGATTTTTTTGCTGTTTGACACAGTGTATAATATTCATTCGATAGAGCTCATTCTGCTCTACAAAACTATGCTAATCGTCTTTTTGAGTAATTTAATTTTTTATTATAATACTTTTGAGGCTTAGAGATGGAATATCCAAAAGATAAAAATCAACATTTTAGACACCTGTTCTTGTCCGCTTTTTATCGATGCCAAAAAGATGCTGAAGCAGCCCGGGACATTTGCAACGCATATGAAGAAGGTGTCATAAGCGAGTCTACATCATGGAAATCGATTGCAAAGTTAAAAAATGGCGATTTTGTCGTCGACGGCAAGTCTTTCTAAATTCGACGAAGATCGTCTCAAAACACTTTTGAAGGAAGACGGTCACCAAACAAGTCGTGAATTAGCTGAAAACATGAACTGCGATCATTAAACGAATCTTAATCATCTTCATTCAATAAGATTTGCCGATAAATTGGTAGCCTGGGTGCCTCAAGTGTTTAGTGAAAACAACAAAGAAAATCGCTCGAAAGAAATGCCATGGTTAACAAGGAGTTCTATAAATTCCAGTTACACTGCGTGAAAGAGGTTATTCGACTGAAAAAACCCCATCGACAAAGGAAACCATACTCCTTTACGGCAACGCCTGGTTCTATGTTACACAAGTCGTCAAAGCCGCACTCCAATAGTTCGAATGGGAGGTCCTTCAGCATCCGCCGTATTCTTTGGACCTGTACCGACAGATTACCATGTTTTCTGTTCCCTGTCGAACCATATTAAGGGCGTTACCTTCGACAATGAAGAGGACTTTAAAAACTGGTTTAACAACTTCTTCGATACCAGACCGGGCGATTTTTGGCGGAACGGCATCGACTGTGTAGTGGGCGGTGCCTGCGGTTGTTGATCGGTTTCCAGCGATGGTGACTAGTAGATGTGTGAGGGCGTCCCACATTGACACGATCATGTATATATAGCAGCCGAAAATGGATGCAAAGTGTATCCTCGAATGATCGTGTCAATTACTGTTTTTATAAGGTATACAGGCTCGGTGTGACGGCCGAAATTTCGACGTTTTATCATGAATTTTTTCAAATATGAAAATAAAGTACGATCGTTTTGAAATGTTTGCATGTTTTCATTGGTGTCTTGAAGTGGGCAACACAAATTTTTTTTAAATTAATTTTACATTAATTTGTTAATAATTTTATATGTCCAAGTTGAGTCCTCGAAAAAAAGGTGAGTTGTTTCGGGAAAACACACAGCGTAGTCATCTGAAATAAAATATTAAAGAGATTATTGTTCTGTAGGCTTCATCCTAATGAACTAACTTATAATATGCATATTAAAAAAAAAAAAAAAATAGCGTACTTGTAAAGAAAAGGTTTTCAAAATAAAATTTTTCTTTTTATAAATTGTTTAAAACAATTAATTTATTATTAAAATATTGACTGTTTTAAAGGGTACACATTTTGCTATTTGTGTCTAAAATAACGGGTTAAATTTATATCCAAATCGGTTGACTATTTTTCAATCAGTGCTTCCCCATAATTTTGACCCAAATTTCCCGAATTTCACACCCAACACTCGTCGTACAAACAATAATATGTAAGGGAATAGTCCTCGCCGTCCCTTTTCGTCGCCTATTATGCTTAACATCCCCTCCATCGTCTCTTCATTTCCTAACATTTCTTCTAGAAACTTCCCGATTATTCCTGATCATGAATAAAGACTCTTCCTGCACTTTTGGATCGGGAAAGTTCGAGAGACTTTGATAAGGCCACACAAAGGCGACAAGCCCAGACGGTGTAACCTTACAGCTTAAACAAACACTCTAATCTAACGAAACGGTTTCTTTCTCTTTCGTCCAACGATACATTCTTTCACTCACCTATACTTATACCATCACACATATAACATAAAGAAAATATTTACTTGTTGATAATTATAAAGAAATCGTCTATTAATAATTCTAGAAACCTCCACACATGCACATTTCTCGAATTTCCCCAACCCCACAATATTAATAATGATTTGGAAAAGAGAAAAACTGTCAGAAACCACATCGTTATTAGTATCTCATGTGTAAATCTATTTATTCTTTATTTTTTAAGATATTACAAGGATTTGGTATGAATTGATTTTAAAATATTTCTAAAATGTAACGTATTTTGGTGATATTATTGTAAACATAAATGTAGAAAGTCAATTTTGATATTTCATCCAAATTTGTGATATTATTTATGAAAAACAATATTTTCGGGTTTAAAGCAAACTCATATAATTTTAATTAGCGATAATCCTAATTGGCTCGATAGAATTGATGGTATTATTAGACGGTGTAATAACCACAAACGCTTATCAGTCGTAAGTCTCCTGCTTACATCAAACACTCGATATACGAAACAAAAAATATAAATAGTATAAAAAGTTTAAACAGCGTTATAGGAAAACAGTCGAGGTCGCAACAGGTATCTATAAATTAACGGTTTTATTGTTCGGCTAGAAAATTTGAAATTGGAATTAACGTATCGCAACGCACTTGCGATCGAAGATAAACAAACGAGTACGTTAGATTAATTTAGCTGCTAGTACACGATTCGTCATACCGTTAGAAGGATCATGTAGATTTTGAACTTACTAACGTTCGAATTTAAAATATACAATGAAGTTTTGGAACTTATAATTAAATTATAAACAAGTTTATGGAACTTATAATTAAATATATTATTATTTCTACTAAAGACAAATGTAGGGCACTGAATATACTCCACTCTCAACTTTTATCTAAAAGCAATAAAATTTAAACTGTAAGTCATTAAGAATACTTTAAATAGTTAAGATATTAGTATAATTTCGCAACGTTTATTCGCGTTAACTTTATACTTTCTTAAAACAATTTAATATATATAACGATTTAAGAGTATAAAGGTGTGAAAGAAACGCATCGCAGAGGCGGTAATAAACGGTGAGACACCTTATTTCTTATTTAATCCGAATATTCGAACAAGGCGATCCCACGTGCGTTGCCCGTGGTCGAACGCTGATAGTAAGGTGTAGACTAATATCAATCAGAGTTTTTATGCTGCAAGGCTTTTCCCTGACAAGCCAATTAAGCATTGCACTTCTATTGGCTCAACCAAGTGTTTTTTATTTATTTTAATTAACCTTTTCACCTTCCTCATAATTAGCTTAACCAAATCGCCGGAGGACTCCATGTTGTAGGAATTTTGACAAATACATTTTGGTGCCTCCTGTGAGGTGTGAAATCCTGATTCCTGGTTTGAGTGAAGCTGCATATTCGGCATCGTTATTGAGAACCTCTACTTCCTGAACATACACGCTACCAAGTCGAGTTAGTCATCACAAAGGATTCGGAATAGGAGATAAGAAGATTTAATCATTTGTGCGTACGCTTATGCGTATCCACTTTAAGCATTACTAAATATTCTATAAGAAATTATGGCTTCGAAACCTGTAGAAATTCGCAATTTCTAATATAATTCTTATTCTTTATTCTCATCTTTCCCACTAAACCATTATATTAAAATCGGAAGCATCTTATTCGATTCCATTTCAAAATTTAAGCAAAGTAACGTATATTAGTAGAATTCGAAAACCGCTTTGTCCTCGGACAATGGGCGATAACATTTTCGGCAGCTACGTCGCTTAGCAACGGTACATTCCTGCAAAACATAAGACTAGGCTACAAAGCGACGTGACGTCAGCAGTGACGATAGATAAGGAAACCCGACATTTCGATAAACACTACATCCTCTATACCGGTTCATAACACAGGCTCGTAACCGCGTGATCGGAAACCCAACGCACTATAATAAAAATTTATATATCGAAATCTTCACACTCACCATAATTTAAATTAATCCGCTTTCGAGGAGTAAGATATTTAAAACCTGTAAACGATGGAACCAAAAGAACTTTGGAAAGAAAGAAGGTTGCGAAGGTCATTAAAAATGCAATTGACAATTCTAGAACAAGAAATTGCGGAGGAGAAATTAGATGCAATAACATTAATAGGTCGATTTAAAAAAATCACGAAACACTTAGACGCATACGAGCAGGCACAACTGGAGTGTGATGATGAGGATGTGGGGGAGGAAGAAGTCCGCGAATTAACACTGATATTACGCCGGTACCATGCAATAGAAGCGAGAACCCAACCAAATCCAACACCCGTGGCTAACATCGCGAGCGATATTAGCGTAACTACAGATGACACCAGTACAGTCGAACGACAGGTTAAATTTAGACGAATTGACGTACCGAAATTCGACGGAGATTTAGAAAAATGGCTCTCATTTAAGAATAGTTTTTTTAACCCCTTGCACTATTCGGAACCTCAGGAAACGCCAGGCCAAACGCGGCTGCCTCGATCATCGCGGTGAAAGGCGAGCGACGGAGCGCGCGTGCCGAAATTTGAAACCTATTTTCACGACCGAACGCAAGATGTCGAGTACGAGTCGGACTCGTGATATTCATGTTCGGCCTGAAATGTCGAGTACGAGTCAAGCTCGTGATATTCATGTTTGATCTGGAACTGAACAACGAGCCCGACTCGTGACATTCATGTTTGGCCTAAAATTTTCATCACGAGTCAGACTCGTCAAAATAGTGCAAGGGGTTAACCCTGATAGACGCGCGGACCGATTTGTCCGATTTAGAAAAACATACGTATCTCCGGGAATCATTGAGTGGCCACGCGTTCGAAACGATCGAATTATATCCGGCAGATGGATCGAATTACAAGATCGCGTGAGAGACATTATTGAAAAAGTATGATCGAAATCGCGTAATTTTGGTAAGAATCATCGACGTGGTTTTGGATCTGAAATACTCGGATACTACGGACAGGTCGGTAAAAGAGATACAAAAACTTATAAGTACTACGAAAGCACATTTCTATACGATTAACTCATTCAACGCGTCCCACGCCATACAAGTTCGCATCGTCGAGCGCCTTTTACCCCCTAACATTCGGAAGGAATGGGATCGACGACTCGATGCAGATAATTACTCGACCCTCGAGGAGCTTTACGAATTTTTGAACGAAATTGAATCAAGCAACATCGTATTAGCGAATTTTCCAGCGTCTACAAAAGACGAAATTTGCGAAAAACGTGAGTTTATCGCACCGACAGAACTACAGTCACATTCGGTGTAGCATCAATAACTTTTCTCGCCATCCGGATCATAAAACAGCTCGCGAAAGACGAAGGCGCCAATTACGCGTTCAGAGCCGAAATTGAGCCGTTCAGTGCACACATCGATTAACTCCACAAAACAAAAAGTCGAGAAAAGCGATGAAATAATGTACATTGTTTTTTTAAAATTCCTGTTATAATATAGACTCACATATATAATGTAGAATGCATAAATACAGATATAGCTTTCATTTAACGGTGTATAAAATTAACAAGAAAGAATAGCCAAAAAATAATCGTCAGTAATGTTACAGTTTTTATGTGACTGGTGGAGTTAATCAATTTGGCAACTGAAAAAAGCAGTAAAGTTAAATTCAATCTTTAAATTTTTAAGTTTTTTATTACAGAAAAAGTTAGTTATTATATATTTTTATTACAGCTTTTCTTTAAAAATGAATGTTGAAAGTTCTGTTATAATATATTATTTGCGATTAATTCATCAGGAATATTATAAATAATGTTTTCTTCATCAGCTGTATGTCAGGATTTGTCATTTCGATTTGTTATCAAGTTTTTATAGTAATCATGTTTAACAGGAGGAATGTATTTTAGCAAGTTCATCATGTCTCTCCATTTTTCCCTTGTCACAGTTCTACCTTTAGGATATAATAAAAGCTGATCTATATTTTTCAAACTTTGCGGTCTACCTAATACAGATTTTCTTAAATTAATGGCTTTAAATTCTGTATCTTTATTATAATCACATTTGAATTGTATGAGATGGGGTTTGGACCTTTCTTACCTTATCCAGCGCATTTTAAGCCAATTTACTGGAAACCCTGTGAAGGTTACTTTTCTGTTAATGATTGATTGTTCTAAAGATTTTGTTGAAAAAAAATCTTGGTGAGTCATTTGGATCAGATGAAATGGCGCTTTCTTTTTACATGTTTTGATTATATCGTACCAATCATCTGGTGAAAAAATGTTTTGATTTTTTTTCGCACGTGACTCAATAATGGCAAAATCTGAGTAATTGGGCAAATAGCTGTGCCCACTTACCAAAAATTTCATTTCAATTGACTCAGCTCTTATTTCCGTACTTTGAACAAGTTTCAATAAACTTAAGATAGTTTTAATATTTCTGTTTTTCCCGGTATATGAATCCGAATATGTTATTATTTTTTCAAAGTTTGTAGCGTCAAATTGACTATGTAAACTATAAAATGCCTTCATGGCAGTCTCTCTCTCATCCGAAAGAATTTTTTGGTTGCACTTTTGACGGCATTTGCATTTTATATCGACAAATGTTTTTGCAGGTATTAAATTTCCTCCCCTATTCCTATATGCCAAACCTTTTGTTTTGTTATGCTTTTGTAAATTTCGTGTCCATTTATCAGGATTACAACTTCTTTTCCTCCCAATCAATGTGTTTGTTGGGAAATTTGTACTGTTGCAATCAGATGAATCCGAGAAAAACGATAAACGTCTTCTTGAACCAGACTTTCTGTTGATAAATCATATTGAAGAACCATCACTGTTTTCCTCATCCACGTTGTTATTAGTCTCACTCATCTTGATTATAACGGTATAATATTTATTTCTTTAAAAACAATCTGGGAGTAATGATGAAAAGAAACCAAGAAAATATGTAGTCCGTGTAATATTGGTGAAGTATGTAGTAACATTCAGCGTGCGAGATCACTGTTATACTAACTGCCGTTTGCGTTGCGCTTCATTTTATCTGTTTGCCGATGCGATTTTATTACCAGTATTATTGAGAGGGGGAAGTATCTTCGGCTGTTTAAAAAAAAAGCATTGATGCATGGCAACAAAACTACGATTACATTAGAGTATGGAGTTGATCAAAATGGTTTTAATTTTATCAAAGATTATACACGGGATCGAGGGAGGCTCGATATTCGAAAAGAGTGAAATCATTTTGTAGTTACGTCTTAATAAGTTTATCCTTTATTTGGATTTAATTAAACGGAAGTTATAAGCTCCAGGTGAGGAGCAGATATGTAGGTAACTGGTTAAAAAATGTCTTCTTAAAAAACTGGAAGATCACATACACAGAACAAGGTTGATATTTAAACAGGAGAACTGATATTTTTAACAGAGCGAATGTTCGATCAAAATAAGAGATTATTTAATAACTAGATGATTATATGGTTGATTACACATTAACATTAGGTGGTTATATAAAACAAAAATAAAGAATTAAGTAGGGAAGAAATTCTTCTCTATTACGACGCAAAATATGACTGAACACAATTGATGTAATAAAACAAGATTACGAAATTCGGATTTAATAAACTGATTGCTTTTAATACTGACCAGCAACAAATGACTGATATAACTTTTAATTAATGGACAAGTATAAAGACTGTTGACTGAGAATTTTTGGAGAACCTTTCCGATTTATTAGTTGGCGTAGAATTGAACTAAAACTGAACTTAGAAGTTCCTCGGAGGGTGATTTGGGCATAGGTGGGAGTAACTCTCAAATCAATCCTCTCTACCCGATTTAGCTCCCCGTGCCACTAGCCTTGAAAAGGAATGTGCTGACAACTTTTGATAACTGCCCCGACAGTTCGGCGCCATTCTATCTTGTGTTCATAATTTATCAAAGAAAGTGTTCCTTACAGTTTGCTACAATTTTTAGGCTTAAGGCACGTACAGCGTTATCGGATTGTAAATTCTGCAGGATAGGTTCCTCGAGTTGAATGATAGTAATTACTATAAGCGGATAGTCAGTTTCTCAAATTGAGTGAAGGTAAATATAATAACCAGATACGGAGAAGCAGTTACACGAAGACGTAACAGTATACGAGGTCTGTTCAAAAAGTATCGCGAATTTTGAATTCCAGCGGGTTACGTATATTCGATTTTCAAATATTTTGTGGCGTTATGTTGGTACTCATGTCTTACACTTATGCTGACAAGTTCGGCCACTTTGAATGTTCAGTTAATTTTTGACAGCTATTTTGCTTGGACGTGTTTTAGCCCGTCTTCGATTTTTGCCTATTTTTCGGCTTTTGTACCGAACGCCCGAACCGATAACGCCCCTGCGCACACATCGGTGCTTGTGCGCGAATTTTTGGCCAAAAACAACACAATAATGATGCTGCAGCTACCGTATTCCCCAGATCTGGCCCCCTGTGACTTTTTTTTGTTCCCGAAACTGAAAAGGCTCATGAAAGGACGACGCTACGCTACGATTGGGGAGATAAAGGCAGCATCGAAAGAGGAGCTGAACAAGATCACTTCGAGAATTGGAAAAAACGTTGGCACAAGTGTATAATATCTGATGGTGATTACTTTGAAGTGGACAAATGGGGCTGTGGCATTATTATTGTGTTGTTTTTGGCCGAAAATACGCTCACAAGCAACGATGTGTGAGCAGAGGCATCATCATGGTGCAAAAGCCGAAAAATAGGCAAAAATCGAAGACGAGCAAAACACGTCCAAGAAAAATAGCTGTCAAAAATTAACTGAACATTCAAAGTGACCGAACTTGTCAGCATAAGTGAGGGACATAAGTACCAACAAAACGCCACACAAAAATTGAAAATCGAATATATGTAACCAGTGGAAATTCAAAATTCGCGGTACTTTTTGAACAGACCTCGTAATTCGTTTGATTGCTACGCGTTGGAATAATGAAGGGCAGATAGGAGTGAGGAATATAATTGAAGCACATCAGCAGATACTATAAATATTTGCTACGGAATAAATTCAAAACCATAGGCGCCCGAGCGTCATTAAATGAAGTATAAAACTATATTAACTGCTGCTACTGTGCACGAAGTAAATTCAGCCTCCGCCTATGCGACTTCTTAGAACGCCCGCGATAGTGATTAACACAGCAAAATGCATAGGAGAATAGGTGCGAAAAAACCCCCATCGGGGGGATAAATTCTAATTTATATAATAATTTATATATTCTAGTTTCACTTCGGCCCCGAGTCACTTAAGGTTTTAATCAATTATTATTCACAGTATCATCATTAACGTTAATTATTCCTGTTTTGCGTAAATTGAGTTGTCAGTTGTTAATTATATCATTATTCAATCTATCGTTCTTATTGTGTTGTCGTCTTGTCATTACTAATTATTCAAATATTAACAAGTATTACAAATCAGTGAGTGTAATACCACGTCAGCCACCGACCGGCTAAGGAATACTAATGTGAAAGACATAGCGACCGATTACTTTGAAAAACATTGTAATCCCGAGTGAAGCGTAAGCAACTAATTGAATCTAAGGCCACGTATTTGTTATCAATGTTGTAAATAAATAATTTGTTTATTAAACAATTTGAGAACGAAAGCTCCGGTGAACAACAATTTTCACGAACCACAAAAAATCCTCGACTTGTCCTCATTCATCAGTTTCTTCTTCGATCCTCCTACAATTTGCCATTCTTTATTGTCATTTAATCATTGGAAAAGACAAACCTGCCTGATTCTGGTTAAACTCGGTGAATGCAGAGTTTCTAAAACAGGCTTAGAAAACTAAATTTTAATATACTCGTCGTTTAGGACGTAACAATATACTCTAGTGAAATAAAAAAGAATAAAAAAGTTAATTGAATTAAACATAATTTACAGTAACGAAAATAAAAAATAATGAAGTAAAAAAAATGAAAGAAAAAAATTTCTCCCTGTCGAAGATTAGATAAGGTGACATCAGGGACACGACGACATCAGTTACTAAAGCAAAAAACATAAATAAAAATAAGAATTTTTGGAAAATTTCCCTTATTTGCGCAAATTGTTGACCATTAACAAATTTTCACGTGTTCAATGTATAGCATTCATGGAAGTGCAAAGTTTACAAGTGCGAAAAGTTTAAACAAAACCTGATAAGATTGCATACGGTGAAGCTGTTCTTGTATGAGTGAGATCCGCTTGAAACTTGAATTTGTCTCCTTACTAGAAAGAGTCCTGGCACTGTCGTATGTTACAAAACTTTCTTAATAGAAGTATGTTTCTAGCTATAATTTACTTTTTTATGTGATTTAATTATTGTATGTCACGATGACTCACTCAGAACTGATTAAAGCGTCACGTTTTGGTCACCCCTGGGTTAGACCGCTCGACAAAACGTGTGTCGATCTGCAGTCGATCGGAATTAGGTGATATTTTAAATAAACATACGTACAGTGTGGGAGAGAGCGAGTGAGATAGCTTAAAAGTACAACTGAGATAGAGAGTAGGATAGTATTGTATTTAAGGGGGGAAATACGTGTAAAACGATGTTTTCATTGTGATTTTCATGAATTTTTTTAACGTATTAAAAATTTATGTTATTTATTAATATTATAAAGTCATTTTACAGATATATTTATGAACATTTTCCGAAATTTTTAAAGATTTATCTTGAAAACTAGCGGAGATATCAGCTATCACAAATTGTAGGTTTCCATCCGACTGAGCAGTTTGTGTACATCTTGGAAGCCACAATTTTTATCAGAAATCAATTACAAAGAAAAATTACTTTTTTTTATCTGTGTATCTTCTATTTGAACCTCATTTCCCTAGAAAATATGAAAATTTGTATTTTTTAGGGTGGTGTTAACATAAAGCATGATTTTTTTTCTATTTTTTCATATATTTTTCATTATAAAAAAAATACTTTAAACAAAGATATCGCTTAGGATTCAGGTTCAAATAGAACGTAATTATATAAAGAAACTATATTCCAAATTTCAAAATGATTGGTTAAAAACTTTGTAAGCTAGAGTGTACACAAATCCGAAAAAAGTCGTTTTGAGAAAATCGCGTTTGAAAAAACTCGACCGTTCCGTATTACATGTCGCGCGTTCCGACATTTTAACGACGGACGCTCACTTAATCGCTTATAACTTTTGAACAACTTGGATTTGTGACTTAAAATTTTATGACTATATTTTTTAATAATTTTACAAGCGATTTATAAAAAAAAAAATTAAATTTTTTGAAGCCTCTACAAGTATTTCCCCCTTCAAGAGAGACTAGGGTGGTGGTTGATTAATATAAATAAGCAGATAGCAAGAGAGCGTTAGATTAAAGAAAAAGAAGAAGAAGTCGAAAAGAAAGAGAGTAAATCACACATACACACACACACACACAAAGAGCGAATAAAGAAAAAGTTTATTATTCAAGCAGCGAACATATCTTACTATATTATTATCATTTTTGTAGCTCATTTATTAAAATATATGTTATTTTAATAAAATTATAAGAATTTTTACCTTTCGTTCGTTAGATATACTTTCGGAAGACTAACAAGAAAAAGGGAATCTTATATAAGCATACATCCGTGCATTCGTCGTTCTGTTTATTTACTATTACTACACCTATTCATACCCACAGCATGTCGATGCGAGATTTAGAACTGTAATATTATCATGTATAACTCACAATTATATTGTATATAATTATACATATAATTATACATATAAATATAATATAAGTTGTATAATTATAACTTAACAAATATATTGTATATAACAAAAGAGATTTTGTACCGAAAGTTTCTTACCTTACGAGCAAATAAAGTTTTTTTATTTCTATTGACTCAAGAACCATGTGTTTTATTTTATTTAATTAATCCAGATATTACAGGTTCTCTCTCTTTCTTTCTCTTTCTCTCTCACTCTCTATAACTTATTCCAATTACCAGACCACTATATATGTTAGGAATTTGCGTTCATACAGACCTCGTTAGCTTTCTATAAAATTTCCGATGCGAGCTAATAGAGGAATCTAAAAAATATTAATTTTAAGAAATTGTATTTTATAAGCATCGTTCAATAAACATTACTTATAGTTATTGCTTGTTTCCTTTCGCAAAAAGTTTTACTAATGTGCAAGTTATTATATAAACCAGCTTCTTATTCTTAAATTTAAATTTTATTTTTGTATTTCTTATTTTTGAAAAAAAAAATAAATTAAATAAAACATACTGTACCTAAGGGAAAAGAAAAAAAGGAAAAATGTAAGTGTAAAAAAGGATATCTATGTAAGTTCTACCTCAACAAAAATTACTTGTAATTCTCATTGAGAATTGCTCGCATATTTCTGTAATATTAAATAAAAAAATACTATAAAATGAGAATAAACATAAGAACTTAATGTTTGACGTGATTTACATTATTGACAATAATTGAAAAAGAAATTTTGACAGTAAATTTAGCTATTTTTCGATAAATAAAATATTGTAATTATACAAATGATATTCACGTGTTCTGAAAATTAATTATATTTTCATGACGACAGTATATATATCGTAAACGAAAATAAAGTAACTTGTTAAGTGAATACATAGAAAAAACAATTTTGTGAAAGGAATTATATTAATAAATATCTTGATAAAATATTTGAATTAATTTAGGGAGGGGAGAGTCAAACGTTTCGTATTAATTTATTTCAAAATCATAAATAGTAAACACGATTTAACGACTTATTTCAAGAAGATAAACACTGAACATATTGAAAGCATATTGAGAAACTAGGAAACAAGAGGTACACAAAATCAGGACGATTCTTACTCAAGACGTTGAAGATAACAGGCAACGATTTTCTGACACGAATTAACAAAATGCCTAAAGTTAACATTTTTAAAAACTATTGGGAAAATAAATACCCTAATGATATGGATTTATTATATCCTTTGCTTTTGGGAATAATTATGCTCGTCATCAGATATATGTTTATAAGGTAAGACTTTTCATATTTAACAGAATTATCGTTTTACTTTTTTATTAATTTTCATAGGAAAGTCATTCGATATTAAACGTCTATGAATGAAAGTTTCGTATAACAATTGTTTCTATTTTCCTTCATTTTTGTGTGTATAATATAAATTTTATATTTATGATATATAATATATATATTTGTATATAGAATTAATGTAATGTGATAATAATTTCATTCCTTAATTTTATTAGATTCTCGTAGAGTATGGGATCTGGTTAATGTTGATTAATATAAACTTTTTGTTTGTTTGAAAGAGAAGGATTTTATTTTAATTTCTTTTTAACACACATAACATTAGTCAAAAATCATCTTACAATAACTTAACCAAATAAGATATAGGCTGTGATTGATTAATACTTACTCGCGTATAGAAAACGGTCAGAATAACGACGATCAAATCATTTTCAATTGTTATTCAAATGTGATTTACTCTTGAACGTAGTTTCGAATAGAAAATATTTTTAACGAAATTTTCGTTCGACTGTCTCAAATATAAACATCTATTGGTTTGTATTAATATACGATTTCGGTTCAGTATTTAGAATTTATGACTAATACTTTTAATTTAATGTGGGAACGAGTACCAGAATTTTAAATAAAATAAGCATACGTGAAGAATTTGACTGTAGGGCCTTAGAAGGCTGAATTATTAGACGAATCCCTTAAAAAATAGTTCATGATTAATCTTCGAGTATTTGTCCGGTTAACAAAATTTTTTACAAATTTTATTCTATTGTTATACAGATTTGTTTTTGAACCTATGGGCAAAAGTTATGGTGTACAAGGTGAACTACATACTGTTTAACGAAATGAAATACTAGAGAACGCTTATGCTAGTGGAAAAATTAATTATAAAACGGTAGATTTTTCTTATTAAAATAAAATTTTATATTTAATGTAGCGATATATTTTTATTATAAAATAATTTTATTTTTAAGATAGTAAAATTATCTAAACAGCTACACTGGTCTAAAAACGTAGTAAAACAGTGGTTCAAACTTAAGGGTTCTGAAGAGGAACTACCTGATTTAAGACATTTCTGTGACAACTGGTAAAATATATTAAGAGTGAAATATTTTTCATAATCCACACTCATATTTCATTAATCATATTACAAGTACTCCTCTTTGCTATTCTATCCATAGTTACAACTTTTCCTGCTAAAAAATTATAAAATCTATTACTTCTTTTTTCCTTTTCCATTTCATTATTCATACAAATTATTAATAGTTAAAATAAATAAGTCTCCTTAAAGATTTCTATTTTTACAATATTTAATTTTCAATTTAAATTTTAGTTGGAGAGGTTTCTATGCTACATGTACATTCACATGTGGCATTTTTATTTTTTGGAATAAGCCATGGTTATGGGATATGAAAGAATGCTACTATGATTATCCTTTTCACGAAGTAACTAATTACATGTGGTGGTTTTATATTTTAAATATGGCATATTACTGGAGTAGAATTATTATCCATTATTTTAGTACATACAAAGAAAACTTTATGTAATTTTTTTTTCATAATATGGTCCTCCTTGCTTATTTACATTTAGCATGGTATGTAAATTTAGTCAGACTTGGCATATTAATTATGATCGGAATGGTTTATAGTGAAATGACTATGACGACTCCATGAATTCCCGGTACGCCTGGACAAGCCTTGAATTTCGCGCAAATCTTCGATGTAAGGCCGAGAGAGAGTTAAGGGCTATCCGCTTCATCTCCGTTGCGACCAAAGGAAGCCCTGCCTTCAGTGGTAGCTTCACCACGTACCGACCTCACCCATCTCTCCGATGCGTCTCCTGAAAGATATTCTCACAACTCTCATCTTCCGGCTTCAACCTTCTCGGTTCAGCCGACACTTCCTCCATCTCCCAAAACCGCTGCAGCATTTGGTTCGTCTCGTCCTGAAGTGAACAGTGTAACACCAGCGATGGAGAGTCATTCGCAGTTTTCTCCGCCCGCCGTGCAACCCCTCCATCCACCGGTCCGGAGATGATCCATCATAACGCAGTATCCTGTGTGACAAGTCGTGACGACGAGGATTTCCTCAGCTCAGGCCGAAGGAGTTGACCATAGACATCGGCCCCCAAAATCAAGTCGATTCGCCTCGAGAAAACAAACTCCGGATCAGCCAGCACAAGATCCGTAAGAAACTCCCCTACTGAACTGAAATCGAAACTGACAGAAGGAAGCAGCGAAGTTAACTTGGGGAGCACCAATGCATCCACTTCGACCTGAAATGAAACGTCTACAGCCAAACGGATTTTGTCCCGCACGATGGACCGGGCTGTGCCGACGTCTTCTGCTCCAAGTCCTGCGGCGAGCCAGCCCCCTCACTCTCCTGCTTCACCTTAGGTGGTTCGGGCGCTATACTCCAGGTTTCACTTCCACGGGACGTATGGATCAGAGTGTGATGAGGACCATTGCAGACAGCGCAGCGCACCGTAGATAAGCAGGAACGCAAGGGATGTCCTCCGAAACAATTATAGCACGCTCTCAAATTCCTAACCACTTGAATCCGCTGCGGGACAGACCTGGCCTTGAACCGATCACACTTCCACAGAGGATGCAAACCAGAGCAGAATCGACACGGCGCAGGATCTTTAACTACCGTAGTGGGCGCACCCTCCGACTTCGCGTGAAAAACCTTGCGAGGAGGACCCGATTTCGGCGGAGGTGCCGTCCGTTTCTTCCCTCGTGTTTCCCCCGATAACCCGAAACTCCGCGCCCGGCCTTCTAGGAATTCGACCAGTTCATCAAACGTGGGCATGAAGCAAGACCTAGGAGCAGCCCCCGTTCTCCTCTCCAAACCCGACGCCCGGTAGATCCTCTCCCTCGAGACCACTTCGGCATTCCACGCGTTGGCCGTGTCCGGATCCAATCGCGAACTTAACATGATTAACAGAATGGTATCCCAATAATCGACCGCCCAGCCCGCGTTCCTCAAAGAACTAACAATGCCCTGCATTCTATCAAGAAGTGCCCGCAACTCTGCAGTTGACTCCTTCTTTAGACACGGAAGATTCATCATCATCAGGACCTTCTTAAATAGAAAACGCCTCGGATTATAGTACCGTGTCTGCAACGCCTCCCACGTGCTGGCATAATTAGAGTTCCTAGTCGATACGTTCCTGATCCACACCGCGGCCTCACCCTCCAAACAAGATTTAACTGTAACTTAAAAATACTATATATTACTATATATACTATTATACTATATATTCTATTGAATAATATATTAATATTATTTTTTATATAAAATATATAATATATTAAATTAATAATAATTTAATAAATATTGTAATATAATTTCTAACATTATAAATTATAGTATAATATTTAATTATAATTTAATATAAATATATTATACTAATAATAATATTAATATAATAGATAATAAGATTAAAACGGAGAAATTTCCGAATATTCCTTTTAAAAAATGTTTCTTTTCTGTAGGGTGAGATTTTAAAATAATCCTTTAATTACGAGCTCCTTTCATTTGTAAAAATAATAGCTGCAAATTACTACAAATAGTAATAAAAAATTTCAAACGTTTAATTATAAAACTATGAAAATGAAAATAAAATAAAATCGGATGTACCACGTGTGTGCTCGAAAAATTAATTTTTGGTTATTTAAACATTATGAAATAATAGAAGTCCAGGTTTTCGAAAAATTAATTTTCCTTTTGTACTTTCTGTACATATTCGAACGTAACATTATACTTTTCAATATTGGTTGAAAAGCACAATTAATAGTAAATTTTTTCTCAAAGGACAACTATAAATAAGAACAAATGTAATCATTGTTTGTTATTATTTTATTTTTATTTCATAGTTTTCGAAAGAAATGTAATTGAATTCTTTAAATGAACAGTGAAACCTTATCTCATGATTTAAAAAGTTTTGCTTGGAACATAAAACGAAGGAAATACATTTTTCTTTTATATTCGGATTTACAAGAGTGCAACATAGGTACGATAACTATTATTTTTAGTGAAAAACACAATTGGTTAATTTTATTGATAGACATTATTAAATTACGGTCTCTTTAAAAGCGAATAATGCAATAAATATTTTTCTCATTTTAACATGTGTAATTTTTTCCTGGCAACAAGTACGACTGAATTATGTTTTTAAAAATTTGCATAATTAACAAATGCAGTTGCTTTTAGAGGGAAAAAAGCAACGAGTTTTTCACCAACGCGATATTAGAAATATTAAGTGAAACGAGTAAAAAGTAAAAGATCCTGCAAGTAATATTGCTTTTATTGAGTTTAAATTGTATATTAAAGATTTATTTAACCAAATGTCTAACAATTATCTTGCCCAATTGTTCGATATTTAGCTTTTATCAAGGTTTTTGTTTTATCGATTTGTTATTTTATTAATTTTCTTTTTACATGAACCTAATACGTATATATTTGTATAATTTATTGAATAGCTGTTAATAAATGCATTGTCATTTTTGACAAATTAAAACAATTTTTTATAAAACTGTCCCCAATTATTTTTTTTTTAAAAAGAAAATAACATCGGATTCGTAAAAAACGATCTTGACAACCCTCAAATACTAATTTTCCACAAAATAAAAAAACATGTTTGTATGTGTATGTTCCTACACTCATGAAATGCTTTTTACTTTCGTACTGTGCACACATACGTTCATGTGTTTTCTCACCCTACCTGGTATAAAAATTTTATCGACTACCAGGCTGCAAGGGCTGAAGGAGTTAATATAGAAAATGTACGGTTTAATTACAAATATTACTATTCAATACATATTCTGATATCTAGTTACAATGCAGATCAGTATGATGTGTGATTCCTATTAGGATTTAAGTATTTTGCTTTCTGGCTTTCTTACTAAATTATGACAACTGACTATATAACAACTTATATACTAACTGAGAATTATATCAACTAACTATGTCAATTGACTTGTACATCTTCCGTTACATGTGCATTGTTTCCTCATCAAAAGCTATCCAGCGAACTTGTATTAAGGTAATGCAAAATAATGGCTGTTTCCAAATAAGGAATCCGTTTTTGAAATGGCCATTATTTTTGGACTAACATAATAGAAGAAATAGTATAGAAAATTTCCTTCTTTTAAAATTCTTAAAAATAGAAATAGTTTCCCGAATGTTATTGCTATATAAATACAGAGAAAACCATTGACGGTGTTTTCGAAGGGATTCTTAGACTATTATAAATGGAGCAAATATAATTTATCTTTTTACTTCCTTTCTTGGAAAATTAACACTTAGTATTTTTATAGCTGATCCGTGATAAAAGTGTCATCACCATTTTGAATTATTAGGTCGAGTCATAATTAACTTCCGTTTCTTTATCAGATATATATTTTACTCTCATTAAATAAAAAAATTACAATTATTTATTCCGTTTACACCACCGTTATCTGTAAGCTTCTCCCATATTCCTGGCAGTTTATAAATTCCTTCCTTGTAAAATGTTGCTTGTTTGGACTGGAAGAAGTTTTCTACAGCCTGCGTGATTTGCTCTTCAGAATTAAAAGTTTTTCCATTCAAAAAATTTTGTAGGGAACAGAAAAGGTGGTAGTCTCTCGGGGCAAGATCCGGGGAGTAAGGAGGATGTTGTAAAACAAACGATCCATGCTCGAGAATTTTGTCTTGAGTCACCTCTGCTAAATGTGGTCGCGCATTGTCGTGCAGAAGGATGACATTTTTTCGATTGACGATTCCCTAATTTCTCTAGGTGGCGGATAACGGTTGATTGCGATGTATTCAACCTTTCTGCTATACATCTTGTCGATTGACGTGGATTTTGCTCCAATACTCCATAATTGAAAGGTTGTCGTCGAAGTCGGAAGAACGTTCTGCCCTCGGTTCGTCTTTTAAAGTCATATCTCCAGAACGGAATTTTACGAACCAATTTCTAACTGCCCGATCAGTTATCAATCCTTCACCATACACCCTGCATATTTTTTTGGCTGTCGCCTTAGCACTATAGCCTTGTTTAAATTCTGAAAGCATCACATGACGAATATGTACTTTTTGGCTCTCCATTTCAGAGGATAAATAGCAGTTTATTTTAACGTGTATCATACGAAGTTGTTGACAAAAGACTAACGGAAACCTCGTGTAACTATTGAAATCAAAAACTCATTGTATTGGTAAATTATAACGGGTAAATTCGATTAACAGATTCTACATAGCTGCGTCGGAAGTTACTTATGACTCGACCTTATATTCGGGAGCAGTAGATCTTTAGAATGACCTTTATATCGTATTTTTTCTTGAAGCAACCATGCACATTTTTGGACAGTGCGCGGAATTCAAGAGAATACCGACTGTCGTGCAGTTAAATGAACTGTCTTCAGTTCGGATGACTTTGACACAGTTGAAGTCCCTCTGTCATTGTTGTAAGGGTCACCATGAAGCGTTTTTTATCAGCACGTCTAGTGATGAAGCCAAGAAAACTTTTCCGGAAACGTATCATTGTCATCACAAGCTTCAATGATATACCAGTGTCACAAGATTACAAGCCGGTCATTTTATCCTCCTTGTCTGCCACTGTTTTATCCTCGGCAATGCTGCGCATTATGATTTTTCTCGTATGTTAAAATAGATTTGCGTTTTTGGGATGTATTTAAGGAACCAGATTATAGAAAAACTTATTTTGTATTAAATATGATGAAATCTTCGTATATTAACATTATTCGAACGTATGAATGTAACATTTTTATTTTTCTATCATCTGAATATATTCTCTGAATGAATGTTATTATCACAGAAAGTATTTCAATCTAATATTTTGTCTTTATTACATAATAGATCAGTACCAAAGATAAAATCAGGGTTCTTTTTCTTCGATGTTTTTTCGAAGTATATTATAGAAAGTGTTGCTATATAAAAACGGAACGAAAGTTATAAATCGACCAGCATGTTTTTCGATACCGTTCAAGCCATAAGTGTCGTACCTGAAAATGCTGAGAAGATATCATAGTACATTCTTGAAATCCATAAAACTAGCAAAATAACAGACTTATCAACCAAGAGGATATTCAAGAGGTTTCGGTGTGACGAAACATGCGGACGACAGACCCTTCAAGTGGTGTTAATTTACTAAGCAAACACATGCATTCCTATTTTGAGAGAAGATTATTCCCAGAGCAAGTGGCTAGCAGACAAAACATATTTTCTTCTTTTTATTAGGATTTTGTCCGGTAATAATATTATACCTTTTTTTCTTATTGCTATTTCTAGGATCGATTTATTGTTTTTACCGAGTGTAGGTGTTTGCAAGCCTCACCCTCTGAACCCTCTTTTCTTTATCTGGACTTGAGATCAGTTCTAAATGTTAACTAGGCGGAGAGTCTTGACGTCAATGGCACATCGATTTTTTCAAGCAGTTCACCCATCACTAATCGTACTCAGCGCTGCTTGACTTAATGATCGAGCAGGAACTAGTGCTGCAACCGCGCCATGGCCGTGGACGACATATTTTACCAAAGTCCAAATTTCGTCCAGTCAATCTCTAATACCAGATATACATTGAAGAGAGTGTTGCGTATCCTACGCAAGCGAGTGAGTGAGAATCACCTGGATGTGTCGAGACGTATCGACGCGTGCCGAGATATAGCGACAAAGAAACATCTTAGTTACGGTGTAACAAAGGAGCGCAGCGAGCTTCTTGCAGGGCGCCTTCGTTCTTCTAGCACGCGTTCTCCCACCATTTCTATTAGGCCAATCATATGCATCGACAGCTACGTTATCTAACTTTTCGGTAATTGGTCCGCGCGTTGCATCGTCTTTTTCTATAAAAGCCGCGTGCTTTCACAATTAAATGCTATTCTACCACGAGACCTGCGAGCGGTCACATCCAAGAGTTCTACACTCTTTCGCTACTATTACATCAGTGGAACAAAGGAACAAAGGAAGAAGGCACGTGGTCAGAATTATATTCTGCTTTTGGAATAATATCATCGATAGCTGCCGATAGGCAAGTCAGCGACACATCATCATCAACTGTATTTCAACCAGGGTTTTTATACCGAAAGGCTTTTCCCTGCAACGAACCCAATAAATCGTACTTATTAGTACTGACTGGGCTCAAAAAATATATTTTAATTTATTTTCACCTACCCTCATTCCTCATAGATAAACGATTCCCAAAATCCACCTATAGGTGCATTTTCGACGACAAGAAAACCACCGGAGTACCGATACAAGGCGTCGGTCGTTCAACATGGAGACTAACTAAGTTTGGCACGGGTCCATATGGCGTCACTCAGGTAGCAATGTTAGAAAATTTAGACCAATTTTAAAAGCATTTTAGCAAGGCTGTTATTTGGATATTTTATTTTTTACTATTATTATTATTGAAGAAGAAATAATGGTAGACACTTATGGCGGTTTTGAGGTTAATTCATAAACTTTTGAAAGTGCCAAAAAATGTCAAATTTCAGATGTTTTTTGACAAATCTAAAATTTTAATATCGTTTATTATAGTATAAGAAGCCTACAGTTATTACGGCAGATATTTTTTCCGGTAATAACATCACAACAGACAGCGAAACCTTAGCCCGAGCTTACGTATGTATATCAATATTCTATTTTATTTTAATTGATTCTTTATCTTTTCCAGAAATTTAAATATTAAAATAGGTGTCACAGGAAATTTAGACGGGTTAAAAATTCTTCTTGAACGTTATTTTTGAACTAGTTGGACGTTTCGTCCCTTTATTGGGACTTCATCTGCAACTGAAATTTATTATGACTTATAAATATATATAAAAAATTACAAGAAATTAAAAGAAGTTATTTTTATATCTTGATCGTTATCGTTCACGAGTCTATATAGATTTTTGTCCTCGAATACATACATTTATTATTATAAACTGCACTTAACATTTATAAGACTTTATCCTAAGAACCGTTAAGCTACAACATCTAATCAAACGAGAAACAAGACTCGTATAAATAACTCGACTAATATAAATAAGCAAATAGCGAGAGAGCGTTAGATTAAAGAAAAAGAAGAAGAACTCGAAAAGAAAGAGAGTAAAACACACACACAAAGAGCGAATAAAGAAGAAGTTAATTATTCAAGCAGCGAACATATCTTACTATATTATTATCATTTTCGTTGCTTATTTATTAGAATATATTTTATTTTAATAAAATTATAAGAATTTTTACCTTTCGTTCGTTAGATATACTTTCGGAAGACTAACAAGAAAAAGGGAATCCTACATAAGCATACATCCGAGCATTCGCTCTGTTTATTTACGATTAGTACACCTACTAACACATAAAGGATATCGATGCGAGGTTTAGAACTGTAATATTATCATGTATAACTCACAATTATATTGTATATAATTATACATATAATTATACATATAAATATAATATAAGTTGTATAATTATAACTTAACAAATATATTGTATAACAAAAGAGATTTTGTACCGAAAGTTTCTTACCTTACGAGCAAATAAAGTTTTTTTATTTCTATTGACTCAAGAACCGTGTGTTTTATTTTATTTAATTAATCCAGATATTACAGATTCTCTCTCTTTCTCTCTCACTCTCTATAGCTTATTCCAATTACTAGAGCACTATATATATTGGAGGAATTTGCGTTCATACAGACCTCGTTAGCTTTCTATAAAATTTCCGATGCGAGCTAATAGAGGAATCTAAAAAATATTAATTTTAAGAAATTGTATTTTATAAGCATCGTTCAATAAACATTACTTATAGTTATTGCTTGTTTCCTTTCGCAAAAAGTTTTACTAATATGCAAGGTATTATATAAACCAGTATTTTTTTCTTTAATTTTTAATTTCATTTTTTTATTTCTTATTCTTGAAAAAAAAAATAAATTATATAAAACATACTGTACCTAAGGGAAAAGAAAAAAAGGAAAAATGTAAGTGTAAAAAAGGATATCCATGTAAGTTCTACCTCAACAAAAATTACTTGTAATTCTCATTGAGAACTGTTCACATATTTCTGTAATATTAAATAAAGAAATACTATAAAGTGAGAATAAACGTAAGAATTTAATGTGTAACGTGATTTACATTATTGACATAAATTGAAAAAGAATTTTTAACAATAAATTTAATTATTTTTTGATAAATATAATATTGTATAATATAAAAATGATATTTACGTGTTAAGAAGATTAATTATATTTCCTTGCCGGCTGTATATATATCGAAAACAAAAATAAAGCAATTCGTTCAGTAAATACATATAAAAAAAACAATTCCGTTAAAAGAATTATATTTATATAAATATCTTGATTAAATAATTTAACTAATCTAGGAAGGGGAAGCCGAACGTTTCGTATTAATCTATTTTAAAATCATAAATAATAAACACGATTTAACGACCTATCTAAAAAAGATAAACACTGAACATATTGAAAGCATATTAAGAAACAAAGAAACAAGAAGTACTCAAAATCAGGACGATTGTTACTTAAGACGTAGAAGATAACAGGCAACGATTTTCTGACACGAACAAACAAAATGGCGAAACACGAAATTGCTGGAGATTATTTGAAATATAAATTGAATAGCTTAGAGCATTTATTTCTCGCTATAACTTTTGGAATATTTATGCTCCACTTTAGAGATCTTTGTAAAAGGTAAGACTTTTCATATTTAACAGAATTATCGTTTTATTTATTTATTAATTTTGATAGGAAAGTAATTCGATGTGAAACGTTAACGAAATGAAGTGTCGTATAACAATTGTTTCTATTTTTCTTCGTTTGTGAATAATTTAAGTTAAAGTGATAATAATTTATTTCGTTAATTATATTAGATTCTCGTAGAGTATGTTATCAGGCCAATGTTGAATAATACAAACTTTTTTTTTGTTTTCTTTTTTTTCAATTGTTTTTCAATTGTTATTCAAATTTGATTTACTCTTAAACGAAGTTTCGAATGAAAATATTTTTAACGAAATTTTCGTTCGACTTTTTCACATAGAAACATTATCTATTTGTTCGTATTAATAGAAAATTTTAGTTCTCCTATTTAAAATTTATTACTGATACTTTTAATTTTATTTGGGAACGAGCACCAGTATTTCGAATAAAATAAGCATGTGTGAGAAATTTGACTGTAGAGTCTTAGATAGCTGAATAGTTAGACCAATCCCTTAAAAAAATAGAATATGATTCTTTTTCGAGTTTTGGTCCGGTTTAATAAATTTTTCACACAATTTTATTTAATTGTTATATAGATTCATCTTTAAACCTGTGGGTAGATATTTTGGTATAAAAGAAGAAGTAATAATAGTTCCACGAAATGACGTACTAGAGGAAGTTTATGCTAAAGGAAATGTGAATTCTAATACGGTAGATTTTTCTTATGGAAATAAAGTTTTATTGAATGAAGTAGAATATCTTTCTTATTAAATAATTTTATTTTTAAGATAAATAAATTGGCTAAACAGCTTAAATGTCCTAAAAAAGATATAAGAGATTGGTTCGACCTGAGGCTTCTTCAAGAAAATCGACTTGATTTAATAATTTTCAGTTATTGGAGGTAAAATATATTAAGAGTGAAATATCTTTCATGATCCGCACTCATATTTCGTTAATTATAGTTACAAGTCCTCCTCTTTGCTACTTTATCCATGGTTAAAACTTTTCCTGCTGAAAATTATAAAATTGGTTACTTTTATTTTCCCTTTCCCTTTCACTATTCATACAAATTATTAATCGTTAAAATAAATAAATCTCTATAAAGATTTCTATTTCTACAATATTAAATTTTCAATCTGAATTTTAGTTGGAGAATCCTCTATTCAACATGCACATTTGCATATGGACTCTTTATTTTTTGGAATAAGCCATGGTTATGGGATATAAAACAATGCTACAAAGATTATCCTTTTAACGTAGTAACTAATAATATGTGGTGGTATTATATGTTAACTATGGCATATTACTGGGGTAGGATCATCTTGATTATAAGGTCAAGAAGAACTTTAATGGATTTTTTTTATCAAGATGTAGTTTTCCTTACTTTTTTACATTTATCATGGTATGTAAATTTAGTCAAACTTGGCATACTAGTCATATTGGGAATGCTTTTTGGTGATATCCTTGTAGAAGTAAGTCTAATATAATATATTCATAAGTAAGTCTATAAAATATATTCATTAAATTCATAATTAATTCATAAAGAAAATAATTCTTTAAATTACTTAGTTCTTTAATAATTAATTTTAAGAAAAATTTTCTTTTTTCAATATTATAATTATAAATAAATGAATAATGCAGGATTGGTTGTAAGTTTAAATAGGAAAACATTAAATTGACAATTGCGCAATTATTATTTTTCTTAAAAATAGCTAATATTTATTTAAGCAACATTTAAAAGAAAGATTAACCAGTTAGTTGTGGCAATCTTTTTGGAAAATGTGTATTCATATTTTTTTGCTAAATCAACGCGATGACGATAAAATAATATCGAATTAAGTTGCAATTAAATGACTATTTTATTTTTTTGTATTATTACAAATTGTATATTAAACTATTATTTATTTATTTAATTCAAACATATAATTTCATATAAAAAAATTAAATGTATTACTTAAAAAAATGATTAGTTAAATCCGCTTTTATTTAATAGTATTAAGTAAAGCAAGATAATATAATATGAAACTTATACAGTCGAACATGAATATTTTAATTGTTTCCAAATATTTTTTTTCTAACAATATAATCATTTTCTTATAGGATTACTTTCTGAAGATACGTTTTGCAATTAATCCGAAAAATTTTAAACGATTAAACGTGTAAAATCATGTTTAATTAGCCGAGTTCGCTCTACTTTGGTAGCGCTTTTTTATTCTATTTTACCATTTATTATTCTTATTATTTGCATAGTTTATGTTTCCTCTTATTACCCCCAGATTCTCTTGACTATTATTGTATAGAAAATATAATAAGTGTAGTAAATGGATATTCATTAGTTTCTTGTTATTTTTCATCGTACAGGTGTCCAAGTTCGTCGGATAACATTCCTTTTTTTATTTCTAGTGAGATTGGGTGATCGTATAAATTAAATAAATAAACAAACAAAAATAATGGTATAATGAGATGGCACTGTTACGTTCTAGGACGTTTCTTTTCCTCCTGTATTATGATCGATATTTTATTCGTGGAAAGCAAAGGTTTTGTAACACAAGAAAGGTTTATTGTTAAAACTAAAGGACTAAATGAAAAATATTTTTCAGTTTCGCTTCTCACTCACGGCTATAAGCTTAAAAAAGATTCACATAACCTAAACATCAAAAGAATCTTATTTTTCTTATCGCTCTCAAAAAATATATGATCATTTATGAAAGTACAGTTCTTCCATCAACAGACATAGACTCTGGAAATTCTTGGATTCTAATGACATCTGAACATAATCCACAAAAATTTAGTCAACTATTTGTTAAATTCTCAAAATAATGAGCTTTGTAAGCGTTCATGTTCCTATCCAGTATGGAACAAAGTCTACACATTCTAAATACTGATTCGTTATGCAGAAAAGTAACTAGTCTAGGAAGTGGGGGAAAAGAATAAGTCTGGAAGAAAAATCAGAAAGTAAAACAAGTCACTTGTAATTCTTCTATTAAATCTTTTTTATTTTTTTTAATTAATATGTCTGTTTCCTGGAATCTGTATAATAAGAGAATTTTTCTTTGACAATAAGACGTACCGTTAATGTGAAGGAATATATTTAATGATAAACGAGTCCGAGAGACTAACAAAATTAGTTGTAATCGGTGATTAGTATTCTTTGGTTGCTGTTGATCGGAGTTGCTTTGGAGATCTTATTTTCACAGGTATTTTGACATACTTGTTGCTACACGATGCTAGATTATTTATTGTTCTTAAAAGTAGAAAGTTTACTTTATTTTCAAAGTTGGCACAGACTTGTTGGATATTTGTTAGTATTGCAGAAATAATTTTGTTAGTGACTGTACTTTGAATTTACCTTTACATAAAAAAAATATCATGATTTTATATATTAGAAATCACCGAGACAAATTATCTCAGCATACTCAAAAAAAATTAGAAGACAGATGTGCACCACAGAAAATTATTAATTTGTTTTTATTTATATTAATAAAATAAAATAAGCATGATTTTCATTTAATGAATCGTAACAACACTGCGACATTTTAATAGGTGGTAGTTATAATATTTTTCAAATGTTCTGTTCGAGGTTAGTAACATAGTCTATAGTAAACTTTCAATTCGCTGTAGTTGTGTTGAATTTTATTTTCCGGGTAGCTTTTTGTGAGGTTACTACGTTTTCTCTGTGAATCACTCTCTGCATTCAATAATATCGTAAATATCACTCATTTTTCTTGTTTTGTTTTTCTTTAATTAATATGGAAAACACAAAATTTTAATTGCTCATATACTTTTTAGTTATATAATCTACTAGTTTAAAATTTCACGGATTTTTGGAATATTTTTTTCATTATTATTTGTTTACAAAACTCGGCATGATAACACGTTTTCCATTTAAGTACGTGAAAGTTTGTTATAACTAAAAATCTTATAACTTTTAAACAGCCTTGTTAAAAATTCCGTTACTTTGTTAAGAGCTTCAGAAGACTTGTCAGAATAATTTATAAGTTTATCAAAGTATTCTCATCATTTTAGGATATTTTTCATAAAAAATATCCTAAACACTACCTTTGTAATTTAAAATGTTTACTTTCATTTATTAAGTTAATAATTAATATATAGTAATATATAATATATATAATAAATATTAACAATAAAATATAGAAATCTTTAGTTTCACTTCAATCGCGTGTAGGTACTGCATTCTTTCTTCATTTTCTTTCGTTTCGATCTTTAATCATTTTAAAATATCTGAAAATTTACGGATATATTTTGAGCTTTCATTAAAATTGCAATTTAATTTGCGAATTGTAAGTATTTTATCCACATAACGGGTATATTTTATCCACATAACGAGTATATTTTATCCACATAGCGAGTCAAGGTTGCGTCAGGTTCAGTCACAGCTAACTGGTTAATAAATGTTTTATTTTCTATATTTTCATAATAAATACATATTAATGATTAGATAAAAAGTTCGAAATCATAGTTTCTACTTAGAAAAATGATATAATAAATCTTATTTCTTTTTACAGATGAAGAGAATGATACGACTTAGACCTAATATCTTATACTTGAAGTTTATAAATTTTATACTTATTCTAATACGGGTTTTAGTTTGTAATTATATATTTCCAATCTACTTTGTTTACGGGTAAATCTATATCTTTTACAAGCTTTTCTAGAAAAGTTTTTTCTAACAGCGCAATTCTTCAATCACAAACGAAAAATTTTGATTTTCTTTAGTGTCATCGCTGCCGGATTTGAAATGATACAAATTACACAGATAATCACAATAATGTATTTTTTGTTAATTTTAATTGTTATCATGGACATAGTTTGGACCAAGTATTATGTGAGTCTTTTTATTTAGGCCTACGTTTTACAGGTACGTATCTATAGATTAAATTACACTATGTATACGTATAAATTTAATTTTAGGTGTAAAGCTAATTCAATGCCTTTTTTTTTTTTAAGCGATCGCTACTTTTGCTCGTATTCAAATTTCCAGCCACATCTAAAATAGTTTTCTTTTGATTATAAAAAGTATCGTTTAGGAGTTATTCGTACTAATTATCAGGCTAGAAAAAAATTTGAAACGTCGAAAATTGATCGTATTTCAAAAGGAAAAATCGGATGTTTAAATTACTTTTATCACGATTTTGGTGATATAAAAGGACACTCGAACTTATTAATTTATAGATAGATAATAACTATAACTTAATAATATTATTATTATCGATAATACGATTCAAATGTTGAAATTTCCGAATATTTCTTCGTAAAAATGTTTCTTTTCTGTATGGTGAGATTTTAAAGGAATCATCCAATTACGAGCCTCTTTTCATTTGTAAAAACAATAGCTGAAAATTACTGCATATAGTAATTAACAACTTTATACGATTAACTAGAAAACTATGAAAATAAAAATAAAATAAACGCGGAAGTATCTCGTATTTATATCTCGTAAAATTAATTATGGGTTATAATAACATTATGTAGTAACTGATGTCCAAATTTTTGAAAAATTAAATTTTTTTTTTGTACTTTCTATACACATTAAAACGTACTTTTATACGTTTTAATTTTGGTCGAGAAGTACGATTAATAGTAAATCTTTTTTCAAAGGACTACGAAAAATAAGAACAAATGTAATCATTTTTTGTTATTATTTTATTTTTATTTCATAGTTTTCTAAAGAAATGTAATTGAATCCTTTAAATAAACAGTGAAACTTTATTTCGAGATTAAATAAGTTTTGCTTGGAAGGCCATAAAACGAAGGAAATACATTTTTCTTTTTTATACGAATTTACAAGAGTGCAACATAGGTACGATAACTATTATTTTTAGCGAAAAATACAATTGGTTAATTTTATTGATAGACATTATTAAATTACGGTCTCTTTAAGAGAGCATAATACTCTTAATAATTATCTGATTTTAACATATGTAATTTTTGCCTGACAAAAGTACTTCTGAATGATGTTATTTAAAATTTACATAAATAACAAATGCAGTTGCTATTAGAGGGTAAACTGCTACGTGCTTTCCACCCATGCGATATTAGAACTATTATTTAAAGTCAGCAAAAAGTTAAGAATCCATCGAATGATCTTGCGGTTATTGAATGTAAATTGTTTACTGATGATTTATGAAACCAAATATCTAACAATTTACTTGCGCAATTGTGCGCGTTAGCTTTAATCAAGGTTTTTATTTTATCGATTTTGTATTTTGTTAATTTGTCATTTTACTTGAAGATAATACGTATATATTTTTTTAATGTAGTAAATAATTGTTAATAAACGCATTGCCTTGATTGAACAATTAAAAAGAATTTTATAAAACAGTCTTCAATTGTTTTTTCTTTACAAAGAAAATAATATCAAATTCGTAAAAAATGATCCTGAAAACCCTCAAGTACTAATTTTCAAAAAAATAAAACGACATCTTTGTATATGTATGTTCATGCACTCATGAAATGCTTTTCACTTACGTACTGTGCACGTTCACGTGTAGGCGTTCCCTTATCCTACCCGGTATAAGAATTTTGTTGACTTTCACGTTGCAAGGGCTGAAGGAGTTGTATAGGAAATATACGATTTAATTACAAATATTATCATTGACAATATATTTTAATATCTAGCTACAAAACAAATCAGCTTGATTCTAGATTCCTATTATGATTTAAATATTCTGCCTTCTGTCTTGATTATAACAAATTACTGAATTATAACAAATGACTATGTAAATGTAGATCCGTGACTGCAAGACATTGGTAATTCCAGCGCTTATAGATAGATGTCCTTAACGGATAATTTCAGTTCAGTACATGCGAAAGCGTTTTGAGTTTTTTAATTCTCTTGTTTTTTTTCTTCTTTTCTTTGTTATCAATCTTTTTATTCTTCTTCTTAAGGGGTTATACGCAGTTGCGAGGCTCGAAAAAGACGTATTTTCATGAATTATTTCTAGAAACAGTTTTTATTTCTCAAAAAAAATTGTTGGTAATTCAAATAGAGTGAACTTTTGAGAATACAATAGCGCGTCGATTCTGTAAAAATATTAATCTGCACTGCTCCTGTAGATGATTTCCTGAACGTCCTCTAAACAAAGACGTTTGGCGGTGATTTCCATTTTGGCGGTTTGGATTATCCGAAATTAAAAAATATGGTGGATTCTTTTAAAGGATAGATTAATGCAGGTATTAAAACCAAGGAATAATAAAAATTTTGATTTTTGACAAAATGGCGTCTATTTGAAAAAAAGTTGTTGTTTTTGACTAAAATTTTCGCTCTAAATTGTTACAAAAAAATAGTAATAAATTTTTTTAAAAATTATTCCTTATACTTAATACCTGAGGAATATATCTAAGAAGATTGTGTAATAATTTGAAACCGATCGGTTAAGCCGTTTTTGCAAAATCGAGATCACCGACTTTGAAAATACCGTTTTGAGAAAAACGCGTATAAAGTTTCAAAGAGACGTTTACACATAGTTAAAAATTTTTGCTTGCAGCTTACATGAAGTGAAGAATATTTGTCGGATCGATTTGAAATTTTCAGAGAATATACTTAAATATATGTACATTCCGAAAATGCAAAAAAAAATCGATTTTTTGAAAATCCTAACTGCGTATAACCCCTTAAGGAACGCTCACGTTGAATGGCATGTAACTCGTATTTGTGCAGTAGAATAGTTTATCCCTTATATTCGATTATGTATCCAGGATAGTTCTTATTAAATAATTATTATTAGCTTGTGTGAACCAAGTAAATGCCAAACGTCTCTCTATAAGTTATCTCCATCAGGTTATGGGCCGAGAAAATAAAGATGGCCGGAGCACATAGAATCCAAAGTATAGAAAAACTTACGGAGGATAATTACGAATTTCGGAAAATCCAGATAAAAACGTTTTGGTATTTAATGATTTATGGAGATTCGTAGACGGTACTGTGATAAAGCCTGCTGAAAATGCAGTGGCGTGGATAGTAAAGGATCAGAAAGTATTAACGTATATATAGTTTTGAGAGTGTCACGTGGCCGATTAAATTACGTAAAAAAGGCCGAGACTTCGAATGCCGCGTGGGATGGATTTGAAACGTATTCACGAATCCAAGGGACCCGTTAGAAAAACAACTCTATATAAACAATTATATAGAATGAAAAAGGAATCAGGGGACGCAATGAGAACGTACATGAACGAATTTACAGCACAAACAAATCCGAACAATTAAGCGAAGCGGGCATTAAATTACCGATGTACTGTCGATAATGTTGCTCTCTTCTTTACCAGATAAGTTCGAAAATTTGACGATAGCAGCATTAAAAAATTGGCATAGAACCTCAACAGCTGTAAAAAATGAATAAGTGCATTTAATTGATAGATATTTGCTAATTCAAAATCCATATTTTTTAACTTTTTTAATTAATTATTTAATTAGTTATTGATAATTGAAAATGTGAAAACTTTTTTTTTATTTCTAAGGAAAGCAACGTAGTTTGCAATAACAGAAAAAAAACGAATAAGTGCGTTAACTTGCTAACAAAATGCTTATTTAAACTCTATAATTGCTAACTTTATTAATTAATTTGTTAATTAGTTATTAATAATTGAAAAAACGGAAACGTTTTTTCTCATTTCTAAGCAAAGCAATAAAATTTTTATTGTTTTTTGTTTTCAATCAATTGCTCATTTTTTGTTTGTCCGGCTCCTCAACTTTATTTTATTAAATATTTTTTTATTTATCATTAATTAGTTGAAAATAATGATTGCACTTTGAATAAAATTATAAAATGTTAGCTTCATGAATGGGAGATATGTTATACGCATGCGCATTAACAAATTCATATTGTAAGCGCTCTTTGAAAAAAATGAAAAGTAACAACCTATGAGGTAATGAGAAGAAATAGATAAATCGTTCATAATGTATAAACAGTAGCTAAATATTTCGTAAATTATCATTTTTATTCGTTAATAAGAACGTTTATTGCAGGCCCTAAATGCGATACACGAAGGCTAAGCTTTACTAGGGTTTAAAAACTAAACTTTATTTATTTATTTATTTTTTTGTTTGTTTTTCAGTTCTTATCTCAACAACCAAAAGAAAGTCACTAAATTTTGTTTTAATTAAGGTAAACAGTTAAATTTAGGTCTTATATATTTTAACATTAATATTATTATTTATTTATATATTTATGGAAAATCAGAAAAGCAGTGTAAGGTCTATACATATGCTAAGTATATTAAATTAATTTTACCAAGTGATAAATTTATGGTTTACGATTACAGTTATTAGTCAACACTCACAATTTTTTATCCCCAAAGTAGCAAAAAAAAATAATAAAATTTACGTCAAAATTGGGTGAAGAAAGAACAGTTTTTTTTAAATTAAAACCAAGTTTTAAGTTAAAACAAGGAAAGTTAAACCACACACACTTTAAAGTTAAACCAAGGAAGATTTGAAGTCCCCGTGTACACGTAAGAAGCCTGGATTCATAAAATGCAGTATGTGCCGAAAAAACTTATGTTTCGTGTGTCTATACGAGAAATATCATCCCGAAAAATGTTCAGGCACGTCAAAAGATTAATTTATGTTACTTTTGTTATTTATGTTATTTGTTATATGGTGACATTTATACCAGTTTCTTTTTCTTTAATTAAAATTTTATTTTTGCATTTCTTATTCTGGAAAAAAAAAAAAATTAAATAAAACATACCGTACAAAAACGATAAGAAAAAAGGAAAAATGTAAGTGTAAAATAGTATGTACATGTAAGTTCTACCTCAACAAAAATTACTTGTAATTCTCGTTGAGAATTGTTCGCATATTTCTGTAATATTAAATTAAAAAAAAAACTATAAAGTGAGAATAAACCTAAGAACCTGTTGTTTGACGTGATTCACATTATTGACATTAATTGAAAAAGAAACTTTGACAGTAAATTTAATTATTTTTTGATAAATAAAATATTGTAATTATACAAATGATATTTACGTGTTCTGAAGAATAATTATATTTCTTTGTTAGTAGTATACATATCGAAAACAAAAATAAAGCAATTCGTTCAGTGAATACATAAAAAAAAAACCAATTCCGTGAAAAGAATTATATTTATAAATATCTTGATTAAATAATTTAACTAATCTAGGAAGGTAAAGCCGAACGTTTCGTATTAATCTATTTTAAAATCATAAATAATAAACACGATTTAACGACTTATTTCAAGAAGATAAACACTGAACATATTGAAAGCATATTGAGAAACTAGGAAACAAGAGGTACACAAAATCAGGACCATTGTTACTTAAGACTTAGAAGATAACAGGCAACGATTTTCTGACACGAACTAACAAAATGGCTGAAGATGAAAATGTTGGAGACTCCTTGAAAAATAAACGGAATAGCTTAGAGCTTTTATTTGTCGCATTTCCTATGGGAATAATTATGCTTCTCATTAGAGAACTTTGTAGAAGGTAAGACTTTTTATATTTAACAGAATTATCGTTTTATTTATTTATTAATTTTGATAGGAAAGTAATTCGATGTGAAACGTCTACGAAATGAAGTGTCGTATAACAATTGTTTCTATTTTTCTTCGTTTGTGAATAATTTAAGTTAAAGTGATAATAATTTATTTCGTTAATTATATTAGATTCTCGTAGAGTATGTTATCAGGCAAATGTTTAATAATACAAACTTTTTTTTTGTTTTCTTTTTTTTTCAATTGTTTTTCAATTGTTATTCAAATTTGATTTACTCTTAAACGAAGTTTCGAATGAAAATATTTTTAACGAAATTTTCGTTCGACTTTTTCACATAGAAACATTATCTATTGGTTCGTATTAATAGAAGATTTTATTTCTTCTATTAAAATTTATTACTGATACTTTTAATTTAATCTGGGAACGAACACCAGTATTTCGAATAAAATAAGCATGTGTGAGAAATTTGACTGTAGAGTCTTAGATAGCTGAATAATTAGAGCAATCCCTTAAAAAAATAAAATATGATTCTTTTTCGAGTTCTGGTCCGGCTTAATAAATTTTTCACAAATTTTATTTAATTGTTATATAGATTCATTTTTAATCCTGTGGGTATATTGCTTGGTATAAAAGATGAAGTAATATTTGTCGAACCAAATGAAATACTAGAGAGCGTTTATTACTATTCTAAAAAACATGTGTCTCCTAATATGGTAAATTTTTCTTATGGAAATAAAGTTTCATTGAATGAAGTAGAATATCTTTCTTATTAAATAATTTTATTTTTCAGATAAATAAATTGGCTAAACAGTTTAAATGTACTAAAAAAGAAATAAAAGATTGGTTCGACCTGAGGCTTCTTCAAGAGGATGTACTTGATTTAAGATTTTTCACTTATAGAAGGTAAAATATATTAAGAGCGAAATATCTTTCATGATCCGCACGCATATTTCATTAATCGTATTTACAAGTCCTCCCCTTTGCTATTCTATCCATAGTTACAACTTTTCCTGCTGAAAATGATAAAATTTGTTACTTCTATTTTCCCTTTCCTTTTCACTATTCATACAAATTATTAATCGTTAAAATTAATAAGTCTCCTTAAAGATTTCTGTTTTTACAATATTTAATTTTCAATTTGAATTTTAGTTGGAGATTCCTCTATTCAGCAGGCACATTCACATATGGACTTTATATTTTTTGGAATAAGCCATGGTTATGGGATTTAAAACAATGCTACTATGATTATCCTTTTAATATAGTAACTAATGACATGTGGTTGTATTATATGTTAACTATGGCTTATTACTGGGGTAGGATCATCTTGATTGTTCATACAAGAAATATGAGTGAATTTTATATTCATGATGTAGTGTTCCTTACTTTTTTACATTTATCATGGTATGTAAATTTAGTCAAACTTGGCATACTAATAATACTCGGAATGGTTTTTGGTGATATCATTGTAGAAGTAAGTCTAATATAATATATTTAATTATTTAATGATTTTTTTTAATAATTTTTAATTTTAAGAAAAATTTCTAGTTTTAATATTATTATTATAAATATATTAATAATGAAGAATAGGTTGTAGGTTTAGATAGTAAAACATTAAATTCACAATTGTTCAATTATTATTTTTCTTCTAAATAGTTAATATTTATTTAAATAAAATTTAAAGGAAAGATTAACCAGTAAGTTGTGGCCATCTTTTCGGAGAATGTGTATTCATATTTTTTTGCTAAATCAACGCGATGACGATAAAATGAAAATAATAGACTTAATAATTAATAGTAATATATAATATATATAATAAATATTAACAATAAAATATAGATATTATTAGTTTCACTTCAATCGCGTGTGAATACTGCTCCCATTCTTTCTTCACTTTCTTTCGTTTCGATCTTTAATTATTTTAAAATATCTTAAAATTTACGGATATATTTTTAGTTCTCACTAAAATTGCAATTTGATTTGCGAATTGTAAATATTTTATTCACATAACGAGTATATTTGTCAAGGTTGCGTCAGGTACAGTCACAGCTAACTGGTTAATAAATGTTTTATTTTCTATATTTTGATAATAAATACATATTAATGATTAGATAACTAGTTTGAAATCATAGTTTCTACTTAGAAAGATGATATAATAAATTTTATTTCTTTTTATAGATAAGAAGATTGATTCGACTTACTCCTCTTTACAAATACTTGAGCACTGTAAATTTTATACTTCTGCTAATATGGGTCTGTGCTCGTAATTATATATTTTCAGTCTACATAGTTTACGGGTAAATTCATATCTTTTATTAGCTTTTCTAGAAACGTTTTTCCTAAAAGCGCAATTCATCAATCACAAACGAAAAATATTGATTTTTTTTAGTGTCATCATTGCCGGATTAGAAACGATACAAATTACAATGTCAATCATAATAATGTATTTTTTGTTAATTTTAATTGTTATTCTGGACGGAGTTTGGACCAAGTCTTATATAGGTAGTTCTTATTAGGCTACGTTTTACAGGTACGTATCCATAGATTAAACTATACTATGTATATGTATAAATTTAATATTAGGTGCTAAAGCTAATTCATTGCTCTTTTTATTTTTTAAGCGATTGCTACTTTTGCTCGTATTCAAATTTCCAGTGACATCTATAATAATCTTCTTTTGATTAGAATAAGTATCATTTAGATGTTATTCGTACTTATTGTCAGGTTCGCAAAAAATTCGAAACGTCGACAATTTTTTGTATTTCAAATGGAAAAATCGTATGTTTAAATTACTTTTATCACGATTTTTGTGACATAAAAGGACACTTTATCTTATAGATTAATAGATAGATAATAACTGTAACTTAATAATATTATTATTATAGGTAATACGATTCAAATGTTGAAATTTCCAAATATTTCTTCGAAAAAATGTTTCTTTTCTGTACGGTGAGATTTTAAAGGCATCATTTAATTACGAGCTCTTTTTATTGGTAAAAACAATAGCTGAAAATTACTGCATATAGTAAATAACTACTTTATACGATTAACTAGAAAACTATGAAAATAAAAATAAAATAAACGCGGAAGTATCTCGTATTTATATCTCGTAAAATTAATTATGGGTTATAATAACATTATGTAGTAATTGATGTCCAAATTTTTGAAAAATTAAATTTTTTTTGTACATTCTTTACACATTGAATCGTACTTTTATACGTTTTAATTTTGGTGGAGAAGTACGATTAATAGAAAATCTTTTTTCAAAGGACTACGAAAAATAAGAACAAATGTAATCATTGTTTGTTATTATCTTATTTTTATTTCATAGTTTTCGAAAGAAATGTAATTGAATCCTTTAAATGAACAGTGAAACTTTATTTTGAGATTAAATAAGTTTTACTTGGAAGGCCATAAAACGAAGGAAATACATTTTTCTTTTTTATTCGTATTTACAAGAGTGCAACATAGGTACGATAACTATTATTTTTAGTGAAAAATACAATTGGTTAATTTTATTGATAGACATTATTAAATTACGGTCTCTTTAAGAGAGCATAATACTCTTAATAATTATCTGATTTTAACATATGTAATTTTTGCCTGACAACAAGTACGACTGAATTATGTTTTTAAAAAAATGCATAAATAACAAATGCAGTTGCTTTTAGAGGAGAAAAAGCAACGAGTTTTTCACCGATGCGATATTAGAAATATTAAGTGAAACGAGTAAAAAGTTAAAAATCCTGCGGGTACTACTGCTGTTATTGAGTTTAAATTGTGTATTGAATATTTATTTAACTAAATGTCTAACAATTATCTTGCACAATTGTTCGATTTTTAGCTTTTATCAAGGTTTTTATTTTATCGATTTGTTATTTTATTAATATTTTTTTTAAATGAACATAATACGTATATATTTGTATAATTTATTGAATAGCGGTTAATAAACGCATTGTCATTTTTGACCAATTAAAACAATTTTTTATAAAACTGTCCCCAATTATTTTTTGTTTAAAAAGAAAATAATATCAGATTCGTAAAAAGCGGTCTTTACAACCTGCAAATACTAATTTTCAACAAAATAAAAAAACATGTTTGTATGTGTATGTTCCTACACTCATGAAATTCTTTTCACTTTCGTACTGTGCTCTCATACGTGCATGTATTTTCTTACCCTACCTGATATAAAAATTTTGTCGACTACCAGGCTGCAAGGGCTGAAGGAGTTGATATAGGAAATGTACGGTTTAATTACAAATATTATTATTCAAAACATATTCTGATATCTAGTTACAATGCAGATCAGTATGATGTGTGATTTCTATTAGGATTTAAGTATTTTGCTTTCTGTCTTTCTTACTGAATTATAACAACTGACTAAGGTAAAAGCCCCCTCGGTTGGCCAGGCCCCCTCTATTGGCCACTTTATGCCACAACAGTGATTATAAATTATATGCTGATGTGCACATGGTGACAGTTTTTAAAAAAGAAAATTCTAATTTTAAAATATCATTGAAAGTAATTCGGATTATTTTAAAAATATATTTAAAACCGAAAAAAAAAAAGTTGTGCAAGACTTCTGTTTTTGGATGGTTTCTTGTTAAGTAAGGTAAGGATACTGTGATTTTTATTAACCTATATATTTCATTTTTGACAATAGCAACCAAAATATTTTTTTTTTCTGCAATTAACATAGCTTAAAATTATTATAGAAATTGAAAATTAAGTGATTTTTAATTATTCTCCATTAAAAATATGGTGGCCAAGCATGGAGACAGTATTATTGCCTCTGTTTTTATCATTAGCCAACTTATGGCTATTCGCTTTGAGGTTATATATTTGTACATAAAGTATTCAACTAGTTTTTTTAATACTAATGAGTAATTAATTTCTTTGTACACGAGTTTTGAATTATTCAATTTTGATTTATTTAATAAATTAGTTATTAATTAATTATTTATTTTAAATAGGAAACATGGCCAAATGAGGGGACATGCGTGGCCAAAAGAGGGAGAAAGTTGGCTAAAAATAGGGACATTGCAAATCTATGTTTTTTTTAATTTATTATTAAAATATTTATGAATAATTTGTCTTTTCTTTATTTTTATTCAAAGCTGAAAGCTCAAGCTTACAGGTTAAACCATTAGTTTAGATGTAAGTTATTTTATTGAATGAATATAATTTTTCTAAAAAAGAAAACGGCTTAACTGGCCAACCGAGGGGGCTTTTACCTTATATAACAACTTATACACTAACTGAGAATTATATCAACTAACTATGTCAATTGACTTGTACATCTTCCGTTACATGTGCATTGTTTCCTCATCAAAAGGTATCCAGCGAACTTGTATTAAGGTAATGCAAAATAATGGCTGTTTCCAAACAAGGAATCCGTTTTTGAAATGGCCATTATTTTTGGACTAACATAATAGAAGAAACAGTACAGAAATTTTCCTGCTTTTAAAATTCTTAAAAATAGAAATAATTTCCCGAATGTTATTGGTATATAAATACAGAGAAAATCATTGACGGTGTTTTCGAAGAGATTCTTAGATTATTATAAATGGAGCAAATATAATTTATCTTTTTACTTGCTTTTGTTGAAAATGGAATTTTTAACGAAAAACGTTACAATTCAAATAAAGAGTACACTTTATTTGGCTCGTCAGGGAAAAGCCTTGCGTTATAAAAATTCTGGTTGAATTATATACACGATGAATCCTTACAACGACGACGAATGGCTTACAGCTAGCTTGCCTATCGGCGGCTATCGTGTGATGAGATGCGTATGCAAAGGGCAGAATAAATTCTGACAACGTGTAGAAGACTGCCTTTGTCTTTTGTCACTAGTAGTATCTCGATGATGTAATCGTTGCGCAAGAGTGTAAGTTCTCTTCAATGTAATCTCTCGCAGGTCTCGTGGTAAAATAGAACGAGGATTGAGAAAATCGCAGGCTTTATAGGAAAAGGTGATGCAATGCACAGACTAATTACTGAAAAGACAAATACCGTAGCTGTCGATGCATATTTTTTTTTTTTTTTTTTTTTTTATTCATTACAGAACATACAATCAATTCTCGACGAGAATTATAAGTACTTTAGGCTGGCGTGATGTAATAACATGAAATGTAAATAAATAAGATTTACAATGGTGAGTGTAGATATAATACATTAGACTCAAATAATATTACTATGTTTTAAATCATTCAAATCTTGTTTTAAGGTCAGAAGGGTAGAACCTTTTTAGTCTTCGTACTAGTTCATTTGTTTCCAGTAAATTTTTTGCTAAAGGGTTGGGATGTTTGGCTAAACGGGAGTTGTAGCGTTCACTGTAGCTAACAATTTCTTCTTTTATTGTAGATATTCTTAAATCTTGATGAATTCTTTCGTTTGTAACGTACCATGGGGCATTGCAGATGTTTCGTAGAGTTTTTGATTGGAACCTCTGTAAAATCTCTATATTGGAGTTACTCGCAGTTCCCCATAGTTGGATTCCGTAAGTCCATATGGGTTTTAGAATAGCTTTATAGATAGCGAGCTTTTTTTCCAAATCTAACTTAGACGATCTACCAAACAGCCAATAAATTTTTCTTACTCGTTCTTTGAGGTGTTTTACTTTGGTTTGTATATGTTGCTTCCATGTCAGCCTTTTGTCTAGGATAATACCTAAATATTTGATCGAGTCTCTAACAGGAATATTTACCCCATTAATGACCACAGGGGGACACGTGCCTCTGCGCAATGTGAAGGTTATATGAGCTGATTTACTTTCGTTGATATTGATTCGCCATTTCTGACACCATTTTTCTAGTAAGTGCAGATGACGTTGGAGAATATCAGTCGCGTTTCGTGGATCACTCTCAGATGCTAGCAGAGCTGTATCGTCTGCAAATGTAGCAGTAGTTATCCCTTCCGAGGTAGGTAGATCTGCCGTGTAAATTGTGTACAGTATGGGCCCAAGTACGCTGCCTTGTGGAACACCGGACAAGATTGGATAAGCTGAAGTGAATTGGTTTTGATATTTAACCATGAATTTTCTATCTGTAAGGTAGGATTTAAGGATCAGGAAAAAAGGATATGGAAATATTTTCTTAAGTTTATAAAGTAGTCCGGTGTGCCAGACTTTGTCGAAAGCTTGCCTTATGTCCAGGAATACTGCGGAGCAGTATTTTTTCTTTTCAAGATCTTGCGATAGTTGACGAGGATGCATATGATTGGCCTAATAGATGTGATGGGAGAACGCGCGCTAGAAGAACGAAGGAGCCCTTACAAAGGGATCTCGGCGTTCTTTGGTTTTACCGCTGAAATACGATGCTTCTCTATCGCGGGTGTCGTCGCGCTTCGGCACGTCTCGACACGTCCCGACGATCGACTCACTCACTTTTTGCGTAGGATATGCAACACATGTAGTTTTATTTAATTTTCTCTCTTTTCTTCTCTTTTTTTTGAAGTTATACTTCTTTCGGCGCGTTTATGGAAAATGTGATGGGAGTGATTTGTTTTCGAACGACACTACGAAGTTTGTCGGTATTTACGATGAGCGGCAAAGCGATTTCGAATTTACGGCAAGAAAGTAGATCTTTTTTCTTCTTCTTCCTCCTTTTTTTCTTAAGCGGGTCACCCATCCAAGTACTGATCGTACTCAGCGCTGCTTGACTTAAATGATCGAGCGGAAACTAGTGCTGTTACCGCGTCATGGCCGTTGACGCATAAAGTAATTCGATATATTTCTCTTATATTTAGTGTGGACTGATAACCATATGTTGATATTTTTTTATTCTTTCTTATATATATATATATATATCGACCGATTGAAAATATGTTTCCTTTCTTTTTTTTGAAGATATACTGCTTTTTTGTTAATAATTAAATAATAATAATTGGTAGATTATTTTCTAAAACTTCCAATCCTGGTCACGCTATATATATGTAAAGAAATATTCTTTAATTAATTTACCGCGTTAGTCGAAATCGTCGGTACGTACCTGACATACAAGTCAGCTGATGTAAAAGAGAGGGGGAATAGATAAGAGTTGCGAGATCAGTCGCGAGCGTTTACTTGAGCAGTAGGGACGATATGGTTTATAACGAACACTAAATGTCGTTTCTTCTCGTTACAGGTAAGAAATGTAAATATTAGTCACATAAGTTTGAAAATAAAAGTTTAAATCTTCTCGTTACAGAAACACAATTTTGTTTTTAACTGTATTCGACCTACACCATAAATATATATATTTATAAAATTAAATAAATAAATAAATGAATAAAAATATAATAATAAAAGAAAAATAATACATTAGCGAATATTATCGATCATCAAGCAGGGAAGGGGAACAAGTTTCTTTATCAACTATATTCTATGTGAAAAGAAAATTAATAATAAAAATAATATAATAATAAAAACATTAATTAAAAAATAAACAAGGAAAATTAAAAAAAGTAACAAGGAAAATTATTAATGATAATAATATTAATTATTATTACTTTTTTTTTATTTCTTTTTTTGAAGTTATTTTTTTGAAGTTATTTTTGAGGTTATTGAGGTTATATTCGTTTTGGTACGCCAAAGAAGTATAACTTCTTACGTGCGTACATAAGTACACACACAAGTCTTTTTCTTTTATTATATTAAATTTATTTTATTTTTAATATGATGAGTTCAATTAATAAATTTGAATTTCATTTTTAACACGTTTTGTACCATGTCAGTCATCGGAACTTTCTTATATTTATTCTTTTTAATAGGAGTATGTTTATAGACATAATTTACTTTTTTAAATGATTTAATTATTGTTTATCACGTTGACTTATTCAGAACTAATTAAAGCGTCACGTTTTGGCCACCCCTGGGCAAGGCCGTTTAACGAAACGTGTGTGGGCTTGCAGTTGATCGGAATCAGGTGATATCTTAAATAAACATACGTACAGTATGGGAGAGAGCGAGTGAAATAGCTTAAAAGTATAAATAAGATACAGAGTAGGATAGTATAAGATTTATGAGAGAGTAAGAAGAGGTCGATTAATATAAATAAGCAAATAGCGAGAGAGCGTTAGATTTAAGAAGAAGAAGAAAAAGACGAAAAGAAAGAGTGTGAGACACACACACAAAAGAAAAAGCGAATTTTTAAAAAGTTTATTATTCAAGCAGCGAACATATCTTACTATATTATTATCATTTTTGTAGCTCATTTATTAAAATATATGTTATTTTAATAAAATTATAAGAATTTTTACCTTTCGTTCGTTAGATATACTTTCGGAAAACTAACAAGAAAAACGGAATCCTACATAAGCATACATCCGAGCATTCATCGCTCTGTTTATTTACGATTAGTACACCAACTAACACATAAAGGATATCGATGCGAGGTTTAGAACTGTAATATTATCATGTATAACTCACAATTATATTGTATATAATTATGCATATAATTATACATATAATTAAAATATAAGTTGTATAATTATAACTTAACAAATATATTGTATATAACAAAAGAGATTTTGTACCGAAAGTTTCTTACCTTACGAGCAAATAAAGTTTTTTTATTTCTATTGACTCATGAACCATGTGTTTTATTTTATTTAATTAATCCAAATATTAAAGGTTCTCTCTCTTTCTTTCTCTTTCTCTCTCACTCTCTATAGCTTATTCCAATTACTAGAGCACTATATATGTTGGAGGAATTTGCGTTCATACAGACCTCGTGAGCTTTCTATAAAATTTCCGATGCAAACTAATAGAGGAATTTAAAAAATATTAATTTTAAGAAATTGTATTTTATAAGCATCGTTCAATAAACATTACTTATAGGTATTGCTTGTTTTCTTTCGCAAAAAGTTTTACTAATATGCAAGGTATTATATATACCAGCTTCTTATTCTTAAATTTAAATTTTATTTTTGTATTTCTTATTCTTGAAAAAAAAAATAAATTAAATAAAACATACTGTACCTAAGGGAAAAGAAAAACAGGAAAAATGTAAGTGTAAAAAAGGATATCCATGTAAGTTCTACCTCAACAAAAATTACTTGTAATTCTCATTGAGAATTGCTCGCATATTTCTGTAATATTAAATAAAAAAATACTATAAAATGAGAATAAACGTAAGAACTTAATGTTTGACGTGATTTACATTATTGACATTAATTGAAAAAGAAATTTTGACAGAAAATTTAGTTATTTTTCGATAAATAAAATATTGTAATTATACAAATGATATTTACGTGTTCTGAAAATTAATTATATTTTCATGACGACAGTATATATATCGTAAACGAAAATAAAGTAACTTGTTAAGTGAATACATAGAGAAAACAATTTTGTGAAAGGAATTATATTAATAAATATCTTGATAAAATATTTGAATTAATTTAGGGAGGGGAGAGTCAAACGTTTCGTATTAATTTATTTCAAAATCATAAATAATAACACGATTTAACGACTTATTTCAAGAAGATAAACACTGAACATATTGAAAGCATATTGAGAAACTAGGAAACAAGAGGTACACAAAATCAGGACGATTGTTACTTAAGACGTAGAAGATAACAGGCAACGATTTTCTGACACGAACTAACAAAATGACTACAGATTTAATTGTTGGAGATTATTTCAAAAATGAACAGAATAGTTTACGGCCTTTATTTATCGCTTTTCCTTTGGGAATAATTATTCTCTACATCAGATATAATTTTAAAAGGTAAGACATTTCATATTTAACAGAATTGTCGATTAATTTATATATTAATTTTGATAGGAATGTAATTCGATATTAAACGTCAACGAAATGAAGTGTCGTATAACAATTGTTTATATTTTTCTTCATTTGTGGATAATTTAAGTTAAAGTGATAATAATTTATTTGCTTAATTGTATTAGACTCTCGTAGAGTATGCTATCAGGTCAATGTTGGTTAATACAAACTTTCTTTTTGCTTTTTCTTTTTTAATTGTTTTTATATTGTTATTTAAATTTGATTTACTCCTAAACGAGGCTTCGAATGAAAATATTTTTAACGAAATTCTCGTTCAACTTTTTCACATAGAAACATTATCTATTGGTTCGTATTAATAGAAGATTTTGGTTCTTCTATTTAATATTTATTACTGATACTTATAATTTAATTTGAGAACGAGCACCAGTATTTCAAATAAAATAAGTATTCGTGAAAAATTTGACTGTAGGGTCTTAGATAGCTCAATATAATTAGACTAATCCCTTAAAACATAGAACATGATTCGTCTTCGAGTCCTGGTCCAGTCAACTAAATTTTTCACACAATTTATTTAATTGTTATATAGATTCATCTTTAATCTTTGGTGTAATTATTTTCGTATAATGGAAGATATTTATGTCAACGTAAATATCATAACAGAGGAGGGGTTACATTATATGATTATTCCTGTGGACCGACCTGATTTAAATAATTTATGTGAAGGAAGGTAAAATATAATAAGAGTGAAATATCTTTCATAATCCACACTCATATTTCATTAATCATATTACAAGTACTTCTTTTTGCTATTCTATCCATAGTTACAACTTTTCCTGCTGAAAAATTATAAAATCTATTACTTCTATTTTCCTTTTCCTTTTCACTATTCATACAAATTATTAATCGTAAAAATAAATAAGTCTCCTTAAAAAGATTTCTATTTTTACAATATTTAATTTTCAATTTGAATTTTAGTTGGAAATGTTTCTATGCTACATGCACATTCACATATGGCCTTTTTATTTTTTGGAATAAGCCATGGTTATGGGATATAATGGAATGCTACTATGGTTATCCTTTTCACGAAGTAACTAATGAAATGTGGTGGTTTTATATGTTAAATTTGGCATATTACTGGGGCAGGATTTTTATGCATCATTGTAGAATAAACATGGAAAAATATCTGGGATTGGTTTTTCGTAATATGGCCCTCCTTGCTTGTTTACATTTAGCATGGTATGTAAATTTAGTCAGACTTGGCATATTAATTATGATCGGAATGGTTTATAGTGAAATGATTAACGAAGTAAGTCAAATATAATTTATTCATTAAATTTCTTATGTTTCCTAATTAATTATTTTTAAGAAAAATTTTTATTTTTAATAATATGATTATAAATATATTAATAATATAGGATTGCTGGCGGGTTGAATTAGTAAAACATTAATTTGACACTTGTGCAATTATTATTTTTCTTAAAAATAGCTAATATTTATTTAAACGACTTTTAAATGAAAGATTAACCAGTTAGCTTTGGCGATCTTTCTGGAAAAATTGAATCTAAATTTTGTCTCTAAAACAACGCGATGACGATAAAATAATATCGAATTAAGTTGCAATTAAATGATTATTTTTTTTTTTTGTATTATTACAAATTGTATATTAATCTATCATTTATTTATTTAATTCAAACATATAATTTCATAAAAAAAAATTAAATGTATTACTTAAAAAAATGATTAGTTAAATCCGCTTTTATTTAATAGTATTAAGTAAAGCAAGATAATATAATATGAAACTTATACAGTCGAACATGAATATTTTAATTGTTTCCAAATATTTTTTTTCTAACAATATAATCATTTTCTTATAGGATTACTTTCTGAAGATACGTTTTGCAATTAATCCGAAAAATTTTAAACGATTAAACGTGTAAAATCATGTTTAATTAGCCGAGTTCGCTCTACTTTGGTAGCGCTTTTTTATTCTATTTTACCATTTATTATTCTTATTATTTGCATAGTTTATGTTTCCTCTTATTGCCCCCAGGTTCTCTTGACTATTATAGTATAGAAAATATAATAAGTGTAGTAAAGGATATTCATTAGTTTCTTGTTATTTTTCATCTTACAGGTGTCCAAGTTCGTCGGAAAACATTCCTTTTTTTATTTCTAGTGAGATTGGGTGATCGTATAAATTAAATAAATAAACAAACAAAAATAATGGTATAATGTGATGGCACTGTTACGTTCTAGGACGTTTTTTTTCCTCCTGTATTATGATCGATATTTTATTCGTGGAAAGCAAAGGTCTTGTAACACAAGAAAGGTTTATTATTAAAACTAAAGGACCAAATGAAAAATATTTTTCAGTTTCGCTTCTCACTCTCGTCTAAAAGCTTAAAAAAGATTCACATAACCTAAACATCAAAAGAATCTTATTTTTCTTATCGCTCTCAAAAAATATATGACCATTTATGAAAGTACAGTTCTTCCATCAATAGACATAGACTCTGGAAATTCTTGGATTCTAATGACATCTGAACATAATCCACAAAAATTTAGTCAACTCTTTGTTAAATTCTCAAAACAATGAGCCTAAGCGTTCATGCTCCTATCCAGTATGGAACAAAGTCTACACATTCTAAATACTGATTCGTTATGCAGAAAAGTAACTAGTCTAGGAAGTGGGGGAAAAGAATAAGTCTGGAAGAAAAATCAGAAAGTAAAACAAGTCACTTGTAATTCTTCTATTAAATCTTTTTTATTTTTTTTAATTAATATGTCTGTTTCCTGGAATCTGTATAATAAGAGAATTTTTCTTTAACAATAAGACGTACCGTTATAATGTGAAGGAATATATTTAATGATAAACGAGTCCGAGAGACTAACAAAATTAGTTGTAATCGGTGATTAGTATTCTTTGGTTGCTGTTGATCGGAGTAGCTTTGGAGATCTTATTTTTACAGTTATCTCGTCATACTTGTTGCTACACAAAGCTAGGTTATTTATTGTTCCTAAATTTAGAAAGTTTACTTCATTTTCAGAATTGGCACAGACTTGTTGGATATTTCTTAGATTTGCAGAAATAATTTTGTCAGTGACTGTTCTATGAATTTACCTTTACGTTGAAAAAAAATCATGATTTTATATATTAGAAATCATTGAGAAAAATAATCTCAGCATACTTAAAAATAATGAAAAGACAGATTTGCAATTCAGAAAATGATGTTTATTTGTTTTTATTTAAAATAATTAAATACTTAATTAATATATATATACATGCACATATAATGCGTGTACGCATTGCGCACTAACAGAGCTAATTATTTACAAAAATGCTGCCGTTCGAGGTTAGTAAGAGCCTATAGCTAACCTTTAATTCGGTTTAGCTGTATTGAATTTTATTTTTCGTGTAGCTGTTTCTGAGGTTACCACGTTTTCTCTATAAATCACTCTCGGCATTCAATAATATCTAGTAAAAATTATTCATTTTTGTTATTTTTCGCTGTAATTAGTAAATTAATAAAGCTGGCAATCTAGAAAATTTTAGTTTCACTTCAATCGCGTGTAGATACTACTTGCATTCTTTTTTCATTTTCTTTCGTATTAATCTTTAAATATTTTAAAATATCCTAAAATTTATACGAATATATTTTTAGTTTTTACTACAACTGTAATCTAAATTTGCGAATCGTAAATTTTTTATCCACATAACGAGTATATTTGTCAAGGTTGCGTCAGGTTCAGTCACAGCTAACTGGTTAATAAATGTTTTATTTTCTATATTTTGATAATAAATACATATTAATGATTAGATAACAAGTTCAAAATCATAGTTTGTACTTAAAAAACGATATAATAATTTTTATTTCTTTTTACAGATGAAAAAAATTATACGATTTAGTACTTTTGACTTATTTTGGAATCTTATAAATATTTCTCTTGGGATAATATGGATTATTGCTCATAACTATATATTTTCAATCCGCATACTTTACACGTAATTTCATATTTTTTATTAGCTTTTCTAGAAACGTTTTTTCTAGCAGTGCAATTGTTCAATCACAAACGAAAAATATTTATTTTCTTTAGTTTCATCGTTGCCGGATCTGAAATAATAGGATCTGAAATTACACTGACAATCTTAATAATGCATTTATTGCTATTTTTAATTGTTTTCTTGGACTTTGTTATTCCCGGTTTTCATTGGGATCCTTTTTATTAGTCTTACGTTGTACAGGTACGTATCTATAGATTAAACTACAGTATGTCTATGTATAAATTTAATAATAGGAGTAAAAGCTAACTCGTTGCCTTTTTTTTTAAGCGATCACTACTTTTGCTCGTATTCAAATTTCCAGTGACATCTAAAATAGTCTTCTTTTGATTAGAATAAGTATCATTTAGATGTTATTCGTACTTATTGCCAGGTTCGCAAAAAATTCGAAACGTCGAAAATTTTTTATATTTCAAATGGAAAAATTGGATGTGAAAATTACTTTTTAAACGATATGTGTAACATAAAAGTTCGCTCTAAATTATAGATTACTAGATAGGTAATAACTGTAACTTAAAAATACTATATATTTCTATATATACTATTATACTACATATTCTATTGCATAATATATTAATATTATTTTTAATATAAAATATATAATATATTAAAATAATAATAATTTAATAAATATTATAATATAATTTCTAACATAATAAATTATAGTATAATATTTAATTATAATTTAATATTAATATATTATACTAATAATAATATTAATATAATAGATAATACGATTAAAACGGAGAAATTTCCGAATATTCCTTCTAAAAAATGTTTCTTTTCTGTAGGGTGAGATTTTTAAGTCATCATTTACTTACGATGTCCTTTCATTTGTAAAAACAATAGCTGCAAATTACTACATATAGTAATTAAAAATTTCAAACTTTTAATTATAAAACTATGAAAATGAAAATAAAATAAAATCGGATGTATCACTTGTGTGCTCGAAAAATTAATTTTTGGTTATTTAAACATTATGAAATAATAGAAGTCCAGGTTTTTGAAAAATTAATTTTCCTTTTGTACTTTTTATACACATTGAAACGTAATTTATACGTTTTAATTTTGGTGGAAAAGGACGATTAATAGAAAATCTTTTTTCAATGGACTACGAAAAATAAGAACAAATGTAATCATTTTTCTTATTATCTTATTTTTATTTCATAGTTTTCGAAAGAAATGTAATTGAATCCTTTAAATGAACAGTGAAACTTTATCTCATGATTAAAAAAGTTTTGCTTGGAAGACCATAAAACGAAGGAAATACATTTTTATTTTATATTCGGATTTACAAGAGTGCAACATAGGTACGATAACTATTATTTTTAGTGAAAAATACAATTGGTTAATTTTATTGATAGACATTATTAAATTACGGTCTCTTTAAAAGCGAATAATGCAATAAATATTTTTCTCATTTTAACATGTGTAATTTTTTCCTGGCAACAAGTACGACTGAATTATGTTTTTAAAAATTTGCATAATTAACAAATGCAGTTGCTTTTAGAGGGAAAAAAGCAACGAGTTTTTCACCGACGCGATATTAGAAATATTAAGTGAAACGAGTAAAAAGTAAAAAATCTTGCAAGTAATATTGCTTTTATTGAGTTTAAATTGTATATTAAAGATTTATTTAACCAAATGTCTAACAATTATCTTGCACAATTGTTCGATATTTAGCTTTTATCAAGGTTTTTATTTTATCGATTTGTTATTTTATTAATTTTCATTTTACATGAACCCAATACGTATATATTTGTGTAATTTATTGAATAGCTGTTAATAAATGCATTGTCATTTTTGACCAATTAAAACAATTTTTTATAAAACTGTCCCCAATTATTTTTTGTTTAAAAAGAAAATAACATCGGATTCGTAAAAAACGATCTTGACAACCCTCAAATACTAATTTTCCACAAAATAAAAAAACATGTTTGTATGTGTATGTTCCTACACTCATGAAATGCTTTTTTCTTTCGTACTGTGCACACATACGTTCATGTGTTTTCTCACCCTACCTGGTATAAAAATTTTGTCGACTACCAGGCTTCAAGGGCTGAAGGAGTTAATCTAGAAAATGTACGCTTTAATTACAAATATTATTATTCAATAGATATTCTGATATCTAGTTACAATGCAGATCAGCATGATGTGTGATTCCTATTAGGATTTATGTATTTTGCTTTCTGTCTTTCTAATGAATTATGACAACTGACTATATAACAACTTATATACTAACTGAGAATTATATCAACTAACTATGTCAATTGACTAGTACATCTTCCGTTACATGTGCATTGTTTCCTCATCAAAAGCTATCCAGCGAACTTGTATTAAGGTAATGCAAAATAATGGCTGTTTCCAAATAAGGAATCTGTTTTTGAAATGGCCATTATTTTTGGACTAACATAATAGAAGAAATAGTTCAGAAATTTTCCTTCTTTTAAAATTCTTAAAAATAGAAATAGTTTCCCGAATGTTATTGGTATATAAATACAGAGTGTAAACGTCTTATGCGGGTTCGTGCGTGTTGGCGCCTGCACTAATGTGAGTGCGAGCGGATGTTTGTTAGGACATCGGTATTCTTAAGATTAAGTGTGAGGAACAGAGGCTGTATGCGTCACCTGTGGAGGGAGGCCGATGCTTCGTTGTTCGATGGAAAAGTATAAAAGGGCAGTCGGACAATACGGCGGGGGAGGAAGGAGTTAGGAGTTTAGTTCAGTATTTGCCGGTTCTTATGTTAGTTATGATGACCCTTCTTATGAGTCTTATGGTAACGGGTTATTACAATTATTAGGAATTGTCCGCTATTGAAAGTATCGGTCTTATGAAATCTTATGTGCTGGGGAGTTTACAAGAGAAAATCATTGACGGTGTTTTTGGATTCTTAGACTATTATAAATGGAGCAAATATAATTTATCTTTTTACTTCCTTTCTTGGAAAATTAACACTTAGTATTTTTATAGCTGATCCGTGATAAAAGTGTCATCACCATTTTGAATTATTAGGTCGAGTCATAATTAACTTCCGTTTCTTTATCAGATATATATTTTACTCTTATTAAATAAAAAAATTACAATTATTTATTCCGTTTACACCACCGTTGTCTATAAGCTTCTCCCATATTCCTGGCAGTTTATAAATTCCTTCCTTGTAAAATGTAGCTTGTTTGGACTGGAAGAAGTTTTCGACAGCCTGCGTAATTTGCTCTTCAGAATTAAAAGTTTTTCCATTCAAAAAATTTTGTAGGGAACAGAAAAGGTGGTAGTCTCTCGGGGCAAGATCCGGGGAGTAAAGAGGATGTTGTAAAACAAACGATCCATGCTCGAGAATTTTGTCTTGAGTCACCTCTGCTAAATGTGGTCGCGCATTGTCGTGCAGAAGGATGACATTTTTTCGATTGACGATTCCCTAATTTCTCTAGGTGGCGGATAACGGTTGATTGCGATGTATTCAACCTTTCTGCTATACATCTTGTCGATTGACGTGGATTTTGCTCCAATACTGCCTTTGAAAGGTTGTCGTCGAAGTCGGAAGGACGTTCTGCCCTCGGTTCGTCTTTTAAAGTCATATCTCCAGAACGGAATTTTACGAACCAATTTCTAACTGCCCGATCAGTTATCAATCCTTCACCATACACCCTGCATATTTTTTTGGCTGTCGCCTTAGCATTATTGCCTTGTTTAAATTCCGAAAGCATCACATGACGAATATGTACTTTTTGGCTCTCCATTTCAGAGGATAAAGTAGCAGTTTATTTTAACGTGTATCATACGAAGTTGTTGACAAAAGACTAACGGAAACCTCGTGTAACTATTGAAATCAAAAACTCATTGTATTGGTAAATTATAACGGGTAAATTCGAATAACAGATTCTACATAGCTGCGTCGGAAGTTACTTATGACTCGACCTTATATTCGGGAGCAGTAGATCTTTAAAACGACCTTTATATCGTATTTTTTCTTGAAGCAACCATGCATATTTTCGGACAGTGCGCGGAATTCAAGAGAATACCGACTGTCGTGCTGTTAAGTGAACTGTCTTCAGTTCGGATGACTTTGACACAGTTGAAGTCCCTCTGTCATTGTTGTAAGGGTCACCATGAAGCGTTTTTTATCAGCACGTCTAGTGATGAAGCCAAGAAAACTTTTCCGGAAACGTATCATTGTCATCACAAGTTTCAATGATATACCAGTGTCACAAGATGACAAGCCGGTCATTTTATCCTCCTTGTCTGCCACTGTTTGATCCTCGGCAATGCTGCGCATTATGATTTTTCTCGTATGTTAAAATAGATTTGTATTTTTGGGATGTATTTAAGGTACCAGATTATAGAAAAACTTATTTTGTATTAAATATGATGAAATCTTCGTATATTAACATTATTCGAACGTATGAATGTAACATTTTTATTTTTCTATCATCTGAATATATTCTCTGAATGAATGTTATTATCGCAGAAAGTATTTCAATCTAATATTTTGTCTTTATTACATAATAGATCAGTACCAAAGATAAAATCAGGGTTCTTTTTCTTCGATGTTTTTTCGAAGTATATTATAGAAAGTGTTGCTATATAAAAACGGAACGAAAGTTATAAATCGACCAGCATGTTTTTCGATACCGTTCAAGCCATAAGTGTCGTAGCTGAAAATTCTGAGAAGATATCATAGTACATTCTTGAAATCCATAAAACTAGCAAAATAACAGACTTATCAACCAAGAGGATATTCAAGAGGTTTCGGTGTGACGAAACATGCGGACGACAGACCCTTCAAGTGGTGTTAATTTACTAAGCAAACACATGCATTCCTATTTTGAGAGAAGATTTTTCAACGACAAGAAAACCACCGGAGTACCGATACAAGGCGTCGGTCGTTCAACAATGTTATAAGCATAGTTTTTTCTTAAAGAAATCTTGTTTTTTTCCCTTCCCTCTATTTGACTTTATATTATGCAAATAAATAATTACTAGTCAAACGAGATACATAAAATGAGAAGCAAGAAGTGTTTCGGTTAAAGGTCAGATTGAAATGACTTTATTTTGTATTATTATATAAGCGTTTCGATTAGTTATAATTATTCAAGATAAAATACTCAGTTTTTCTTATCTTATTAAAATGTTAAATTAATGTGCTAGACAAATTTTCTTTTGATCGCACGTGTTTTAATCGTATGATATTTTATGTATTTCTATTACGTGTTTTATTACACGTCTGTCTTGTCTGATAATGATTCAATAGAAAATTATTAGAAAATTATTGTTACATAGAAACGCAATAATCCAAGATCCAGCGGCCAGCATACTGCACGTAATTTACCAAAATCCAAATTTCGTTCAGTCAATCTTTCATACCTACTATACATACATTAGGCGGAAATTAACTAAGCTCGGCGGCGGTCCATATAGCGTCACCCAGGTAGCACAGGTTCAAAATTTAAACCAACTTCAAGAGCTTTTTAGCAAGACTGTCGTCTAGATATTTTATTATTTACTAGTATTATTATGCAGAAAAAAACGGAAGAAAATTGTGACGGTTTTTAAGCTATGGCAGACACTTTTGGAAGTTCAAAGAAATTAAATTTTAAATGTATTTTAATGAAATACGTTAATTCGTTATATCGCGTTATATATTATAGTATTACTAGCCTTCCCTTTAACGGTAGACAATTTTTTCCGGTAATAACATCCCGGAACCATCGAACCTTACCCAGCACGTGCATACGTATGTAATGGAGTACGATACTATATCGGTCTTTGGCTTAACTCGAACCACCTAAAGTATCTCGTTTATGTTTGTACTGATAGATAAAATGTTTAGAGACAAAAAATATTCTGTCCAAAGACGCGAATATAGTGATAGGCCGAACGACACAACCCCCCACCACCACCGGAGGCACCACCCAAACCACAGCCCCCAACGCGCCACCAGCCACCCGGGGGGGGGGGTGGGGGGGGAGGGGGGAGTGGGGGGGGGGGGGGGGTGCGGGGGGGGGGGGTGAGGAGGTGGGTTGTAGGAAGGGAAGTATGTATGTGTGGGTGTGTTGGGTGTGGTTTGTTGGGGGGTGTAGTGTTGTGTTGTGGGTTTGTGTGTGGTGGTTTGGGTTGGTTGGGGTTGTGTGTTTTGTTTAGGGGTTGGTTGGTGGTTGGTTGTAGGTTGGGGTTTTTTTTTGGTTGTTAGGTTTTGTAGGCGATAGATAAAATGTTAGAGGACAAAAATATTCTGTCCAAAGACGCGAATATAGTGATAGGCCGAATTTTTTTTTAAGGTCATATTGTTCAAATATAAAAGGCATCGGTTTTTTTTTAAAGGGAAAAGATTTTTCAAAATATTCTTCTTCTTCGTTAGTTTGGCAAATTGCCTGTTCTTAACGACGTTTTTCGGCCTATTGCACTGTTAAATTGTCGCACCATCGGTTTCGTGGGCGCCCCCGTGGCTTCTACGGCCATGCCGGTGACTTATCCTGGCAATTCTGACAATTCTTCTGTTGTCCATCTCAGATTGATTGCTCGTTCCATTCTTTTTTCCTTTTAGTGATCCATTCGTTGATATTTTCCATTTGCATGTTCTTCTTATATCTTCGCTCTCTCTCGATCCAGCAGTGTTTTTCCAACTATTCTGCGAAGCACTCTCATTTCGGTTGTCTCTAGTAACTGTTTCGTTTTCGCCGTGTCTGGTCGAGTTTCTGCGGTATATGACATAATAGGTCTTACCATTGCCTTGTAAATTCTTGCTTTGGTCTCTATGTCAATGTTTTTGTTTCGCCATATTGTGTCATTCAAACAACCCGCTATTCTGGATGCCTTCGTTGTCTGTTCTCTTACCTCTGCTTCAACATCACCATATCCTGAGATTTCTATTCCTAGGTATTTAAATCTCATTTCCTGCTGAATAACTTCCCTTCAATTTCCAGTTTGCATCTTAACGGTGTCTTTGATGTTGTCATGCATTTTGTTTTCTGGGCCGATATTTTCATGTTGAATGATTGGCTATGCAGTTAAATCGGTGTAGTAAACGTTGTAGATCATCCTCATTTTCGGCCACTAATACAGCGTCATCAGCATAGCATAGGATGGTTATTTCTTCACTGCCCATTTTATATCCTTTTAGCAGTCTTACGTTTCTTATTATTTCGTCCATGATGATGTTAAAAAGCAGGGGACTTAGAGAATCCCCTTGTCGGATACCACGACCTGCATCAATCGGTTCAGTCAAGGCACCATTTATCTTTGCTTGGATCTTGTTGTTTCTATAGATGTTCTCTATGGTCTTAATAAGATTATTCGGAATTTGCCGGTTATAGAGGAGGTGAATAACATCCTTTAATTGCACACGGTCGAATGCTTTTTCCAGATCAATGAAACACATATGCTGGTCTGTTGTATTCAATTGATTTTTCTGTTATCTGTCTTATGATGAAAACCGCGTCTGTGCATGATCTACCTGATCTGAATCCCTGTTGTTCGTCTTCTAGATTCGTTAAGCTGTTAATTTTATTCGTTATGACTTTTGTTGTTAGTTTCAATGAAGTGTTTAAAGATTTATTCCCCTGTAATTTGTAGGTAGTTTTTTGTCTCCTTTTTTAAACATAACTATAGTTGTGCTGGTTCGCCATTCATCAGGTATTTTGTGTTAGCATAGTATTTTTTCGATTAGGAATGTTAACTGTTGTGTGAGACGTTGGCCACCATATTTTAGTAATTCGTTTGGGATGCCATCTTGCCCTGAGCTCTTCCTATTCTTTAGTTTTCGAATAGCTGTTTCTACATCACTGGACTCAATTTGTATGTCGTTTTTAGTTACTATTTCTGGCGTATTTAGTTCCACTTGAGGTTCTTCTGATTTATAGAGTTCTGTTAAGTAGTTAATCCAGGTTTCTCTTGTGATCTGATTTGTTTCGATCATTTCGTTGACCTCCTTTCTTTGATTTCTAATAAATCGCCAGATTTGTTTTTGTAGTCCATAGAAGTCACTCTCCATTCTCTTCGAAAAAATCTCCCAATGATGTTGTTTTGTTTGCCTTACTAATGTCGCTGCTTGATTCCGGATTCGTCTATACATTTCGTATGATTCAGGTGTTCGTAATGTCCTATAGTTAAGGTATGCCATTTTCTTTTTTTTGCATATTTCCTTAATCTCTGGGCGGAACCAAGGAGTCTTGATCATTCTAGCCCGGTTTTTTACAGTTCGTGTTCCCAGGGCTTCGTATGCAGCTTCTAAAATGTTGGTTCTTAGTTTCTTCCAGGCTATGTTTATGTTATCTTCTTCTTTTATTGGGTCTTTTTCGATTTTTTCTTTCAACCTGTTCTCGTATAGTTGTTTGGTTGGTAAGTTCCATAGTGACTCGATGTTTATTTTCGATTCTTGAGTTGCTCGTGCAAGATTCCTTTGGGGTTTAAACTTCATTCTTATTTTTGCTAATAGCAGGCTATGATCGCTTCCTACATTCGCGGAGTTTAATGTCCTAACATCTAATATTTGGTTTGGTTGGACGTATCTGTTAGTAACAATGTAATCAATTGTAGACCTGAAGCCTCTGGTGTTGCTGTATGTAAATTTATATTGTTCCTTATGATTGTAAAATGTATTATTAATCCTTAGCTCGTTAAATGTGCATAGCTGCGTCATTAGTTCTCCATTGTCATTTAACACGTTTTCGTTGAACCTTTGTTTTATTCCAGGTATTATTTCATTTCCGATGCGAGCGTTGAAATCTCCAAGGATTATCATTTGTTGGTTACTTGGTAATGATCTGACTAAATTTTGTAGTTGGTCGTAGAAGGCTTCTCTTTCTTCTTTTGTTTTATTATCCTCGGGTGCATAGATTGACACTACATTTAGTTTTTGGCTTATATAAAATATTCTTATGAGTTAAAAATAACCGAATCCAACGACGTGAAAAATGTTGACCTTCAGATGACCTTTACTGAAAAATTTGTTAAAAGTTTGTCAGGAACTTCAATACGCTCTCCGAGGACGATAATAAAGAAACAAATACAATCAACGTGTAAGACACTCATACAAGCAAAAAAAAACTGGTGCGTATTTACTTATGTACGCACGTAAGAAGTTACATTTCTTTGGCCTACCAAAACGAATATAACCTCAATAACCTCAAAAATAACTTCAAAAAAAATAACTTCAAAGAAAAAAATAACTTAAAGAAAAAAAAATTTATTATTATTATTAATAATATTATTATTATTATCATTATCAATTTTTCTTATAACTTTTTAATTTTCCTTGTTTATTTTTTAATTAAAGTTATTATTATTATATTATTACTATTATTATTATTTTTATTATAAATTTTCTTTTTACATAGAATATAGTTGATAAAGAAACTTGTTCCCACCTCCCTGCTTGGTTATCGATAATATTCCCTAATGTAAGCTGAGTATTTTTCTTTTATTATTATATTTTTATTCGTTTATTTATTTATTTAATTTTATAAATATATATCTACAGCGTGACTGGGGGTAAAGAGGGGGAGGATTGGAAGTATGAGAAGATAAACTACTAATTATTATTTATTTATTTATTTAACAAATAAATAAAGGAATCATATTTTTAATGGATCATTATATTATATATAGAAAGGAGAATAAAAAAAAAAAAAAGATGAAAATATCAAAATATAGATATCAGTTCACACTATATATAAGGGAGATATATCGAATTAATTTATGCGTCAACGGCCATGGCGCGGTGATAGAACTACTTCCCGCTCGATCATTTAAGTCAAGCAGCGTTGAGTACTATAGTAATTGGATGGGTGACCCGCTTGAGAAAAAAAAAGAGGAAGAAGAAGAGAAGAAAGACGACTTCATGCCGTAAATTTGAAATCGCTTTGCTGCTCATCGTAAATACCGACAAACTTCGTGGTATCGATTTTTTTAACCATGTCGCTTGGAAAAAAGTCACTCCCATCACATTTTCCCAAGCGCGCCAAAATAAGTATCACTTCAATAAAAAGAAAATTAAATCGGTTAACATTAGCGAATATTACCGGTCATCAAGTAGGAAGAAGGAAACAGATCTCCTTATTAACTATATTCTATGTAAAAATAAAAGTAATAATAATAATAATAATAATATGTAAATATTGTGATAGTTGACCTGTAATTAATTATAAAAATATCGAGAGTGTGGCATAAAAGACTGAAAACGTATCGTGCAATGTGAATGTTATTGTTTTTGTTTTGAAGTTATACTTCTTTTTCAATACTAAATACCAAGCGTGGCCTGTCGAGGATTTCCTTCAGAATTTGTGTGGCACTCCCCGTGATAACGATTTATGTACCATTTGTAAAGATTATAGATTATTAGCGTATATTCGAAATACGCGGCTCAATCATCTTGAGAATATTGAGAATATCGAAATGTTGTTATATGGCGTCTCCCCAACCTTCAAACCGTTGCTAAGCACGCCCTGCTGGGCCTTTAACAAAGACATTAGTTCTATTCTTAGACTGGTTTACTTTAGTTATTATGTACGGTGGTGATTGATATTAAAAAACTGTGAATATCTTCAAAAATATCATCAAGCACATTGATTATTTGTAAATATTAGTAATAAAAGCCTTTTTTTAGATTTATTGAGGTATGTATTATTATTTATTAGTTTTTTGAGATGTACTGAGATATGTATTATTATTTATTAGTTTTAATTCGTATCATTTCTTCTCTATAATGATCATCAATTCAGGTTGAAAATGAATAAACTGGATAACATGCTATGCGAATTTTTATGCCTTAACCATATGATGATAATTTTCTGATTTAAATGTAAGAATACCGATCAATTAAAATTGTTCTCTTCATCCTGATATTATAACAAACAATAGTAAGTAGAATAGCTTAATGTTCAGGTAAAATACTTTACCGAGTAAGAAATATGTATTATATTAATTTTTAATTCAATTTATGGGTATCTGTTTCTATTTTTATGTTTATATTTCATACATAAACTACTTTCTTAAATTGTTTTAGCTAAATATGCAGTTCTACATATTTTGTTCCAATCAAAGACTGTAACACACCCAATAAGAAGACTCCATCTCAGCATCGGACCTGTGCATATAAATTTTATTTTCCAATGGATTACCAATATAAAAATTTCTTTTAACTAATGTCTCCTTCGTAGAGATTTCATGTGAATTATCATGTGAATAAAATTCAACCACAGTTACAAGGAATAGGCAATACATGAATCTGTCAAAAGGTAAAAAAAATAATCTTGCTTCTATAAGATATGTAAACTCCCCAGCACATAAGATTTCATAAGGCCGTTACTTTCAATAGTGGACAATTCTTAATAATTGTAATAACCCGTTACCATAAGACTCATAAGAAGGGTCATCATAACTAACATAAGAACCGGCAAATACTGAACTAAACTCCTTCACTCTCCTAACTCCCCCGGCCGTATTCTCCGACTCCCCTTTTATACCTTTTCATCGAACGATGAAGCATCGGCCTCCCTCCACGGGTGACGCATACAGCCTCTGTTCCTCACACTTAATCTTAAGAATACCGATGTCCTAAACAAACATCCGCACGCACTCACACTAGTGCAGGCGCTAACGTGTACGAACCTGCATGAGACGTTTACAATCGGCCAGTCCTGACAGTGACCGCCCTCGGTCACTAGACCATCACACATACATAAAGGCGCAACGTAAAATGAACATGAACATAAGGTTAATACATACATAAGAAGTACATGAATACAAACATAAGAATACAATCAAAAATTAACACATAAATAAAAGTAATAATCTGAAAGAGAAAATATAAGATAATCCATACATAAGAAATACAATTACAAAATAAACACAAACGCAAGGCTAGTATAAAAGGTCCTAAAAATGCTGATATAAAAGGGTCTAAAGATTAAATAAACGCATAGATAACAAATAAAATCACTGGGATACACACACACAATATTTCTCTCTTTTTTTTTTTTTTCTCTTCTCTTTTTTTTTTTTTCTTTTCGATCTAATTAATAACTAAAATAATATTCTGTAAACGTCTTATGCAGGTTCGTGCACGTTGGCGACTGCACTGGTGTGAGTGCGTGCGGATGTTTGTTTAGGATATCGAAATTCTTAAGATTAAGTGTGGGGAACAGATGCTGTATGCGTCACCCGTGGGGGAGGCCGATGCTTCGTCGTTCGATGAAAAGGTATAAAAGGGCAGTCGGGGAATACGGCCGGGGGAGTTATAGAAGAGTTGTAGAGGAGTGAGTGAGTTAGTTCAGTTTTGTCGGTTCTTATGTTAGTTATGATGACCCTTCTTATGAGTCTTATGTATCTTACCGTAGCGGGTTATTACAATTATTAAGAATTGTCCACTATTGAAAGTAACGGCCTTATGAAATCTTATGTGCTGTAAAGATTACAATTTATTCTTACAAACATGAAGCGAGATGCGATTTCAGTGATAATCTTAAAAAGGAAATGGGATGAAACATAATAAAATTGGATTTTAATCATAAGGATAAAATACACTAAATATAAACTTTTAACTGTCGGTACACTATCTTTAAAGGAAATAAAATGAAATGAAACATAATACAATTGAGTTTTAATCGTAAGGATAAAATATACTAAATTTGAGCTTGAGATTGTTCTCTTGTCTCTCTATTCTTTGGCCTGTTCCGTTCCTCGCCAGGGACGCATGTTACAATATTCCCATGTTCCCTGATACGGTCTTTGAGATATTTGGAAGCCCCCTATATCGGCAACTACGTATCTATCGTTTCGTAATTTTTTTATAATTTCGTACGGACCTTTAAATTTTGGTATCAGTTTTTTTCCAACCCCTGAAGTGCTATCAAAATTCCTTACCACCACATAATCACTGACATTAAATTCTGACCGTATCTTATGATGGCGTTTATCATAATACCTCTTGTTATAATATTGCTTCTCAGCCATTCTATCTTCGGCCTTATTCCTAATTGCTTTTAAATCGCGTTCGCTATTCGCGATGGTGTTTTCTAAATAACTACGGACATTATCGACAATGTCACCCCTCTGGATTACACCGAATAATAATTTACTAGGAGGTTCCCCGGTTGATGCATTCGAAATGTTATTTAAAGCGTATTCAATATCCGTTAAAAATTGATGCCAATCTTTTCCTGATGATTTGTCATTTAATTTGGCTAACAATGGCGCTATAACTAATTTATCCTTTAACTCTTCCATTGCTCGCAGGTGCTCCTTGCTTATTCTAGGTTTTTCCGGACGAGGTGCATCTAAGTAATTTACCTTTAAGATTTCCTTTAATTCATTTTGTTTTTCCACCGTGATTTCGGGATTAATGTCTAATTCGGTAGTTTGATTATCGGTGGAATCATTTATTTCTATATTCATAATCTGATCTATCACTACCTCTTCTTCGGAGCGTTTATCTTTTCTGCTGAAAACTAATCCATATTTTTTTAATGCATCGCGACCTAAAATAACGGAGTTCATCATTGTAGTATCCGGTACTACCAACAAACGAGTGTCAACCCTTTCGCCGTCATCTAATTTTAAACTAACTCGTATCGAGCCGTGTACCTGCAGACGACTATGATTAGTATCATAATATTCACTTCCGAGTTCCGGCGCAGAGTCGATCGGTCCCATCACTAACCCTTTCTTTATGAAACTCACGGGGCTACCGGAGTCCAACAAGGTGTCTAAAATTAAGATGTAGTGTATATTGCCTGAATCGACATCATAAGTTATCTTCCTGATGTAGTCGTCATCGGTGGTCAAGTTCCTGGTGACGCTGTGGACTTCGCCACCCTTCTCCGGGCATTCTGGTCTAAGATGTCCATGTTTACCGCACTTGTAGCAGCTGCCTCTTTCCCTCTTCGGACGGGGGCAGTCCCCCGCAAAATGTCCTGTCTCTCCACAGTTGAAGCATCTGGCATAATTTTCCTCCGACGGCCTTTATGGTCGATCAGTTTTCTTCTTCCTTCTCCCGTCGGCCGCCTTTCTTCGTATTTTGTAGGACTTCGAGGGCCCGTCGCTCGCATCCTTAACCCGGCGTATAGCGTAATACTTTCGAAAGCCGTCAGCAATGACTCCTGGTCTCGGAAACCAATCATCCGGGCCTGGTTTCTTAATGCAATGTCTGGAATGCCGTCTATCGCATACTCCAAAATTTCTTGTTCTGGGAGGGGAATTCGGTAACCCAGAATCATTTTGTCATGTAGGTAATCTCTAAACGACTCGTTGCCGTTCCACCTACGTTCCTCAAACTGTCTTCTCAACGTGATAACACTTTGTCGCGAGCTAAACATCTTCTCTATTGCTGCTAATAATTCCTCCATTCCATAAGTCACGAATTCGGGTTTTGAGTGAAACCATCGCAATGCTTTTCCTCTCAATTTTAGACTAATTATCATAACAATTTCGGTATCCCGAAGCTGGTGCATTCGTTGTATATAGCGCACTCGTCTCTCCCAGACGGTAAAAGTACCAACGCTTCCATCAAAAACGTCGACCATATCAGAGATTACACTTAAGCTGACCACGCGGTGTCGATCATTCGGGGGTCGTTGTTTTGTTGTTCCCCTGAATTGCCCGACCTCACGCATAAGGTCTTCTACCTGCCGACGGAGACTTTCTACTTCGCCATCTTCGGTGGCCGGTGTTTCTAAGGCGGTCGCTCCGTCGTCGTAAGTTGTATCTAAGATAGCTTCATCCCTCCAACCGACAAATACTGAACTAAACTCCTTCACTCTCCTAACTCCCCCGGCCGTATTCTCCGACGCCCCTTTTATACCTTTTCATCGAACGACGAAGCATCGGCCTCTCTCCACGGGAGACGCATACAGCCTCTGTTCCTCACACTTAATCATAAGAATACCGATGTCCTAAACAAACATCCGCACGCACTCACACTAGTGCAGGCACCAACGTGCACGAACCTGCATGAGACGTTTACAGATACAAATATTATAATTCTCTTGAAAAATATTTATTCAAAGAATTACAAAACTTATTCTCTCCGCATAATTTATCAATCATTTTACTGAAAGAGAGAGAGCATTATTTTCAATAACAATAAGAAGAAGCTAACGGCATTGAAATTATTAAAGATTTTGGAAGAGAACATCTTCTTTTTATTCACACTGGGAAGAAATCATATGCATTTATATTCTATCAAAAGAATAAAAGAAAGAATGTGGGCATCTTGGCTATTTATAAATTGGTTCTACAATAATTCTTATTAAATAATAATCCCTTGTAGCTTCTTGACCAGTGTCAATATACATTTAAATTTCTGTTTCAGTTTTCGAGATTTTTGAAACTAATGCAGATAAGTGTAATGCCTATTACAATCGTTACAAAAATGTATCTAAAAGGAAGTATCCATCACAAACAAACGCGGAATGTTGTAAGGCGTATAGGCTGCGAAAAAAATGTTTTTTTACGCCAAAGAAACATATCTTCTTACGTGCGTACATAAGTCCAAAAAACCAGCTTTTTTTTTATTCATTAACTCCATACATCTTTACATATTGTCCGTAGAAATTTGGTATATTGTTATATAAGTAAAAAAGACAGCACGTGGACAGTTTCTCTAATGAGATAGCATCGCTATTGTCATTTATTTCGATGAGGTTTCATTTTTTACTCATGCTCCTAGGTGTATTCTTTTGAGCCTTCTAGAGATGTACTGGTTGTAGTTATCTTTGACTAGCGAGTTTATGTGCGTATCAATTCTTCTTTTATATCTGCAGGTTGCCTTGGTTATATCTTCTTCTATCGCGTTAATATTTTGGTCCTTTCCTATCTTTTCGTTATGGATATACCATGGAGAATTCACGATTGTGCGCGGCTATGGATTGTTGAGTTTCGAGATTGGCAATGTGACTTTTCGCTGCTATACCCCATAGCGGTAATCCATATGTCAAGATTGGTTTTATTATAGTTTCGTAGATTTAAAAAAAAATAAACTGTGCGGTTAAATCAAGAACACTTTTAATCAAAATCTCTTGAGTTACAAAGATTACTTGTGTTGAAATAGTTTTTTCTTGTTCATTTTTTGAGTTTTCCATTAACTAATTGTTATTCTTCCTCTAAAAAAATTTTAAATATATATACGTTTCCTGAATATTATTAATTCTACATTCTTCTTACCATCTAAATTAATTCCTGTGAAAGTTTCTTATGCGTGTAATACTAACAATTAGAAACATTATCTCAAGTATTGCTATGTTATGAGATTAATGATTCGTATAATGCTTTAAAAAGAATATTAAATAAAATGTGAAATAAAATAATACTTGTAGTTGAATGTTTTTTAATGCTATAAATTGTTAATTTTCCCTAATATTTAAATACTTTGATGCTGCATTAAGAATGTTCGAAAAGTATTTCAAACAAAACTATATTATATGGAAGTATATTACTATTCAACATATTTATAGGATCTTGAAAAAATTTTCTATTACAGCAAGTATTACATTTTCTTGAATTTAAAAGAATTAACTATCTAGAATCGTTTAACGTATCGTTCATACGGAAATATTTTTCTTATATAAAAACAATTTTAAATCACAGGTCATCGAAAGCCCTAGGAAAGATTTCTTTATACAATAATGCATTGACAACGCAGCATAATGAATAGTAAACGCATTTAAATTGCAGAACTAAATCATAATTAAGAATTTAAATTGACTTATTCGATTGGCTATATAAACAGCGATTTCAATAAATAGCTTATTTGGCATACGAATTAGTAGTTGATAGTGCTGATACATTTAGCATATATGAGATTAGAAGACTTAGAAGATAGTGCAGTTGACATTTCTGGAGTATCAGGAAATTTTCCAAAGAGTGACAATATTAACGATTTAAAGTCGAATCTGATGAATGACGAAGATTGCGTGTCTTCTGATCATACAATGTGAAAATTCGATAAGAATATGTTAAATTATATTTCATACAGAAATTTATTACATTAAAGAAAGTTATTTTTGAGTAAATTGAATTATTATTTTTAGATAATTCGTCGAAAGTACCATCGCGTTTAGGAAGAGTTTCTAATTTTTCCTTACTCGATAATTTTTTTGCAATTAATGCAATACAGACACAATTAATTCTCCGAGCAGTGTATTTATTGACAGTGAGAATCGAACGCGAAGATGCAGAGAAAAGATTCACTCTTCTCACACAAAACTAATAAATTTATATTAAATTTAAGAATTACTATATGATAATTCTACTTCTATGAATAAAATCAAATATCCTCAATATACCCAACTTATGGATAAAAGCAACTTGAGTGACTTTCGAGTTATTTTGTAAAATTTAATTAATAGTTTAATGTGTTTATTTTTCAGTCTATTTGTGATATTGTATCCTCTGTTGTTAAAATACGAATACCGATATCCAAATGAAAACTGGAAAAGTATAGTTTTTAAAAATTATTTTTATTTGTACAGTTAATTATTACAATTATTTTATTAGGAAGATAATATCAACAAAAATTATAAAAATTATCGCTTGTTAAATCTCAAGAATATAGTTTCAGCTGGTTGCAAAGTTATTCTTGATATTAGGACAATATTTTCAACGGAAACTGGGTTGTCTATTCGAACAAGAAATTTTCTCAATAAAGTGGCAGCTATTACCCGCATTTGCATCATGCCAAATTTTTGACCTAAAAAAGAAATATTAAAATAACAAATACTTTATTGATCAACTATTTAGAATACTAATTCAAAAATGGATAAAAATATGCTTTTACCTATACATCCTCTTTTCCCAAAGCTGAACGGACGAAAACATTTCTCGTTATAATTTCCCGGCAAGAACCGATCCGGGTTAAATCTTAACGGATCAGTCCAATATTTATATTTTCGGTGCAGTGAAAATATTGAAATAACTACGTGACAATTTTTTGGTATTATCACATTGTCGTTCACTTAATAAAATAAATAAATACATATTATTACTATTTAAGACAGTAATGTCAATGGACAAAAATATATACTAAAAAATATTTTATTATATGTAAATATACCTCTTGTGTCCCTATATAGTTTCCGTGCAATAAATGGAGCTGAAGGAAACAGACGTAATGTTTCCTTGATGACTCGATCAAGATATTTCATTTTCTTAGTATCTTCCATTGTAATAGGAACCTCATTTGGATCGCTTGAGCCGTACAAATCGTACAACTCTTCGTATACTTGATTCTGGAATTGAAAAAGCCGTATACTTGATTCTGGAATTGAAAAAGCCGTATACATGATACAAGTTTTGTATGAAAATATAATTGATTTTTGAAAGATAATGACAAATAAGATACTGCTTAAGTACAATCTGTGCGTACTTGAATGTCTGGAAACGTGGCCAGCATTAAAAATAAAAATAAAAGTGTATTAGCGGCAGTATCGCTTCCCTAAAAATAATACAAATTGATTTCTAGTTTTAATGGATTAAAATAAATTTCATCGGATCTGAAATAAATTCATCTTACTGCAAAAACCATTGTATTTATTTCATCACGAATATCTGCCTCCGAATATTCTCCGGACTCGTAAAGCGATTTAAATATGACGTCTAGAAATGAACTGGTATCTTTTCCTTTAATTAGAGAAGAGTATATATATTATTTATAATTATTATAAAAAGCATTCTTCTATAAATACATTATTAAAAGAATAATTTTTCAAATGGTTGTTTTTACTTGAACATGGACCTTTTCCTTCCTGGGTAAAGTTATCCTTGTGCATTGACTCCTTCTTTTTCTTTATAATCTTGAGGAATGAAAGTTTTATACATAAATAAAATATTAATTATTTTAGAAAAAAATATATATATTGAGGAAAATTGAGATAATTAAAAATGTGAATAATCGTTTTATTTATACCTCGCTCGTTATTTTATTAAGGTGAGAAAGACATTCTTGTAGACGTTTTCCCTTAGATGAATTGTTAAATATAATATTTGGATGTAACCAGAATTTCATTATTCTTTGTATAGTTATGTCCATCACTCTAAATAAAAATAAAATTCACAATAAGAGGACAAATATGCAATAATAGTAGATTACAATACAAATAAAAAAATATTTTCCTAATTATTACTTCGACATATATTTATCAAGATTACAATCCGGATTGCTCTGCAAATTTAAATCACTTTCCAATAGGCTATCTGTCAGTATAAGAAAAATAATTTTTAGAAAATTTTAATAGTTCCATACATATATTTGAACTTTTCAGAATATCCAAATCTCACCATATATGATGTCCAACGTACAAAGATGTACGTAATGCATGAAATCTATGTTTTTTCCGTTAGTAGTTACTAAAATGTTATTTAGTCTGTTTGAATTTTTTACTATTAAGTCCACATAAGATGAAACCATTTTTTCTTTGAATACTGGATTTAAGATATTTCGATGAATCTTCCATATGGATGCTTCGAATAAGAAAATATTTCTTACTTTAATTTTTTATAATGTTTTTTTTTCTATATATTTATTTATTAAAAAAGAGACAAAGAGAGATCCTTATATATATATATAGCACGTGTGAACTTATAGTTTACCTGGTGCAGTAAACACTCCATTACCCAAAGAATATTTCACAAAGTCATATACAGAACTTTTTTCATAACCGTTAGAACTTTTTAATAGAAACTAAAAAGAAAGCAAAAAATTGATGTATAAAGCCGAAATAAGAGAAAATCTAATTCGGGCAAACCGTTTATAACGAAGTGCAATAAATTTGATAAATCTTACCTCAATATTTTCAGGATCATCGAAGATTAAGGCTAATTGAGGGCCTAACCACAATGGCCACGGCGAAGAATAGTTTTCAGATAATTTCATTAATTTATGAGTTATTTCTAATTGTAAGACAAATTCATTCAATAGAGATCTCATAAATATAGACATTATAAAAATAGAATAAATATGTACCTTTTAAATCACCAAGAAATATATTCAGGTTTCCAATTAAAGGGTAAGCTTTAGGTCCCGAAAAATTTTTTACCATGTTATACTCACGAAATCTATTTATTATATATTTCAAAACATAGAATAACATTATTATTATTGCTGTTGAAACACTAACTTTATTTATATACCACATGTTTAGTTAAACAAATAGAAAATTATAAAACAAGCAAAAATAGTTTTAAAATACAACTGGACCCTCAATTGTAAGCCAAGAAGTGATATTAAGCTTAACCTCCGCAGCGACTTCTTATATCTTTCGTGATTTAACATAAACTAGAAAAGAATCATCACACGGGTAATCTATTTAAGCAAGATCGAGATCATACTTTGTCCAGGCGTCAAGGATGTCAGGTTAAACACGTATGGAAAAAATTAGACAAAAAGCTGTATTTTATCAATTCATTTATTCCGTGCGTGTCGATACTAGTTTGCGTACTCGGAATGTATCATCTACGTAGTTCTTACATTAGAAAAGAGAAGTTAATCGATGTTTGTTGCGTAATCCTACGCAAGCGAGTAAGTGAGAATCGTTTCGAGACATCTCGAGACGTATCGACAATCGCCGAGATATAGGGAGAAAAAATATCTTAGTTACGGTGCACCAAAAGAGCACATCAAACTCCTTGCAGGGCGCTTGTGTCCCTTGGCACGCGTTCTCCCACTATTTCTATTAGTCCAATCATATGCATCGACAGCTACGGTTTCTAGCTTTTCGGTATTTGGTCCGCGCGTTGCATCGTCTTATTCTATAAAAGCCCGTGCTTTCACGCTTCAACATGATTCTACCACGAGACCTGCGAGAGATCACATCGAAGAGAACTACACTCCTGCGCTACTATTACATCAGTGGAACAAAGGGACAAAAGCAAGAAGGCCACGTTGTCAGTATTATATTCTGCTTTGGATTAACAGCAACCTCGATAGCTGCCGATAGGCAAGCAAGCGACACATCATCATCAACTGTATTTTAACCAGGGTTTTTATGCCGAAAGGCTTTTCCCTGCAACGAGCTAAATAAATCGTACTTATTAGTACTGACTGGGCTCAAAAAATATATTTTAATTTATTTTCATCTACCCTCATTCCTCATAAATAAACGATTCCTAACATCCATCTATAAGTGCATTTTCAACGACAAGAAAACCACCGGAGTACCGATACAAGGCGTCGGTCGTTCAACAATGTTATAAGCATAGTTTTTTCTTAAAGAAATCTTGTTTTTTTCCCTTCCCTCTATTTGACTTTATATTATCCAAATAAATAATTACTAGTAAACGAGATACATAAAATGAGAAGCAAGAAGTGCTTCGGTTAAAGGTCAGATTGAAATGACTTTATTTTTTATTATTATATAAGCGTTTCGATTAGTTATAATTATTCAAGATAAAATACTCAATTTTTCTTATCTTATTAAAATGTTAAATTAATGTGCTAGACAAATTTTCTTTTGATCGCACGTGTTTTAATCGTATGATATTTTATGTATTTCTATTACGTGTTTTATTACACGTCTGTCTTGTCTGATAATGATTCAACAGAAAATTATTAGAAAATTGTTGTTACATAGAAACGCAATAATCCAAGATCCAGCGGCCAGCATACTGCACGTAATTTACCAAAATCCAAATTTCGTTCAGTCAATCTTTCATACCTACTATACATACATTAGGCGGAAATTAACTAAGCTCGGCGGCGGTCCATATAGCGTCACCCAGGTAGCACAGGTTCAAAATTTAAACCAACTTCAAGAGCTTTTTACCAAGACTGTCGTCTAGATATTTTATTATTTACTAGTATTATTATGCAGAAAAAAAACGGCAGAAAATTGTGACGGTTTTTAGGCTATGGCAGACACTTTGGAAGTTCAAAAGAAATTAAATTTTAAATGTATTTTAATGAAATACGTTAATTCGTTATATCACGTTATATATTATAGTATTACTAGCCTACATTTTATACGGTAGACAATTTTTCCGGTAATAACATCCCGGAACACATCTAAACCTTACCTACAGCACGTGCATACGTATGTATATGAGCACTATACTATATAGGGTCTTTTGCCTAACTCGACCACCTAAAGTATCTCGTTTATTTTGAACGATAGATAAAATGTTAGAGGACAAAAATATTCTGTCCAAAGACGCGAATATAGTGATAGGCCGAATTTTTTTTTCAAGGTCATATTTTTCAAAATATAAAAGTCATCGTATTTGTTGCGTATCCCACGCAACGAGTGAGTAGGGCGAAGCACCTAGGCGCGTACGGCCCTGCCAAAGCGTTAGACGCGTGCGACAAAGCAATATCGTTGTTTTTAGTGGTAACCACGGTAGCGCTAAGATGCCTGCAAGGGCTCTTTCTTTATTCTAGCTCGCGTTCTCCCACTACATTTATCACGCCAATCATATGTATCGACAGCCGCGTTATGCTCGGACTTTTCGGTGATTGGTGCAGCATTGCATCGCCTTTTGGTATAAAAGCCAGCGCGTTTTTGCGCTGGTTGTCACTCTGGATTCATCGCTCGAGATTCATCTAGCTGAGACTTGCGAGAACTACTTCAAGGAGAATTCTTTGTTTGCGTAATACCATATCATCTAAGTTCGGCCAGCGACAAGGGACAAAGGTCCTGCACGTGGCCAGAATTATCCGGATTTGTGGATTCTTCTTCATCGTTTTCAACCAGGGTTTTTATGCCGAAAGGCTTTTCCCTGACGAGCCAATAAAGCGTACTTTTTAGTACTGATTGGGCTCAAATAAAGTTGTTATTGTGTTCTTTATTTTCCTATCCTCCTTCCCATTAATAAGGAATCTCGATATCACTCGTAAGGGCATTTTTCGATTCACTACTATCCACTGGAGTACCGATTAAGGCATCGGTCGCATCAACATTTTGGTCCTTGAGCCGGATCGAGGGATCTTCCTCCCCACTCTTCGTCCGGCGTCTATTGTGCATACAGTCTTCTTCAACGGAGGAGAAAGAGGCAACGGAAGACTTCCGATCGAGCAACAAAGGAGGTATTGCATCATCGCTACAAGCCGAGAAGCTTCTATTCTTCCGGTGCGTGAGTACGCTGCACGGGACGCCTTATTCAGAGGATTCACGTGAGTTTTGTAATTTCTGTTGCTTGATCATTCTTCGTAGTTGTATTTTTCCCCCTCTTTTCTCTTCTTAATTTTGCCTTTTGTCGTGAAAATGCCTCGTTCGAGTAGTGCACGTGGTGATGTTGAGCGCGTTATACGTAGATTCGAGTATGTAAAGAGAGAATTCGCGCAATTTCAAAAGGCGGTGAGCGAGATAGATCATAGCAACCCGCGCGATATAATGAAATTAAAGCTTAGAATTCCAAAGTTGATAAGAATGTGGCAATATTAGAGGATTGATAGAAAAGACTTCCGGTGAAACGATGGGAACGCTGGTTGACGAAATTCACAATCATGTCGAGTCAGTCATCGACGCCAGGGCGGAGGCGGAATTGATCATTAATAGAGCTGAATCGGTAGCCACTTTAGACACAAATGCGCCTACTACGAATCTATTGTCTCCAGTTAGCACTACGGTTAGCAATCCGTCCGTAGATAGCATTTACAGAGTACCGGCGGTACAATTACCTCGTTTTGACGGGCAGCATGAGGAATGGCCGAGTTTCGCGGACACGTTTCAATCGGTGATAGGAGATAATCCCGCGATTCGCGATATACAAAAATTTGCATATTTGAAATCATGTTTATCGGGACCGGCCGCGGAGAAAATAAGAGTTTTGGAAATTACCGCGGATAATTATCCGATTGCGTGGAAGACCTTAGTCGAGTGCTATGACAATCCGTTAATATTAATAAATAAGCACGTACGAGCTATTTTAGAGGGTCCCCCTATTGACAGTGAATTTCCCTCGTCTTTAATTGCCGCGTCCGATGCGCTAAGCGCAAATTATAGGGCTTTAGTAGCGACTAAAAAAGTGTTTGTCGATCAATTTGCTATTGCCGCACATCTTTCGCGAGTGGATCCAGCAACACGGCTTCAATGGGAACAACGGTATTCCCGAGATGCTTTACCGACGGTAGACGAATTTGTGATATTTTTGCGCGATCGGGGAAATGCGCTAGTAAACTCCCAGCCGGCAGAACATTCTAAAAGAATTAACAATAGCAGAAGGAACGCACCGTTAGGACCCGAGAGAAATTTTCGCTCAAGGAATTTGATGCGTAACGAGCCGCGGTTTAATTCTCCGCGAAATTGGCCGCGAATTTCCGACCGAGGACAAGTTCAAGCGTATTCCACAAGCGCGACTGTCTCGTGTGGCATATGTCGCGAGAGGCATAACACATCGGAGTGTGAGCAGCTACTGAGAGCCGAGCCCGAGGAGCGCAGAAGAATCGTGGTTAACGCCAATTTGTGTTGTAATTGTTTACAAGCTGGTCACCGCGTATACACATGTATTAAGAATGACTGCTGCAGTAAGTGCAAGGGCAGGCATCATGAGTTGTTACATGTGAGAGAGGCCGTTGCAGAAGGTGCAGCGGCGGGCATCACGAATTGTTGCGTTCGAACGGCGTCGGCGGTGCAGAATGCACATGTAGAGCTCCATCACTCGCAGGCACCCGCGCTGTTACTAACTGCAGTGGTGCATTTGCTGGATCGCGACGGCAGGCCGCACGAGTGTCGTGTGCTCCTGGATTCGGGTTCCGAAGCACATTTCTTAACGATCCGGTTCGCGAATCTTCTGCGAATAGCCAAACGGGACGTGAATGTACCCATTTCTGGCGTAAACCAAACGGAAACTAGAGTCAAACAGGCAATATTAGCAACGTTGAAATCGCGAACAGAAAATTACGCGTTAGAATTACAATTCTTATTATTACCCACTGTAACGAATAGGTTGCCTTCGCAACGAATTCCGCAAGAAGAATTGACTATACCGGCAGGGATCCAATTGGCAGATCCCAAGTTTTATGAGCCCGCGAATATCGACGCGATTCTCGGTGTCGAGATTTTTGCTTCACTATGGCGCGCAGGTCAGAGCATTAGGTTGAATGAAAATTTAATGGCACAAGGAACTGTACTAGGATGGCTCGTTATGAGCACAGGAAATACGCGCACTCCGCAGAGCGTTAATTGCCACACGGCCACGGTAGATTTGAACTCACAATTGGAAAAATTCTGGAAAATTGAGGAAGTAGCTGAGAGTAGTATTAGGTCGCACGAGGAAAATTTGTGCGAAGCACATTACAGAAGCAACACGCGACGGGATGATACTGGCAGATATATAGTGAGATTGCCCTTTAAGGAAGAAAATCAGTTAGGAGATTCGTATACGAGCGCGTTACGAAGATTTCACGCATTAGAGCGATCATTATCGCGCAAGCCGAAAATTAGAGATGAATATATTAAATTCTTATCCGAATATGAAGAACTAGGGCATATGACAAGGATAGAAGGGGGACCCCACGAAGATAGATTCTATTTACCGCATCATGCTGTATTAAAGCATACTAGTATTACGACCAAATTGCGAGTAGTGTTCGACGCGTCGGCAAAAACCAGCAACGGGAAATCTTTGAATAACGTATTAATGGTTGGCCCAACCATACAGGAGGATCTATTTGCACTTTTAGTAAGATTTAGATCACATGCTATTGCTATTACCGCGGACATCGCGAAGATGTATCGGCAGATAATAATTGATCCGCGCGATCGCAAATATCAAACTATACTGTGGCGTCGACAGGAAAGTGATCCCGTGAAAACATATAGATTAAATACAGTAACCTATGGAACTGCCTCCGCGTCGTTTTTAGCAACTCGTACGTTACATCAACTCGCGAGCGACGAATTTAACAGATTCCCGAGAGCTGCCATCGCGCTTAAAGAAGATTTCTATGTAGACGACTTGTTAACCGGAGCGCGTACGGTTAGGGAAGCGAAGCAAGTCCGCGACGAGTTAATAAGTATAACCGCAGGGGCAGGCATGCATTGCGGCAATGGGCGTCAAATTGCGCCGAGATTCTAAAGGACTTAGATACCGCAGATAATAACATCATAAATTTAGATTCGTCAGGAACGATAAAAACATTAGGTGTTAATTGGAACGCGGCCGAAGACAACATAGGCTATACGGTAAAGCGAGCAGCTGATCCATCGAAGGTTACTAAGCGTGTTATATTGTCCGAAATTTCTCAGTTATTCGACCCGCTAGGTTTATTAGGACCGGTAGTAATCAACGCGAAATTGATGATGCAACGGCTATGGCAATTAAAATCAACATGGGACGAAGATGTCCCCGCCGATATATATAAAATATGGCAGGAGTTCCGCCAAAATCTCCACACGCTCGAGGAGATAAGGTTCGCGCGCAACGTAGCAGGTGATGGAGAGAAATGGAAATGCATGGTTTTTGTGACGCGAGCGAAAGGGCTTACGGCGCGTGCATTTATGTTAAAACGTTAGGAAAAAATCCCACTTTACGATTAGTCTGCGCCAAATCCAAGGTAGCGCCGCTTAAAACGCAATCGCTTCCGCGACTAGAACTTTGCGGCGCCTTAATACTTTCGCGTCTCTTTAAGGCCACTAAAAACGCTTTGCGTAGAAATGATTTCTGCCGTACAATATTTTGGACGGACTCTACGGTAGTTTTGCATTGGCTCAACACTCCGCCTCACACGTTAAAAACCTACGTAGCACATCGCGTAGCTGAAATTCAAGAGAGCACAGCTCGCGAGCTGTGGCGTCATGTATCGTCCGAACATAACCCCGCGGATTTAATTTCTCGCGGCGTTACACCTGCCGAACTCCGTGAAAGTAAGCTCTGGAAGTCCGGTCCTGTATGGCTTATCCAGCCGGAATCAAATTGGCCGCATAGTAGATTAGAACCAATCGAAATCCCGGAAAAGAAAAGGATTGTAACTCACGCAAGGGTAGCTACTCCGTTCGAACTATTTAGACGGTACTCCTCGTTCGTCAAATTAAAGCGCATTATCGCGTATTGCGTTAGATTCGCACGTAACTCGCGCAATTTAAAAGAGAAAAGAATAATGGGTGAGTTAACCGTGGACGAATTGAAAGGCGCGGAAATAATCGCGATTAGATTGATACAGGAAGAAGCATTTCCCGAGATCATCAAATTAATCAAGTCCGGTAAAGAGGTTTGCGCATCATTCTCCGTACTTAGCCCGTTTGTAGACAATTTAGGAATATTAAGAGTTGGAGGTAGATTGGCAAGGAGCAACTTGCCATACGAGCAAAGGCATCCCGCATTATTGCCGAAAGACCATACAATTACAAACGCGATAATACGCGAAAAGCACCATCAAATAGGGCACGGTGGTACGCAAGCCACTTTGAACGCACTTCGCGAATCGTTTTGGCCAATAAATGGGGAAGTAGCGTTAAGCGCGTAATATATAAATGCATTACTTGTCGACGTTTAAAACCCGCTACGCCGCAATATCCTATGAGTGATCTACCTGCCAGTCGTCTTCTACCGAATCGTCCGTTTATCCACACCGGCGTAGATTTCTGCGGTCCGTTATTCATCAAGGAAAGGCAACACCGGAACCGTGGTCGCGCGAAAATATATGTGGCGGTATTCGTCTGTTTTAGCACCAAGGCCGTTCATTTAGAACTCGTGAATGATCTAACGACTGAAGCATTTTTAGCAGCTTTGCGTAGATTTATGGCACGCCGTGGAAAATGTTCGGACATATATTCCGACAACGCGACTAATTTCGTAGGTGCGGCGAACGAACTAGAAGCGCGCGTCTCGCGAAGTTTGGTAAATGAAGGAATCAAGTGGCATTTCATCCCACCCCGTTCCCCCCATTTTGGAGGTCTATGGGAGGCGGCCGTAAAATCATTTAAATATCATCTAGTTCGAATTATAGGCGAGACATTGCTATCTTACGAGGCATTATTAACATACGTCCTCGAGATAGAGGCGATTCTTAACTCGCGTCCTATCACGCCTCTGTCTAATGACCCGAATGATTTGCGCGCTCTTACACCTGGGCATTTTCTAATTGGAAATTCGTTTACGAGTTTGCCAGAGGACGAATACAGGGATATACCATCCGGGCGCCTGTCCCAATGGCAGCACGTACAGCAGATGAGACAGCATTTTTGGAACCGATGGAATAAGGAATATTTGAACGAGCAGACGGTCCGTAAAAAATGGCACAGAGGCACAGCAGACAAAATAAGTCCGGGTACACTAGTCATCTTGCGAGAAGATAATTCCCCTCCACTCAAATGGTCATTAGGACGTATCGCGGAGTACATAAAGGAGCCGACGGTATAGCACGCGTGGCGAGCGTAAAAACTGCCAACGGTCTTGTAAAGCGCGGTATTAAACGTCTTTCTCCTTTACCAAGCGATTTATAAAAAAAAAAAATTTTTTCTTTTTGTAATTAGTCGCGTTAATTACTGAATATGTATTGTAATATGCGGTTAACAGTATGTATATATAGTTTATAATTTGTATTTAAGTGTGCGCATTTTGGTTTTTAAATTTTGAACGGTGCCCGTTCAAGGGGGGGAGTATGTTGCGTATCCCACGCAACGAGTGAGTAGGGCGAAGCACCTAGGCGCGTACGGCCCTGCCAAAGCGTTAGACGCGTGCGACAAAGCAATATCGTTGTTTTTAGTGGTAACCACGGTAGCGCTAAGATGCCTGCAAGGGCTCTTTCTTTATTCTAGCTCGCGTTCTCCCACTACATTTATCACGCCAATCATATGTATCGACAGCCGCGTTATGCTCGGACTTTTCGGTGATTGGTGCAGCATTGCATCGCCTTTTGGTATAAAAGCCAGCGCGTTTTTGCGCCGGTTGTCACTCTGGATTCATCGCTCGAGATTCATCTAGCTGAGACTTGCGAGAACTACTTCAAGGAGAATTCTTTGTATTGCGTAATACCATATCATCTAAGTTCGGCCAGCGACAAGGGACAAAGGTCCTGCACGTGGCCAGAATTATCCGGATTTGTGGATTCTTCTTCATCGTTTTCAACCAGGGTTTTTATGCCGAAAGGCTTTTCCCTGACGAGCCAATAAAGCGTACTTTTTAGTACTGATTGGGCTCAAATAAAGTTGTTATTGTGTTCTTTATTTTCCTATCCTCCTTCCCATTATTAAGGAATCTCGATATCACTCGTAAGGGCATTTTTCGATTCACTACTATCCACTGGAGTACCGATTAAGGCATCGGTCGCATCAACAGCATTTTTTTTTAAAGGAAAATATTTTTACAAAAATATTCGTATGAGTTAAAAAAAACCGAATCCAACGACGTGAAAAATGTTGACCTTCAGATGACCTTTACTGAAAAATTTGTTAAAAGTTTGTCAGGAACTTCAATACGCTCTCCGAGGACGATAATAAAGAAACAAATACAATCAACGTGTAAGGCACTCATACAAGCAAAAAAAAACTGGTGCGTATTTACTTATGTACGCACGTAAGAAGTTACATTTCTTTGGCCTACCGAAACGAATATAACCTCAATAACCTCAAAATAAGTTCAAAAAAAATAACTTTAAAGAAAAAAATAATTTAAAGAAAAAAAAATTTATTATTATTATTAATAATATTATTATTATTATCATTAATTATTTTTCTTATAACTTTTTAATTTTCCTTGTTTATTTTTTAATTAAAGTTATTATTATTATATTATTACTATTATTATTATTTTTATTATAAATTTTCTTTTTACATAGAATATAGTTGATAAAGAAACATGTTCCCACCTCCCTGCTTGGTTATCGATAATATTCCCTAATGTAAGCTGAGTATTTTTCTTTTATTATTATATTTTTATTTTTATTTATTTATTTAATTTTATAAATATATATCTACAGCGTGAGTGGGTAAAGAGGGGGAGGATGGGAAGTATGAGAAGATAAGCTACTAATTATTATTTATTTATTTATTTAACAAAAAATAAAGGAATCATATTTTTAATGGATCGTTATATTACATATAAAAATGAGAATAAAAAAAACTGGTGTGTGTACTTACGTACGCACGTAAGAAGTTATACTTCTTTGCCGTACTAAAACGAACATAACCTCAATAACCTAAAAAATAACTTCAAACAAAAACTTCAAGGAAAAAAAATTTCTTACAAAAAAAATAATAATAATTATATAAGAAAGAATAAAAAAAGAAAAAGAAAATATCAAAATATAAATATCAGTCCACATTAAATATAAGAGAGATATATCGAATTACTTCATGCGTCATTAGCCATGGCACGGTGATAGTATTAGTTCCCCCTCGATCATTTTAAGTAAAGCAGCGTTGAGTACGATTAGTACTTGGATGGGTGACCCGCTTGAGAAAAAAAAGAGGAAGAAGAGAAGAAAGACGACTTCATGCCTTAAATTTAAAATCGCTTTGCTTGCGCATCGTAAATACCGACAAACTTCGTGGTGTCGATTTTTAACCATGTCGCTTGGAAAAAAGTCACTCCCATCACATTTTCCCAAGCGCGCCAAAATAAGTATTACTTCAATAAAAAAAAATTAAATCGGTTAACATTAGCGAATATTACCGGTCATCAAGTAGGAAGGGAGAAACAGATCTCCTTATTAACTATATTCTATGTAAAAAAATAAAAGTAATAATAATAATAATAATAATATGTAAATATTGTGATAGTTGACCTGTAATTAATTATAAAAATATCGAGAGTGTGGCATAAAAGACTGACAACGTATCGTGCAATGTGAATGTTATTGTTTTTGTTTTGAAGTTATACTTCTTTTTCAATACTAATTACCAAGCGTGGCCTGTCGAGGATTTCCTTCAGAATTTGTGTGGCACTCCCCGTGATAACGATTTATGTACCATTTGTAAAGATTATAGATTATTAGCGTATATTCGAAATACGCGGCTCAATCATCTTGAGAATATTGAGAATATCGAAATGTTGTTATATGGCGTCTCCCCAACCTTCAAACCGTTGCTAAGCACGCCCTGCTGGGCCTTTAACAAAGACATTAGTTCTATTCTTAGACTGGTTTACTTTAGTTATTATGTACGGTGGTGATTGATATTAAAAAACTGTGAATATCTTCAAAAATATCATCAAACACATTGATTATTTGTAAATATTAGTAATAAAAGCCTTTTTTGAGATTTATTGAGGTATGTATTATTATTTATTAGTTTTTTTGAGATGTACTGAGGTATGTATTATTATTTATTAGTTTTAATTCGTTTCATTTCTTCTCTATAATGATCATCAATTCAGGTTGAAAATGAATAAACTGGATAACATGCTATGCGAATTTTTATGCCTTAACCATATGATGATAATTTTCTGATTTAAATGTAAGAATACCGATCAATTAAAATTGTTCTCTTCATCCTGATATTATAACAAACAATAGTAAGTAGAATAGCTTAATGTTCAGGTAAAATACTTTACCGAGTAAGAAATATGTATTATATTAATTTTTAATTCAATTTATGGGTATCTGTTTCTATATTTATGTTTATATTTCATACATAAACTACTTTTTTAAATTGTTTTAGCTAAATATGCAGTTCTACATATTTTGTTCCAATCAAAGACTGTAACACACCCAATAAGAAGACTCCATCTCAGCATCGGACCTGTGCATATAAATTTTATTTTCCAATGGATTACCAATATAAAAATTTCTTTTAACTAATGACTCCTTCGTAGAGATTTCATGTGAATTATCATGTGAATAAAATTCAACCACAGTTATAAGGAATAGGCAATACATGAATCTGTCAAAAGATAGAAATAATAATCTTGCTTCTAAAAGATACAAATATTATAATTCTCTTGAAAAATATTTATTCAAAGAATTACAAAACTTATTCTCTCCGCATAATTTATCAATCATTTTACTGAAAGAGAGAGAGCATTATTTTCAATAACAATAAGAAGAAGCTAACGGCATTGAAATTTTTAAAGATTTTGGAAGAGAACATCTTCTTTTTATTCACACTGGGAAGAAATCATATGCATTTATATTCTATCAAAAGAATAAAAGAAAGAATGTTTGCATCTTGGCTATTTATAAATTGGTTCTACAATAATTCTTATTAAATAATAATCCCTTGTAGCTTTTTGACCAGTGTCAATATACATTTAAATTTCTGTTTCAGTTTTCGAGATTTTTGAAACTAATGCAGATAAGTGTAATTCCTATTACTATCGTTACGAAAATGTATCTAAAAGAAAGTATCCATCACAAACATCTTTACATATTGTCCGTAGAAATTTGGTAAATTGTTATATAAGTAAAAAAGACGGCACGTGGACAGTTTCTCTAATGAGATAGCATCGCTATTGTCATTTATTTCGATGAGGTTTCATTTTTTACTCATGCTCCTAGGTGTATTCTTTTTAGCCTTCCAGAGATGTATTGGTTGTAGTTATCTTTGACTAGCGAGTTTATGTGCGTATCAATTCTTCTTTTATATCTGCAGGTTGCCTTGGTTATATCTTCTTCTATCGCGTTAATATTTTGGTCCTTTCCTATCTTTTCGTTATGGATATACCATGGAGAATTCACGATTGTGCGCGGCTATGGATTGTTGAGTTTCGAGATTGGCAATGTGACTTTTCGCTGCTATACCCCATAGCGGTAATCCATATGTCCAGATTAGTTTTATTATAGTTTCGTAGATTTAAAAAAAAATAAACTGTGCGGTTAAATCAAGAACACTTTTAATCAAAATCTCTTGAGTTACAAAGAATACTTGTGTTGAAATAGTTTTTTCTTGTTCATTTTTTGAGTTTTCCATTAACTAATTGTTATTCTTCCTCTAAAAAAATTTTAAATATATATACGTTTCCTGAATATTATTAATTCTACATTCTTCTTTCCATCTAAATTAATTCCTGTGAAAGTTTCTTATGCGTGTAATACTAACAATTAGAATCATTATCTCAAGTATTGCTATGTTATGAGATTAATGATTCGTATAATGCTTTAAAAAGAATATTAAATAAAATGTGAAATAAAATAATACTTGTAGTTGAATGTTTTTTAATGCTATAAATTGTTAATTTTCCCTAATATTTAAATACTTTGATGCTACATTAGGAATGTTCGAAAAGTATTTCAAACAAAACTATATTATATGGAAGTATATTACTATTCAACATATTTATAGGATCTTGAAAAAATTTTCTATTACAGCAAGTATTACATTTTCTTGAATTTAAAAGAATTAACTATCTAGAATCGTTTAACGTATCGTTCATACGGAAATATTTTTCTTATATAAAAACAATTTTAAATCACAGGTCATCGAAAGCCCTAGGAAAGATTTCTTTTATACAATAATGCATTGACAACGCAGCATAATGAATAGTAAACGCATTTAAATTGCAGAACAAATAGCTTATTTGGCATACGAATTAGTAGTTGATAGTGCTGATACATTTAGCATATATGAGATTAGAAGGCTTAGAAGATAGTGCAGTTGACATTTCTGGAGTATCAGGAAATTTTCCAAAGAGTGACAATATTAACGATTTAAAGTCGAATCTGATGAATGACGAAGATTGCGTGTCTTCAGATCATACAATGTGAAAATTCGATAAGATATATATATGTTAAATATATTTCATACAGAAATTTATTACATTAAAGAAAGTTATTTTTGAGTAAATTGAATTATTAGTTTTTAGATAATTCGTCGAAAGTACCATCGCGTTTAGGAAGAGTTTCTAATTTTTCCTTACTCGATAATTTTTTTTGCAATTAATGCAATACAGACACAATTAATTCTTCGAGCAGTGTATTTATTGACAGTAAGAATCGAACGCGAAGATGCAGAGAAAAGATTCACTCTTCTCACACAAAACTAATAAATTTATATTAAATTTAAGAATTACTATATGATAATTCGACTTCTATGAATAAAATCAAATATCCTCAATATACCAAACTTATGGATAAAAGCAACTTGAGTGTCTTTCGAGTTATTTTGTAAAATACTTAATTAATAGTTTAATGTGTTTATTTTTCAGTCTATTTGTGATATTGTATCCTCTGTTGTTAAAATACGAATACCGATATCTTAAATGAAAACTGGAAAAGTATAGTTTTTAAAAATTATTTTTTATTTGTATAGTTAATTATTACAATTATTTTATTAGGAAAATAATATCAACAAAAATTATAAAAATTATCGCTTGTTAAATCTTAAGAATATAGTTTCAGCTGGTTGCAAAGTTATTCTTGATTTTACGACAATATTTTCAACGGAAACTGGGTTGTCTATTCGAACAAGAAATTTTCTCAATAAAGTGGCAGCTATTACCAGCATTTGCGTCATGCCAAATTTTTGACCTAAAAAAGAAATATTAAAATAACAAATACTTTATTGATCAACTATTTAGAATACTAATTCAAAAATGGATAAAAATATGCTTTTACCTATACATCCTCTTTTCCCAAAGCTGAACGGACGAAAACATTTCTCGTTATAATTTCCCGGCAAGAACCGATCCGGGTTAAATCTTAACGGATCAGTCCAATATTTATATTTTCGGTGCAGTGAAAATATTGAAATAACTACGTGACAATTTTTTGGTATTATCACATTGTCGTTCACTTAATAAAATAAATAAATACATATTATTACTATATAAGACAGTAATGTCAATGGACAAAAATATATACTAAAAAGTATTTTATTATATGTAAATATACCTCTTGTGTCCCTATATAGTTTCCGTGCAATATATGGAGCTGAAGGAAATAGACGTAATGTTTCCTTGATGACACGATCAAGATATTTCATTTTCTTAGTATCTTCCATTGTAATAGGAACCTCATTTGGATCGCTTGAGCCGTACAAATCGTACAACTCTTCGTATACTTGATTCTGGAATTGAAAAAGCCGTATACATGATACAAGTTTTGTATGAAAATATAATTGATTTTTGAAAGATAATGACAAATAAGATACTGCTTAAGTACAATCTGTGCGTACTTGAATGTCTGGAAACGTGGCCAGCATTAAAAATAAAAATAAAAGTGTATTAGCGGCAGTATCGCTTCCCTAAAAAATAATACAAATTGATTTCTAGTTTTAATGGATTAAAATAAATTTCATCTGATCTGAAATAAATTCATCTTACTGCAAAAACCATTGTATTTATTTCATCACGAATATCTGCCTCCGAATATTCTCCGGACTCGTAAAGCGATTTAAATATGACGTCTAGAAATGAACTGGTATCTTTTCCTTTAATTAGAGAAGAGTATAATTATATATTATTTATAATTATTATAAAAAGCATTCTTCTATAAATACATTATTAAAAGAATAATTTTTCAAATGGTTGTTTTTACTTGAACATGGACCTTTTCCTTCCTGGGTAAAGTTATCCTTGTGCATTGACTCCTTCTTTTTCTTTATAATCTTGAGGAATGAAAGTTTTATACATGAATAAAATATTAATTTTTTTAGAAAAATATATATTGAGGAAAATTGAGATAATTAAAAGTGTGAATAATCGTTTTATTTATACCTCGCTCGTTATTTTATTAATGTGGGAAAAATATTCTTGTAGACGTTTTCCCTTAGATGAATTGTTAAATATAATATTTGGATGTAACCAGAATTTCAACATTCTTTGTATAGTTATGTCCATCGCTCTAAATAAAAATAAAATTCACAATAAGAGGACAAATATGCAATAATAGTAGATTACAATACAAATAAAAAAATATTTTACTAATTATTACTTCGACATATATTTATCAAGATTACAATCCGGATTGCTCTGCAAATTTAAATCACTTTCCAATAGGCTATCTGTCAGTATAAGAAAAATAATTTTTAGAAAATTTTAATAGTTCCATACATATATTTGAACTTTTCAGAATATCCAAATCTCACCATATATGATGTCCAACGTACAAAGATGTACGTAATGCATGAAATCTATGTTTTTTCCGTTAGTAGTTTCTAAAATGTTATTTAGTCTGTTTGAATGTTTTACTATTATGTCCACATAAGTTGAAACCATTTTTTCTTTGAATACTGGATTTAAGATATTTCGATGAATCTTCCATATGGATGCTTTGAATAAGAAAATATTTCTTACTTTAATTTTTTATAATGTTTTTTTTTCTATATATTTATTTATTAAAAAAGAGACAAAGAGAGATCCTTATATATATATATATAGCACGTGTGAACTTATAGTTTACCTGGTGCAGTAAACACTCCATTACCCAAAGAATATCTCATAAATTCATATACAGAACTTTTTTCATAACCGTTAGAACTTTTTAATAGAAACTAAAAAGAAAGCAAAAAATTGATGTAAAAAAGCCGAAATAAGAGAAAATCTAATTCGGGCATCCGTTTATAACGAAGTGCAGTAAATTTGATAAATCTTACCTCAATATTTTCAGGATCATCGAAGATTAATGCTAATTGAGGGCCTAACCACAATAGCCACGGCGAAGAATAGTTTTCAGATAATTTCATTAATTTAGGAGTTATTTCTAATTGTAAGACAAATTCATTCAATAGAGATCGCATAAATATAGACAATATAAAAATAGAATAAATTTGTACCTTTTAAATCACCAAGAAATATATTCAGGTTTCCAATTAAAGGGTAAGCTTTAGGTCCCGAAAAATTTTTTACCATGTTGTACTCACGAAATCTATTTATTATATATTTCAGAACATAGAATAAAATTATTATTATTGCTGTTGAAACACTAACTTTATTTATATACCACATGTTTAGTTAAACAAATAGAAAATTATTAAACAAGCAAAAATAGTTTTAAAATACAACTGGGCCCTCTCTTGTAAGCCAAGAAGTGGTATTAAGCTTAACCTCCGCAGCGACTTCTTATATCTTCCGTGATTTAACATAAACTAGAAAAGAATCATCACACGGGGAGTCTATTTAAGCAAGATCGAGATCATACGTTGTCCAGGCGTCAAGGATGTCAGTTTAAACACGTATGGAAAAAATTAGACAAAAAGCTGTATTTTATCAATTCATTTATTCCGTGCGTATCGATACTAGTTTGCGTACTCGGAATGTATCATCTACGTAGTTTCTTACATTAGAAAAGAGAAGTTAATCGATGTTTGTTGCGTAATCCTACGCAAGCGAGTAAGTGAGAATCGTTTCGAGACATCTAGAGACGTATTGACAATCGCCGAGATATAGGGACAAAAAATATCTTAGTTACGGTGCACCAAAGGAGCGCATTAAACTCCTTGCAGGGCGCTTGTGTCCCCTGGCACGCGTTCTCCCACTATTTCTATTAGTCCAATCATATGCATCGACAGCTACGGTTTCTAGCTTTTCGGTAATTGGTCCGCGCGTTGCATCGTCTTTTTCTATAAAAGCCCGTGCTTTCACGCTTCAACATGATTCTACTACGAGACCTGCGAGAGATCACATCGAAGAGAACTACACTCCTGCGCTACTATTACATCAGTGGAACAAAGGGACAAAAGGAAGAAGGCCATGTTGTCAGAATTATATTCTGCTTTGGATTAACAGCAACCTCGATAACTGCCAATAGGCAAGCCAGCGACACATCATCATCAACTGTATTTCAACCAGGGTTTTTATGCCGAAAGGCTTTTCCCTGAAACGAGCCAAATAAATCGTACTTATTAGTACTGACTGGGCTCAAAAAATATATTTTAATTTATTTTCATCTACCCTCATTCCTCATAAATAAACGATTCCTAACATCCATCTATAAGTGCATTTTCAACGACAAGAAAACCACCGGAGTACCGATACAAGGCGTCGGTCGTTCAACAATCTTATAAGCATAGTTTTTTCTTAAAGAAATCTTGTTTTTTTCCCTTCCCTCTAATTGACTTTATATCATGCAAATAAATAATTACTAGTAAAACGAGATACATAAAATGAGAAGCAAGAAGTGCTTCGGTTAAAGGTCAGATTGAAATGACTTTATTTTTTGTTATTATATAAGCGTTTCGATTAGTTATAATTATTCAAGATAAAATACTCAGTTTTTCTTATCTTATTAAAATGTTAAATTAATGTGCTAGACAAATTTTCTTTTGATCGCACGTGTTTTAATCGTATGGTATGTTATGTATTTCTATTACGTGTTTTATTACACGTCTGTCTTGTCTGATAATGATTCAATAGAAAATTATTAGAAAATTATTGTTACATAGAAACGCAATAATCCAAGATTCAGCGGCCAGCATACTGCACGTAATTTACCAAAATCCAAATTTCGTTCAGTCAATCTTTCATACCTACTATACATACATTAGGCGGAAATTAACTAAGCTCGGCGGCGGTCCATATAGCGTCACCCAGGTAGCACAGGTTCAAAATTTAAACCAACTTCAAGAGCTTTTTACCAAGACTGTCGTCTAGATATTTTATTATTTACTAGTATTATTATGCAGAAAAAAAACGGCAGAAAATTGTGACGGTTTTTAAGCTATGGCAGACACTTTTGGAAGTTCAAAAGAAATTAAATTTTAAATGTATTTTAATGAAATACGTTAATTCGTTATATCACGTTATATATTATAGTATTACTAGCCTACATTTTATACGGTAGACAATTTTTCCGGTAATAACATCCCGGAACACATCGAAACCTTACCTACAGCACGTGCATACGTATGTATATGAGTACTATACTATATAGGGTCTTTTGCCTAACTCGACCACCTAAAGTATCTCGTTTATTTTGTACGATAGATAAAATGTTAGAGGACAAAAATATTCTGTCCAAAGACGCGAATATAGTGATAGGCCGAATTTTTTTTTCAAGGTCATATTTTTCAAAATAAAAGTCATTTTTTTTCAAGGTCATATTTTTCAAAATAAAAGTCATTTTTTTTTCAAGGTCATTTTTCAAAATAAAAGTCATCGCATTTTTTTTTAAAGGAAAATATTTTTACAAAAATATTCTTATGAGTTAAAAAAAACCGAATCCAACGACGTGAAAAATGTTGACCTTCAGATGACCTTTACTAAAAATTTGTTAAAAGTTTGTCAGGAACTTCAATACGCTCTCCGAGGACGATAATAAAGAAACAAATACAATCAACGTGTAAGACACTCATACAAGCAAAAAAAAACTGGTGCGTATTTACTTATGTACGCACGTAAGAAGTTACATTTCTTTGGCCTACCAAAACAAATATAACCTCAATAACCTCAAAAATAACTTCAAAAAAATAACTTCAAAGAAAAAAATAATATAAAGAAAAAAAAATTTATTATTATTATTAATAATATTATTATTATTATCATTATCAATTTTTCCTAAACTTTTTAATTTTCCTTGTTTATTTTTTAATTAAAGTTATTATTATTATATTATTACTATTATTATTATTTTTATTATAAATTTTCTTTTTACATAGAATATAGTTGATAAAGAAACATGTTCCCACCTCCCTGCTTGGTTATCGATAATATTCCCTAATGTAAGCTGAGTATTTTTCTTTTATTATTATATTTTTATTCGTTTATTTATTTATTTAATTTTATAAATATATATCTACAGCGTGAGTGGGTAAAGACGGGGAGGATTGGAAGTATGAGAAGATAAGCTACTAATTATTATTTATTTATTTAACAAAAAAATAAAGGAATCATATTTTTAATGGATCGTTATATTATATATAAAAAGGAGAATAAAAAAAAACTGGTGTGTGTACTTACGTACGCACGTAAGAAGTTATACTTCTTTGCCGTACTAAAACGAACATAACCTCAATAACCTCAAAAATAACTTCAAACAAAAACTTCAAGGAAAAAAAATTTCTTACAAAAAAAAATAATGATAATTATATATAAGAAAGAATAAAAAAAAGAAAAAGAAAATATCAAAATATAAATATCAGTCCACATTAAATATAAGAGAGATATATCGAATTAATTTATGCGTCAACGGCCATGGCGCGATGATAGAACTACTTCCCGCTCGATCATTTAAGTCAAGCAGCGTTTGAGTACTATTAGTAATTGGATAGGTGACCCGCTTGAGAAAAAAAAAGAGGAAGAAGAAGAGAAGAAAGACGACTCTTCATGCCGTAAATTTGAAATCGCTTTGCCGCGCATCTTAAATATCCGACAAACTTCGTGGTGTCGATTTTTACCATGTCGTTCGTAAAAATTTCGCTCTCATCACATTTTCCTAAACACGCCAAAAGAAGTATAACTTCAAAAATTATGAGAAATCTTTCCTTTTGTTTGTTAGATATCCTTTCGGAAGATAGAAAGACGGAATCCTACATAAGCATACGTCCGAGCATTCATCGATCTATTTACTATTACTATACCTATTCATACTCACAGCATGTCGATACGAGATTTACCAACTTTAATATTATCAGATTCAACATATGTTAACTATTACATTGTATATAACGTAAGAGTTTTTGTAACGAAAATCTCTTACCTTACGAGCAAATAAAGTTTTCTTATTTCTATTGACTCTTGAACCATGTGTTTATTTTATTTAATTAATCCAGATATTACAGGTTCTCTCTCTTTCTTTTTTATGTTAGGAATTTGCGTTCATACAGACCTCGTGAGCTTTCTATAAAATTTACGATGCGAGCCAATAAAGATATCTGAAAAATATTATTTTTAAGAAATTGTATTTTATAAGCATCGTTTATTAAACATTATTTATAAGTATTGTTTTTTACCATTCGCAACAATTTTTACTAATATGCATGGTATTGTATATACCAGCTTCTTATTCTTAAATTTAAATTTTATTTTTGTATTTCTTATTCTTGAAAAAAAAAATAAATTAAATAAAACATACTGTACCTAAGGGAAAAGAAAAAAAGGAAAAATGTAAGTGTAAAAAACGATATCCATGTAAGTTCTACCTCAACAAAAATTACTTGTAATTCTCATTGAAAACTGCTCGCATATTTCTGTAATATTAAATAAAAAATAATTATATAGTAAGAATAAACCTAAGAACCTAATGTTTGACGTGATTTACATTATTGAAATAAATAGAAAAAACTTTTAGGAATAAATTTAATTTTTTTTTGATAAATAAAATATTATAATTACAAAAATGATATTTACGTGTTCTGAAGATTAATTATATTTCCTTGTTGGCAGTATACATATCGAAAACTTAAATAAAGCAATTCGTTAAGTGAATACATAAGAAATAACAATTCCGTGAATAGAATTATATTAATAAATATCTCGATAAAATAATTTAGCTAATTAAGAGGGGGGGGGGCAGTCAAACGTTTCGTATTAATCTATTTCATAATCGTAAATAGTAAACACCATTTAACGACTTATTTCAAGAAGATAAACACTGAACATATTGAAAGCATATTAAGAAACTAGGAAACAAGAGGTACACAAAATCAGGACGATTGTTACTTAAGACGTAGAAGATAACAGGCAACGATTTTCTGACACGAACTAACAAAATGACTAAAGATGTAATTGTTAGAGATTATTTCGAAAATAAACAGAATAGTTTATGGCATTTATTTTTCGGTTTGTCTTTGGGAATAATTGTTCTCTACATCAGATATATTTTTATAAGGTAAGACTTTTCATATTTAACAGAATTTTCAATTAATTTATATATTAATTTTGATAGGAATGTAATTCGATATTAAACGTCAACAAAATGAAGTGTCGTATAACAATTGTTTATATTTTTCTTCATTTGTAGATAATTTAAGTTAAAGTGATAATAATTTATTTGCTTAATTGTATTAGACTCTCGTACATTATGCTATCAGGTCAATGTTGGTTAATACAAACTTTCTTTTTGCTTTATTTTTTTTTTAATTGTTTTTGTATTTTTATTTAAATTTGATTTACTCCTAAACGAGGCTTCGAATGAAAATATTCTTAACGAAATTCTCGTTCGACTTTTTCACATAGAAACATTATCTACTGGTTCGTATTAATAGAAAATTTTGGTTCTTCTATTTAATATTTATTACTGATACTTTTAATTTAATTTGGGAACGAGCACCAGTATTTCAAATAAAATAAGTATTCGTGAAAAATTTGACTGTAGGGTCTTAGATAGCTCAATATAATTACACTAATCCCTTAAAACATAGAACATGATTCGTCTTCGAGTCCTGGTCCAGTCAACTAAATTTTTCACATAATTTATTTAATTCTTATATAGATTCATCTTTAATCTTTCGCGTAATTATTTTCGTATAAGGGAAGATATTTATGTCAACGTAAATGTCATAACAGAGGAGGATTTACAATATATGCTTATTCCTGTGGACCGACCTGATTTAAATAATTTATGTGAAGAAAGGTAATACTTATTAAGTGTGAAATATCTTTCATGATCCACACTCATATTTCATTAATCATATTTACAAGTCCTCCTCTCTGCAATTTTATCCATGGTTAAAACTTTTCTTGCTGAAAATTATAAAATCTATTACTTCTATTTTCCTTTTCCCTTTCACTATTCATACAAATTATTAATCGTAAAAATAAATAAGTCTCCTTAAAGATTTCTATTTTTAGAATATTTAATTTTCAATTTGAATTTTAGTTGGAGATTCCTCTGTGCAACATGCATATTCTCATATGGCCTTTATATTTTGTATGATAAGCCATGGGTATTGGATTTAAAGGAATGCTATTATGATTATCCTTTTCACGAAGTAACTAATGACATGTGGTGGTTTCATATGTTAAATGTGGCATATTACTGGAGTAGGATTATTATCCATTATTTTAGTACACAGAAAGAAAACTTTAAGGAATTGTTTTTTCGTAATATGGTCCTCCTTGTTTATTTACATTTAGCATGGTATGTAAATTTAGTCAGACTTGGCATATTAGCCATGTTCGGAATGGCTTTTAGTGATATCATTAACGAAGTAAGTCTAATATAATTTATTCATTAAATTTCTTATGTTTTCTAATTAATTATTTTTAAGAAAAATTGTTATTTTTAATGATATAATTATAAATATATTAATAATATGGAATTGCTGGCGGGTTAAAGTAGTAAAACATTAATTTGACACTTGTGCAATTATTATTTTTCTTAAAAATAGCTAATATTTATTAAAACGACTTTTTAAGGAAAGATTAACTAGATAGCTGTGGCTTTCTGGAAAAATTGAATCTAAATTTTGTCTCTAAAACAACGCGATGACGATAAAATAATATCGAATTAAGTTGCAATTAAATGACTATTTTATTTTTTTGTATTATTACAAATTGTATATTAATCTATCATTTATTTATTTAATTCAAACATATAATTTTATATAAAAAAATTAAATGTATTACTTAAAAAAATGATTAGTTAAATCTGCTTTTATTTAATAGTATTAAGTAAAGCAAGACAAAATAATATGAAACTTATACAGTTGAACATCAATATTTTAATTGATTTCAAATATTTTTTTTCTAACAATATAATCATTTTCTTATGGGATTACTTTCTGAAGTTATGTTTTGCAATTAATCCGAAAAATTTAACACGATTAAACGTGTAAAATCATGTTTAATTAGCCGAGTTCGTTCTATTTTGGTTGCGCTTTTTCATTCTATTTTCCATTTATTATTCTTATTAGTTGCATAGTTTATATTTACTCTTATTGCCTCTGGGTTATCTTGACTATTATAGTATAGAAAATATAATAACTGTACTAAATGGATATTCATTAGGTTCTTGTTGTTTTTCATCTTACACGTGTCCAAGTTTTTCGGAAAACATTTCTTTTTTTTATTTCTAGTGAGATTAGGTGATCGTATAAATTAAATAAATAAACAAACAAAAATAATGGTCTATATAGATGGCACTGTTTCATTCCATGACGTTTTTTTTCCTTTTGTGCTATGATTGATATTTTATTGGTGGAAAGCAAAGGTTTTGTAACACAAGAAAGGTTTATTATTAAAACTAAAAGACCAAATGAAAAATATTTTTCAGTTTCGCTTCTCACTCTCTTCTAAAAGCTTAAAAAAGATTCACATAACCTAAACATCAAAAAAATCTTATTTTTCTTATCGCTCTCAAAAAATATATGACCATTTATGAAAGTACAGTTCTTTCATCAACAGAGAGAGAGAGAGAGAGAGAGAGACTTTTCAGAATAATTTATAATTTTTCAAAGTATTCTCATGAATTTCAATATACATAAAAAATATCATTAACACTACCTTTGAAATTTATAATGATTACTTTCCTTTATTGAGTTAATAAATAATAAAGCTGAATATAGAAAATTTTAGTTTCACTTCAATCGCGTGTAGATACTACTCGCATTCTTTTTTCATTTTCTTTCGTATTAATCTTTAAATATTCTATAATATCTTAAAATTTATACGAATATATTTTTATTGTTTACTACAAGTGTAATCTAAATTTGCGAATGGTAAATGTTTTATCCACATAACGAGTATATTTGTCAAGGTTGCGTCAGGTTTAGTCACAGCTAACTGGTTAATGAATGTTTTATTTTCTATATTTTGATAATAAATACATATTAATTATTAGATAACAAGTTCGAAATCATAGTTTTTATTTAGATAAATGATATAATAAATTTTATTTCTTTATACAGATGAAGAAAGCGTTAAGATTAATTACTTATGACATATTTTGGGATTTTATAAATATTGTTCTGGCGTTAATATGGGTTATGGCTCGTGAACTTGTATTTCCAATCCGCATAGTTTACACGTAATTTCATATTTTTTATTAGCTTTTCTAGAAACGTTTTTTCTAGCAGTGCAATTGTTTAATCACAAACGAAAAATATTTATTTTCTTTAGTTTCTTCGTTGCCGGATCTGAAATATTAGGATCTAAAAATACACCGACAATCTTAATAATGCATTTATTGCTGTATTTAATTTTTATCATGGACTTTGTTCATCCTGGTTTTCATTGGACTCTTTATTAGTCTTACGTTGTACAGGTACGTATCTATAGACTAAATTACAGTATGTCTATGTATAAATTTAATATTAGGAGTAAAAGCTAATTCGTTGCCTTTTTTTTTAAGCGATCATTACTTTTGCTCGTATTCAAATTTCCAGTGACATCTATAATAGTCTTCTTTTGATTAGAATAAGTATCATTTGTTTTTCGTACTTATTGTCAGGTTCGCAAAAAATTCGAAACGTCGAAAATTTTTTGTATTTTAAATGGAAAAATCGGATGTGAAAATTACTTTTTAAACGATATGTGTAACATAAAAGTTCACTCTAAATTATAGATTAATAGATAGGTAATAACTGTAACTTAAAAATGCTATATATTACTATATATACTATTATACTATATATTCTATTGAATAATATATTAATATTATTTTTAATATAAAATATATAATATATGAAATTAATAATAATTTAATAAATATTATAATATAATTTCTAAAATAATAAATTATAGTATAATATTTAATTATAATTTAATATAAATATATTATACTAATAATAATATGAATATAATAGATAATACGAATAAAGCGGAGAAATTTCCGAATATTATTTCTAAAAAATGTTTCTTTTCTGTAGGGTGAGATTTTAAAGTCATCATTTAATTACGAGCTCCTTTCATTTGTAAAAATAATAGCTGCAAATTACTACATATAGTAATTAAAGATTTCTAACGTTTCATTATAAAACTATGAAAATAAAAATAAAATAAAATCGGATGTATCACGTGTGTATAGCTCGAAAAATAAATTTTTGGTTATTTAAACATTATGAAATAATAGAAGTCCTGGTTTTTGAAAAATTAATTTTCCTTTTGTACTTTCTGTACATATTCGAAAGTAACATTATACTTTTCAATGTTGGTTGAAAAGCACAATTAATTGAAAATTTTTTTTCAAAGGACAACTATAAATAAGAACAAATGTAATCATTTTTCTTATTATCTTATTTTTATTTCATAGTTTTCGAAAGAAATGTAATTGAATCCTTTAAATGAACAGTGAAACTTTATCTTATGATTAAAAAAGTTTTGCTTGGAAGACCATAAAACGAAGGAAATACATTTTTCTTTTATATTCGGATTTACAAGAGTGCAACATAGGTACGATAACTATTATTTTTAGTGAAAAATACAATTGGTTAATTTTATTGATAGACATTATTAAATTATGGTCTCTTTAAAAGCGAATAATGCAATAAATTTTTGTCTGATTTTAATATATGTAATTTTTGCCTGACAACAAGTACGACTGAATTATGTTTTTAATAATTTGCATAATTAACAAATGCAGTTGATTTTAGAGGGAAAACAGCAACGAGTTTTTCACCGATGCGATATTAGAAATATTATGTAAAACGAGCAAAATTTAAAAATCCTGCAAGTATTTCTGCTGTTATTGAGTTTAAATTGTATATTGAAGATTTATCAAACCAAATGTCTAACAATTATCTTGCACAATTGTTCGATATTTAGCTTTTATGAAAGGTTTTTATTTTATCGATTTGTTATTTTATTGATTTTTTTTTTTACATGAACCTAATACGTATATATTTGTATAATTTATTGAATAGCAGTTAATAAACGCATTGTCATGGTTGATCAATTGAAATAATTTTTTATAAAACTGTCCGCAATTGTTTTTTATTTAAAGAGAAAATAACATTAAGTTCGTAGAAAACGATCCTGACAACCCTCAAATACTTTTTTTGAAATAAAAAAACATGTTTGTATGTGTATGTTCGTACTCTTATGAAGTTCTTTTCCCTTTCGTACTGTGCACGTTCTCGTGCACGTGCTTTCTTACTCTGCTTGAAAAAGGACTTTTACCCTTTTCAACTTCCACGTTGTAAGGGCGGAAGGAGTTGATCCAGAAATAATACACTTTAAATGTAATGAATTAAAAATATATATTTAATACTCGTTTTACAGTAGATCAGTGTGGCGCTTGGACCCTGTATAACTATCTGCCCTAATTTCATTGTTTCTAACTAGCAGTAACCTCTGATTTTTACTGCTAGCTGAAGTTGCGTAATAGATTTTATTATGTGTGCGGATTTCCTGTGCATGATTCCCCTTAACGAGTATAGAAAAACTTAAGCAACTTTATATAATAAATTGAGACCTAGCGGTCTTTCCCCTCCACTTTTAAGGTATGTCCCACTAAGGGCACCGTTGTGACCTTGGAGTGGGGGTAGCTGACCAAATACACTACCCTTCGAGTTCTAGAAATTAAGATAGGATACCAAACGGGATAGCTAGGTAGCTATCGATAATCTTTTGTTTGTCGACGAAGTAAAACACTGTGGCCGAACTAAATATTCCCTATTTTTTGTAAAACCCTTTGTCGGGTATCCTTATATTTGTGAATACTATCGGAATTTCCCCTTACGTTAAATTCTTTTAAGTGTTTCGACAATGAAGGAACAATCTCATTGGAGAAACCGTCCACGTGCTATCTTTCTTCACTTATATAGCAATTTACCAAATGTCTACGAACAAATTGTAAAGATATATGGAGTTAATAAAAAGAAAAAAAAATAGTGTGTGTACTTATGTACGCACGTACGAAGTTATACTTCTTTGGCGTACCAAAACGATCATAACCTCAATAACCTCAAAAATAACTTCAAAAAAATAACTTAAAAAAAAATAATAATAATAATAATTATTATTATCATTATTAATATTTCTTGTTACTTTTTAATTTACCTTGTTTATTATTTAATTAATGTTATTATTATTATATTATTATTCTTATTATTATTATTAATTTTCTTTTTACATAGAATATAGTTGATAAAAAAACCTGTTCCCCTCTCCCTGCTTGATGATCGATAATATTTTTTTTATTATTATATTTTTATTTATTTATTTATTTATTTAATTTTATAAATATATATATAGCGTGACCAGGTAAAAAGGAGGAGGATTGAAAGTATGAGAAGATAAGCTAATAATTATTATTATTTATTTATTTAACAGAAAAAAGAGAGGAAACACATTTTCAATCGATCGATCTATATAAGAAAGAATAAAAAAATATGAAAATATAGATATCAGTTCACACTAAATATAAGTAAGATATATCGAATTACTTTATGCGTCAACGTTCATGGTGCGGTTACAGCATTAGTTCTCGCTCGATCATTTAAGTCAAGCAGCGCTGATTACGATTAGTACTTGGGAGGGTGACCCGTTTGAGAAAAAAAAGAGGAAGAAAAAAAGAAGACGACTCTTCATGCCGTAAATTTGAAATCGCTTTGCCGCGCATCTTAAATATCCGACAAACTTCGTGGTGTCGATTTTTACCATGTCGTTCGTACAAATTTCACTCTTATCACATTTTCCTAAACACGCCAAAAGAAGTATAACTTCAAAAATTATGAGAAATCTTTCCTTTTGTTTGTTAGATATCCTTTCGGAAGATAGAAAGACGGAATCCTACATACGCATACACCCGAGCATTCATCGATCTGTTTATTTACTATTACTATACCTATTCATACTCACAGCATGTCGATACGAGATTTACCAACTTTAATATTATCAGATTCAACATATGTTAACTATTACGTTGTATATAAAGTAAGAGTTTTTGTATCGAAAGTCTCTTACCTTACGAGCAAATAAAGTTTTCTTTTTTCTATAGGCTTTTGAACCGTGTCTTTTATTTTATTTAATTAATTCAAATTATATAAATTGAAGGTTATACCTATTACTAGATCATAGCTATATGTGGGAGGAATGTGCGTTCATACAGACCTCGTGAGCTTCCTATAAAATTTACGATGCGAGCCAATAAAGATATCTGAAAAATATTATTTTTAAGAAATTGTATTTTATAAGCATCATTTATTAAACATTATTTATAAGTATTGTTTTTTACCATTCGCAACAATTTTTACTAATATGCATGGTATTGTATATACCAGCTTCTTATTCTTTAATTTAAATTTTATTTTTGTATTTCTTATTCTTGAAAAAAATAAATAAATTGAATAAAACATACTGTACCTAAGGGAAAAGAAAAAAAGGAAAAATATAAGTGTAAAAAAGGATATCTATGTAAGTTCTACCTCAACAAAAATTACTTGTAATTCTCATTGAGAATTGCTCGCATATTTCTGTAATATTAAATAAAAGAATACTATAAAATGAGAATAAACGTAAGAACTTAATGTTTGACGTGATTTACATTATTGACAATAATTGAAAAAGAAATTTTGACAGTAAATTTAGCTATTTTTCGATAAATAAAATATTGTAATTATACAAATGATATTTACGTGTTCTGAAAATTAATTATATTTTCATGACGACAGTATATATATCGTAAACGAAAATAAAATAACTTGTTAAGTGAATACATAGAAAAAACAATTTTGTGAAAGGAATTATATTAATAAATATCTTGATAAAATATTTGAATTAATTTAGGGAGGGGAGAGTCAAACGTTTCGTATTAATTTATTTCAAAATCATAAATAGTAAACACGATTTAACGACTTATTTCAAGAAGATAAACACTGAACATATTGAAAGCATATTAAGAAACTAGGAAACAAGAGGTACACAAAATCAGGACGATTCTTACTCAAGACGTTGAAGATAACAGGCAACGATTTTCTGACACGAATTAACAAAATGCCTAAAGTTAACATTTTTAAAAACTATTGGGAAAATAAATACCCTAATGATATGGATTTATTATATCCTTTGCTTTTGGGAATAATTATGCTCGTCATCAGATATATGTTTATAAGGTAAGACTTTTCATATTTAACAGAATTATCGTTTTACTTTTTTATTAATTTTCATAGGAAAGTCATTCGATATTAAACGTCTATGAATGAAAGTTTCGTATAACAATTGTTTCTATTTTCCTTCATTTTTGTGTGTATAATATAAATTTTATATTTATGATATATAATATATATTTGTATATAGAATTAATGTAATGTGATAATAATTTCATTCCTTAATTTTATTAGATTCTCGTAGAGTATGGGATCTGGTTAATGTTGATTAATATAAACTTTTTGTTTGTTTGAAAGAGAAGGATTTTATTTTAATTTTTTTTAACACACATAACATTAGTCAAAAATCATCTTACAATAACTTAACCAAATAAGATATAGGCTGTGATTGATTGATACTTACTCGCGTATAGAAAACGGTCAGAATAACGACGATCAAATCATTTTCAATTGTTATTCAAATGTGATTTACTCTTGAACGTAGTTTCGAATAGAAAATATTTTTAACGAAATTTTCGTTCGACTGTCTCAAATATAAACATCTATTGGTTTGTATTTTGTATTAATATACGATTTCGGTTCTATTATTTAGAATTTATGACTAATATTTTTAATTTAATGTGGGAACGAGTACCAGAATTTTAAATAAAATAAGCATACGTGAAGAATTTGACTGTAGAGCCTTAGAAGGCTGAATTATTAGACGAATCCCTTAAAAAATAGTACATGATTAATCTTTGAGTACTTGTTCGGTTAACAAAATTTTTCACAAATTTTATTCTATTGTTATACAGATTTGTTTTTGAACCTATGGGCAAAAAGTATGGTGTACAAGGTGAGCTACATATTGTTCAACGAAATGAAATACTAGAGAACGCTTATGCTAGTGGAAAAATTGATTATAAAACGGTAGATTTTTTTTATTAAAATAAAATTTTATATTTAATGTGTAGCGATATATTTTTATTATAAAATAATTTTATTTTTAAGATAGTAAAATTATCTAAACAGCTACACTGGTCTAAAAACGAAGTAAAACAGTGGTTCAAACTTAGGGATTCTGAAGAGGAACTACCTGATTTAAGACATTTCTGTGACAACTGGTAAAATATATTAAGAGTGAAATATTTTTCATAATCTACACTCATATTTCATTAATCATATTACAAGTACTCCTCTTTGCTATTCTATCCATAGTTACAACTTTTCCTGCTAAAAAATTATAAAATCTATTACTTCTATTTTTCTTTTCCATTTCATTATTCATACAAGTTATTAATAGTTAAAATAAATAAGTCTTCTTAAAGATTTCTATTTTTACAATATTTAATTTTCAATTTAAATTTTAGTTGGAGAGGTTTCTATGCTACATGTACATTCTCATGTGGCATTTTTATTTTTTGGAATAAGCCATGGTTATGGGATATAAAAGAATGCTACTATGATTATCCTTTGCACGAAGTAACTAATGACATGTGGTGGTTTTATATTTTAAATATGGCATATTACTGGAGTAGGATTATTATTCATTATTTTAGTACATACAAAGACAACTTTATGGAATTTTTTTTTCATAATATGGTCCTCCTTGCTTATTTACATTTAGCATGGTTTGTAAATTTAATCAGACTTGGCATATTAATGATATTAGGAGTGGTTTTTGGTGATATCATTATAGAAGTAAGTCTAACGTTATTTATTCATTAAATTTCTTATGTTTTCTAATTAATTATTTTTAAGAAAAATTTTCTTTTTTTTAATATTATAATTATAAATATATTAATAATATAGGATTAGTAGTGGGTTGAAGAAGTAAAACATTAAATCCACAATTGTTCAATTATTATTTTTCTTAAAAATAGCTAATATTTATTTAAACGACTTTTAAAGGAAAGATTAACCAGTTAGCTGTGGCGATCATTTTAGAAAATGTGTATCTAAATCTTGTCTCTGAAACAACGCGATGGCGATAAAACAATATCGAATTAGGTTGCAATTAAATGACTATTTTATTTTTTTGTATTATTACAAATTTTATATTAAACTATCATTTATTTATTTAATTCAAACATATAATTTCATATAAAAAAATTAAATCTATTACTTAAAAAAATGATTAGTTAAATCCGCTTTTATTTAATAGTATTAAGTAAAGCAAGATAATATAATATGAAACTTATACAGTCGAATATCAATATTTTAATTGTTTGCAAATATTTTTTTTCTAACAATATAATCATTTTCTTATGGGATTACTTTCTGAAGATATGTTTTGCAATTAATTCGAAAAATTTAACACGATTAAACATTTAAAATCATGTTTAATTAGCCGAATTCGTTCTATTTTGGTTGCGCTTTTTCATTATATTTTCCATTTATTATTCTTATTAGTTGCATAGTTTATGTTTACTCTTATTGCCCCTTGGTTATCTGGACTATTATGGTATAGAAAATATAATAAGTGTAGTAAATGGATATTCATTAGTTTCTTGTTGTTTTTCATCTTACACGTGTCCAAGTTTGTCGGAAAACATTCCTTTTTTATATTTCTAGTGAGATTGGCACTGTTACGTTCTAGGACGTTTTTTTTCCTCCTGTGCTATGATCGATATTTTATTCGTGGAATGCAAAGGTTTGGTAACACAAGAAAGGTTTATTATTAAAACTAAAGGACCAAATGAAAAATATTTTTTCAGTTTCGCTTCTCACTCTCGTCTAAAAGCTTAAAAAAGATTCACATAACCTAAACATCAAAAAAATCTTATTTTTCTTATTGCTCTCAAAAAATATTTGACCATTTATGAAAGTACAGTTCTTTCATCAACAGACATAGACTCTGGAAATTCTTGGATTCCAATGACATCTGAACATAACCCCCAAAAATTTAGTCAACTCTTTGTTAAATTCTCAAAACAATGAGCCTTGTAAGCGTTCATGTTCCTATCCAGTATGGAGCAAAGTCTACACATTCTAAATACTGATTCGTTATGCAAAAAAGTAACTAGTCTCGGAAGTGGGGGGAAAGAATAAGTCTGGAAGAAAAATCAGAAAGTAAAGCAAGTCACTTGTAATTCTTCTATTAAATCTTTTTTATTTTTTTTAATTAATATGTCTGTTTCCTGGAATCTGTATAATAAGAGAATTTTTCTTCAACAATAAGACGTACCGTTAATGTGAAGGAATATATTTGATGATAAACAAGTCTGAGAGACTAACAAAATTAGTTGTAATCGATGATTAGTATTCTTTGGATTGCTATTGATCGAAGTTGTGATAGAGATCTTATTTTCTACGGGTTTTTCGACATACTTGTTGCTACACAAAGCAAGGTTATTTATGATTCTTGGAACTATAAATTTGAAAAGTTTATTTCATTTTCAGAGTTGGTACAGACTTGTTGGATATTTGTTAGAATTGCAAAAATAATATTGTCAGTGACTGTACTTTGAATTCATCTTTACATAAAAAATACCATAATGTTTTTAATTAGAATTCACTTAAAAAAATTATCTCAGTATATTTAAAAAAAATTAGAAGGCAGATCTGCACTTCAGAAAATTATTAAATTTTTTTTTTATTAAAATTAATTAAATAAAATAATCGTGATTTTTGTTTATTGAGACGTAACAACACCGCGATATTTTAATAGTTGGTACCGCTTCACAATTGAACGTATTTTATTACCATTTGAATTTACGCGGTTACATAGCGTTAACATAACTTTTATTCGCTATTGTTGTGTATAATTTTATTTTCCGTGTAGCTGCTTGCGAGGTTGCCACGTTTTCTCTGTGAATCACACTCTGCATTCAATAATATCGTAAATATCAAACATTTTTATTGTTTTTCTCTGTAATTAAAATTGAAAATGTTAGTTACTCTTATGCTTTTTAGATATATAATCTACTAGTTTAAAATTTCACGGATTTTTGGAATATTTTTTTCATTATTATTTGTTTACAAAACTCGGCATGATAACACGTTTTCCATTTAAGTACGTGAAAATTTGTTATAACTAAAAATCTTATAACTTTTAAACAGCCTTGTTAAAAATTCCGTTACTTTGTTAAGAGCTTCAGGAGACTTGTCAGAATAATTTATAAGTTTATCAAAGTATTTTCATCATTTTAGGATATTTTTTATGAAAAAATATCCTAAACACTATCTTTGTAATTTAAAATGTTTACTTTCATTTATTAAGTTAATAATTAATATATAGTAATATATAATATATATAATAAATATTAACAATAAAATATAGAAATCTTTAGTTTCACTTCAATCGCGTGTGGGTACTGCATTCTTTCTTCATTTTCTTTCGTTTCGATCTTTAATTATTTTAAAATATCTGAAAATTTACAGATATATTTTGAGCTTTCATTAAAATTGCAATTTAAATTGCGAATTGTAAGTATTTTATCCACATAACGGGTATATTTTATCCACATAACGAGTATATTTTATCCACATAACGAGTCAAGGTTGCGTCAGGTTCAGTCACAGCTAACTGGTTAATAAATATTTTATTTTCTATATTTTGATAATAAATACATATTAATGATTAGATAACTAGTACGAAATCTTAGTTTTTAATTAGAAAAATGATATAATAAATTTTTTTTTTATAGAGGATTAAATTGATACAATTTACTAACTATCACTTATTCTGGGACATTGTAAATATCATACTTGCGATGATATGGATAGTTGCTCGTAATTTGATATTTTTATTCCACGTAGTTATCAAGTAATTTCATATCTTTTATTAATAATTCTAGAAACGTTTTTTCTAGTAACGCAATTGTTCAATTACCAATAATAAATATTGTGATTTTCTTTAGTTCCATCGCTTACGGATTTCAAATAATAGAAGTTACACCGACAATCCTAATAATGTATTTTTTGTCAGTTATAATTGTTATCATGGATGGAGTTTGGATCAGTAATTTTTTGAATCTTTCTAATTAGTCCTACGCTGTACAGGTACGTATTCATAGATTAAACTACAGTATGTCCATGTATAAATTTAATATTAGGTCTAAAAGCTAATTCGATGCCATTTTTTTTTTAAGCGATCACTAATTTTGCTCGTATTCGAATTTCTGGTGACATCTAAAAAAGTATTCTTTCGATTATAAAAAGTATCATTTAGTATCATTCGTGCTTATTGTCTGGCTAGCAAAAAATTCGGAACGTCAAAAGTTTTTTGTATTTCATATGAGAAAATCGGATGTTAAAACTACTGAGACGATTTTGTGTGACAAGAAAGCACATTTTAACTTATAGATTAATAGAAAGATAATACGATTTAAAAGTAGAATTTTCCGAATATTCGTTCGAAAAAATGTTTCTTTTCTGTACGGTGAGATTAAAAAGGAGTCATCCAATTACAAGCTCCTCCTCGTAATCATTTCATTTGTTCAAACAGTAACTGCAAATAACTAGCAACAGTAATTAACAATTTCATACGATTAACTTGAAAACTATGAAAATGAAAATAAAATAAATGTGGATGTATAACATTTTTATAGCTCGATAAATTAATTTTGGGTTATTTAAACATTATGTAGTATCTGAACTCCAAAGTGTTGAATAATTGATTTTCCTCTTGTAATTTTAATATACATTACAACGTAGCATTATACGTTTCAATGTAGATTGAAAAATACGATTAATAGAAAATCTTTTTTCAAAGGACAACGAAAAATAAGAACAAATGTAATCATTGTTTGTCATTATCTTATTTTTATCTCATAGTTTTCGAAAGAAATATAATTGAATCATTTAAATGAACACAGAATTATTTTACCTCGAGATTAAATAAGTTTTGCTTGGAAGGCCATAAAACGAAGGAAATACATTTTTCTTTTTTATACGAATTTACATGAGTGCAATATATGGACGATAACTATTATTGTTAGCAAAAAATACAATTGTTTAATTTTATTGATAGACATTATTAAATTACGGTCTCTTTAAGAGCTCATAATACAATAAATATTTGTCTGATTTTAACATATGTAATTTTTGCCTGACAACAAGTACGACTGAATTATGTTTTTAAGAATTTGTATAAATAACAAATGCAGTTGCTTTTAGAAGGGAGACAGCAACGAATTTTTCACCGATGCGATAGCAGAAATAATATGTCAAACGAGCAAATAGTTAAAAATCCTGCTAGTACTTCTGCTGTTATTGAGTTTAAATTGTTTATTGAAGATTTATGTAACCAAATATCTAGTTTTAGCTATTACTATAGTGTTAGCTTTAATCAAGGATTTTATTTTATCGATTTGTAGTTTTATAAATTTGTTATTTTACATGAACATAATACGTATATATTTGTATAATTTATTGAATAGCTGTTAATAAACGCATTGTCTTGTTTGACCAATTAAAACAATTTTTTATAAAACTGTCCGCAATATTTTTTTTGTTTAAAAAGAAAATAACATCAGATTCGTAACAAACTACCCTGAAAACCCTCAAATATTAATTTTCAACAAAAAAAAATAATACCTTTATATGTTTATGTTCGTAATTTTATGAAATTCTTTTTAATTTCATACAGTGCAATGACAGAAAGCTTTTATAAACCTAGACAATATTTAAAGATGGGATTATTTTGAATATATTCTATCGAATGGATGATGGTTAGTTTACTTTAACATTTCCATTTTGAAAAAGGTTTATGTAGCCGATATTTTCATGACGGTATATTATTTCTATTACTCGATCGGTTTCAAGTGGTTATCGCTAATTTATCGTTGGGTTTCGGATAGCCTGGCATAGGCGATGGTTTCAAAGTTTTCATATGGCGAAGGGTCTTAAATAAGAATTCTATATTAAATGGATGCGCTCCGGCGCCTATGTCTCGAAAGGTCTCATGGTTCACAATAACGTTTCTGTGACGACAGGAGAAAGTTGGTGGTCTCGGGCCGTTTATCTTTCGACTTCAACGTTTTCCGATACTCCCAGTCGCATCTCCTGCAGTTTCTTTATCTTAGCACGTGTTGACAGATAATAGTTAAGGGTAAGGGCCACGTAGAGTTTGTTGAATTCTTAAGGCCTTATATACATCTAACAGAGCTAGAAATGCGCTAAAAGAACAAATTTTTTTAGTAAGGATAACAATAGAAATTAATAAAAATAAATAGTATTAAAGCTTGGTAAATAAATGGTATTTAAGCTTTATACAAAATTTTATTTCACTTTATTTTTACAAAACTTACTATATAAAAAATTACGTGATCCCAAACATTAAGAAAAAAAAGTTGTTCCACGGTCGGCATCATATCTTCAGTAAATGTTGATCGATGTACAAAATTTAGAAAAATTCTTATAAAATAATATTGTAGTTATAGTTTGTCGATTCGGAATTTTGAATTTCGGAAAATTTATCAATTTATGACAGTTTAAAAAAAATATGCGTTTTACGTAATAAATTATTAAACAGTGGAAAAAAGCACAAAGATCTAAGTTAGTCATCGTTTAGCCTTTAAGCAGCGAACATCTATTACTGTATTGAATTGTATCAGATTAAATTGCGTTTACATTGAAACGGTCTATTCATCTTTAAGAACAATTTATTATTAACACCAGTATTCCTGATCTTCAATATTCAGATATTCGTAGAAAGACTGATTAGAAGAGAAAGGAATCCTACATATATATGTTGAAATACAATAACCGAAATTTACCTTAATGTATTTGGAAATAATCTTTCATATTTTGTGATCAGTTAGATCCATTTGTTAACAGTTGAATTCTAACCTTCAAACTACGTGGATGCAAGTGTGTGTGTGTGTGCTCTGAGTAAAATTAAAATATTTTGAGTTATAATTTTAATTTATCAAAGAAAAATGGATCGAAAATCAAAAAAGGGAAGTACTTCGCGTGCGGATCGATAAAAAAAAGTGGTTTCAAGGCAATAGATTCACGACAGAGCAAGAAAGTAGTTTTACGAGTGCATCTGCAGCAAAATTGAGTAAGTCAAGCGATGAATAAGTGATTATTGAAAATAGTTACGGAAGATAGAAATGCGGAAAATTCTTTTTTCGAAGTCGAGGAAGGTTCCATGTATGAAACAGGAACGGCAGATTGAATAAATGTTTGTATAAGATACCACTTTTATAACTTAGACTGCGCGTAACTTTACGCGAAACTTTAAACGCGTTTTTCTCGAAACTATTTTTTTTTTAATTCTTATCATGATTTCTCAAGTTCTACTGAATCGATTTACTTGAAATTTGGTATGAGTCTTCTCTATACATTTCTCTATCGTACTAATCATAGTTTAACACCAATTTTCAATTTTTACTATTTTTAAAAAATTCGGAAAAGTCAAAAAAAAATGGTACAAAAATTTATCATTTTTTCAGGCAGCTGCAATTTAACGAAAAAAACAACGGCCTCGCAATAACCGAGTACTGTGGCAACAAATTTGCGAAAGTACACTCAGCCCGAGAAAACTTAGTACGCTCTTGCAATTAAAGGGCCTAGGGAAATTCGCCACCGCTGCCGTTTTAACGATTGAAGACTGTATCCGACCGTCTTCGATTAAATGTCTCAAGTACTCCACGAGATTCTGTAGGAACTCGCATTTTTCCCAGTTGATTATCAGTCCGAATTTGCTTGCCGTCTTTAATACTAATTCCCGTCTTGAATACCGTCGGAAGATATGATTAAGTCATCTAGATAGGTTAACACTTTTTTTGAAGCTATCAATTCTTTAAATACTATATAAATTAATGAGTTTCTGAAAAACGGAAGGTGAATTATATAACCCAAACGGAACCTTTAGGAATTCATAATGACCGTTTGGCATCGCAAATGCCGTGTACTTTTTACTACTGTTCTAATTTACCGACAGATGGTAAAACCCATTTTTTAAATCAATCGTGATAAATACGCATGCATCTTATAAGGCGTTTAATTGATCCTCAATCAGCGTTAACGGATACCGGTCCTTTATAATCTTATCGTTCAGCTTTCGATACGCAATCTTCCCGTCCCGTCCTTTTTCCTGACTAATACCACCGGACTAGGGTAACCTAAAAACGATGGTTGTATTCTACCGTTTACCAACTATTTATTTATTTCGGCATCCCCACCTCGTTTTTTTCTTTTGACGATAACCATCTTGGACGCTCATACACCAGTTCTTCGTCTTTTAAAATAATATTCATTTCCAGATCTATATCGCGGGCTTTCTCTGGCCAATAATTTTTTATTCAAGTCTCTATTTTTCCTCTATGCCTCACGTTTGTAAAAATGAAATAAATCTACTTCGTTACGATTGTAAATAGCATCTATTTTGTAAATTTCGTGCACCTCGTCGTTCGTCACCGAGCTTTCCCTCGTATCACAGATGGAGACATTACCCGCGTCAATTGTGTTCAGTATCAAATACACTTCTCATATGAGAGTCCCCTCTCTTTCTTTAATAAGCATACGTCATGCACGCATTTTCTTTCTCTGTTATTTACATCACACATTCCTAATTTTCTAGGACTAACATAAACTCCACTTATCTAAGACGCACACATTCTTTCTCAGCGGGCACGCTTTGTTTCAATTTATTCGATAATTGATATTGTAAACGAACATCCTACCCGATACATTTCTGGCTATCATTCATTGTTCTGTCATCGGTCGCCTACCTTATACACTTCTTGTCGTCCGCTTCTTTTCCTAAACACGCATATAACCAGCGACCACTAAACCCTTAAATATTCTTTCACATACACACATATGTGTCCTTGTAACATTACACTCAGCCTTTCTCACATAGTCTACACTAAGCATAGTTAGTTGTCCATAAACATTCATACAGTCCACATCAAGCATTCAATAATTGTACTGTAGTCGCCAAGACTTAATAATAAAAAATTATTGTTGATTAAAAAACTGCCTTTAGTATTACTACAAAACCACCCATACCGTATTAAATAATTTACTGTCATCGGGATTTCCGTACAAGACGAGCATATAATTCGACTTCAAAAATTTGTACGTTAGTTTGAAACGGATTCGCGTTAGCATACACACATTGCTCGCGAACAAGTTATTAAAGATTACCTCGATCATCAATGTTTAACGTCTCCTATGTATTGAAAAGACATACATTATTAGGTGTTAATGAATCTTAAATATTTTGTTATTTATTAAATAATGACCTGGTATGCTTTGAATTTTTTCACTTAAATGTTTTAATTAGGGCCTCCTCATACACAACTCATAATAAATCCATACAAAAATGTTTGATTTGTTTATTTTTGTCAGCTTTCCGAAAGGATATAAAAAGAGGGATATTAATAATGTTTATGATAGTTTAGTAAAGTAAAAGAATCTCTTAGCACGTAAATTCAATATATTTTTATAAATTAAATATAAAAACAATACTAATACAATAAGACGAGTTCACTGTTTGACTATTGGACGCTGATTGCATTCTTAGGCCATTTTTTTTTGTTTACTTTGTTTACCTTTCGCCGTAAGAAACTATAGTTATTCGACTGTATACACTATTAGGCCGACGACTTAATTTAGCTTGCATTCAATACTTTCAAACTTTATGTCTCATACGTACTAACGATTTGTATTACTCGTTGTCACGCACATACATAATTGTCATAAATTGTGTGCCTATTTAGCAAAAAATTTAGATAAATAACTCTTAATAAACAATAATAACTTTATGTTTTCGTCTAATTCGTAAAAAATATTTAATGTTAAATACGAGTTTTTGCGTCCTTAATATAAATATATTTCGATAATTATGTAAGATGCAAATAAAATTGTTTGAATTAATTCGATGGTCTAAAAGAATACTGTTTTATGATAGTAACATAGCTTTGTCGTTTATTTCATTTTATTTAACCTGTGTTTGTTATTTGAGAGAATGTTCATATAATGTGACATACTTTAAATCAATTATTTACCGTTGCAAATTATTAATGACCAAAAATTTCAATAATTATCTACAGTTAGGTTAGTATACTTTTACTTGCTTCCTTTTTATATTCCTGTAGTTTTTGAAGGCTCATTCATTTGATTTGCGACCGATAAATATTTCTCTTCCATATTAATAGCAATACTTAGAATTTCGTTTAACGGTAAGTAAGAAATATTATTTAAATAAAATCTTATATCTTCGTAAATGACTCCATTGATGAATTTTTCGCAAAAGTTCTCCATATGGCGACCTAAATAATCACATTTATTATATATTTTCTTTAAATTATCAAGATAGTTAGCAATCGTTTCTTTTTCATATTGATTTCTACATTTGAAACGTTTTATGTGTAAATCAACTTCGCCGGGAAGAAAATAACGGAGGTAATGGATTACTGTTAATTCGTATGCAAATTCAGAGAAATCGATAAGTTCGAATTTCTTCTTGACACTCGTATGGACATTTTGATCAACCATTTTGTTAAAGAATTCAACCATCATCTCTTCTGGTACCTTGATCATATCTGCTATGTACTCAAATTTATTTAACCAAACGTGAAACTCATCATCCGTTTGTTGATTGTAAGTATGAATTATAGGAAGTGCTAGGTTTACGTAAGAATCTATTTCATTAGTTTCTAAAAATGTAATTGCTTTTTCTGTCATTTCTTGGAACGATAAGCCAACAAAATGTTGTAAATAATTTCTTATATTATTGTCGCGGATTCCAATTAGGAATTGTTCGCATAAAACTTCATTTCGGTCACTAGTATGACTGCACTTATTTGATAATTTCATTAAATTTATTGAATATTCTTTTATCGTTTCATTTTCATATTGATTTCGACACTTAAAACGTTTAAGATATAAATCGTCTTCGGAGGGAAGAAAATAACGGAGAAAATAGCTTACTATTTGTTCATATGAAAGTCCGGAGAAGTTGACATTAAGCCAATTCTGCTTGACATTGTTTTGGACATTTTGTTTAACCATTTTATTAAAGAATACTAGCATCAACTTTTCTGGTACTTTAATCATGTCTGCAACATACTCAAATTTATTTAACCAAACGTGAAAATCATCTCCCGTTTCTTGATTGTAAATATGAATCATTGAAAGTGCTTGATCCATATAATTAAGTATTTCATTATTCCTTTCAAATTCAATTGCCTTTGCCACCATTTCATCGATTACAGAGCAAGGATTTTCTATTAAATATTTTTTTAATTTATTGTTTCGGATTCCATATTGAAATTGTTTGCAAAATATTTTACTTGGGCGAAAGATATATTTGCACATATTGAATATTTCTTTTAAATTAATGATGTATTCTTCTAACGTTTCGTCGTAGTACTGAATTCGACTTTTAAAACGATCTCTGTGCAATTGATTCTCGTTATTATCAGAAAAGAAATTAAAGTAGTTCTTTAATATATCATTGTATGAAAGATTAGAAAAGTTTATATTATCGTATTCATTTTTGACAAGCGTATGGACATCATCGTGCACCATTGTAACGAAGAATTTACCCATTTTATCACTTGGTATCTCGATCTTTTTTGCTACATACTCAAATCTATTAAACCACTCATAAAATTTTTCTGCATTGTTTCTATTGTAAATATTAATAAGTGTAAGTGCTTTATTTACATAAGAATGGAATTTATTTTCTTCGGAATATGTAATTGCTTTTTCTATTATCTTTCCGAACGATAAGCCAGGAAAATGTTTTATATAATTTCTCATATTATCGTCTTGGATTCCAATTAAGAATTGTTCGCATAAAATATCATTTCGGTCAATAGTATGACTGCACTTATTTGATAATTTCATTAAATTTATTGAATATTCTTTTATCGTTTCCTTTTCATATTGATTTCGACACTTAAAACGTTTAAGATATAAATCGTCTTCGGAGGGAAGAAAATAACGGAGAAAATAGCTTACTATTTGTTCATATGAAAGTCCGGAGAAGTTGACATTAAGCCAATTCTGCTTGACATTGTTTTGGACATTTTGTTTAACCATTTTATTAAAGAATACTAGCATCAACTTTTCTGGTACTTTAATCATGTCTGCAACATACTCAAATTTATTTAACCAAACGTGAAAATCATCTCCCGTTTCTTGATTGTAAATATGAATCATTGAAAGTGCTTGATCCATATAAGAAAGTATTTCATTATTCCTTTCAAATTCAATTGCCTTTGCCACCATTTCATCGATTACAGAGCAAGGATTTTCTATTAAATATTTTTTTAATTTATTGTTTCGGATTCCATATTGAAATTGTTTGCAAAATGTTTTACTTGGGCGAAAGATATATTTGCACATATTGAATATTTCTTTTAAATTAATGATGTATTCTTCTAACGTTTCGTCGTAGTACTGAATTCGACTTTTAAAACGATCTCTGTGCAATTTATTCTCGTTATTATTAGAAAAAAAATTAAAGTAGTTCTTTAATATATCATTGTATGAAAGATTAGAAAAGTTTATATTATCGTATTCATTTTTGACAAGCGTATGGACATCATCGTGCACCATTGTAACGAAGAATTTACCCATTTTATCACTTGGTATCTCGATCTTTTTTGCTACATACTCAAATCTATTAAACCACACATAAAATTTTTCTGCATTGTTTGTATTGTAAATATTAATAAGTGTAAGTGCTTTATTTACATCAGAATATACTTCATTATATCCTGAAAATATAATGGCTTTTTCTACCATATCTTCGAACGATAAATCAACATAATTTTGTAAATAATTTCTTACATTATCGTCGTTGATTCCAATTAGGAATTGATGGCATAATATATTACTTGTTTTTGAATACTCGCATTTATTATTTAGTTTCCGTAATTTTATAGAATATTCCTCTATGGTTTCTTGTTCATACTGATTTCGAGCTCTTAAACGTTTCCTATGGAAATATTTTTCTTTCTCACTATATAAATTACGGATGTAATAGCTTATTATGTTTCCGTATGAATGTTCTGATAAATTTGTACAAAAGTTCCAGGGCCTGACACTTTTATGGATATCCTCTTCCACCATGTTTTCAAAGAATTCAATGATTTTATTGTTTGGTACCTTGATCATTTCTGCCACATACTCAAATTTATTTAACCACGTATGAAACGTTGTTAAATACTTTTTTTTTTTCAAGACAGGCATAAATAAAAGAGCCAAATTTACATAGTAAGATATTTGATTAACGTCTTTTGATGAATCTTTGTTGCACATTATTCTGAATAAAGGGAAAACTTTTAATTACTTATAGCTCCGTAATAGATGAACCTTTTAAAATTCCTTGTTCGAACCCTCTTCTTATGCTATTATTACCAACTTTAGTACACTATTCATAGAGCAATTTTGAAGGATTTCTAAAGTTTCGGAACACGTATACGTTTTCTATTGTTCATTAATTATTTTTTATTTGAAATGTAGGTAAACGATCTAAGTTTTGTAGTGTAAATATGAAAGATTTAGATCAAAACTATAAAGTTAACAACAATAAACATACAAAATTTCAACTAATATATTAAAGGTTTAACGTATTTTCAACGACTGACTCACTATTTAAATCTATTTGCTTTTTTTTTTTTGGATAGAATCAAAGAAAGGGAATTTATTTGGCGTCTTATATTAGTCTTGTTTAGAAATAATAATAATATAACAAGCAGTCGGAAAAATAAAATGTTTATAGAATATTACAGATTTCAATGTTAAGCAGAATCAACAGTTACATTATCCTTCTGACAATGTTATAATGTTATCAATAATAATATGAATTTAATCTAGAGGATCTCAAGTATAATCATTATATGCTAAAAGAACCGATGTTCAACGAATTATGTAATTATGAGTTTTATTCATTCTTCGTCTCTCTGGACGATCATGTACAGATGCAGCATTCGTCGTCAGACAAATAACGGAAAAGTCGATAGAATATAATAAACCGGCGTTCTTCTGCTTTATAGACCTACAAAAAGCGTTCGATAGGATACGACTAACTGATGTGATTCATCTCCTCTATAACAGACAAATACCAAACAACATCATAAAAACAAGAGAAGATATATACCAGAACAACAACATACGGGAAAAAATAGATAACGAACTAATAGAACCCATAACACTGGGAAGAGGCATTAGACAGAGAGACTCACTGAGCCCGATACTGTTCAATATTATCATGAATAAAATTATAAAAAAAGTCTGTAAACAGAGAGGTTATATGATGGGAGATAAAGAACTGAAAATCATATGCTATGCAGACGACGCAGTTTTAATAGCGGAAAATGAAGACGATCTGCAGAGACTACTACATGAGTTCAACACAATGGCTCAATCTCTTGGGATGGTAATATCTACATCCAAAACTAAGTGCAAGACCACATCCAAGATACCCCTTAGATGTAAATTGGTGGTTGATGAGAGCATTATACAACAAGTGATGAAGTTTGACTACTTAGGCATAAAAATTTCCAGCTTTGGTGAAATAGAAACGGAAGTTAGAACACAAGTGGTTAAGGCAACAAGAGCTGCGGCACAACTCAATGACTCCATATTCCACAACAAACATCTCAGAATAGACACAAAAAGCCGTATTTACAAGGCCACTATAAGACCCATACTAACATATGTGGCGGAAACAAGACCCGAGACATCTAAAACCCGCCAGATGATGGAGGCAGCGGAAATGAAAATAATCCGGAGAATAACCGGAAAATCTCTATGGGATAGACAAAGAAGTGAAGCCCTCAGAAGAACATGCCAAATCGACAACATCAATGATTGGGTATTGGGGAGGAAAATTCAGTGGAACGATCACATAACCCGAATGACAGGAGACCGAATTGTGAAGATCGCTAGAGATAGATCACCACTAGGGAAACGAAGCCCTGGAAGACCACGAAAACGATGGGCGGACAATATACCTACAAGAAGCGAGTTGCGATGAAGAACAGGCAATATGCCTATTTGGACGCTGGAAGAAGAAGAAGAAGATTCATTCTTTTTTACCGAATGCGTCACTAGCGCTTTATCCTAAACGGGAAAAGTCTCTGGTGCTCTCTCTCTCGCAACATAACAAGTGTGGAATTGGCGTCCTGGTCTGAATTGTATTTTGTAATCCAATAAATACAGTTAAATCTGCATTGCGAGTGCTCATTAAACCCAGAATTATAACAGGTTATGGGCATAGCTATGCAGAGAAAATATTTTTGGGTAAAATTCTTTTTTTAACGCCAAAGTTCTGCCCGAGCGCCATTACTAGTCGCCAAGACTTAATAATAAAAAATTATTGTTGACTAAAGAACTGCCTTTAGTATTACTACAAAACCACCCACACCGTATTAAGTTACTGTCGTCGAGATTTCCGTAAAAGACGAGCGTATAATTCGACTTCAAAAATTAAAAACGTTAGTTTGAAACGGATTCGCATTAGCATACACACATTGCGCGCAAACAAATTGCTACATTTACCTTTCTTAAAAAATCTTTACCTCTAAACTAGTCATTTCCCAAAAGAGTACCAGAAACCACATGAAATCTAATCGAATATATTATCTCATCAATGATTACCGGCATTTCTATTTCGCCATGCGTATTATTTAAGTCAGAATCTACGCCCTATAATCGCAAAGCTTTCTTACCCAATTTAAGTGTGCCGATTTTAAAATATTGGTTCGTTGTAATTAGACTCAAGTCGCTGCATGTATCTATCAACGTTGTAACATTACCGACTCCTAATTGCACCTCCTTAACACACTTTTCCCCGGTCCCCCCGTACTCACACCACACGCTTGCTTCCGCGTATCCCGCTGCTCGATGTTCTTCCGACAATTCCTTGAGACATGGCCGAATTCGTTGCACTGAAAGCATTTCACGCCCTTGGGTTTCGATGGACAATCTTGCTTTCGATGATCCAGCTTTCCACAATTGTAACAGCGTCCACTGTCAGTCCCCGTAGATGATTCGCGTGGTCGTTCCTCCGTCTCCTTGCTTTTATGCATCCTAGGAGTTTTCAGTTTTTTCTGTATTCTTCCCTTCATAGCCTCATACAATGCAAAGTTCTTTTTCAGTTCGCGAATCGTCGTTGCCTCGTGTAAGATCATTTTATTACATTGTGTTGCGTATCCTACGCAAGCGAGTGAGTGAGAATCATCTGAACGTGTCGAGACGTCGACGCGTGCCGAGATATAGCGACAAAGAAACATCTCAGTTACGGTGTAACAAAGGAGCGCAGCGTGCTCCTTGCAGGGCGCTTTCGTTCTTCTTGCACGCGTTCTCCCACCATTTCTATTAGGCCAATCGTATGCATCGACAGCTACATTATCTAACTTTTCGGTAATTGGTCCGCGCGTTGCATCGTCTTTTTCTATAAAAGCCGCGTGCTTCCACACTTAAATGCTATTCTACCACGAGACCTGCGAGCGATCATATCGAAGAGAGCTACACTCCTGCGCTACTATTACATCAGTGGAACAAAAGTTGTTTCTCGTCATTCCTTCTGGAAACTTCCCGATGATTCACGATCATGAATAAAGGCCCTTTCTTCACCTTAAAATCGAGAACGCCCGAGAGGCTTCGACGTGGCCACTTGAAGGCGACAATGTCCAGACGGTGTAACTCTAAACCTAAACAAATATCCTAAACTAACGCAACGGTTCCTTTCTTTATCCTCGACCGATGCGTTCTTTCATTCCTTTCAATCATTCTCACACTCATACCATTCACACATTCATATTTTTTTTTTTTTTATTCATTACAGAACATACAATCAATTCTCAACGAGAATTATAAGTACTTTAGGCTTGCGTGATGTAATAACATGAAATGTAAATAAATAAGATTTACAATGGTGAGTGTAGATATAATACATTAGACTCAAATAATATTACTATGTTTTAAATCATTCAAATCTTGTTTTAAGGTCAGAAGGGTAGAATCTTTTTAGTCTTCGTACTAGTTCATTTGTTTCCAGTAAATTTTTTGCTAAAGGGTTGGGATGTTTGGCTAAACGGGAGTTGTAGCGTTCACTGAAGCTAACAATTTCTTCTTTTATTGTAGATATTCTTAAATCTTGATGAATTCTTTCGTTTGTAACGTACCATGGGGCATTGCAGATGTTTCGTAGAGTTTTTGATTGGAACCTCTGTAAAATCTCTATATTGGAGTTACTCGCAGTTCCCCATAGTTGGATTCCGTAAGTCCATATGGGTTTTAGAATAGCTTTATAGATAGCGAGCTTTTTTTCCAAATCTAACTTAGACGATCTACCAAACAGCCAATAAATTTTTCTTACTCGTTCTTTGAGGTGTTTTACTTTGGTTTGTATATGTTGCTTCCATGTCAGCCTTTTATCTAGGATAATACCTAAATATTTGATCGAGTCTCTAACAGGAATATTTACCCCATTAATGACCACAGGGGGACACGTGCCTCTGCGCAATGTGAAGGTTATATGAGCTGATTTACTTTCGTTGATATTGATTCGCCATTTCTGACACCATTTTTCTAGTAAGTGCAGATGACGTTGGAGAATATCAGTCGCGTTTCGTGGATCACTCTCAGATGCTAGCAGAGCTGTATCGTCTGCAAAACACATTCATATCTATACCTTTAAAATAATTCAAAACCCCACAATTATATAAAAATTATATATATTGTATATTTGAAACGGAGACTTAATAACAGGAATAATTTTTATACAGGGTCTTTCACCTAACTATATCACTCTAAATATATCGTTTATTTCGTGCAATAGAAAAAATGTCACAGGAAAGAAATATTCTGTTCGAAGGCGCCAATACGATGATTGGCCAAATTTGTTTCTTTAAGTAATTCTTTTCGAAATTTCAAGGTTATCGTATTTTTTTTTTAATGGGACTGCATATTTTCACTACAACAGTCTTGTAGCTTATAAGAAAACGAATCCAACGAGGTGCAATATGTAGACATTCAAGTGGCTTTTACTGACAAAATTGGGAAATGTTTTCATAGAAAAGTGACTAGAACCATGTAAGAAAATATAATAAAAATACAAGATTTATGTTACTTCATTATTACATTAATATTAATGTATAAAAAAAAATTTCCTCGCATTACTATTTAGGAAATATTATAATATGATTAATAAAATTAATATTTCTATAATAATATTGTATAATTTGTTCTCATATGTTAGGTTTAGGTTAAAATGATAATTTCGTAAAAATACGTTCTATCAAATAAATTACAGCAGTAACGTTGGAAATAATTCATCTTCAGTAACGACGTTCTTATTTACACAGTAATCTGAAACAAAAATGCGATCGAATTATGAAGTACCATCTGTCAGTAACAATTACCACGACATAACAAAATACCATTGGTCAATATTTGAAATACCATTGATCGATATTAGAAAATACCATTGGTCGATATTTAAAAATATCATTGGTGGATATTCGAAATACCATTGGTCGATATTTGAAATACCATTGATCGATATTAGAAAATACCATTGGTCGATATTTAAAATATCATTGGTCGATATTTGAAATACCATTGGTCGATATTAGAAAATACCATTGGTCAATACTTGAAATACCATTGGTCGATATTTATTACCGATTATGTGCTCCTGCAGAGAAGTAAGTTTTTTCTACTTCCGTTTCTTTTTTTTTAGTATTAACCATTTCGCTATTACGGGCCACTATAGTGGCCTTCCATAAGATGCCATTGAAGTACTACGGGCCACTATAGTGGCCCTCCATAGGATGCTACTGTAATTGCAATATATTAATACCAATGGCAATGTAAATTAAAGAGCGCATGCTAAGACGTTATAAATACTCTGGAATACCCTTTATTTACAAATACTCTTTGGAGAAAAATTTTGTCGTTTGAAAACATTCAAGCAGCTTGGGTTCTCCGCCACTGAGAACCTTTGTTCCTAATTTTATTTTCAACTGGATTCTTTTCTTTTTTTAAACGTGGATGAAGTGTTATTAATTATACCGTGGACGAATAAACTTCATGGATATATACTATCGTACAACCCCTTACGATATACAAAATAAAAAGCAATGAATACTTAAAACTAAACCTACAATGCGAGGTCATATGACAGTTTTTGAAATTTCGTATACAACGTTATTGTATCATCATGTAGCTTATTGTCTTTTCCTATAATATACATACAACCCATTTTTCAATATTTACAACTTTTTGTATTGTTTACTTTCCGAAAAAAATTTATAGCATGTCTAGTCTACCACGAACGGTCATTTGACCGTTTGAAAAATTTATGTTATTCACGATTATATTCTTCGGAAAGTGCACTCATGAAATTGTTTTACGAGTCTACAATGTAATTGCGGATCTACAGTATAGACAAACGCGCGATTATATAGAGAAAACGTACAGCGTTCTTTGTACGACAGTACGGTCTTGCGATCCGAACAGAGAGCATCAAAATTTCACAGTGTATAATAGAAATTATTAAGTGGTGTAAGTGATAGTTTCGACAAAGTCAACAGAGCCAACAAATATTTTGTGGTATGATTTACAATTGTTTTTTTTTTTATTTCTGGTCTCAATGTTTTTGCCCTGTTTGATTAATATTTTTATATTTTAGTATTTACTTTATCATTTGTATATTCATCCCCAAAAATGTCAAGACATTCAAGGAATATCATTTTATTAGACAAAATAAATAATATCGGCGAGGATTGTTCGGAAGATGACCAAGTAGTTTCCGATATTGATAATGATACAGCAGAAAATAATTGTGACTTATTTGACAGCGAGACGGATGAAGAGAATATTTTGAATATACGAAGAGGACAAAAAAGAAAGAGACTCATAGTTAGTTCCGAAAGTGAAAATGAGGAAGAGATTGAAACTGCTATGAACGGAACTGTTTGGCAAAAAATAAAAGAAGGATCTAATCGCGGAAGAGCACCGATTTATAATATTTTCAAGGAAATATCAGGACCGACAGGATATGCTAAACGAAATATTATAAAAAGGGCAGAGTTGATCAATAAGATATTATAAAGTCAATAAGACTAACAAAATTTGTATAAAATCTAAAAAATACATATGTGGAAAATGTGCAATACAAAGAGCTGTAATTTGTAAAACATGTGCTGAAAATGCATAAGGGTAAGTAAAACTTTTTAAATAGAAAAAAGAAGAGTGGGTTTTTATTGTAGCACCAGAAAAATATTTTGTTTACTATCCAATTGGCTAAAATCTCTTTCTATATTAAGATACATATATTTTGTTGAAGCGGTCATTTTATCGTTCATATTAGGATTAGGTATACATGAAATGTCGGTAGGTTTAGTTTTAACCTATAAATATCATACAAACACCTAACACTTCGAATATTTATTTCGGTTGCCTCATCAATATTTCCCTGTTTCTACCTCGCCACTCTAATAATGCGCCCATCTCAAAACTTTGCACCTTTTGTTCGACTTAACAATTTTCGATACTATCCTAAATGAAGTTTCACTTTAAATATCCATGTAGAAATTAACGCAGCAAGGGATTTTATTTACGATTACAATTATTTATTTAGAGTGACAGAAGTCTAAGTGGCTCTGGTCATAAACAAATGCGCAATTAGATATTCGCGCATTAAAAAACTGGTTTTATTATACAATCTTTGGGATCATTTTAAATTTATAAAAAAAGTGACGTTATCGCAAGAACTACGATAAGCGAGTGAAAACCGGAAACCATTGAATTCCGTCAGAGTTTAAATTAGTATTATTCAAATAATTATTTATGATGATCAGTATTATTTAAAAAATTCTAGCCAGTCATTATGTTAGGTTCTAAAGGACTGCTCCTGGACTCTTTCGTTAATCAATAATTGTTCTGAGAGTAAATCGTTTAGGGGACTGTAGCTGAGAGAGAGAGAGAGAGGGAGAGAAAGAGAGAGGGAGACTAAGGGACAGGCGCACCAGATACGTGCGTTTGGTTATTTGCTTAACAATAAGATGTCGTCTACTTGAGTCAACTACAAGTCGAGACGTGTTTCGTTGCTAGCCGATAGCTTTTGTTTTGTTTTTCTTTTTGTTTGAAAAAGTATATTTTTATTTTAATCTCTTTTTAACATATATAACATAAGTAAAAAATATCTCATAAAAAATTAAAAAAAAATATATTAGCTATGATTAGCTATAACAAAATATAAATCAATATCAATTAGATTTGAATAATATTGAATCGAAATATCATTTAATTTCCTCTATTGCATTTTAATATATTTTTTAATAGTGTCAATGGAAAAATTTAAAAAAAAAACCAATTGACATAACCTTATCAACTAGCCGATATCTTTGTTGTTTAGATGGTCTTTTCATCTTTTGTTCGATTAAGAGAATAGTGAGTAACCAATCAGCATCGAGGGAACAAAGTGAGTAACCAATCAGCATCGAGAGAACATAGTGAATAACCATTACTGTGAGGATAACAAAATAGATAACAGAAAGAGGAGAACATAGCGAATAACAGATTAGTGTGAGGATAGAAAGAACATCGCGAGAAACTAGAGAGTATTGCGAAAATATTTTGAGAGAATATATCGAGTAGTACATTCTGAGATTGTGAGAAGAAAACAAAAGCGAGAAATCTGTAAGTGTAATTAATTAATAAATAATCGTTTAATCAGCATCGGTAATACATGTTAATTTGTATTTTTTTAAGATAAAATACTCAGATCTCACAAATGCATGAAGTCGTTACAAGGATTTCAAAGAACAGTAAATTGATAACCACAGACGTTTCTCGACTTTCAAATTAATAATATTCTGCAAATTGTTTACGTTTCTCAGTTATATTGATAAATCGAGCAAGGACTTATGTTAGGCGTTAAATTCATTCTCTTGTCACTAAACAAATAAGTTTAAATATACGGTTGATAAACATCTGTTAGACAGTTAGAATATTTAGTTAAACTGAAGCATTTTTATTTTTATTAATATATAATTGAATACGATCTTTCAATTTCATTACAAAAAATCAACTACCTGTATATTATATATTTAACTATATATAATTGTAAACCAAGTATTTTTCTATATATTAAGATTGACATTTATTCAAAAAAAAAAAAAAAAATGATCTTATATTAGAAAACAACAAAATTGTTCAATAGTGAAAGTGAAGCAAGAGACCGAGCAAAGAATTTCTAATCAATTTCACTGCAATATAAAATAGATATCTAATTTGTTTTTGAAATATAAAACATGATTGAAGTATTAATGCCGGTAACAGCTCGTGGTCTTTGTTATATGACGAGATTCCATCCGGAAAAGCATTATTTTCTTCAATGGTTAAATGAGTTTGAGTTTGTATCCAATTTACTCCAAGTAAAAGATGACGAAAAGGTTTCTTTCTTAATAGACATGTTGGAAATTGATGCTTATAAGAAAATTTCATCATACATTGCTCCTTTCTGTCCTTTCAAACTTTCATATGAAAATATTATACATGTGTCAGAGTTAATATTCTCACCTTGTCTATCAGTTAATACGATTCATTACCGTTTCAATATTCGAAAACAATTTACTTGGGAGTCTCCAGAACTCTTTGCCCTAGCCTTAAAACAGATAATTAGTAAATGCAAATGTAACACTTGCACTGAAGTAAATCTAGCTGAACATTTTGTAAATGGACTAAAAAGCGATCTAGCTAAAAGTCATTTGCGACAAGTATACAAATTAACATTAGACAATGCAATATTAGTTGCTCAACAAATAGATCTTTACGAGAAAGGAAAATGGATTTAATCGAAAGCGCTAGATGAATAGATGAAATGGACTACAAATCATCAGAAAGTAGAAAAGTAAAAACCGGAGAAGTAAATCTTTTGGAAGTCATTTAAGAATCAGTAGTGTTTTAGAATTATTATTTTCATGAAAATACTGGATAACTAAAGAACTTTAAAGCAATTGTTCCATTTTCTTAGCAATAAATTAGTTTTTACAAAAAGTAATATAGGTTATGTTAGGAAATTTAGTGTCACTGTTTGCCAAAGTTGCATTTTTTACTGCAGAAAAGAATTCAGCACGTCTCTGCAATGATTCAAAGTTTTATTTCGTTTTATTAGTCTGTTGTTACATTTTAATACCAAATATATAAAAATTTGTTATTGGCAGTAAATGGTACAAACACGATAATGTAAAATGATAAAACTTCTTTGTAGTATTGTTGCTATTACATTCAATAGTTTTTCGGATCTGCTTAATGAATCTGCTTATAATGAATGTCAGAAATTGAATCAGATATCGTTATAAGTAATTGTTATAAACAAATGTACAATTAGATATTAATGAACTGAAGCAGAATAAACAGGTTATATGATGACTTTTAAAATATCAGTCAAAACATTTGTAATTTTATTCTTGTTAATATTGCACTCTTTGTTTAACAACTCTTAATGTCCAGTACGATATAGGTTTTCTTATTATGTGTATAAATAAAGAATAATTATTTTTAAATAAAAACCACTGATATGTATTTGAAAAAATAAGTTACTTTGTAAAACATTACTAAATTATTGGTGAAAGATAAGAAAAAGACCTATGCCATACTTTAAATCCATTTTGTAATCATAAAAAATGACAAGATATTAATTGTTTTTGAAATGTTAGACGAAATAAAGAGGCAGGCAAGTTTAATATCTCAATTGTTTAATCATCTCCGGTAGTTTGATCCTGAAAACGAAAGCTTTATTGGTAAATGGTTTTGAATATTTAATAGATTTTGTTAGGTAACAGATGACTAAATAGTATGACTTTTTTTAAATGTGATTGAACCTTTCGTTCATATAGTGATATTGGCAAAAGATGCTTTTGCAAATCCTTTAGACCTTTCGTATGGTCTAAGTTCTGCCAAAAGTCACTATGTTCATTTTTGACCTTAAATAATCTAATAATAAGAAAATGTTTGTGTATCAAATCTGTTACTGTTTAAACTTGTATACTAACTATTCCATGTTTACTAACTTCATTATTAGAAACTTCATTGTTCAACCAAAAATCATAAAACAATATATTGTTTTGATTGGAATGAGTTAAAAGGTCTAAGAGTGAGGAAGTAATAAAGTATAGTAAATATTTTCAAAATAAATTTCTTTGCTTCTACACAATGTTTTAGAAGTTTTGTCTTCTCAAATACGTGTGAGAAGTAAAATAGAAACAAGGATGTTGCCACAGCGTTGACGTCAAAGTTATTGAATTAATTCTTGTTTTCATAACCTCAGTGTAACTTATTAAAAAATTCAATCGATTTGAACGATCTACTTATTATATCATTTAAAGAGGCCGCAAACACTCCACTTTCGTAACATTTAATGTATTTGAACTGTTTGACGAGTAATGTACGATCGGAATCGATCGTAGACTACCTAACCTATATTCGAAATGCGCGCCATAGTTATGTAAAAGTTCACGCTTTCTCCTGTAGGGAATTTGAAGCGCTACGTTCGCACCCCCACCATTTGAATCCCTTATACGTACGCTCTGCTGGGCCCATTACAAAAAATATTCCTTCTATTCTAAACTGAACGCATACGACGGTACATCGGAGAGAACCAGCGAGGAACTTACAAAGAAAAGGAAGCAGAAGTGATAAGAACGAGAAGAGAATTCCTTCAAGGATAAGTATACTTTTCCATATACTTTCGTCATCGAATAAGTTCGTACATCCGCGGAAGTGGCACCCAAGAGCAAAATATTCGCGGAAGCAGCAACCGACGGAGAAAGAAAATAAGGAAAGTGTACGTAAACGTTCTATATTTCTATAAATAAGTGACCTGGTGAGACACCCTATTGCACGTATATTCATAAAGCGAGCGAGAGGTAAGCTACATGTCCAATCTAAGGTTGGACACCATTAACCTGTATCTGAATTAACAACCAGTTTTTCTGCCGCAAAAGCTTTTCCCTGACGAGCCTTAAAGTATTACACTTTCTATTGGCACGATCACGTGTTTTAATTTTATTTTCATTCGGGTCTTTACCTTCCTTATCATTAGCTATAAATAATCACAAGAGGACTCCATGTTGGAGAAATCTGCGTAAATACAAGTACAAAGATGCCACGATTGATAAAGAAATTTGAGCTATTTTGCAAATTTTGATTTTGTCAAAATTCATTTCCACTGTAAGCGTATCAAGCTGGTTTAACGTAAAATATTCTGCGATTGCAACGACATCTAGGTGCGGTGTGAACAAACCTTTAAACTGTATAACTTTTCTTACAAATTCATAGACTTTAAGGGGCTAAAGGTTTACACTTCAAAACATATGTCAATATTGGATAACTGAAGGAAAACGAGAGTTTTCATCGTTTATTCTCATTTCTCTTTTAAACTTACCAGTGAACGTAACACTTTTAAAGATCTTAATATATTTTCGAAGTATATTACAAAAGTGTAAAGTGTTCGATTGTTAAACAGAAGATCGAACCTGCATTCTGATTATCTTTTAACGTGATATAAAATATAGGAAGCTCTTATTTGTTGTATTAATAATAAACACAATGAGTTCATCAGTGTTATCAATGGTACAAAATATGCAACTTCTCAGAAAGTTCGATCCGGAATATATGGTCTTTCTTGTGTGGCAAAATAGCTTTGAGTATTTAGTTGATACCCTCAAAGTACCAGAGTATGAAAAATCATATTTCTTATTAAGTATGTTGGAACATACGGCTATTGAAATAATACGCAAAAAAGTAGGTCATGCAAACCTTTCAAACCTTCCATACGATTTGCTTATGTCAATATTGGAGGGAATATTTTCATACTATAAAGAAGACGCTGCAGCAAGGTATCGTTTTGATTGGCGAGATCAAATTTTAGGCGAGTCCGCAAGACATTATTCCGAAGTTTTATCAAAATTAATTATTAAATGCAATTATGGTTCTGAAACATACTATAACTTAATCCGTCGATTCATAAATGGACTGAGAAATAAACGAGTTCAATTTGTGTTATTAAAAATGGAAGTATCTTCATTCCGTGAAGCAGTAAATATGGCTGAGAGGATAGAATCTCTTGAGGATACACATTAAGATGCTTTAAAATTGGATAAAATGGATTACAAGTAACCCGAAAGTACAGAAATGTACGACGGACAAGCAAAGATTTCAAAAGACATTTGAAAATCACAGTAGTTTTACAATCACTAATTTTATAATGATAATCGAATAAACGATAAAAACCGACAAATAATAGGATCCCCTGTGAGCAAAACAAATTTTCATAACTTATAAGAAATTCTGTAAATAGTTTGATAGAGTACATTGCTCTCATTTATAACGGTACATTAGCCAGAATAAGAAGAAAAAAAAGTACGTAATACTTTTATTTTTATTTTTATTTTTTATATTTTTTTGTTATCTATAACAAAGTACGTTTTCACGGTAATTTAAAATTCAAATTTTATATGTTATCCATTTGAAATTCTTTGTTTATATAAAAAAACAAAACTTGATTGATTATTGACTATTAATCTTTAAAATAAGAAAACATAAATTAATCTTGGTTTTTCCGATCAATATTCTTATTATTCTGTATAATTTACTGAAGAGGAAAACAGATTTTATTTCTGATATTTTTATAGACATTGACGCAGCAGATGACTCTGCTTTGGTATTAACGTTAACATTCGTCAACGTTCAAATTCGTAATACTTGATTAGTTATTTATTGTGTTTTGTAATATTGATAATTGAATGAAGGACTCATGAAAGGCGCTGAATATTTTGTTGATACTTTTCTATTTTATGTATATCGGTGTTAGAATAGAGAATCTATCAGCATTTACAAAATATCTTAGATTACAGATTGATTGTGTTCGTATTCTTTCTTTTTTATAAATATGACACTTTAGTTTGAACATTTCTCGACCCTTATAGTTATTTCAATCTTACATTAACGTTTATATCTTTAAAAAAATTATTTGAATTGGAAAAAAGGGATTTTTACATTGAAAATAATTTTTAAAGATTTGACAACATGAGATTATAATGTGGCTAAGAAATATAAATGTATGATCTTAACATATTATTTAAGGTTGTGAAATCTTTTACTAAAAGTATAAATTGTTATGGATAGAAGATTGTGATAACTTAAATCAAGATTTGAACAGTTAGGTGGATGCTTTGGATTGCCTAGCTTTGGTAACCTCCAATATCTAATTGCACATTTCAATGATTTACTTACTATAAGGATTTTGTTGGTTAACACTAGAAATATGTGAGAAATTTGATTGCTACAATTCTTAGTAATACTTTAGATTAAATAAATTTTCTACGATCTTCTTATAAAAAAAATTAAACAGAAAACTCATAGTCATGTACCCTGAAAACTCTTGTTTAGTACGCAGATTAAAAAGATTCTATCCTTGTAATCTAAAAATAAGATTTAGTTAAATATTAGGTTGAGTCATAAGTAATTTCCGACGCAGCTATGTAGAATCTATTATTCGAATTTACCCGCTATGAGTTACCAATACAACGAGTTTTTGATTTCAATAGTTACACGAGGTTTCCGTTAGTCTTTTGTCAATAACTTTATATGATTCACGTTAAAATAAACTGCTTCTTTATCCTCTGAAATGGAGAGCCAAAAAGTACATATTCGTCATGTGATGCTTTCGGAATTTAAACAAGGCAATAGTGATAAAGCGACAGCCGAAAAAATATGCAGAGTGTATGGTGAAGGATTGATAACTGATCGGGCAGTTAGAAATTTCTTCGTAAAATTCCGTTCTGGAGATATGACTTTAAAAGACGAACCGAGGGCAGAACGTACTTCCGACTTCGACGACAACCTTTTAAAGGCAGTATTGGAGCAAAATCTACGTCAATCGACAAGATGTATAGCAGAATGGTTGAATACATCGCAATCAACCGTTATCCGCCACCTGGAGAAATTAGGGAATCGTCAATCGAAAAAATGTCATCCTTCTGCACGACAATGGCGACCACATTTAGCAGAGGTGACTCAAGACAAAATTCTTGAGCATGGATGGTCTTTTTTACGACATCCTCCTTACTCCCCGGATATTGCCCCGACAGATTACCACCTTTTCTGTTCCCTACAAAATTTTTGGAATGGAAAAACTTTCAATTTTGAAGAGCAAATCACGCAGGCTGTCAAAAACTTCTTCCAGTTCAAACAAGCCACATTTTACAAGGAAGGAATTTATAAATTGCCAGGAAGATAGGAGAAGGTTATAAATAACGGTGGTGTTTACGGAAAACAATTAATGTAATTTTTTTATTTAATGAGAGAAAAATAAATATCTGATAAAGAAACGGAAGTTACTTATGACTCAGCCTAATAATATGTTTATAACTAATATGTTTATAAGTATATAATAAATAATATATAAGTATATATAAATAATACGTTTATTTTGTAACAGATATATCCGTTTACACTTATCATTGTAACGACTCTTGTTATTCATGTTAATGTATCATATCAGCATATGTTACTTATAATTTTTACCGAGAATTGATAATAAAAAAACAAAAAACAAAAATTACAGCATCTTTTAAAGTACAGAAAATTTTCATAATTAGTGGAAATTGTTGAAGGAGTATACAAATCAAACAGAATTCGCTTTACAATTAGTTGAAAAACTAATCAAACACGTTTCATGCATAAGTTTAATTTTTAATTTTAGATGTTAATTGTTTTAAGTATTATGTTAATAGTTGAGATTTAAAGATTCAGTCTTGATGGTATACATTTTTAATATAATAACGTTAAACATTCATTTTTAATCAATATATTGTTAGTATTATTTTTTATTCTTTTCTAAATTTAAATAGAATTTATTTTTGATATTCATTTAAGGATTGGCGGAACAAAAAATCATGGTCATTAAAAATACCTATTAGGATAATGACGGATGTAGAAAAAGTGTTTCTCAAGATAACGATATCGTGAAAGTCATTGACGTCGTTCAAGAAAAAAAAGAATTTCTAAATTCATTACGAAATATACAAAGCGTTCATTACAAATAATAAAACAAAGAACACCAAACGAACTTTTGACAAATCATCCAATTACTTACTATAAGAAATAAAAAGCTTTTTTTCGTTTTGAAAAGAAATACAACAGTGTAATTAGTTACTATAACTTTTTTTTTTTATAGAAGTTTGATTTGAGATTGATGGTATTTTTTCAATGAATTATAACTTCGAGTTTATTGTTGATCTGCTTTACATAACAGATAATAAAAAAAGTTGAATTCTTATTAAATATAATCGAACCTTGTGTTCCTGTCAAAATTAAAACTCAGGTTACTTTTTCTGACCCTTTTAACATTACATAAGCGTTGCTTATTTGAGTGTTGAAACAAATATTTTCCCGTACTCTTTCGAGAATTCGCATCTAAATATCATTTTAATTATCGCGATCAAATATTTGGAGAATCTGTAATTATGCAATCATTTTAAGGAAACGACTTAGTCATTGTAGTTCAAACATTAATACGAAAGATAATTTCCTAATGGGATTTGTAAATGGAGTAAGAAATAATGTAATTAAAACTGAATTATTAAAATGAGAAGAAAATATAACATTCGATGAAGCATTAACAATCGCTTGAAGACAAAGAATGGGTGCATGTATTTAAAATCATGCGAATGGACAGATTATAAAACAACAAACAATTAAACAATAAAAATATTTAAGTTGGAGAAGTAAACTTTTTCCAGTCATTCTTATACTAGTAGTTTTGGAATAATCGAATTTGAGAAGATTTTTAATTAATCAAAGAACACCACAATAATACGAAACCCTATATGATCACAAGAAATTTGTATAATTAATAAAAATCATGATATAGGCTGTTTTAATCAACATGCGTCCGTATGGGACACTAAATTAGCCGGGATTCAAAGAATAGGATGCTAGTGAGTTTCAGTCTATTTTCTGTAAAAGAAAATCCATAATGTTATTACAAAAGTTTAAAGTCTTAATTCTAGGTTATGTTTGTTTGAAGTACTATGTTACAAGTAAAGTTGAAAGTTTGATTATTGACTATACTTATTTAGTAAATAAAAATTGTAATTGTCATTTATTTTTCAAAACAATATCGTTATTATTTTATCTTCTTGAATAAAAAGAGAAATTTGTAAGTGTGTTTATATAAAGATTAGGATAGCAGTAAGCATGGATTAGATATTTTCAGTGTCTACAATAGAAACAGATTTGATCTTAAGCAAATGTACATTGAAGTGTTTTAAAGAAAGTCAATTTAAGAAGTTTCTAATATTTACAAAATTCTGATATTTTCTGTAGCATAAAAAATTAGAAAAAATCGTTAACCGTTGATTTAGGTTATATTCAAATTCCTTATAATAAACAAACTGTTTATAATCATCAGTTTTATTATTATTTCAGACAAGGATTTATAATAACAGTTGAATATCTGCCCTTTGCATCTTCTGTTGCTTAACAGTCGAGTCTGAAGGTAAATTAGACACAAAAGATATAAGTGAAACTTTTATATTTTTATTCTTGTTAATTTCATCTTCTTATTGTACAAATTATTAATCTTCATAACGACATTGATAAGCTAAATATTTAAATTAATATAACAAAATATAGTAAAAAATATAATACATTAATTTTATTAAAAAAAAAATTCTTTCAACGTATATTGCGAAGAGTTCAGTGTTTACTGGTGAAAGTGAAACAAAAGTTTAAGTAAAAAACTTCTAACGGACTACCTGTTTACGAGCAGTTATTAAAGATCTTATATTTGTTTTTAAAATGTTTAGCGATAATAGTCAATTTGATTCTTCCATAAGTATAGCTAATTTAATGATAGAAAAATTTAATTATAACAAACATTTTGTTTCTTTATGGCTAAATAAATTTGAGTCTGTAGCAGATTATGTCGGAATACCTGATCACAGAATGGGTGAATTCTTCTATTCAATGTTGGAATTTCCAGAAAATTTAAAAATCACGAAAGATGAATCTTCAAGTCATGCTTTCAATTATTCATACGAAGAGATAAAACATGTGTTTCTTAGTTGTTATGGACAACTAGATGCAATAAAAATAGCCAGAGATCGTTTTAAACATCGAATGCAATATGGACACGAAACGATAGCAAAATATGCTGTAAATTTACATGCACTATTCATTGAGTGTTCTTACAAAGAATCAGGTGGAAGCAAATTAACCAGACGGTTCTTAGACGGATTGCTCATTAAAGATATTTGTATTTCTATACTAAATGTCAGTTCATACGATCTCCCATTCAAAGAAGCGATATTGAAGGCCGTGGAATTGCATACACAATGGCAAATTAAGAGAATAAATGAACAAATGGCCAAAAAACAAGAAACAAATAAAACAGGATAATCAAATTTGAAATCAGTGTAATTCTTTGTCATTGAAATTTCGTGCAGATAAATAATTAATCAAAATATGACGATATTATCCAGTAAGCACAAAAAGTATTCAAAAAGTATGACATTGTTATATGGACTATTTCAAAGCAAACTAACTCCGTTTAAAAAAAATATGTTAATAATGGTTAATAGAAGAAGCAGCGAGTGAAAAAGTTGTTTTTTTTTTGTTTGTAATCAGTAATTCTGCACGTTATTGAAATCGTTCGAAGATTTAGATCTGAAAGTTATACTTTTAGAAAATAATATTTATACCGGAAACATAAAAATTTGCTATTCTATTCGAACGTTTTAAAAAGGAAAACCAAAAATTTTAATTGTTATTTAAATAATAATTGTTATATATATTAATTTTAATTTTTTCTTTAACAAAAAGATAAAATAATTTTGATATTTATTTAGAGACTGACAAATCAGAAATTGACAGAAATAGTTGTTCTAGAAAATCAAATAGAAATTGACAGAAATACTTTTCAAGATACTGACGAATTGTAAAAGAGAAACGTTTCTAAATATGACAATGATATAAATTTATAAACGAGAAGTAACGTTGAAGGGAGGATAAACAAACGCAAATCGGTAATCGTTTACTTTAGTCTAGTTTCAAATTTTTTGTCATCAACATTTCTTCTCTAATCATCGTTTAATGACATCAGTCAAATTAATAAAAGAGAGAATAACTTTATTATAATATTTTAAACTACCAGTATCAAACTGTTTCAATATCAAAACTTTCTATTAGTAGAAAACGTGGAGTTAGTATGAATAAATAAGTCAGATATGATAACTTTCTTATAAAATGTTAAAAAGGATACTACAAATAGTATGAAAAAAATTAATTAAAATGAAATGAATGCATTAAACAATATATAGATAACAGAATTGAAATGTAAAGCTTTTAACCTGGATATTTTGTTTTCTCATAAGCAAAGGAAACGTAGATTAGTTAGAAAATAATTTATAAAACTGTTTGACAAATATAATACTTTAAAAGAAAAAATACAATTCAAAGTAGACTTGTTATTACGGAAATATATAATTTATTATTTATTAAAAGTTTCATCAATTTTAAATAATGTACAAATTGTTTACAATTCTCAGTCATATTAATAACTTGATCAAGGACTTATATTAGACACTTATTAAATTCTCTTGCTCTCTACTGTTACCAAACAAATAAGTTTAAATACATAGTCGTGAAGCATCTGTTAGACAGTTGGAATATCAGTTAAGATTGAATATTTTTTGTTTGTTAATATTGAACGAAAAATACTTTTCCAACTTTATTACACAGAATTCCTTCATTCAATTATAAATAAATGTGGACCAACTATTTCTAAATATAAAAATTGACAGTTATTCCTACAAAATTATTTTGAAGTACTTAACAAAAGTAATAAAGTGTACATCGGTTAAAGTGAAGTAAAAAATCGAACAAAGTAATTTAAATCTATTTAAGTGCCATAAAAAAAAAGATTAATATATATATATATACATAAATAAAAAGATTTTATAAAACAAAATGAGTCCATTGAAGCTGTTACAACAACGAGGTCTCGCAATCTTGCGAATGTTCCATCCAAGAAAGGAGTGTTTTCTTGAGTGGATAAATGATTTTGAGTTAGCAATCGTTACGCTCAATATACCAGATGAAGATAAGGTTCCTTTTTTATTAATAATGATTGAACCTTCCGTCTATGAACAACTTCGAAGTGCTGTCGATCCTTTTAATCCCTTTGAACTTTCAATGAAAGTTCTTACACATCAGTTAGAGGTTATGTACTTAAATAATTAAGGATATTCTGCAGCAAGGTATCGTTTTTTCAATCGAAAACATATAATTGGCGAATATATGCATCGCTATTGCTGCACTTTGATGCAGCTAAGTATTAGATGCAATTATGATCATTACATAAATCATTTTTTACTTTTTCACTTTACTAGGAACTGAAAAACGAAAAATGAATTCAATAGAATACTAAATTCAACATCATGCGATTATGGCATATTAAAGGAAATAGGATCTAGTTTGTTGTAACAATGGACTTAAAATTAATTGAAAGCGTTAAATGAAGACCCGAAATGGACTAAAAACAATTAGAAAATAAAAAAATAAAATAAATTAGTCAAGTAAACCATTTCAGAAATCATAAAAACCAGTAGTTTAATAGATAATTTTATGAAGATATTGGATTAATTCAAGAACGTCACAAAACTAGAACATCCTTTACAAGCTAACTCAATTTTTATAAGTAATAGAAAGTATAAGCTATGTTAGGAAATATTGCCTCTATTAAAGGCAAACATTAATTGAGGTAAAAAAAGAAGAAGAAACGTATTTTTTATAAAAAAAGATTCTAAAACGTTAACGCAAGAATTCAAGCTTTTAATTTTTATTTAATTTCGAATCGAATAATATCGGATAATATATAAATAATCGAATAATGAAATTCGATATTCGTTTGCGGTTATATTTTATTATTAAAGATATAAACATTGGACAAATAATAGTCGAAAGACAATAACTTATAATGGTAACTTGGTCTCAAAATAGTATTGGTATTATATTTAATAGTTTTCTAAATATAAACAAAAATGAATTATCGTGACTATATAAAGATTGACGTAACAATCGGATTTAATAAATTATTTTGAGTGTTAGGATTGCGTCAGTTGTTGTTATAAATAAATGTGTGTTAAATATTAAAAAATTAAAACAAAGAAAAACAGGTTCTGTAGTTACAATGATGAAATGCAAATATTACAAAAGTAAAATTGACGCAGTAACGGAACCACGTTGTGTTCTGAATACCAAGGCGAAGAAATTTCAAAAAAATGTAAATTGAATAAAGTAACACCTAACTGTATTATTTAATCGATAATTATTTTAATATTTATTATAATTATTTAATGACATTAACGCTAGGTTTTCGTTCAGATTTCGTAGATTAGGTATAGTTATTTGCCAAAAAAAGGATCATATGCAATACTAACAATTACATTTATATTAATTATTAACGATATACGAATACTTATGTTACGGTAAAATTTTATCATTCAACGAATGTTGAAGTCTTGTAAATTACAAAATACTATAATTAATTTTTGTTTAATTGTATTACTTACTTTTTTACTAACATTAGTGTTAGTGCGTAACATGCAAACATATATATTGTATTAGATATTACAATTAATAATGTAGAAAATACAAATGTTTCCCTTTTCACATATTTACTGTACGAATACTTTTGTCCCCCCACTGTAATTTTCAATAAGAAGATCAAATTTTTCTGCGTTTTTCTCAAGAATTCTAATATAAATTACAATATCGTCCAAGTATACGAAAAATATTTTTCCTTGGAGTCTTGTTACCACGTGACGATCCATAAATCGTTTATTATAATATAAAAATTATAATATAAATTATAATATAAATATATATATAAATTATAATATAAAAAAAATATTTAAAAAAATAACAGAAAAATTAATTTTTGTTATTTATTGTATATTATTTAATTTATAATTATTAATATTATTACTTGCGTAATAATGTTAATTTCTTAATAAAAGTAATAACATTAGCAAAAAAAATGTACACGCCCTATATTACAAAAATACCTTTTTTTTTTAAATTATATTTCTTATAAAAATAATATAAAATACATTTTTATATATATACTTATTATATATACTTATATATATTATACTTATATATATACTTTTATATATACTTTCTTATATATATATTTTATATAATATAAAATACTTTTATATATATATATATATAAAAAGAAAAATTAGGAAAATTTATTTAAGCTTACTTTACAATAACGAAAAGAAAAATTAAAAAAAAAGAGAAAAAAGAGGATAAAAGAAGGAAAACATAGTTAGCTCTGTCGAAATAATATATAAATATCAGCGGCATAAAAAACACACACACAGCCCCGCTTAGAAACTACTACAACTACAAAAATACGTATCTATATGAAAATTCAATTCGCGTTTCTTTGCAAACGGCTGAACATCTACGCAATGAATGTTCTTATAAATAACTACAAGTGTGCAAAATTTCACAAAAATAAAAGGGGGGTCGATCAAACCGTGTCTTTGTGAATAAAAGCTAAAGTATCCGGATCCTCCATTGTGGTTGCTAAGAACAAATTTATCCGTTTCCGTAGTATGTTGGCAAACTTTTAATATTTTTTGATCGAACGATTTGAATATTTACAATAGTTGCGCGTTTAGTATTACGGTGGGGATAAATGTTTCCAATTCCGTAGGGACTAGGCATTTGTTCGTGTCATCGGTCGGAGTCGGGAGGGGAGGGTTTTAGAGATAAGTGCTTCGCGTCGCGAGTGTAGGGGGACGGGATGATTATTGGTTGATTCTCGTTGTGGGAGGAGTCAACTCAGTACCTCCCCCTAATTTCCAGAGATTCTTTTTTTTTGTTTTCAGAGCTTTATTGATAGCAACAGTACGAGTAGTGTATCTCATCTGTCTCATTGTTAATTCGAGTCTAGTATAAAAATTCGTACCGTTAATGAAATTTTCAATTATATTAGATTCTGCATTCGCAACTAAATAAGCTAGTTTATTTGGATATTTGTTTTCTAATTCGTCCAATAGAGCTAATTGGAGTTTTTTTTAAGGAACAATGTTTTCGTTAGGTTTTGGAAAAAGAGAAACTAATTTTCTTCGTAGACAATTTAAAGATTTTTTAGTAGAAAACGTTTCTTTTAGATGTTGAAGTAGTTCGTCGACACTAATGAAGTCACAATCGGAAATTAGTTTGTAGACTTGGCTTTCCAATCGAGATTTAAAGCACTTAATCACCTGTCTACTTGGATAGTGACGAAGGAATACAATTTCCAAAGATACAATTTCCGTAGGAAAGCGTACGAAATTGCTTACTGAGATGCTGTATTCGTTGAATTTTTAGATTTGCATTAAAAGTTCTTCAGGTTTACATATGGTTTCTCTGTTCAGTGATTCTCTTAAGTGTTATTTTATCATTAATAAAATCCAGATTAAAACTATAAAAAATCAATTAATCTCCTTCCGTAATAGAAGGAACAACAGAATAAGCTTGTGAATGCATATACACATACAAATTTAAACGTACACATACAGCACGCACAAAAACACTCATTAGGAAATGTGAACGTACACATACAAACGCCTACAAACAGACTTAGATACAAATATGCTCACACATGCAAAGAAACGATGTGTACGATCTATACACACATGCCTATTTACAGCGGTTTTAAGTAACAACATAACAAGGTCTCAACAATTCCTATATTTTTTAAATTGGTAGGTATGAAATGTCAGATTTTAAAGTATTTCCCTAATGCTCGGAAACCTAAAAAAGTAAAAAGTAACATTGCATTAGTATAATATAAAGAAAATCAAATATATGAATGTTGACTTGCAAATTACTAGAAAATACAAATTGTTGTTAATGTTTTATACACGAACATAAGCTTGTCGTCACACGTATAATAATTCATCTTTTTTCTTGACAACGTTAGTCAAATACGATGTTGATCATGTGATCAACATATCATTTATAATCATCAGTCAAATTAATTAATCAAATACGAATTTAATATAAAAGTTAATCACCGAGTTTGACAGTCTTCAATAGAAGCTAATATTTCTAAAAAAAATTATTAATTTTTTTGAATACTTGGAATATTGATATTGTTATAATTTATAATAATTATGAAGATTTATTTCTGAGCTGTGTTTTCCGCAAATGCACCCGTAGTTATCTTATCAGATATGGGTAATTAATACTGCCGGGTAAATTGCGTGTAATAGTGGCCCTAGTACAATGGGTTGTGGGACACCGAAAAAGATTGGTAGGGATGTGGTTAATTGGTTTAGGTACCTGAGTAAAGAGTTTTATGTCACCATAGTGAGATTAAAGAATCATGTAGAAAGAACAAAGCAGCGTTTTTATGAATTTATAGAATAGTCCAGTTTTTTATACTTTATCGAAAGCTTGTCTAAGGTCCAGAAATTCTTCTGAACAGAATTTATTTTGTGCAACATTTTATGATATATGAAGAGTTACATGATAAATTTGCTGAATTGTGGAATATTACTTCTGAGACTCTCACTGATTCTCAGAGATTGCTGGGGTATTTAGTGCTTTTTAAGAGACAATTAATTAGCATTTTTTCAATGATTTTAGATAATGTTGATAAAAGACTAATTGGAAAAAATGACGTACTATCATGTGCTAACTCATAAACAATCTTTATGTAAAAATCATGAGTAAATTGTATATTTTTATAGTAAAAAATTTAAATAAATAACAATAATGTTTCTAATAACAGTTATCACCTACTTTTTCGTCTCATTGATAAAAATATTTATTCTAAAAAAAAAATTTTTATACCTTAAGTATTGTGGGATCTGGGCGTTTTATTATTAATGAAATGAAAGTTCCCAACTGTTAACGAACAAATGTGAAACGATTATTTATTAATTAATTATAACTACTGATTTATGTTTCGCTTTTCTTTTTTTCTCACAATCTCACAATACTACTCGATACTAAAAACTAGTCGCTGTACTCACTGTCTAAAATACTCTCGACAAGAACGTTTGATTCTTTCTCTTTAGTTAGTTTTTTAAAAAGATTTTTGACGAATAAAAATAAGAATACTGATTATTTTTTAATAGTTTCGTTAAATAAAGGAACCTATTGTTACGAAAATTTAATATAGTCTTAAAAATATAAAATAATGTATTAGTATTGCTAATACAGTAAGACGAGTTCGTTTTTTGACTACTAAACGCAAACTACTTTATTGTGAAAAAGTCCATCATTATTCGATATTTACATTATTGAGCCGGTTTATTGAGTACTCTGGCTTGCATTCAGTATTTAAAATCTTTGTCTCACACATACTAACGATTTGTCTTACTCGTCACCAAACACATACAAACATATCATATAAATTGTATTTTAATTAAGTAAAAATTTTAATTATATAAATATTAATTTTTCTAAATAACTATTAACACTTTTTGTTTATATATTTTATTTTTACAAAAGTTTAATGTCAAGAACAAATATTTATGCCTTACATAAAAATATTTTTATATAATTTTGTAAAATCCGAAAAGACACATTTAAAATTTTTTTTGTAACGTGATGGAATATTGTTTAAGGATGAAAACAGCTTTTTGGTCACTTCATATTTTATTCACCTTTGTTAATGTAATGCTTAAAAGCGGAACAGCTTTTTTCTTCAATAATTCATAAAGTAATTTTACTAATGTGGAATATTTTGCGTTCGTAGAAGATTTTATATTAATGTGATATTTTTGATTAGGTAATTATTTGTATGAATTGTAGAAAACAAAAAATTACCCAAAATTTCGGTTTATTTATTCTTTTTTATGTGTCTATTGTTTTAGTATTTGCAGTCTTTTAAGCTTTTTTATTCATTTTCCATAAAAAATAATTCATTTGTGTATGAAAGTGCAATTCCTACCATTACATCGAATGATAAGTCAGGATATTTATCTATATAAGTTTTTATATTCTTGTCGTAAATTCCACTACGGAATTGGTAGCGTAATCTTTCATCTAAATGATCTTCATACTTACAATAATATATTATGCTCGACAAACCTTCAGCAAAATGGTCTAATGTTTCATTTTCATATTGTTTACGACACATGAAACGTTGTCTGTGTGAATACAATTCAGTTGTATCATATAAACAACGAAGGTAATAGTTTACAATCTGTTCGTATGGAAGCTCAGAAAAGTTGACATTAGGGTTTTTTTCTTTGACTCTAACATGAACATCATTATGGACCATGTTTTTGAATAATTCAACACTTTGTTTGTCTTCTACCCCGATAATATCTATCAAGTATTCAAATTTATTTAACCACTCATAAAAAGCACCTTCCGTAATTTGATTGTAAGTTCCCATCAATGAAACAGTTGGTTTTAGATAAGTCGTTATTTTTTTAAATTGTGTTAATTCAATGGCAAATTCTACCATTTCTTCAAATGAAAAACCATGAAGATTTTTTAAAATAGTTCTTATTTCTTTATCATAGATCCCATTAAGAAATTGTTCGCGTTTAATTTCATTTATTCCTTTTATATGAAAGCAATTTTCAGATAATTTTCGAATAATTTTAGCATAATTTTCAATAGTTTCTCCTGTATATTGTTTACGGTTAGTAAGAAGTGTTTTATTTAAATCGTAGGAACGACCAAAATACTCAAGGTAAAAATTTCTTGCTTCCTCATATGGATAGTTAGGTATATCGAAATAAGAATTGGTCGTTTTTACGGTCAAATGGACATCAATATCGACCATATTATTGAAAAAATTCTTCATTCCATCTTCTGGTATTCTCATTATATTTGCTACATACTCAATTTTAAGTAACCAATCATAAATATTATCTGTATTCTTTGAGTTGTAAATTTTTATCATTGAAAGAGCTGGATTTATATAACGAGCAAGTTCAATAGTTTTTCCAAATTTAACGGCCGCTGCGTAACGTAAAGATAATGCAGGAATTTCTTCTAAATATTTTGTTAATTTTATGTCGTTAAATTTATAAAAGTATTGTTTAGCTATATTATGTTCTAGTTGATTTCTGTAACGACCATTATTGTACAAATGTTGTAAATGGGTAGCATATTTTTCTATCGCTTCTCGTTCGTAATGGGTTCGATCCTGGAAAGGTTTTCTATGCGACAGAACTTCAGGAGAATAATTAAAGTAACAAACGTAATGACTTATTATCTCTTCGTACGACAGTTCGGTGAAGTCGATAGCTGGGTATTTATTCTTGACACGCTCGTGGATATTTTCATGCACCATTTCAATGAATAATTTAGCCATTTCATCGTCTGGTACCATAGTTATATTAGCTATATACTCAAATTTATTGAGCCACCACCAAAAAATCTTTTTTTCATTTTCTTCGTTATAATAAATCATTCGAAGAAATTCATTTAAATAAGAAATTAATTGATTATCTTCGCACAAATGATGCTCGATGTTCATTGTATTTTTTTTAAAGCAGAAAACGCTTTGTATTTTTTATTACACGTATATCGATACTAATATAATTATTTTTTTTTTTATTTTTTTTTTGCTTTCACCAATAACCTTGATAATACACTTTTCATAAAATAATTCAAAATACTTTCCTTTTAAGAACACGTGTACGTTTTGTATTTTCTGTTACTTGTTTCTTTACGTTTACGTATAAGTAAAGGATTTTTGTGTCTTAATATAAATTAATATAAATAATATTAGGACTTAATATAAATTAAAGTTTACGTGTATAAACTTACGAAAATTACACTAATATAAGAACAATTTAACGTATATGCTTAACGACTAATAGATTTAAATCTTATTGTTTTTAGATAGAAGAGGGGAGGGGAATTTATTCAGCGTTCTACATTAGGCTTTGGTAGAGAAAATGATATATCTACTGATTATCACAATAAATAGTTCTTGCCATATTATAAATTTAAACTGGGATCAGAGTAAACAAATACATTATCCTCTACTTCTAACGATGTTATGAATTTATATAATAATTTAAATTTATAATAATGACACATATAAATATTATTATAATATTTTGATAAGTATTAAATAATGACCAGCTCTGCTTTTACATTTTACACTTAAAAATTATAATTTAGGCCTCCTAAATCATAACTTATAATGACCCTCGACACGAATGTATCAATTCCTTCTCTCTAGTTAGATTTCCGAAAATTATTTGGCGAACAAGACATAGAAACTTCCGATAATTTTGATGGTAGGTTCATTGTTGATAAAAAATGTTATTTTTTTCACAGAAATGCAATATATTTTGATAAATGAAATACAAAAATAATACAAATAAATAAGACGAGTTCGCTGTTTGATTATTAGTTGCTAACTGCTATTTTAGAATTTTTCTTCTTTATACACCGTTTATGTTTCGCTGAAAAAAAGTCTATCGTTATTCGATGCTTACATTATTGAGCTGGTTTTCTTCTCTGACTTTCATTTAATACTCTCACACTCTATGTCCCACACATACTAACGATTCACCGTACTCGTCTCATCACATATCGCATAAATTTCATAAATAAATTATCGGACTATTTAGTAAAAAATTCAAATAAGTAACAATTATAACTTTTTATTTTCATCTCATTTTTACAAAAGTTTATCGTTCATAACAAACTTTTATGTTTGAAATTTGAATAATACATTTCGTTAATTTTGTAAAATCCAAAAGAAAACATTTAAAATTTCTTGAAAACTTGCAGGAATATTGTTTAAGGATAAAAACACAACTTGTCGACTAATTATTTCCTGTATTTGTATGTACAAACATAACTTTTTAATGAAACTTCTTTGTTCTTATATAATCGATGAATAAACTTTATTGGTTTTGAATACTTCTTGTGCTCCTAATGGATATTACAATAATAAGATATTCTTTTATTAGTTATTAATTTCTGTCAACTTTAAAAGTTACAAAATTGCATTAATTTACACTCCGCTTATTTAGTTTTATTTATTTATTGTTGTAGTACATGTAATTTTTGTGAACTTTTTTATTTACCTCGGAAAGAAAGTAATTCATTTGTAAATGTGATGGCAAATGCTACCGTATCATTGAATGATAAGTTAGGCATATTACTAACAGTTATATTTATCAAGAACAATAATCGTTATAATTTATATTTATCGAAACGATTTATCAAGACGAAATCTCCTGGATGTTTATTTAAGGTTAGGTTAAGGTAATGTAAAATATACTTTATTTATATTTAATAATTCTATTTTATCTATTTAATATTAAGGTTTAGTTTGATATAATGAGATGAGATATAAAAAAATATTAAGTATCTATACTCGTCTAAATTAATAATTAATCAACTCGTTGGGTTATTTGTTACTTTAAACGTCGTAATTAACGAAGATATCGTTGTACTTAATTCTTCGTTGTCGTCGTCTTTCGTTTTTTTTCACACGCAAACACTCCTCGTACTAAAAATGCAAATCAATTGGTCTTTTTTGTCGCCTACATATATTCATCACCCCCTTCATCGTGTCTCATCATTTCCTTGCATTCTTTTCCAAAACTTCCCGATCAATCCCGATCATAAAAATTCTAGATTCTTCCTGCACTTCCGTATCGGGAATGTTCGAGAGATTGGTGTGACCACCCAAAAGGGATAAATCCAAGCAATGTCATCTTACAAATAAAACATGCATTCCCGTCTAGAGAAACGTTCTCTTTCATCCAACAATAAACTCTCATACACTCATACCCATATTATCTCAACATACGACAAATAAAGAATAACATTTCCTTAGTGGTACTTATAAGGAGATCGTCTATCCATATTTCCAGAAATATCAATGCACTCATTACTTTAAATTTTCTCTCACCCTGACAGAATAGAATAAACATAATATATAATAAAAACTTTGTCCCATTGCACAAAGAAAAAAGGCGCATAGAAAAGAATTATTGTTGTAAAGACATCTTTCAAAAGAAAAAGACACTGTGTGCCATTTGTAAAAGAAAAAATTCGCGTAATTTATATCGATAATGAAAAATTTTACCGTATTGATCTACATTGTCGATTAGGTACTAAATTCAATTTGAATACTTTGATAGTGTGCATTGTCAATTGTTTTAAAGATGCCTACCAACGACGTTTCTTTTCTTTACAATTCTTCTGTGCTTCTTCTGTTCTTCTGTACGATACGACACAAGGTTCTTAGTATATATTGGTGTTATTCTATTCATTATTTTAAAAATATTAACAAGAGACATTCACACAAATGGAAAAATAGAATTTAATGTTCGATTTATTTAATATATAAATCAATACATCGTGTTTTACTAACGTTGTCAACAAGAAAGGCGACCTATCATACGTGTAACGACAAGCTTGTGTGCATGTATAAGCATTAGCAACAATTTAAATTTGTAAGTAAGTTGCAACACAACATTCATATATTTAATTTTCTTATATTATACTAATGCAATTTTACTTTTTACTTTTTTTAGGTTTCCGAGCATTGATAGAATACAGAATGAATACATAAACCTAACCTTATAATTACATTTACTTTTTTCTTCTTCATATTCGTCGTGGTAAGTTTATCTCTTTCTTTTATAATATAAAGAAATGTAATATACAAAGTATGAGGAGGGGAAAAAAAATAGAAAAAGGAAGAAAAAGAGAAAGAGAAAGAGAGAGAGAGGGAGAGAGAGAAAGAAATAGAGAGAATAGAAAGAATTCATTCTTTATATATATTATATTATATTTTGATTCTTTTTTTATATATTATTTATAAGAAATCAATTTATTAGATTAATTTACTAGACGGAACCTCTAAATTTTTAGATTTATTTAAACGGTATGCGTAACTTTTACTAACATAGGAAAGTTTGAAGGGATATCGTAAATTTCGTTGCATGATGAATGAATTTGTTTTATTATTACAGTCAAGTGAGAAGAACAAGGAAACTATAAACTATATATTCGTGCGCGAGATATAAATTCTGATATATTCAAACTATATATTCTGATAATAGATCATTTAATTAGAAAAAAATCCAATTAAAATCTTAGGTTAATAAGGAAGAAATCTGTCGTTTCCAAATCTGCAGAATCAGAAATCCCAACTGCACTATAGATATATTCTTATAATCCATAATTTATTTGACATCGCACAAGGGTGCAGGTAAAGGGTGTTACGAGCAACAAACTGAGGCGGTAAGATTCCTAAACTAGCGAAACTTATTTTTCCAAAATTCCTTATCAAATTCTTTTAAACAAGAGAGAAAAAATATCATTGAAAATATTAATCAATCATGCATGCATTATCTGACTCAGATGAGAATATCATATTTCGCATTTCATAGAACTAGAATATTCTCGCAATTGAAATTTCTATACTAAATATAGTAAATATTGTTAAATAATTAAAAAAATGAAAAATTAAATCAGAAACAAATCGATTAGAATACCACATAATCAATGCCTTTAAAAATGCTGTTATTCCTTCTCCTGAACCTTATCGTGCAATCCCTGATAGTAAGGAAATCACTTATGTCAGTTAATAAGAAGAAAAAATATGGTACGAAGAATGCTCTAGTGCACAGTATTAGGAAGGGATCTACTATCACACGAAATTTACAAGTTGAATATAAATGAAAAAATAGCAGCATGGAATAACAAATGCAAAAGTTTAAACTTAAACGATAGATAATTAAAAACTATTACAAAATACGCATCAAGAAAACATTACCACTTCACTCATAAGATACGATTTTCTTGCGATAAACGTATTTCAAATATATGTTGTACAAAAATAAATCATTTATGGGGGTGGGTGGACATATCGAAAAAATTAGCAGTTTTAATTAATAATCACGGAAATACTGGATATTTTTCAAGGGTTAAACTACATGGAAATATTAACGAAATAAAATATATATTATACCGAGGCAAAAATCATTTCTTGTAAAAATCGTAGTAACCGTGATAAATTTTAACATTTCTAGCTGAAACTATTGCGGATGTTGTTTAAATACCTAACAAAGACTTCCTGCAATGGTAATTTTTACATGAATAAGCTAAATGAATTTTAATTTTTTTATAAACCCGGCTATTAATAAATATATTTTTTTAAATAATCATTAGACATTTATATAAATCATGTATTTGGAAATATATTAAAATATATTAAAATATATTTAAAATACATTTAAAGTAAAAAATAATTTTACCATTGTCTACATCAAATAATGGTAAATTACATATCTGCTTAATATGTAAATGTAATATAATCTTAATAGACAAAATACATTCCTGTACATTCTACATATTTAAAATAAATATATGTTTTATCTCTTTTTACCAATACACTTATTTCTACACGGAAAACTATTTAAAATAGTAATATTATTTTAAAGAATATTTAACAATTTTCGTTTTCGCTAATCTCGTAGTCACAGCCAAGAAAAAATGTTATGTCTTAATTATCACCTAAATGTTACGTAGAAATAATATATGGAATTAAAATTTTTTACCTTCATAATGACGTGCTGGATTCCTTTTAACAAAAAATACGCTTGTTGGCGCCTGCTTCTTTTAATCCTAACTACGGTACGTAATATAAACGGAGTCATCGTTCTTTATCGTAGTATACGCTACAATTCGTTCATCATTCCATCTCGAAACGAAAAAATATATTGAGATGCAGTCTTCTCGTAAAAAAGGCCAAATATTTCATCCAATTGGGATAAATGCACCTCGTATGAATGGTTACTGGGTTGGAAGGTGCAACCTTTGACTCCGTAGTCTAAAGAATAGAAGGATTCTTCTTGACCTACTTCCTACTCTCTTTTCTGGAAAATTATTCTAAATGTCTAAAAAATGAAAGGTAGTTAAAATGGAAGATCCGGTAATAAAATGGGTGTTGCAAAATATCATGCGAACAAACACTCCCGTACATTGCTTCGCATACGATTGCAATGATGTTCTGAAACAGAAAAAGAAAAAGAACGATTAATATCCTCGTCGTAATATGAAACCATTGAAATTATTACAGAAATGTTTGGTAGAAAAATTTACTTTCTGTTAGTCTTCACTAATGAATGTAAGATTTGGCTCTTACTCTTAAGATGACGATGCGTACACTTTTCAAACGAAGATAAGAAAATTGAATTTCTTATCGCGACTCACGCATTGACTCTACTGCGCGATAAAAATTTTATTTTAATTATTTGTACAAAAAAATACTCTACTCCACGATATAATTTTACTTTTATTAATCGTACAATGACTCTACTTCACGATTAAAATTTTTCTTTAATTTACCATTTAATCCATTAATTAATTAATTTACCATTTATCGCCATTGATAAATGCCCGATTGGTCCTTTACCATTAAGATGACGATGAGTAGTAGACGGTAAGCAAAAAAAAAAACTAGAAAAAAGTTTCTTTATCGTGAACGCGAACGCGACCGCGACGTGCTTACTGACCGCACTGCATGTCATAAAGGGTTGAAAAAATGTTCATGATTAGAGTTCTTGAAACATTAATCGAGTATTATAATGAGAAATATAATATGAAGGGAGTATTTAAGTGAAACAATGAAATGAATTATAATATGATGTTAATTAGGAAAATGAAAAAAACTATATAGAATTACAATTATAATGTTTATGGTAAGCGGTCTTTGGCTAGAGTTTACTTGCAATGGAATGTATAGTATATAAAATACGTTAAACATTATACTGAAAGTAAAATTCCATTGCTTGGGTCTAACCACGTGGAGGTTACCGCTTCTGAAGACCCGGGATATGCATCCTGAAGATGTCCACATTTGAATAAAATTGAAAAAAAAAATGATCTAACCGAATACTTTTTTTAAGGAGCCCCACTCTTAAGCCACACCCTAAGAGTTTCACCTATTCTTAAGTAATATGTTTACGTGTCAAAGTCTAACAAAAAACTGATTTAAAACAATGCAAGTTATCGGTAAATTTTATGTTTATATATTGGCTCAGTAACAAAATCAGATTTAAAAAAGTCATCTGAAAACATAAATGAAAAATATTTCGAAATCATTTTCTATTGACAGTACGTTAAAAGGTGTGTAATGCTTCAACCAATAAATATGTGTTCAAACAATCTAAAATATAAAAGGAGTGTATTAGAGTATTAAAATAATTGTTAATCGATGGAAATGTATATTGTAATCTAGTAATATGGATGTAGCTTTTGATGTACCTTCCACTTCGAAATCTCCTCTTAAACTGGATATGTTGTCATATAACAAAGTTTTTTTTATAGAATGTTGTTTACATGGCTTTCCGAAAGTTGCGCATGTGTGTAACGAGAATTGTATATATAATAAAAAGAAATTAAGATTATAACGTGTTTATTATAGCATTTTTATATTTTTATGTAATTGTTTAAATTAATGTACATTTGTTTTAACGCTCCTGTATAGTGGTGACTCCGTATGATAAAATTTTCATCTAAAAGAATATCACATCGAAATTATTTAATATTCAAAGTACGTTAATAGGTAATGTAATATTTCAACCTACATATATCTGTTTAAACAAACTGAAATATAAGAAGAGTGTATTAAGGTATTAAAATAATTGCTTATTAATCAATAGAAGTGTTTATTGTTGCTTACAAGTTCAGAGTATACGATCTATGTACCGTCCTCTTTGAAATTCGCCGTTAAACTGAGTACTTGTCCTCTATAAAATTACTTTTATTAAAAGTTCTTTATGTGCCCTTCTAAACATTGCGAATGCGTATAAAGGAAATAATGAACTTAATAAATAAAATTCAAGATTATAACGTTCTGATTTCAGCATTTTTATCATTATTATTATTATTATTATTATTTATTATTATTATTATTTAAAAGTTTCTTGTAATGTAAGTAAAGTGCATTAAAATAATTGTTAATTAAACGAAGGAAATGTGTATTGTGGTTTAAAAGCACATAATATATGTCCCATGAACCGTTCTCCTCGAAATTTACCTTCAAACTGGCACGTTGTCATCTATGAAAGTTCTTTTATTCAATGTTGTTTATATGACTTTTCATAAAAGTAAATTCTATTTATTACGAATAATACTTTTTGTTATACTTATATGGCCTTCGGAAAGTCAGATAAACAATATTGAATAAAAGAACTTTCATAAAGAATAACGTACCTGTTGCGTATCCTACGCAAACGAGTGAGTAAGTCGAGCGTCGGGACGTGTCGAGACGTGTCGGGACGTGCCGAAGCGCGACGACACCCGCGATAGAGAAGCAGCGTAATTCAGCGGTAAAACCAAGGAACGCCAAGATCCCTTTGTAAGAGCTCCTTCGTTCTTCTAGCGCGCGTTCTCCCATCACATCTATTAGGCCTATCATATGCATCGACAGCTACGGTATTTATTTTGTCAGCAATTAGTCCGTGCATTGCATCGCCTTTTCCTATAAAGCCTGCGATTTTCTCAATCCTCGTTCTATTTTATCATGAGACCTGCGAGAGATTACATTGAAAAGAACTACACTCTTGCGCAACGATTACATCATCGAAATACTACTAGCGACAAAGGAAAAAGGCAGTCTTACACGTAGTCAGAATTTATTCCGCTTTTTGCATACGCATCTCTTCTTTGCCGATAGGCAAACTAGCTGCAAGGCATTCGTCGTCGTTGTAAGGATTCATCGTGTATATAATTCAACTAGAAATTTTTTGTCGCAAAGCTTTTCCCTGACGAGCAAAATAAAGTGTTCTCTTTAGTACTGGCTGGGCTCAAAAATATAACTAATTTATTTATACTATTCTTATTCCCAACAAATATACAACTCTCGATATTCACACGTGACGGCATTTTCTAATGATAATAAAAAACACTGGAGTCGTTAAAAACACGTCAGTCGTTCAACTGTACCAGTTTAACCGTGGATTTCGAAGAGGACGGTACTTAGATCATATACTTCGAGCTTTTAGACAACAATCGAAGTTTCTTTGGATTGATTAACAATTATTTTAATACTCTAAAGCACTCTACTTATATTACAGGAAAATTTTTTCCTCGAAGTTATCACTGCGCAGGATCATTAAAATAATTATATAAAAAAGAAAGAAAATACTAAAATTAGAACGTTATAATCTTAAATTTTATTTATTAGGTGCATTATTCCTTTGATACACATGTGCAATGTTAGGAAAGTGATATAAACCACCTTACTAAAAGTACTTTTATAGAGGATATCATGCTAGACTAACGAGGAATTTTGAAGAGAACGGTGAACCGAACGTATACACGTACATAATATTTACATACATAATTATTTAAAGTATATCGGATACAGTATTGTTCTTTACTAATATTTTTGATTGTTTAAATATCCTAACCTAGTTATTCATTCAAATTCGAAATTATTTTATATTCAAAGTTTATTAATGAGTATGGATTAAACAAATGTACTATTGTTTAAACATTAGTTGAGTATACTCCACGTACATTACATCGTGTTTAAACAATTCAAATATAATTAATTAAAGCTTACTTGTACGGAGTAGAAAACTTCAATGATAACTTGTCTCGATCTATCCAAATCTAATTGTAAACTATAAAACGCGAGTACTGCTGCGTTAAATTCAATCTAAATTTATTTACACGTTTAACTATTACTCATTTTTTTCGGTCATTATGATACATTGTTCTTTTTAAATAATCAAATAAAATGTTTAAATTGTAGATCAACTAATTTGCTAACAGATAAAATGTCTTTGGTGAGAATTCCTATCATATTTGTATTCTTAAATCGCAGTTATAGCTTTCGTTAGAAAATACACTTGTTTATGGTATAAAAGAATAGAGGTGAATTGACCACAACGAATATGAAGAAGATAAAAAAGTAAACATAATTATAAGATTAGGTTTTCTATTAATGCTGTATTTCCCCAATGCTCGGAAACCTAAAAAAGTAAAAAGTAACATTGCATTAGTATAATAATAAGATTTTCTTAATAAATAAATATATAGATTTTCTTTATAAATAAATATAAAGATTTTCTTTATAAATATATGAATGTTGAGTTACAAATTACCAGAAAATACAAATTGTTGTTAATGTTTTATACACGACCATAAGCTTGTCGTCACACGTATAATAATTCATCTTTTTTCTTGACAACGTTAGTCAAATACGATGTTGATCATGTGATCAACATATCATTTATAATCATCAGTCAAATTAATTAATCAAATACGAATTTAATATAAAAGTTAATCACCGAGTTTGACAGTCTTTAATAGAAGCTAATATTTCTAAAAAAAATTATTAATTTTTTTGAATACTTGGAATATTGATATTGTTATTATTTATAATAATTACGAAGATTTATTTCTGAGCTGTGTTTTCCGCAAATGCAGCCGTAGTTATCTTATCAGATGTGGGTAATTAATACTGCCGGGTAAATTGCGTGTAATAGTGGCCCTAGTACAATGGGTTGTGGGACACCGAAAAAGATTAGTAGGGATGTGGTGAATTGGTTTAGGTACCAGAGTAAAGAGTTTTATGTCACCATAGTGAGATTTAAGAATCATGTAGAAAGAACAAAGCAGCGTTTTTATGAATTTATAGAATAGTCCAGTTTTTTATACATTATCGAAAGCTTGTCTAAGGTCCAGAAATTCTTCTGAACAGAATTTATTTTGTGCAAGATTTTATGATATATGAAGAGTTACATGATAAATTTGCTGAATTGTGGAATATTACTTCTGAGACTCTCACTGATTCTCAGAGATTGCTGGGGTATTTAGTGCTTTTTAAGAGACAATTAATTAGCATTTTTTCAATGATTTTAGATAATGTTGATAAAAGACTAATTGGAAAAAATGACGTACTATCATGTGCTAACTCATAAACAATCTTTATGTAAAAATCATGAGTAAATTGTATATTTTTATAGTAAAAAATTTAAATAAATAACAATAATGTTTCTAATAACAGTTATCACCTACTTTTTCGTCTCATTGATAAAAATATTTATTCTAAAAAAAAAATTTTTATACCTTAAGTATTGTGGGATCTGGGCGTTTTATTATTAATGAAATGAAAGTTCCCGACTGTTAACGAACAAATGTGAAACGATTATTAATTAATTAATTATAACTACTGACTTATGTTTCGCTTTTCTTTTTTTCTCACAATCTCACAATACTACTCGATACTACAAACTACTCGCTGTACTCACTCGACAAGAACGTTTGATTCTTTCTCTCTAGTTAGTTTTTTAAAAGGATAACTGAAGAACAAAAATAGGAATACTGATTATATTTTAAAAGTTTCGTTAAATAAAGGAACCTATTGTAATGAAAATTTAATATAGTCTTAAAAATATAAAATAATGTATTAGTATTGCTAATACAGTAAGATGAGTTGGCTTTTTGACTACTAAACGCAAACTGCTTTACTGTGAGAAAGTCCATCATTATTCGATATTTACATTATTGACCCGATTTTCCACTCTAGCTAGTATTCAATACTCTCACACTTTATATCCCACTCTTACTAACGATTTGTCTTACTCGTAACCTAACACATACAAACATATCATATAAATTGTATTTTAATTAAGTAAAGATTTTATTTATATAAATATATCTTTCTAAATAACTATTAACACTTTCTGTTTATATATTTTATTTTTACATAAGTTGACTATTCAGAACAAATTATAATGTCTTACAAATAAATACATAAAGAATAGTAGTCTAAATAAATAGTCTAAATAGTATAAATAGTCCAAAAAGAAATATTTAAAATTTTTTGATAACGTGTTGGGATATTGTTTAAGGATACAAACAGCTTTTTTGGTCAATTTATATTTTATTCACCTTTGTTAATGTAATGTTTAAAAGCGGAACTGCTTTTTTCTTGAATATTTCATAGAGTAATTTTATTTATGTTGAATATTTTGTGTTCTTAGAAGATCTTATATTAATGTGATATTTTTGATTAGGTAATTATTTTTATGAATTGTAGAAAACAAAAAATTGTCCAAAATTTCACTTATAAAGGTTAACTTATACTTTTTTGTTTGTCTATTTTTTTAATATCTTCAGTATTTTAAGCATTCTTATGCATTTCGCATGAAAAATAATTCTTTTGAATATTCAATTGCAATTCCTACCATTACAGCGAATGATAAGTCAGGATATTTATCTATATAAGTTTTTATATTCTTGTCGTAGATTCCACTACGGAATTGGTTGCATAATGTTCTAAATGAGCGATTTTCATACTTACAATCAGAATGTATTTTCCACAAACAATTAGCAAAACGTCTTATTGTTTCATTTTCATATTGTTTACGACACATGAAACGTTGTCCGTGTGCATGCAATTCATTTTGATCAATTGATTCAGTTGTATCATATAAACAACGAAGGTAATAGTTTACAAACTGTACGTATGAAAGCTCAGACAAGTTGACACTAGGGTCACATTCTTGGACTTTAACATGAACATCATTATGCACCATGTTTTTGAAGAATTTAAGTGCTTCATTGTCTGGTAAGGTTAGAAGCATTGCTATAAATTCAAATTTATTGAACCACTCATAAAAAGTACCTTCCGTTATTTGATTGTAAGTTCTCGTCAATGAAACAGCTGGTTTTAGATAAGTAATTATATTTTTAAAGCTTCTTAATGCATCTGCGAATTCTACAATTTCTTTGAATGAAAAACCATGAAGACTTCTTAAAATAGTTCTTATTTCTTTGTCATTGATTCCATTAAGAAATTGTTCGAATAATATTTCATTTAGTCGACTTGTATTTGAGCACTTTTCGGATAATTTTAGTAAACTATTAGCATAATCTTTTATCGTTTCTTGTTGATATTGTTTACGACAAAGAAGACGGGTTTTATGTAAATCACTATCATCTGAAGGAGCAAAATACTCAAGGTAAAAGTTTCTTGTCTCCTCATATGAAAATTCAAATAATGCAGAAAAAAAGTAGGCCCTTTTTATGCTTAAACGGGTATCCTCGTCGATCATATTATTGAAAAAATATTTCATTGTACCATCTGGTACTTTGATTATATTTGTTACATACTCAAATTTATTCAACCACTCATAAAAATTGCCTTTATACTTGGAGCTATAAATTTCAACCATTGAAAGTGCTGGATTTATATAACGAGCGAGTTCAATAGCTCTTGAAAATTTATAGGCCGCTGAGTCACGTAACTTTAAGTCAGGGATTTCTTTTAAATATTTTGTTAATTTTATGTCGTGGAATCCATTAATGAGTTGTTTAGCTACATTATGTTCTAGTTGATTTCTGTACCAATCATTACTGTACATATCTTGTAAATAAGTAGCATATTTTTTTATCACTTCTCGCTCGTAATAGTTTCGATCCTTGAAAGGTTTTCTATGCGACAGAACTTCAGGAGAATAATTAAAGTAACAAACGTAATGACTTATTATCTCTTCGTACGACAGTTCGGTGAAGTCGATAGCTGGGTATTTATTCTTGACACGCTCGTGGATATTTTCATGCACATTTTCAATGAATAATGATGCCATTTTATCGTCTGATACACAAGTTAAATGTGCCAGATACAGAAATTTATTCAACCACCACAAAAAAATCTTTTTTTCATTTTCTTCGTTATAATAAATCATTCGAGGAAATTCATTTAGATAAGAAATTACTTCTGCATTGTCGCGTAAAAAATCGTCGGCGTCCATTTTTTTTTTTTAACTGGAAACGCTTTGTATTTTTTATTTTACGTATATCGATAATATTATAAATATTAATTTTTTAATTTTTTTGTTTTCACCAATAACCTTGATAATACACTTTCCATAAAATAATTCGAAACACTTTCCTTTTAAGAACACGTGTACGTTTTGTATTTTCTGTTACTTGTTTCTTTACGTTTACGTATAAGTAAAGGATTTTTGTGTTTTAATTTATATTAAAGATTATTCTTAGAAACCATAAAGTTTACGTGTATAAACTTACGAAAATTATACTAATATTAGAACAGTTTAACGTATATGCTTAACGAATGATAGATTTAAATCTTATTGTTTGTAGATAAATGTGGAGAGGGGAATTTATTCGGCGTCCTACATTAGTCATTGGTAAAGATAATAATATATCTACCGATTATTAAAATAAACAGTTATTGCTATTCTATAAATTTCAACGGGGATCAGAGAAAACCGGTACATTATCCTCTACTTCGAACGATGTTTTCAATTTACATATTAATTTAAATTTATATTTAAATTTTTTTTATTATTATGTCTCACACATACTAACGATTTGTTTTACTCGTCTTCACACATATATATAAATATAATATAAATTGTAATTTTATTTATTAATAATTTTACATATATAAGAATACCTCTTTAAGTTAAAATTATCACTTTTTGTTTACATCTCATTTTTAAAAAAGTTTAATTTCCAGACCAAATTTTTACGTCTTAAATATAATTATATTTCCATAATTGTGTAAGATCAGAATCGAAATATTTAAACTTTCTTTGTAAACGTACGGGAATACTGTTTAAGGATAGAAACGCAGCTTTTTCGCTAACTTCATATTTTTTCACCTTTTTTAATGTAATGTTTAAAGCGGAACATCATATTTCTTAAATATTGTTCTGAGATCAATTTTACTGATGTGGAATACCTTGTTCTCGTAGAAGATCGAATAATTATGTGATAATCTTTAATTAGGTAATTATTTTCGTTAATTAAAAAAAGGACAAAATACTAAACTGTATTACGGTTCGCTTGTTCTGATTTATTTGTTTACCTTTTGAAGTCCTATAAAAAATTTAATCTGTTATATTCCCTTTGCGAGAATTTATTTCATGTTCATAAGCAATAGCCATAATTACCGTTCCATCAAATGATAAATCAGGCATTTTTCTTAAAACATTTCTTATATCTTTATGAAGGATCCCATTGATGAATTTTTCGCATAATTCTTCTTGTAACCTACTTTTGTCATCACACATATTATATTTTCTGTAAATTATTAGCATACTTGGCTATCGGTTCTTATTCATATTGTTTTCTACAAATAAAACGCTCTCTGTGAAATTGTAATTTATTGATACTAGGATATAAAGTATTATAGTACTTTATTATCTCGCTATATGAAAGTTCTGAGATGTTAACATGATGGAATTTCTTCCTCATATGCTCCCTGACATCATTATTAACCATTGTCAGAAATAATTTACCCATTTTATCATCTGGTACCTCGATCTTGTCTGCTATATACTCAAATTTATTTAATCACGTATGAAAATACATCTCTCCCTCTGGTTTCTAAATATTCATCATAGAAGCAAGTTGATTTTGATAATAATATATGTTCAATTTTGTGTAATGAATTCTCGTTGCTCATTATTCTCCAAGCAGAATACACTTTTTATTACTTATTGCTCGTAAATAATAAACCTCTTAAAAATTAAGTCTTCGCACTTTTGTTTAGCTTTTATCACACAAAGCAATACACTTTTCATGAAGTAATTTAGAAGACTTTTTTTTAAGAAAAAATGTATATATCTTATATTATATATTATATTTGTACATGTATATATAAAGTAAGGATCTAGATGTTGTAATGTAAATTGAAGATTTTTTTCAAAAAATTCTGTAGTTAATTAGAATAAACGTTAAAAATTTCAACAAATATCTAAACGGTTAAACGTATGCTTAAAGACTGACTATTTAAATCTTAATGCTTCTAGATAAAAGTAGGAAAGGGAATTTATTTAACCTCCCAAATTAGTTATTGATATTCTTACAATTTTTGATTAGTATTGTTTTATCTAACAATATTTTGATAAGTTTTAAATGATGACCAGGGGTGCTTTAATTTTCACTCTTAAAAGTTCTAATTAGGGCCTTTTTCTGTATTACTCATAATCAGATCTTACGCGAATGTGGAATTCTATCCTTCCAGTCAGTTTTTCGAAAGGATGTCTGAAAATAGGAATGCCGATTATTTTGATGGTAGGTTCATTGTAAATAAAAAATGTCTCCTTTCACAGAAATGCAATATATTGTTATAAATAAATACAAAAACAAATATTAATACAATAAGACTAGAACGATGTTTGATTACTAAACGTTAACTGCTTCCTTAGATCTTATTTTTTTTATTTGATTTATGGCTCGCAATAAGAAACACTATCGTTATTAAATTGTTTACATTTTCGGGCCGATGTTTCATTCTCGCTTGCGTTCAATATTCTGAAACTCTTTGTCGAACACATACTTAAGATATATCTCGCTCGTCTTCATACATATTACAAACATATCATAAATAAATTGTATGCCTACTTTGTACAAAATTTAAATAGATAACAATATCTTTGTAAGTAACAATTATCATTTTTTATTTTTCATTTCATTTTTACAAAAGATTTGTTTTCAAAACAAATTTTCATGTTCTAAATATAAATATATTTTCCTAATTGTTATATAAGATTCAAAAATAAATCTTTGAACTCTTTCGATAACGCGTAAGAGTACTGTTTAATGATAGACACACAACTTTTTTGCTCCCATCATATTTTTGTTACCTTTGTTAATGTAATGTTTATAAGCGGAACAGCTTTATTTCTTGAATATTTCATAGAGAAATTTTACTAATGTGGAATATCTTATGTTCGTAGAAGATCTTACATTAATGTGATATTTTTCGATTAGGTAATTGTTTTCATGAATTGTAGAAGACAAAAAATTGTTCAAAATTACAGTCCGCTTATCCATTTTCATTTGTCTATAGTTTCAGTATCTGTAGTCTTTTAAGCTTTTTTATTCATTTTCCATAAAAATTAATTCATTTGAATATGCAATTGCAAATGCTACCATTAGATTGAATAATATGTCAGGATAATTATCTATATAAGTTTTTATTTTCTCGTCGTTGATTCCATTACGGAATTGGTCGCGTAATATTTCATCTAAACGATCTTTATAAATGCAATGATATTGTATTTTCCACAAGCTATTAACAAAATGTTCTAATGTTTCATTTTCATATTGTTTACGACACATGAAACGATTTCTGTATAAATACATTGAATTTGATATATATAAATAACAAAGATAAAGGTTTACTATCCTTTCGTATGGAAATTTAAGGAAGTTTACACGAGGGTTACACTCTTGGACAGTAGCATGAACATCACTACGCACCATGTCTTTGAAGATTTTAACGATTTTATCACCTAATAACTGAAGAATATCTGCTACGTATTCAAATTTGTTTAAACATTCATAAAATTCTTCTCCATTCATTAGATGGAATGTTTTAACCGTTGAATAAGCTGCCTGTAGATAATAACTTATTTGTTTAGATTTTGTTAATTCAATAGCGCATTCTAACAAACTGTCAAGTGAAAAGCTATGAAGTTTTTTTAAAAATGTTTTCATTTCATTGTCGTATATTCCATTAAGAAATTGTTCACATAGAATTTCATTTTTTTCACTTATATGAAAGCACTTCTTCGATAAACTATTCTTAAACTATTTGCATAATTTTTAATCGTTTCTTCTTTATATTGTTTAAGACACAAAATACGAGTTTTGTGTATATCATTATCGTCGGAAAGAACGAAATACAGAAGGTAAAAATTGATTTTCTCCTCGTATGGAATTTGATTTAAGTTGATATAAGGATAAGCTCTTTTTACTGCCGAGTGAACATCATTGTCGATCATATTATTGAAAAATTGCAACATTCTATTGTCTGATACTTTGGTTATATTTGCTACGTATTCAAATTTATGTAACCACTCTTGAAAATTGTCCGTGTTTTTCGAGTTGTAAATTTGAATCGTTGAAAGAGGTGGATTTATATACCGAGCTAGTTCAATATCTTTTGCAATCTGAACGGCCGCTACGTGAGTTAACGGAAAGCGAGTAATGTTTTCTTAATATATTCCTTTGTCCATGTTGTTTAATTCAAAATAGTATTTTGTAGCTAAGTTATTTTCTAATTCAAATCTATAATTGCTATTATTGTACATACCCTGTAAAATATCAGCATATTTTTTTTATTGCTTCTCGTACGAAACGATTTCGATCCTTGAATGGTTTTCTTTGCGAAAGAATTTCCGGAGAATATTTGAAGTAACAAATGTGATGATTTAATATCTCTTCGTACGACAGTTCGGTGAAGTCGATAGCTGGGTTTTCATTCTTCACACGCTCGTGGATATTTTCATGCTCCATTTCAATGAATAATTCTGCCATTTTTTCATCTGGTACATAATTTACATTTGCTAGATACTCAAATTTATTCAACCACCACCAAAATATCTTTTTTTTCATTTTGTTCGTTATAATAAATCATTCGAAGAAATTCATTTAGATAAGAAATTACTTTTTTATTTTCGCGTAAAACGTCCTGGATGTTCATTGCTTTTTTTAAAACTGAAACCGCTTTTATTTTTTATTATAAGTATATCGTTCTTTTATGTTTTTTGTTTGTTTTCACCAATAACCTTGATAATACACTTTCTATAAATTAATTCAAAAACTTTTCTTTAAATAATACGTGTACGTTTTAAATTTTCTGTTACTTTTTTCTTTAAGTTTCTGTATAAGTAAAGGATTTGAGTGTTTTGATTTATATTAAAGATTTTTCTTAGAAACCATTAAGATTACGTGTATAAATTTACAAAAATGATTCTAATATCAGAACAGTTTAACGTATGCTTAACGACTAATCAATTTAAATCTTATTGTTCTTATATAGAAGTGGAGAGGGGATTTTATTCGGCGTCCTACATTAGTCTTTGGTAGAGAAATTGATATATCTACTGATTATCACAATAAACAGTTCTTGCCATATTATAAATTTAAACTGGGATCAGAGTAAACAAATACATTATCCTCTACTTCTAACGATGTTATGAATTTACATATTAATTTAAATTTATAATAATGACACATATAAATATTATTATAATATTTAGATAAGTATTAAATAATGACCAGCTCTGTTTTTACATTTTACACTTAAAAATTATAATTTAGGCCTCCTAAATCATAACTTATAATGACCCTCGACACGAATGTATCAATTCCTTCTCTCTAGTTAGATTTCCGAAAAGATATTTGGCGAACAAGACATAGAAACTTCCGATAATTTTGATGGTAGGTTCATTGTTGATAAAAAATGTTATTTTATTCACAGAAATGCAATATATTTTGATAAATGAAATACAAAAATAATACAAATAAATAAGACGAGTTCGCTGTTTGATTATTAGATGCTAACTGCTATTTTAGAATTTTTCTTCTTTATACACCGTTTATGTTTCGCTGAAAAAAAGTATATCATTATTCGATGTTTACATTATTGAGCTGGTTTTCTTCTCTGACTTTCATTTAATACTCTCACACTCTATGTGCCTCACATACTAACGATTCACCGTCGTCACCATTCGTCTCATCACATACCGCATAAATATCATAAATAAATTATCTGACTATTTAGTAAAAAATTCAAATAAGTAACAATTATAACTTTTTATTTTCATCTCATTTTTACAAAAGTTTAGCGTTCATAACAAACTTTTATGTTTGAAATTTGAATAATACATTTCGTTAATTTTGTAAAATCCAAAAGGAAACATTTAAAATTTCTTGAAAACTTGCAGGAATATTGTTATTTTTTTCTCATTTCATCATCGCGAATTCCATTCAGAAATTGACCGCATAATTCTTCTTCCTGATATTCACCATCGCACTTATTATATATTTCTTGTATATTATTAGCATACTTTTCTATTGGCTCAAATAAATATTGATTTCGACTATTAAAACGTCTTCTGTTTAAATCATTATCGTAGGAAGGAGCAAAATAACGTAGATAATGTTTTATTATTTCTTCGTATGAAAGTTGAGAGAAGTCGACAGAAACTAATGACTCCTCGACAAATATATGGGTATCATGATCCACCATTTTTTTGAAAAATTCAATCATTTTATCATCTGGTACCTCGATTATATCTGCTATATACTCAAATTTATTTAACCACGTATAAAACAACTTATTATCTTCTAGAGTGAAAATATTCATCATTTAAAGAACTCGATGTCGATAATAATTAATTTCAACTTCATCGTGTAATAAATTCTGATCGCTCATTGTTTTCAATAAGGAAAAGCATTTTTATTACTTTTTGAACGTAAATAGATAATCTATTAAAGGTTTGTTTTTTCGCTTTTGCCAATAACTGTAATACACTTTTCGTAATGTAATTCAAATTAATTTTCTTTTAGTAACGCGTATACGTTTTATATTTTGTAGGATATTTTTGACTTTTTTATTGAAGTAACCGATCTTAGTGTCTTAACGGATATTAAAAATGTTTTTAAAAAACTATTAAGTTTTTGAGAATTAAACATGCAATTTTTCAACCGATATCGTAACGGTTTAACGTATACTTAACGACTCACAATTTTATCTTTATTGCTTTTGAATAGGAGTTGTTGGAAGGGGGGGATATGTTCAGCGGGAATACATTTGTCCTTGTATAAATAATAGTATATTTAACAATAAACTCAATAAACAGCTCATTTTATATTTTAAATTCGAACGTGGGAAAGATCGAAACATATATGTTAACCTCTTAACGGTGTCATGATCTTAGAAACCTTTAAAAATTTCTGATATAGACAGTTTAAAAAATCTATTTATATAGTAGCTATTATATAGTTTCTTGATTTGTATTTATTTATCTAAGACTAGGTTTAATTTGAATATTTGCAATTGTAAGATCTAAGTAGCAATTCCTTACATATCGGTTCTTTTATAAATATTGGAAATACATTGTGTTTTTATTTAAAATAAAATATACAGTGACTTACGAAAGTATTTGAAACTTTTGCCATGAAATACTTTATTAATTATAATAAGTATATTATATAACAATTACCGACATATTATTAACATTGGATAGAGGAATGACTCTCCAAATTATAAAAGTATAGTTTCAATTAAATCGTAATATATATTAAGTAGTTATGATTTATTTATTACAAACATAATGTTTGCTCAAGCCACAAAAGTATTTGGACAGATAACTTTGAAACCTTTCATATTTACTAGGATAATAATAATATTATAATAATTTAGCAGTTATATAATCGAGAGAGTCGTGCCTCCATCAAATGTTAATATTATAACGATAAGTATTCTATAATACACTTAGAATTATATATGTTATAATCCAAGTAGAAAATGACGGAATTACGAACATTGTCTCGGTATTGCGCACAATGCCAGGCGTTTTTAGGCAATGCAGAAAACAGAAGAATTTTTAGGAACTTTTCCTAGGCATTGTACATAACATTATATAGAATCATTAAATGTTATTTATTATAAATATTATATATTTCATGTTAATTATGTCAATTATTTCTTTAGTTTTGTGTTTATTTTATTTTAAAAATGGAAAAATAAGACGTCCACTTCAGACATATTTTATTGCATTATTTCCGAGAAGACAAGAACGCAATGCAAGCATAAAAAAAATTATGTTCTGTATATGGGAATATCCTGATACTAAAATTAAATTACCGAAAGTACAAATAAGTTTCCGCAGTTTTTTTTCAAAAAAATAATATTTATTGTGAAAGAACGGTAGTTTAAATTTAATCGAAGTATTGTCCTTCATTAGCAACTACTTTTTCCCATCTTTCAGGCAGCGTTCGGATTCCATGTCTGAAGAATTCCTTATCTTTTGTGGTTATCCACGAATCAATCCAATTTTTGGTATCTTATGATTTGAACCGCTGCTCCGACAGAGCATGTGCAATTGAAACAGTTGATAGTCGGACGGCGCAATTTCTGATGAATACGGCGGGTGGGGTAGTACTTCCTAATCAAGTGTTTTCAAATAGTTTTTCACCGGAACCGCTACATGCGGACGAGCATTATCATGAAGAAGAAGAATTTTATCGTGTCTGGAGTAGTATTAAGGGCGTTTTTCCTTCAGAGCTCGGATCAATCTCATCAATTGTGTTCGGTAGAGAGTTCCAGTGATTGTTTCGCTCGGATTAAGCAACTCGTAATACACCACATCCAGCTGATCCCACCAAATACACAGCTTGAGTTTTTTTCCATGAATATTCGGTTTTGCTGTGGATGTTGACGCGTGGCCAGGTAGTCCCCATGATTTTCCTCTTTTTGGATTATCATAATGTATCCACTTTTCATCACCAGTGACGATTCGATGTAAAAAACCTTTTTTTTGTGCCTAGCTAGCAGCATTTCACTCATGCATAATCGGCGTTCAACATCTCTCCGCTTTAATTCGTATGGAACCCAATTACCTTGTTTATGAATCACTCCTAATGATTTTAAACGATGTGAGACTGCTTGCTGAGTGACTTCTAAAGTAGGTGCAAGTTCTTTTTGTGTTTGAGACGAATCTTCCTCCAATAATTCCACCAATTCAGCATCCCCGTAAATTTTTGGCCTTCCACTGCGATCTTTGTCTTTTACGTCAAAATCACCGTTTTTACGCTTTTGAAACCACTCATAACATGTTCTCTCACTCAAGGCAGCCTCATTATATGCTTCTACGAGCAATCGATGCGCCTCAACTGCAGATTTTTTTAAATTAAAGAAGTAAATTAAAAGTTCCCGCAATTGACGCTTATTTGGCTCAAATTTAGACATTTTTGGATAAAAAAAATATATGATGCTAATACGAAGTTAATAATATGACAGGGTTATGTTGTTCTTGAATGAGTAACCTAATTTTCAAGCCGGTTATCATCTGCGAATTCTAACGTAAGCCTTGTGCAATGCCATTTCTCTCAAAACTGCGAAAACCTATTTGTACTCCTAATAATAAAATAATAAAAATATAATTATACGGTGTGTTATACATTATTCAGCGCCTGGCAATAGGCAATACGTTCGTACCCCCTTGTAATAAGTGACAATCGACTAATAATCGCAGCTTTTAGAAGAAATTACCGAGCACCATTTGGTAATGTTGTATTCGATACATTTTTACAAAATTTTTGAACGTTCATGAATATCTATGATTGCTCTATTTGTAAAACATACAGTCCTGTTGCAACCCGCTTAAGGGGGAGATGCAGTCAGAGGTGTAAAAAAAGGAGAATTTTGAATAATTTTTTTTTTATAGTAATTAAGTTTGTTTTATAAAACTGATTACACAGAGTTTTTATATTATGTTTCAACTTGACTTTAACAAAATTTCAAAAAAAAATATTAATTATTTAGAAAAATATCGTCATCTTTGTTAGACCCCGTTTTGCAAGTAGTGCTTTGTGGTGACTATCAGAACATCTTACCAGATAATCAAAAAGAAACAAAAAAAAATATAAATCATCAGTTTATAAAAAAACTTGTTCTTCATCGAAGTTTTTTTATTTATTTTGTAAATAACCAAAATGGCTGCTTTTGACATTTTTTTCGATTTTCGACAAAAAAATCATGTCTTATGTTAAAAAAAAAAAACTAGTGTGTGTACTTATGTACGCACGTAAGAAGTTATACTTCTTTGGCGTACCAGATCGAATTTAACCTCAATAACCTTAAAAATAACATCAATAAAATAACTTCAAAAAAAAACAAAATATCAAAATATAGATATCAGTTCACACTAAATATAAGGGAGATATATCGAATTAATTTATGCGTCAACGGTCATGGCGCGGTGATAGAACTACTTCCCGCTCGATCATTTAAGTCAAGCAGCTCTGAGTACGATTAGTACTTGGATGGGTGACCCGCTTGAGAAAAATAAAAAGAGGAAGAAAAAAAGAAAAGACGACTTTATGCCGTAAATTTGAAATCGCTCTTTGTAATACCGCTCATCGTAAATACCCACAAACTTCGTGGTGACGATTTTTACCATGTCGCTCGGAAAAAAATCATTCTCGTCACATTTTCTCAAACGCGCCAGAAGAAGTATAACTTCAAAAAAAAAAGATCTATTTATTTAATCAAAATAAAATTGGATTTACTTCAATATAATTTTCACAATGAGATTTTAATGCATAAATGCTGTCCTCAAAAAATTCTGATTTTTAGAATTATTAAACTCTGATTTGGAATTTTTCAGACTGTCTTCATTTGTAGACTGGTTTAGCACGTAAAAACTGTTCTAAATGTCTAAAAAATGAAAGGTAGTTGAGATGGAAGATCCGGTAATAAAATGGGTGTTGCAAAATATCATGCGAACAAACACTCCCGTACATTGCTTCGCATACGATTGCAATGATGTTCTGAAACAGAAAAAGAAAAAGAACGATTAATATCCTCGTCGTAATATGAAACCATTGAAATTATTACAGAAATGTTTGGTAGAAAAATTTACTTTCTGTTAGTCTTCACTGATGAATGTAAGACTTGGCTCTTACTCTTAAGATGACGATGCGTACACTTTTCAAACGAAGATAAGAACATTGAATTTCTTATCGCGACTCGCGCATTTACTCTACTCCGCGATAAAAATTTTATTTTAATTATTTGTAGAAAAAATAACTCTACTTCACGATATAATTTTATTTTTATTAATCGTACAATGACTCTACTTCGCGATTAAAATTTTTCTTTAATTTACCATTTAATCCATTATTTAATTAATTTACCATTTATCGCCATTGATAAATGCCCGATTGGTCCTTTACCATTAAGATGACGATGAGTAGTAGACGGTAAGCAAAAAAAAAACTAGAAAAAAGTTTCTTTATCGTGAACGCGAACGCGACCGCGACGTGATTACTGACCGCACTGCATGTCATAAAGGGTTGAAAAAATGTTCATGATTAGAGTTCTTGAAACATTAATCGAGTATTATAATGAGAAATATAATATGAAGGGAGTATTTAAGTGAAACAATGAAATGAATTATAATATGATGTTAATTAGGAAAATGAAAAAAACTATATATAATTACAATTATTAGGTGTATAAATAAGTTTCCGCCGTTTTAATGTAGATATCGCGGCGCGGAGTTTCCGTTAACTTTCGCAGATGATATCCTGCTTAAAAATTAGTTTGGACGTTTAAGAACAACATAACCTATTAATATTATTGATTTCATATTGGTAAAATATAATTTTTTTTAGTTGAAAATGTCCAAATTTGAGCCAAATAAGCGTCATTTGCGGGAAATATTAGTTTACTTCTTTAATATAAAGAAATCTGCTGCTGAGGTGCATCGATTGCTCGTAGAAGCATATGGTGAGACTGCTTTGAGTGAGAGAACGTGTCGTGAGTGGTTTCAAAAGTTTAAAAACGGTGATTTCGACGTAGAAGACAAAGATCGCATTGGAAGGCCAAAAATTTACGAGGATGCAGAATTGGAGGAAATATTGGAGGAAGATTCATCTCAAACACAAAAAGAACTTGCTGTAACATTAGAAGTCACTCAGCAAACAGTCTCACATCGTTTAAAATCATTAGGAATGATTAATAAACAAGGAAATTGGGTTCCGTACGAATTAAAGCCGAGAGATATTGAACGCCGATTATGCTTAAGTGAAATACTGCTTGCTAGACATAAAAAAAAGGGTTTTTTACATCGTATCATAACTGGTGACGAGAAATGGATACATTATGATAATCCAAAAAGAAGAAAATCATGGGGACTACCAAGCCATACGTCAACATCAACAGCAAAACCGAATATTCACGGAAAAAAACTCATGCTGTGTATTTGGTGGGATCAGCTGGGTGTAGTGTATTATGAGTTGCTTAATCCGAGCGAAACAATCACCGGAGCCCTCTATCGAACACAATTAATGAGATTGATCCGAGCTCTGAAGGAAAAACGCCCTCAATATTATTCTAGACACGAAAAAATTATTCTCCTGCATGACAATGCTCGTCCACATGTAGCGGCTCCCGTGAAAAAGTATTTGGAAACACTTGATTGGGAAGTGTTACCCCACCCGCTGTATTCACCAGACATTGCACCGTCCGATTATCACCTATTTCGGTCCATGGCACATGCTCTGTCGGAGCAGCGGTTCAAATCATATGAAGATACCAAAAATTGGGTTGATTCGTGGATAGCCTCAAAAGACAAGGAGTTTTTCCGACGTGGGATCCGAATGTTGCTTGAGAGATAGGAAAAAGTCATTGCAGGTGATGGACAGTATTTTAAATAACCTTAAAATTACCATTCTTCTAGAATATATACTTAATTTTTAATAAAAAACGGCGGAAACTTATTAGTACACCTAATATAATATTTATGGTAAGCAGTCTTTGGCTAGAGTTTCCTTGCAATGGAATGTATAGCATATAAAATACGTTAAACATTACATGAAAGTAAAATACCATTGCTTGGGTCTAACCACGAGGAGGTAACCGTTTCCAAAGACTTACGAGGGGTGTGAATCCTGGATATGTCCACATTTGAATAAAATTGAAAAGAAAAAAATTGATCTAACTGAAAACATTTTTTAAGGAACCACACTTTAAGGTCCAACCCTAAGAGTATCACCTATTCGCCAGTAAGACGCATCGACGCTTAAACGTTAAAGTCTAACAAAGGACTGACTAAAAAACAATGGAAGTAATCGAAGAATTTTATGATTATAATTAACAATTGTAAAAATCTTAAGTTAAAAACAGTAATTTAAAAACATAAAATAAAAATATTTCGAAATTAGTTTCTATTGACAGTACGTTAAAAGGTGTGTAATGCTTCAACCAATAAATATGTGTTCAAACAATCTAAAATATAAAAGAAGTGTATTAAAGTATTAAAATAATTGTTAATTAATCAATAGAAGCGTCTATTGTTGCTTATAAGTTCAGAGTATACGATCTATGTACCATCCTCTTCAAAATTCGCGGTTGAACTGAGTCATTGTCCTCTATAAAATTACTTTTATTAAATGTTCTTTATGTGCCCTTCTAAACATTGCGCATGCGTATAAAGGGAATAATGAACTTAATAAATAAAATTCAAGATTATAACGTTCTGATTTCAGCATTTTTATCATTTTTATATAATTATTTTAAAGTTTCTTCGAGGGTAAAATTTTCTTGTAATGTAAGTAAAGTGCATTAAAATAATTGTTAATTAAACGAAGGAAATGTGTATTGTGGTTTAAAAGCACATAATATATGTCCGATGAACCGTTCTCTTCGAAATTTACCTTCAAACTGGCACGTTGTCATCTATGAAAGTTCTTTTATTCAATGTTGTTTATATGACTTTTCATAAAAGAAAATTCTATTTATTACAAATAATACTTTTTGTTATAAGTATATGGTCTTCGGAAAGTCAGATAAACAATATTGAATAAAAGAACTTTCATATAGAAAAACGTACCTCTTGCATATTCTACGCAAACAAGTGAGTGAGTCCCAATTGTTAACGAACAAATGTGAACAAACGATTATTTATTAATTAATTATAACTACAGATTTATGTTTCGCTTTTCTTCTTTTCTCACAATCTCACAATACTACTCGATACTACAAACTACTCGTTATAACTTTCTAAAATACTCTCGACAAGAACGTTTGATTCTTTCTCTCTAGTCAGTTTTTTAAAAGGATATCTGAAGAACAAAAAAAGGAATACTGATTATGTTTTAAAAGTTTCGTTAAATAAAGGAACCTATTGTAATGAAAATTTAATATAGTTTTAAAAATATAAAATAATGTATTAGTATTACTAATACAGTAAGACGAGTTAGCTTTTTGACTACTAAACGCAAACTGCTTTATTATGAGAAAGTCCATCATTATTCGAAATTTTCATTATTGAGCCGGTTTATTGAGCATCTGGCTTGCATTTAGTATTAAAAATCTTTGTCTCACACATACTAACGATTTGTCTTACTCGTCGTCAAACACATAAAAACATATCATATAAATTGTATTTTAATTAAGTAAAAATTTTAATTATATATATATCTTTCTAAATGTTTATTATTACTTTCAGTTTATTTATTTTATATTTACAAAAGTTTAATTTCAAGAACAAATTTTTATGACTTATATATAAATATATTTCTATAATTTTGTAAAATCTATAAAGAAACATTTAAAATTTTTCGATAACCTGCTTGAATGTTTTTTAACGATAAAAACAGCTTTTTTGCTCCAATTAAAAATTTTTACACCTTTGTTATTGTAATGTTTAAAAGCGGAATAGATTTTTTTTTGAATATTTCATAGAGTTATTTTAATAATGTGGAATATTTTGTGTTCCTGGAAGATCTTATATTAATGTGATATTTTTCGATGTGGTACATATTTTTATGAATTGTAAGAGACAAAAAATTGCCCAGAATTTCGGTTAACTTGTAATTTTTTATGTGTCTATTGTTTTTGTATTTGTAGTCTTTCAAGCTTATTTATTCATTTTCCATAAAAAATAATTCATTTGAGTATGAAATTGCAATTCCTACCGTTACATCGAATGATAAGTCAGGATATTTATCTATATAAGTTTTTATATTCTTGTCGTAAATTCCTCTACGGAATTGGTAGCATAATCTTTCATCTAAGTGATCGTCACACATACAATCAGAAATTATTTCCAACAAACTATTAGCAAAACGTCTGACTGTTTCATTTTCATATTGTTTACGACACATGAAACGTTGTCTGTGTGCATGCTTTTCATTTTGATCATTTGATTCAGTTTTTTTATATAAACGACGAAGGTAATAGTTTACAAACTGTATGTATGGAAGCTCAGACAAGTTGACACTAGGGTCACATTCTTGGACTTTAACATGAACATCATCATGCACCATGTTTTTGAAGAATTTAAGTGCTTCATTGTCTGTTAAGTTCAGAAGCATTGCTATATATTCAAATTTATTGAACCACTCATAAAAAGTACCTTCCGTTATTTGATTGTAAGTTCTCATCAATGAAACAGCTGGTTTTAGACGAGTAATTTTATTTTTAAATTTACTTAATGCATCTGCGAATTCTAAAATTTCTTGGTATGAAAAACCATGAAGACTTCTTAAAATAGTTCTTATTTCTTTGTCATAGATTCCATTAAGAAATTGTTCGAATAATATTTCATTTAGTGGACTTGTGTTTGAGCACTTTACGGATAAGTTTAGTAAACTATTAGCATAACCGTTAATCGTTTCATATTGATATTGTTTACGACAAAGAAGACGGGTTTTATGTAAATCACTATCATCTGAAGGAGCAAAATACTTAAGGAAAAAGTTAATTGTCTCCTCATATGAAAGTTCAGATAAATTAGAAAAAGGATAGGCCGTTTTTATGCTTAAATGGACATCATTGTCGACCATATTATTGAAAAAATCCTTCATTCTATCATCTGGTATTTTGATTATATTTGCTACATATTCAAATTTATTCAACCACTCTTGAAAATTGCCTGTATTTTTTGAGTTGTAAATTTGAATCATTGAAAGAGCTGGATTTATATAACGAGCAAGTTCAATATTTTTTGCAAACTTCATGCCCGCTTCGTAACGTAACGAATCAAAAAACGTTTCTTTTAAATATTTTGTTAATATTATGTCGTGGAAATTATGAACGTATTGTCTAGCTGTATTATGTTCTAGTTTAATTCTGTAACTACCATAAGAGTACACATTTTGTAAATAGGTAGCATATTTTTCTATCGCTTCTCGCTCGTAATAGTTTCGATCTCGGAAAGTTCTTCTATTTGAAAGAATTTCAGAAGAATAATTAAAGTAACAAATGTAATGATTTTTTATCTCTTCATAAGACAGTTCGGTGAAGTCGATAGTTGGGTATTTATTCTTGACACGCTCGTGAATATTTTCATGCACCATTTCAATGAATAATTTAGCCATTTCATCGTCTGGTACCTTAGTTATATTAGCTATATACTCAAATTTATTCAACCACCACCAAAAAATCTTTTTTTCATTTTCTTCGTTATAATAAATCATTCGAAGAAATTCATTTAAATAAGAAACTAATTGATTATCTTCGTTTAAATCAAGCTCGATGTTCATTGTATTTTTTTTAAAGCAGATAACGCTTAGTATTTTTTATTACACGTATATCGATAGTAATATAATTATATTTTATTTTATTTATTTTTGCTATCACCAATAACCTTGATAATACACTTTCCAAAAAATAATTCGAAACACTTTTCTTTTAAGAACACGTGTACCTTTTGTATTTTCTGTTACTTTTTTCTTTACGCTTACGTATAAGTAAAGGATTGTTGTGTTTTAATTTATTTTAAAGATTATTCTTAGAAACCATAAAGTTTACGTTTATAAGCTTCCGAAAATTATACTAATATTAGAACAGTTTAACGTATATGCTTAACGAATGATAGATTTAAATCTTATTGTTTTTTGATAAATGTGGGGAGGGGAATTTATTCGGCGTCCTACATTAGTCATTGGTAAAGATAATAATATATCTACCGATTATCAAAATAAACAGTTATTGCTATTCTATAAATTTCAACGGGGATCAGAGAAAACCGGTACATTATCCTCTACTTCGAACGATGTTTTCAATTTACATATTAATTTAAATTTATATTATTGACACATAAATATTCTCATAATATTTTGATTAGTGTTAAATAATGACTAGCTTCATTTAAATTTTTTACACCTAAAAATTATAATTTAAGCCTCTTAATATAACACTTATAATTATTCCTCTCATGAATGTTTAATTCCTTCTCTTTAGTTAATTTTTTGAAAATATATGCGACGAACAAAATATGGAAATTCTGATAATGTTTGTGATAGTTTCGTTCAATAAAGGAACCTATTGTAACGAAAATTTAATATAGTCTTAAAAATATAAAATAATGTATTAGAGTGTTACTAATACAGTAGGACGAATTGGCTTTTTGTCTACTAAACGCAAACTGCTTTATTGTGAGAAAGTCTATAATTATTCGATATTTTCATTATTGAGCCGGTTTATTGAGTACTCTGGCTTGCATTCAGTATTTAAAATCACTGTCTCACACATACTAACGATTTGTCTTACTCGTCGTCAAACACATAAAAACATATCATATAAATTGTATTTTAATTAAGTAAAAATTTTAATTGTATATATATATATCTTTCTACATATTTATTATCACTTTCTGTTTATTTATTTTATATTTACAAAAGTTTAATGTCAAGAACAAATTTTTATGACTTACATATAAATATATTTCGATAATTTTGTAAAATCTAAAAAGAAACATTTAAAATTTTTCGATAACCTGCTCGAATGTTGTCTAACGATAAAAACAGCTTTTTTGCTCCGTTTAATAATATTTACACCTTTGTTATTGTAATGTTTAAAAGCGGAATAGATTTTTTCTTGAATATTTCATAGAGTTATTTTATTAATGTGAAATATTTAGTGTTCCTAGAAGATCTTATATTAATGTGATATTTTTCGATGAGGTACATATTTTTATGAATTGTAGGAGACAAAAAATTGCCCAGAATTTAGGTTAATGACTTTTAACTAAGTCAGGAATTTACATATTATTTTAAATTTATAATATTGACACATATAAATATTCTTATAATATTTTGATAAGTATTAAATAATGACCAGCACTGTTTTGACATTTTACACTTAAAAATTATAATTTAGGCCTCCTAAATCATAACTTATAATTACCCTCGATACGAATGTATCAATTCCTACTCTCTAGTTAGATTTCCGAAAAGATATTTGGCGAACAAGACATAGAAACTTCCGATAATTTTGATGGTAGGTTCATTGTTGATAAAAAATGTTATTTTTTTCACAGAAATGCAATATATTTTGATAAATGAAATACAAAAATAATACAAATAAATAAGACGAGTTCGCTGTTTGATTATTAGATGCTAACTGCTATTTTAGAATTTTTCTTCTTTATACACCGTTTATGTTTCGCTGAAAAAAAGTCTATCGTTATTCGATGTTTACATTATTGAGCTGGTTTTCTTCTCTGACTTTCATTTAATACTCTCACACTCTATGTGCCTCACATACTAACGATTTACCGTACTCGTCTCATCACATACCGCATAAATATCATAAATAAATTATCGGACTATTTAGTAAAAAATTCAAATAAGTAACAATTATAACTTTTTATTTTCATCTCATTTTTACAAAAGTTTAGTGTTAATAACAAACTTTTATGTTTGAAATTTGAATAATACATTTCGTTAATTTTGTAAAATCCAAAAGGAAACATTTAAAGTTTCTTTAAAACTTGCAGAAATATTGTTTAAGGATAGAAACACAACTTGTCGACTAATTATTTCCTCTTTTAATATAACTTTTTATGGAAACTTCTTTGTTCTTAAATAATTTATGAGTCAGCTTTATTGATTTTGAATACTTTTTGTGCTCGTAAAGAATATTATAATAATAAGATATTCTTTTATTAGTTATTAATTTTTGTCTACTTTAAAAGTTACAAAATTGCACTAATTTACTCTCCTCTTATTTAGTTTTATTTATTTATTGTTGTAGTATCTGTAATTTTTGTGAACTTTTTTATTTACCTCGCAAAGAAAGTAATTCATTTGTAAATGTAATGGCAAATGCTACCGTATCATTGAATGATAAGGTGGGCATATTACTTAGATAATTTCTTACAATATCGTCGTGGATTCCATTAATAAATTGATCGCATAATTCTTCTTCGAAATTACTTGCATTTATGCATTTGTTATGTATTTTACGTAAACTGTCAGCATATTTTTCTATTGTTTCATTTTCATATTGCACTCGACACGTAAAACGGTATCTATGTAGATCATTTTCATAACAAGGAGCAAAATAACGAAGGTAATAGTCTACGATCTCGTCGTATGAAAGTTGAGAGAAGTTGACCGACACGTAAGACTCCATAACACACTTGTGGACATCACTCTTCACCATTTTATTGAAGAATTGAATCATTTTTGTATTCGGTACCCCGACAACATCTGCTACAAACTCAAATTTATTCAACCAGTAATAAAATACAACTTCTGTATTTGGATTGTAAATGCGAATCATTGGACGAGCTGAAATTAGGTAATCAGATAAATCATTAGCTGTTGTAAATTGAATAGCCTTCGCTACCGTTTCATCGAACGATAAGTCAGGAGTTTCGTTTAAATAAGTTTTTAAATCTACGTCGCGGATTCCGTCAACAAATCTTCTGCATAATTCTTGATCTTGGTGATATGTATAATTACAGTTATTGTATATTTTTCGTAAACTATTAGCATATTTTTCTATAGGCTCTTGTAAATATTGATTTCGACACTTATAACGTCTTCTATGTACATTACTTTCGTAAGAAGAAGCAAAATAACGAAGATAATGGTCTATTAATTCTTCGTACGAAAGTGTAGAAAAGTTGACAGAATGGTTAGCCCTCTTGACACTCTTATGGACATCATCATCCACCATTTTATTAAAGAATCTAACCATTTTTACATCTGGTATTCCAAGAATATCTGCTATATGCTCAAATTTATTTAACCATTTATAAAACGCAGGTTTATATTTGGATTGTAAACATGAATCATAGCACAAGCTTTATTTAGATAATGAGTTACATCATTAACTCTTGCATATTCAATGGCCTTTGCTACCGTTTCATCAAATGATAAGTTAGAAAAATTGTTTAAATAAGTTCTTATTTCATCGTCGCGGATTCCATTAAGAAATTGTCCGCCTAATTCTTCTTCCTGATATGTACCATCGCACTTATTATATATTTTTCGTAAATTATTAGCATACTTTTCTATTGGCTCTAATAAATATTGATTTCGGCTCTTGAAACGTCTTCTGTGTAAATCACTTTCGTAGGAAGGAGCAAAATAACGTAGATAATGTTTTATTATTTCTTCGTATGGAAGTTGAGAGAAGTCGACAGAAAGTAATGATTCCTCGACAAATATATAGGTATCATGATCCACCATTTTTTTGAAAAATTCAATCATTTTATGATCTGGTACCTCGATTATATCTGCTATATACTCAAATTCATTTAACCACGTATAAAACAACTTATTATCTTCTAGTGTGAAAATATTCATCATTGAAAGAGCTCGATGTCGATAATAATTAATTTCAACTTCATCGTGTAATAAATTCTGATCGCTCATTGTTTTCAATAAGGAAAAGCCTTTTTATTACTTTTTGAACGTAAATAGATAATCTATTAAAGGTTTGTTGTTTCGCTTTTGCCAATAACTGTAATACACTTTTCGTAATGTAATTCAAATTAATTTTCTTTTAGTAACGCGTATACGTTTTATATTTTGTAGGATATTTTTGACTTTTTTATTGAAGTAACCGATCTTAGTGTCTTAGCGGATATTAAAAATGTTTTTAAAAAACTATTAAGTTTTTAAGAATTAAACATGCAATTTTTCAACCGATATCGTAACGGTTTAACGTATACTTAACGACTCACAATTTTATCTTTATTGCTTTTGAATAGGAGTTGTTGGAAGGGGGGGATATGTTCAGCGGGATTACATTTGTCCTTGTATAAATAATAGTATATTTAACAATAAACTCAATAAACAGCTCATTTTATATTTTAAATTCGAACGTGGGAAAGATCGAAACCTATATGTTAACCTCTTAACGGTGTCATGATCTTAGAAACCTTTAAAAATTTCTGATATAGACAGTTTAAAAAATCTATTTATATAGTAGCTATTATATAGTTTCTTGATTTGTATTTATTTATCTAAGACTAGGTTTAATTTGAATATTTGCAATTGTAAGATCTAAGTAGCAATTCCTTACATATCGGTTTTTTTTATAAATATTGGGAATACATTGTGTTTTTATTTAAAATAAAATATACAGTGACTTACGAAAGTATTTGAAACTTTTGCCATGAAATACTTTATTAATTATAATAAGTATATTATAACAATTACCGACATATTATTAACATTGGATAGAGGAATGACTCTCCAAATTATAAAAGTATAGTTTCAATTAAATCGTAATATATATTAAGTAGTTATGATTTATTTATTACAAACATAATGTTTGCTCAAGCCACAAAAGTATTTGGACAGATAACTTTGAAACCTTTCATATTTACTAGGATAATAATAATATTATAATAATTTAGTAGTTATATAGCTCTTATTAAATTTTAATATTATGTCGATAAATTTTCTATAATATACTTATAATTATATATGTTATAATCCAAGTAGATAATGCCGGAATTATGAACATTGTCTTGGTATTGCCCTCAATGCCAGGCGTTTTTAGGAAATGCAGAAAACAGAAGAATTTTTACGAACTTTCCCTAGGCATTGTACATGATATTATATAGAATTATTAAATGTTATTTATTATAAATATTATATATTATAAATATTATTATTACGTATTATATAGAATATTAAATTCTATTTACGAAATGTTGAAAAGAATATATTATTGGGTAACAGGCATACACACAAACACCCACACACATACACACACTCCGCCCCTACACATACATACAAAATCGAATATTCAGTGGGTTTATGTGCACAGGTTTTAAAGACTGGTCGTGTCGTTATACTATGTACTATGCCATACTATGTTGTGTGTGTGTATGTGCTTCTGAGTTTGTATCTGTTGTCTGATAAGTCTGTTGCCAGATAAGATAACAATTCTTCTATTTTCTACGTTGCCTAAAAACATTAAGCCACAATTGACTTTTAGGCAATTTTCCGGCATTGTAGGCAATGCTTAGGAAAAGCTCACAATCCCGGCAGGTCCCACTTTCTCTATAACATATATATATATAACGTCAACGATATATATTACTAAAATACATTCAACGGCAATGTCGCACTGAAAGCACTATTTTTCATTCGATCACTAAAGTCAAGCAGTGCTGGGCACGGTTAGTACTCGCTAAAAACAATTAATGCGCTCACGGAAATAGTAATAAAAGCTACTATACAGGACAAAGTCCTAATAAAAAGAAGAAGAAAAAGAAGATATATAAATAAAGTATCGAAGTGTTGTAATGTATATATATAATAATGTATATGATATAATGTAATGTATATAAATAGTAAATATTTTCTATTACAAATATACAGTTAACGAGAATAAACGTATTGCTCTTATCGACTTACTATTAAAATCTTATTGTCTTCAGATAGGAGTGTGCATGGAGAGAGGAATTTATTCAAAAATTTATTTAGTCCAACATTAGTCTTTAGGAAAGATAATAAAATAAAACTGGCAAGAAGCATTATTAACATTTTTCGAATATTGCAAATTCAAACGTAAACATAGTTCACAGTTATATAATCGTTATCACGATTTCGTATTTCATGGATTCATATAGACTAACAACTAAAAATCAAAAATACGTCTTACGAAACGAGTCTCCTTCTCTTATGCTTTTACTGTTCTTATTTATGCGTATGCCTAAGTATTATATGTTTAACTTTTCTTTGATGATTTTCAAGTTCCTTCATGGTCCACAAGATTTTCAAATAGCCACGAGATTCAACGAAAAATTAAATAATTTTTGAGTTATTGGAAAAAGTAGAATCATAATGATAAATAAATATATTTCAATTTTTCGTTTGTTTATTTATATTATTCGAGGAATATACAATTAATTCAAGGCTAGAATTTTAAGTTTTTCTTGCCAACGTGATAGATTGAAATTAGTTATAGAATAAGTTTAAGAGGATATATTTCTCATAGCATAATTATATTACTATTTAACAAAATCTTATTCCTTGATAACAAGTCTAGAGAACCTTTTAATTGTACGTACTCAATTTGAGTTCTCACGCATATTATTTATTAAAGGTTTTGATGGTTTTTGTAAACGAATTTTCTAGCGTTCGTTGTGGTATGATATTTTTTTATTATCTTCTACGAAGGGGACGGAACCTTTATGCACAGCCGTGCACTATCTGATACTTGCGCAGTGGTGCATTTTATAAGAAGAAAATTAGGCTTACCGCTTAAACCATACTCGATCACAATCAACGATACGCAAACTCCGATCGACGGATATCTTTGAAAAAAAGATTCCAATCATTGAATAACAGATGTAAACGAATTCTTTCAATTATTGAAAGAGCTGGTTTTAGATAATGACATGTGTCATTAGCTTTGTCAAATGAAATAGCCTCTGCTACCGTTTCAGCGAATGTTAAGTGAAGAGTTTTTCTGTTAAAACAATTTGACGTTCGGGCGTTACGAAAAATTTTCTTCGCTGTTTCTATAGTTTCGTTAACATGTTCAAAGCCCCTAAACCTATATTTTTGAAGTTATAATTTGTTGACGTGTTTGGGAAAATGTTATGGGAGTGATTTTTTTCCGGGCGACATCATGTGTATAATTATGTATTTAACAATTTTTCAAAAAATTATAGTTTTTTAGAATAAATTAATTTTTTTTTATATTTTGGGCAATTTCAAAACGAAAGTATTCTTTACAAAATCTTGCTATAGCTCATAGTTTTTGAGTTACATGCATCCATTGTGCGTGAAGCCAATATCACGTAACCGGCCGTTTAGCAACACTCCGCGTGTAATACCACTGTGGTGTAACCGGACAGCATAGTGTTGAATGAGTTCTTAAATCATCGTCGCGTATTCCATTAACAAATTGTTCCCATAAGTTCCAATTTAAACACAATTTATTAATGAATTTTAAAAGTTGTCGATGTAACAGAATAATGCTACTCTGGTTGAATTTAAAGAGAAGTGCATAGAATTTGGATGTAGTCACTACAGGATCTAAGGCCGAATTGATACAGCGGCTAACAGAATTTGATTCGTCAATGTTTGATTGATTTCACAGAACAGAATATATACTTATTAATAAAAACAGAATATAGACTTATAAACGAAAACAGAAGTCAGACTTATTATTGAAATTAAATACGGACTTATTACTTAAACTGAATGCAGACCTACTATCGGAAACTGAATACAGATTTATCAAAAAATACAGATTTATTAACTAAAACATACTTACTAAATAAAACTAAGAAATACCAGATTTACAGAAAAATTATGAATGTCGTTTCCTTTCTTCTTGATCTTCTTTATAGGCTTATTTCTACTCCCACTTCTTAGACAAGTTACTTCGTTGCATATCGAATCAGATTACAGGTTATAAAACTTTGTTCCTTATTGGATAGTTACATTGACATCTACAAGGTTCATTGGTTTAAAGAATAAACAAAGAGCTTATCTTCGGGGAGTAAAATACAGACGACTTTGGGTCGACGAATTTTTATGATTCTGTGCTTTTGGGTAGGAGAACTGATTCTTTGTCGAACATTTATATTTATCAAGAACGATAATCGTTATATTTTATATTTATCAAAACGATTTATCAAGACGAAATCTCCAGGATGTTTATTTATGGTTAGGTTAAGGTTATGTAAGATATACTTTATTTATATTTAATAATTCTATTTTATTTATTTAATATTAAGGTTTAGTTTGATATAATGAGATGAGATATAAAAAAATATTAAGTATCTATACTCGTCTAAATTAATAATTAATCAACTCGTTGGATTATTTGTTACTTTAAACGTCGTAATTAACGAAGATATCGTTGTACTTAATTCTTCGTTGTCGTCGTCTTTCGTCTTTTTTCACACGCAAACACTCCTCGTACTAAAAATGCAAATCAATTGGTCTTTTTTGTCGCCTACATATATTCATCACCCCCTTCATCGTGTCTCATCATTTCCTTGCATTCTTTTCCAAAACTTCCCGATCAATCCAGATTATAAAAATTCTAGATTCTTCCTGCACTTCCGTATCGGGAATGTTCGAGAGATTTCGGTGTGAACACCCAAAAGGGATAAATCCAAGCAATGTCATCTTACAAATAAAACATGCATTCCCGTCTAGAGAAACGTTCTCTTTCATCCAACAATAAACTCTCATACACTCATACCCATATTATCTCACATACGACAAATAAAGAATAACATTTCCTTAGTGGTATTTATAAGGAGATCGTCTATCCATATTTCTAGAAATATCAATGCACTCATTTCTTTAAATTTTCTCTCACCCTACAGAATAGAATAAACATAATATATACTAAAGACTTTGTCCCATCGAACAAAAGAAAACAGTCGTATAGAAAAGAATTATTGTTGTAGAGATATCTTTCAAAAAAAAAAAGACATCACGTGCCATCTGTGAAAGAAAAAATTCACATAATTTATATCGATAATGAAAAATTTTACCGTATTGATCTATTGTCGATTAGGTACTAAATTCAATTTGAATACTTTGATAGCATTCATTGTCAATTGTTTTAAAGATGCCTACCCACGACGTTTCTTTTCTTTACAATTCTTCTGTGCTTCTTCTGTTCTTCTGTTCGATACGACACAAGGTTCTTAGTATATATTGGTGTTATTCTATTCATTATTTTAAAAATATTAACAAGAGACATTCACACAAATGGAAAAATAGAATTTAATTTTCGATTTATTTAATATATAAATCAATACATCGTGTTTTACTAACGTTGTCAACAAGAAAGGCGAGCTATCATACGTGTAACGACAAGCTTGTGTGCATGTATAAGCATTAGCAACAATTTAAATTTGTAAGTAAGTTGCAACACAACATTCATATATTTAATTTTCTTATATTATACTAATGCAATTTTACTTTTTACTTTTTTTAGGTTTCCGAGCATTGATAGAATACAGAATGAATACATAAACCTAACCTTATAATTATATTTACTTTTTTCTTCTTCATATTCGTCGTGGTAAGTTTATCTCTTTCTTTTATAATATAAAGAAATGTAATATACAAAGTATGAGGAGGGGAAAAAAAAAATAGAAAAAGGAAGAAAAAGAGAAAGAGAAAGAGAGAGAGAGAGGGAGAGAGAGAAAGAAATAGAGAGAATAGAAGAATTCATTCTTTATATATATTATATTATATTTTAATTCTTTTTTTATATATTATTTATAGGAAATCAATTTATTAGATTAATTTACTAGACGGAACCTCTAAATTTTTAGATTTATTTAAACGGTATGCGTAACTTTTAATAACATAGGAAAGTTTGAAGGGATAACGTAAATTTCGTTGCATGATGAATGAATTTGTTTTATTATTACAGTCAAGTGAGAAGAACAAGAAAACTATAAACTATATATTCGTGCACGAGATATAAATTCTGATATATTCAAACTATATATTCTGATAATAGATCATTTAATTAGAAAAAAATCCAATTAAAATCTTAGGTTAATAAGGAAGGAATCTGTCGTTTCCAAATCTGCAGAATCAGAAATCCCAACTGCACTATAGATATATTCTTATAATCCATAATTTATTTGACATCGCACAAGGGTGCAGGTAAAGGGTGTTACGAGCAACAAACTGAGGCGGTAAGATTCCTAAACAAGCGAAACTTATTTTTACAAAATTCCTTATCAAATTCTTTTAAACAAGAGAGAAAAAATATCATTGAAAATATTAATCAATCATGCATGCATTATCTGACTCAGATGAGAATATCATATTTCGTATTTCATAGAACTAGAATATTCTCGCAATTGAAATTTCTATACTAAATATAGTAAATATTGTTAAATAATTAAAAAAATGAAAAATTGAATCAGAAACAAATCGATTAGAATACCACATAATCAATGCCTTTAAAAATGCTGTTATTCCTTCTCCTGAACCTTATCGTGCAATCCCTGATAGTATGGAAATCACTTATGTCAGTTAATAAGAAGAAAAAATATGGTACGAAGAATGCTCTAGTGCACAGTATTAGGAAGGGATCTACTATCACACGAAATTTACAAGTTGAATATAAATGAAAAAATAGCAGCATGGAATAACAAATGCAAAAGTTTAAACTTAAACGATAGATAATTAAAAACTATTACAAAATACGCATCAAGAAAACATTACCACTTCACTCATAAGATACGATTTTCTTGCGATAAACGTATTTCAAATATATGTTGTACAAAAATAAATCATTTATGGGGGTGGGTGGACATATCGAAAAAATTAGCAGCTTTAATTAATAATCACGGAAATACTGGATATTGTTCAAGGGTTAAACTACATGGAAATATTAACGAAACAAAATATATATCATACCGAGGCAAAAATCATTTCTTGTAAGAATCGTAGTAACCGTGATAAATTTTAACATTTCTAGCTGAAACTATTGCGGAGGTTGTTTAAATACCTAACAAAGACTTCCTGCAATGGTAATTTTTACATGAATATGCTAAATGAATTTTAATTTTTTTATAAACCCGGCTATTAATAAATATATTTTTTTAAATAATCATTAGACATTTATATAAATCATGTATTTGGAAATATATTAAAATATATTAAAATATATTTAAAATACATTTAAAGTAAAAAATAATTTTACCATTGTCTACATCAAATAATGGTAAATTACATATCTGCTTAATATGTAAATGTAATATAATATTAGTAGACAAAATACATTCCTATACATCCTACATATTTAAAATAAATATATGTTTTATCTCTTTTTACCAATACATTTATTTCTACACGGAAAACTATTCTAAATAGTAATATTATTTTAAAGAATATTTAACGATTTTCGTTTTCGTTGATCGCGAGGTCACAGTCAAGAAAAAATGTTATTTCTTAAATATCACCTAAATGTTACGTAGAAATAATATATGGAATTAAAATTTCTTACCTTTATAATAACGTGCTGGAATTCTTTTAACAGAAAATACGCTTGTTGGCGCCTGCTTCTTTTAATCCTAACTATGGTACGTAATATAAACGAAGTCATCGTTCTTTATCGTAGTATACGCTACAATTCGTTCATCATTCCATCTCGAAACGAAAAAAGATATTGAGATGCAGTCTTCTCGTAAAAAAGGCCAAATATTTTATCCAATTGGGATATATGCACCTCGTATGAATGGTTACTGGGTTGGAAGGTGCAACCTTTGACTCCGTAGTCTAAAGAATAGAAGGATTCTTCTTGACCTACTTCCTACTCTCTTTTCTGGACCTACGGAATTTAGAAGACTATGAGAAAAAAGAAATCGATTTGATGGAATTTGTCAAAAAAGGAGGAAAGAATATAAATGGTAGAAACGAAGTGAGTAGAAGAGAAGACATAACGGTGCCTTTAAGCATTATTTATTTATTTAGTTTTATAAATATATATATATATAGCGTGACCAGATAAAAAGAGGAGGATTGAACTTAATAAATAAAATTCAAGATTATAACGTTCTGATTTCAGCATTTTTATCATTATTATTATTATTATTATTATTTATTATTATTATTATTTAAAATTTTCTTGTAATGTAAGTAAAGTGCATTAAAATAATTGTTAATTAAACGAAGGAAATGTGTATTGTGGTTTAAAAGCACATAATATATGTCCGATGAACCGTTCTCCTCGAAATTTACCTTCAAACTGGCACGTTGTCATCTATGAAAGTACTTTTATTCAATGTTGTTTATATGACTTTTCATAAAAGTAAATTCTATTTATTACGAATAATACTTTTTGTTATACTTATATGGCCTTCGGAAAGTCAGATAAACAATATTGAATAAAAGAACTTTCATAAAGAATAACGTACCTGTTGCGTATCCTACGCAAACGAGTGAGTAAGTCGAGCGTCGGGACGTGTCGAGACGTGTTGGGACGTGCCGAAGCGCGACGACACCCGCGATAGAGAAGCATCGTAATTCAGCGGTAAAACCAAGGAACGCCAAGATCCCTTTGTAAGGGCTCCTTCGTTCTTCTAGCGCGCGTTCTCCCATCACATCTATTAGGCCTATCATATGCATCGACAGCTACGGTATTTATTTTGTCAGCAATTAGTCCGTGCATTGCATCGCCTTTTCCTATAAAGCCTGCGATTTTCTCAATCTTCGTTCTATTTTACCGTGAGACCTGCCAGAGATTACATTAAAAAGAACTCTTGCGCAACGATTACATCATCGAAATACTACTAGCGACAAAGGAAAAAGGCAGTCTTACACGTAGTCAGAATTTATTCCGCTTTTTGCATACGCATCTCTTCTTTGCCGATAGGCAAACTAGCTGCAAGGCATTCGTCGTCGTTGTAAGGATTCATCGTGTATATAATTCAACTAGAAATTTTTTGTCGCAAAGCTTTTCCCTGACGAGCAAAATAAAGTGTTCTCTTTAGTACTGGCTGGGCTCAAAAATATAACTAATTTATTTATACTATTCTTATTCCCAACAAATATACAACTCTCGATATTCACACGTGACGGCATTTTCTAATGATAATAAAAAACACTGAAGTCGTTAAAAACACGTCAGTCGTTCAACTGTACCAGTTTAACCGTGGATTTCGAAGAGGACGGTACTTAGATCATATACTTCGAGCTTTTAGACAACAATCGAAGTTTCTTTGGATTGATTAACAATTATTTTAATACTCTAAAGCACTCTACTTATATTACAGGAAAATTTTTTCCTCGAAGTTATCACTGCGCAGGATCATTAAAATAATTATATAAAAAAGAAAAAAAATACTAAAATTAGAACGTTATAATCTTAAATTTTATTTATTAGGTGCATTATTCCTTTGATACACATGTGCAATGTTAGGAATGTGATATAAACCACCTTACTAAAAGTAATTTTATAGAGGATATCATGCTAGTCTAACGAGGAATTTTGAAGAGAACGGTGAACCGAACGTATACACCTACATAATATTTACATACATAATTATTTAAAGTATATCGGATACAGTATTGTTCTTTACTAATATTTTTGATTGCTTAAATATCCTAACCTAGTTATTCATTCAAATTCGAAATTATTTTATATTCAAAGTTTATTAATGAGTATGGATTAAACAAATGTACTATTGTTTAAACATTAGTTGAGTATACTCCACGTACATTACATCGTGTTTAAACAATTCAAATATAATTAATTAAAGCTTACTTGTACGGAGTAGAAAACTTCAATGATAACTTGTCTCGATCTATCCAAATCTAATTGTAAACTATAAAACGCGAGTACTGCTGCGTTAAATTCTATAAATTGTTTAACTATTACTCATTTTTTTCAGTCATTTTAATACATGGTTCTTTTTAAATAATCAAATAAAATGTTTAAATTGTAGATCAACTAATTTGCTAACAGAAAAAATGTCTTTGGTGAGAATTCCTATCATATTTGTATTCATAAATCGCAGTTATAGCTTTCGTTAGAAAATACACTTGTTTCTGGTATAAAAGAAAAGAGGTGAATTGACCACAACGAATATGAAGAAGATAAAAAAGTAAACATAATTATAAGATTAGGTTTTCTATTAATGCTGTATTTCCCCAATGCTTGGAAACCTAAATAAGTAAAAAGTAACATTGCATTAGTATAATATAAAGAAAATCAAATATATGAATGTTGAGTTGCAAATTACTAGAAAATACAAATTGTTTTTAATGTTTTATACACGACCATAAGCTTGTCGTCACACGTATAATAATTCTTTTTTTTTCTTGACAACGTTAGTCAAATACGATGTTGATCATGTGATCAACATATCATTTATAATCATCAGTCAAATTAATTATTCAAATACGAATTTAATATAGAAGTTAATGACCGAGTTTGACAGTCTTTAATAGAAGCTAATATTTCTAAAAAAAATTATTAATTTTATTATAACTACTGACTTATGTTTCGCTTTTCTTTTTTTCTCACAATCTCACAATACTACTCGATACTACAAACTACTTGCTGTACTCACTGTCTAAAATACTCTCGACAAGAACGTTTTATTCTTTCTCTCTAGTTAGTTTTTTAAAAGGATAACTGAAGAACAAAAATAGGAATACTGATTATATTTTAAAAGTTTCGTTAAATAAAGGAACCTATTGTAATGAAAATTTAATATAGTCTTAAAAATATAAAATAATGTATTAGTATTGCTAATACAGTAAGACGAGTCCACTCTAGCTTGTATTCAATACTCTCACGCTTTATATCCCACTCATACTAACGATTTGTCTTACTCGTAACCTAACACATACAAACATATCATATAAATTGTATTTTAATTAAGTAAAGATTTTATTTATATAAATATATCTTTCTAAATAACTATTAACTCTTTCTGTTTATATATTTTATTTTTACATAAGTTGACTATTCAGAAAAAATTATAATGTCTTACAAATAAATACATAAAGAATAGTAGTCTAAATAAATAGTCTAAATAGTATAAATAGTCCAAAAAGAAATATTTAAAATTTTTTGATAACGTGTTGGGATATTGTTTAAGGATAGAAACAGCTTTTTTGGTCAATTTATATTTTATTCACCTTTGTTAATGTAATGTTTAAAAGCGGAACTGCTATTTTCTTGAAAATTTCATAAATATATATATATATATAATTATAATGTAATAATAATATAATATTTATTATATTTATATAATATTTTATAATAGTATATCGTAATTTTACTAATGTGGAATATTTTGTGTTCGTAGAAGATCTTATATTAATGTGATATTTTGATTAGGTAATTATTTTTATGAATTGTTGGAGACGAAAAATTGCCCAGAATTTCGGTTAACTTATCCTTTTTTATTTGTCTATTGTTTTTGTATTTGTAGTCTTTCAAGCTTATTTATTCATTTTCCATAAAAAATAATTCATTTGAGTATGAAATTGCAATTCCTACCATTACATCGAATGATAAGTCAGGATATTTATCTATATAAGTTTTTATATTCTTGTCGTAGATTCCACTACGGAATTTGTAGCGTAATCTTTCATTTAAGTGATCATGATACGTACATTCATAAAGTAATTTCCACAAACAATCAACAAAATGTTCTAATGTTTCATTTTCATATTGTTTACGACACTTGAAACGTTGTCTGTGTGAACGCAATTCAGTTTTATCATACAAACAACGAAGGTAATAGTTTACCATCTGTTCGTATGGAAGCTCAGACAAGTTGACATTAGGGTCACATTCTTTGACTCCAACATGAATATCATTATGAACCATGTTTTTGAATAATTCAACACTTTGTTTGTCTTCTACCCCGATAATATCTATCAAGTATTCAAATTTATTTAACCACTCATAAAAAGCACCTTCCGTAATTTGATTGTAAGTTCCCATCAATGAAACAGTTGGTTTTAGATAAGTCGTTATTTTTTTAAATTGTGTTAATTCAATGGCAAATTCTACCATTTCTTCAAATGAAAAACCATGAAGATTTTTTAAAATAGTTCTTATTTCTTTATCATAGATCCCATTAAGAAATTGTTCGCGTTTAATTTCATTTATTCCTTTTATATGAAAGCAATTTTCAGATAATTTTCGAATAATTTTAGCATAATTTTCAATAGTTTCTCCTGTATATTGTTTACGGTTAGTAAGAAGTGTTTTATTTAAATCGTAGGAACGACCAAAATACTCAAGGTAAAAATTTCTTGCTTCCTCATATGGATAGTTAGATAAATTGAAATGAGGATAGGTCGTTTCTACGGTCAAATGGACATCATTGTCGACCATATTATTGAAAAAATTCTTCATTCCATCATCTGGTATTCTCATTATATTTGCTACATACTCAATTTTAAGTAACCAATCATAAATATTATCTGTATTCTTTGAGTTGTAAATTTTTATCATTGAAAGAGCTGGATTTATATAACGAGCAAGTTCAATATTTTTTGCAAAATTAATGCCCTCTTCATAACGTCCCGAAAAATTAGGAATTTCTTCTAAATATTTTGTTAATTTTATGTAGTGGAATCTATTAATGAATTGTGTAGCTACATTATGTTCTAGTTGATTTCTGTAACAACTATTACTGTACATATCTTGTAAATAAGTAGCATATTTTTCTATCGCTTCTCGTTCGTAATGGGTTCGATCCTGGAAAGGTTTTCTATGCGACAGAACTTCAGGAGAATAATTAAAGTAACAAACGTAATGACTTATTATCTCTTCGTACGACAGTTCGGTGAAGTCGATAGCTGGGTATTTATTCTTGACACGCTCGTGGATATTTTCATGCACCATTTCAATGAATAATTTAGCCATTTCATCGTCTGGTACCATAGTTATATTAGCTATATACTCAAATTTATTCAACCACCACCAAAAAATCTTTTTTTCATTTTCTTCGTTATAATTAATCATTCGAAGAAATTCATTTAAATAAGAAACTAAATGACTATCTTCGCACAAATGATGCTCGATGTTCATTGTATTTTTTTAAAGCAGATAACGCTTAGTATTTTTAATACACGTATATCGATAGTAATATAATTATATTTTATTTTATTTATTTTTGCTATCACCAATAACCTTGATAATACACTTTCCAAAAAATAATTCGAAACACTTTTCTTTTAAGAACACGTGTACCTTTTGTATTTTCTGTTACTTTTTTCTTTACGCTTACGTATAAGTAAAGGATTTTTGTGTTTTAATTTATTTTAAAAATTATTCTTAGAAACCATAAAGTTTACGTTTATAAGCTTCCGAAAATTATACTAATATTAGAACAGTTTAACGTATATGCTTAACGAATGATAGATTTAAATCTTATTGTTTTTAGATAAATGTGGGGAGGGGAATTTTTTCGGCGTCCTACATTAGTCATTGGTAAAGGTAATAATATATCTACCGATTATAAAAATAAACAGTTACTGCTACTCTATAAATTCCAACGGGGATAAGAGAAAACAGGTACATTATCCTCTACTTCGAACGATGTTTTGTATGTACATATTAATTTAAATTTATAATATTGACACATAAATATTCTTAAAATATTTTGATTAGTTTTAAATAATGACTAGCTCCACTTAAATTTTTTACACATAAAAATTATAATTTAAGCCTCCTAAAATAACACTTATAATTATTCCTCACATGAATGTTTAATTCCTTCTCTTTAGTTAATTTTTTGAAAATATATGCGACGAACAAAATATGGAAATTCTGATAATGTTTGTGATAGTTTCGTTAAATAAAGGAACCTATTATAACGAAAATTTAATATAGTCTTAAAAATATAAAATAATGTATTAGAGTATTGCTAATACAGTAAGACGAATTGGCTTTTTGACTACAAAACGCAAAATGAGAAAGTCTATCATTATTCGATATTTTTATTATTGAGCCGGTTTATTGAGCATCTGGATTGCATTCAGTATTAAATATCTTTGTCTCACACATACTAACGTTTTGTCTTACTCGTCGTCAAACACATAAAAACATATCATATAAATTGTATTTTAATTAAGTAAAAATTTTAATTATATATATATATATATATATATATATATCTTTCTAAATGTTTATTATCACTTTCTGTTTATTTATTTTATATTTACAAAAGTTTAATGTCAATAACAAATTTTTATGACTTACATATAAATATATTTCGATAATTTTGTAAAATCTAAAAAGAAACATTTAAAATTTTTCGATAACCTGCTGGAATGTTGTCTAACGATAAAAACAGCTTTTTTGCTCCCTTTAAAAATTTTTACACCTTTTTTATTGTAATGTTTAAAAGCGGAATACATTTTTTCTTGAATATTTCATAGAGTAATTTTATTTATGTTGAATATTTTGTGTTCTTAGAAGATCTTATATTAATGTGATATTTTTGATTAGGTAATTATTTTTATGAATTGTAGAAAACAAAAAATTGCCCAAAATTTCACTTATAAAGGTTAACTTATACTTTTTTGTTTGTCTATTTTTTTAATATCTTCAGTATTTTAAGCATTCTTATGCATTTCGCATGAAAAATAATTCTTTTGAATATTCAATTGCAATTCCTACCATTACAGCGAATGATAAGTCAGGATATTTATCTATATAAGTTTTTATATTCTTGTCGTAGATTCCACTACGGAATTGGTTGCATAATGTTCTAAATGAGCGATTTTCATACTTACAATCAGAATGTATTTTCCACAAACAATTAGCAAAACGTCTTATTGTTTCATTTTCATATTGTTTACGACACATGAAACGTTGTCTGTGTGCATGCAATTCATTTTGATCAATTGATTCAGTTGTATCATATAAACAACGAAGGTAATAGTTTACAAACTGTACGTATGAAAGCTCAGACAAGTTGACACTAGGGTCACATTCTTGGACTTTAACATGAACATCATTATGCACCATGTTTTTGAAGAATTTAAGTGCTTCATTGTCTGGTAAGGTTAGAAGCATTGCTATAAATTCAAATTTATTGAACCACTCATAAAAAGTACCTTCCGTTATTTGATTGTAAGTTCTCGTCAATGAAACAGCTGGTTTTAGATAAGTAATTATATTTTTAAAGCTTCTTAATGCATCTGCGAATTCTACAATTTCTTCGAATGAAAAACCATGAAGACTCTTTAAAATAGTTCTTATTTCCTTGTCATTGATTCCATTAAGAAATTGTTCGAATAATATTTCATTTAGTCGACTTGTATTTGAGCACTTTTCGGATAATTTTAGTAAACTATTAGCATAATCTTTAATCGTTTCATGTTGATATTGTTTACGACAAAAAAGACGGGTTTTATGTAAATCACTATCATCTGAAGGAGCAAAATACTTAAGGAAAAAGTTTCTTGTCTCCTCATATGAAAGTTCAGATAAAGTAGAAAATGGATAGGCCGTTTTTATGCTTGAATGGACATCATTGTCGACCATATTATTGAAAAAATCCTTCATTCTATCGTCTGGTAATTTGATTATATTTGCTACATATTCAAATTTATTTAACCACTCTTGAAAATTTCCTGTATTTTTTGAGTTGTAAATTTGAATCATTGAAAGAGCTGGATTTATATAACAAGCGAGTTCAATAACTTTATAAAATTTATAGGCCGCTGAGTTACGTAACTTTATGTCAGGGATTTCTTCCAAATATTTTGTTATTTTTAATTCTTTAAAATGATGATAGTATTTTCTAGCTATACTTATTTCGAGTAGATTTCTATAAACACCATTATGGTACAAATGTTGTAAATAGGTAGCATATTTTTCTATCGCTTCTCGCTCGTAATAGTTTCGATCCCGGAAAGTTTTTCTATTCGAAAGAATTTCAGAAGAATAATTAAAGTAACAAATGTAATGATATTTTATCTCTTCGTAAGACAGTTCGGTGAAGTCGATAGCTGGGTATTTATTCTTGACACGCTCGTGGATATTTTCATGCACCATTTCAATGAATAATTTAGTCATTTCATCGTCTGGTACCTTAGTTATATTAGCTATATACTCAAATTTATTCAACCACCACCAAAAAATCCTTTTTTTATTTTCTTCGTTATAATAAATCATTCGAGGAAATTCATTTAGATAAGAAATTACTTCTGCATTGTCGCGTAAAAAAGCGTTGGCGTCCATTGTTTTTTTTTAAACTGGATACGCTTTGTATTTTTTATTTTACGTATATCGATAATATTATAAATATTAATTTTTTGATTTTTTTGTTTTCACCAATAACCTTGATAATAGACTTTCCATAAAATAATTTGAAACACTTTCCTTTTAAGAAAACGTGTACGTTTTGTATTTTCTGTTACTTTCTTCTTTACGTTTACGTGTAAGTAAAGGATTTTTGTGTTTTAATTTATATTAAAGATTATTCTTAGAAACCATAAAGTTTACGTGTATAAACTTACGAAAACTATACTAATATAGAACAGTTTAACGTATATGCTTAACGACTAATCGAATTAAATCTTATTACTTTTAGATAAAAGTTGAGAGGGAAATTTATTCGGCGTCCTACATTAGTCATTGGTAAAGATAATAATATATCTACCGATTATCACAATAAACAGTTACTGCTATTTTATGTATTTCAACGATCCTCTACTTCTAACAATGTTTTGAATTTACATATTATTTTAAATTATATTTAAATTTTTTATTATTATGTCTCACACATACTAACGATTTGTTTTACTCGTCTTCACACCTATATATAAATATAATATAAATTTTAATTTTATTTATTAATAATTTTACATATATAAGAATACCTCTTTAAGTTATAATTATCACTTTTTGTTTACATCTCCTTTTTAAAAAAGTTTAATTTCCAGACCAAATTTTTACGTCTTAAATATAATTATATTTCCATAATTGTGTAAGATCAGAATCGAAATATTTAAACTTTCTTTGTAAACGAACGGGAATACTGTTTAAGGATAGAAACGCAGCTTTTTAGCTAACTTCATATTTTTTCACCTTTTTTAATGTAATGTTTAAAGCGGAACATCATATTTCTTAAATATTGTTCTGAGATCAATTTTACTGATGTGGAATACCTTGTTCTCGTAGAAGATCGAATAATTATGCGATAATCTTTAATTAGGTAATTATTTTCGTTAAATAAAAAAAGGACAAAATACTAAACTGTATTACGGTTCGCTTGTTCTGATTTATTTGTTTACCTTTTGAAGTCCTATAAAAAATTTAATCTTTTATATTCCCTTTGCGAGAATTTATTTCATGTTCATAAGCAATAGCCATAATTACCGTTCCATCAAATGATAAATCAGGCATTTTTCTTAAAACATTTCTTATATCTTTATGAAGGATCCCATTGATGAATTTTTCGCATAATTCTTCTTGTAACCTACTTTTGTCATCACACATATTATATATTTTCTGTAAATTATTAGCATACTTAGCTATCGGTTCTTGTTCATATTGTTTTCTACAAATAAAACGCTCTCTGTGAAATTGTAATTTACTGATAATAGGATATAAAGTATTATAGTACTTTATTATCTCGCTGTATGAAAGTTCTGAGATGTTAACATGAGGGAATTTCTTCCTCATATGCTCCCTGACATCATTATTAACCATTGTCAGAAATAATTTACCCATTTTATCATCTGGTACCTCGATCTTGTCTGCTATATACTCAAACTTATTTAACCACGTATGAAAATACATCTCTCCCTCTGGTTTGTAAATATTCATCATCGAAGCAACTTGATTTTGATAATAATATATATGTTCAATTTTGTGTAATGAATTCTCGTTGCTCATTATTCTCCAAGCAGAGTACACTTTTTATTACTTATTGCTCGTAAATAATAAACCTCTTAAAAATTAAGTCTTCGCACTTTTGTTTTGCTTTTATCACACAACGCAATATACTTTTCATGAAGTAATTCAGAAGACTTTTTTATTAAGAGAAAATGTATATATTTTATATTATATGTTATATTTTTTACATATAGATAAAGAAAAGATATAGGTGTTGTAATGTTTATAGAAGATTTTTTCAAAAAATTGTTTAGTTAATTAAAATAAACGTTAAAAATTTCAACAAATATCTAAACGGTTAAACGTATGCTTAAAGACTAACTATTTAAATGTTATTTCTACTAGATAGAAGTGGAAAAGGGAAAATTATTTCACCTCCTAACTTAGTCTTGTGTGTAAAGATAATAATAATAAAACTAGCAATGAAAAGAATAAAATGTTCATAGAATATTACAAATTTCAACGTAGAACAGAATCGACAGTTACATTATCCTCATATTACGATGTTATGATTTTCATTTTCTTCGTCCAATCATTAGTAAATACGGACGTTTTTATCTACCGCTTCTGAGAATACAAGTATTTAAATAATAAATACGTTGAGATACGGTATAAGGTACGTTAGATTTAAATCGTACATAAAAGAAATAGTGACCAGTTTCCTAGAAAGGTAACACTGAGCACCCTCGAGGGTAACCGCGTGCTCAAGCCTATGGCAAAAAAGCATTGACCATGGAAACTAACAACATCCCACCTCTTCAAATAGTTAATAACGGCAGCAGTTACATTATTCGAACAAGAGCTAATACCGAAATAGGTCAACCGTCGATGGAAACAAAACAATCCTCTAACCTTGCTCGTACAGAAAAGAGAATAATCAAAATAGAAAATAGAAACTCGTGCATGGAAATTAAATAGATACAGATTCGGAAGATTCCCAAAACTGAATTCCCGCTGAGTCAACCAAATTACAGGGTTTAGAAAAGCGCAAGATAGATGAATTAAAAAACAACAATAACTACTCTTCCGCACTATTACCAACAAAATGGCTTCCAGACATACCCCTTTGCAACTCTTAGCAATCTCATGAAAACAGTAATAGAACAAAAGCCGAAGAAATTAAAATACACCGAGGAGACCTAATAAAAAATTAAACATAACTAAAATAAAGACAATAGCGACGCTATCTTATTGGAGAAACCGTCTACGTGCTATCATTTTTCACTTACATAACAATTTACCAGATTTCTACAGACAAATATTAAAGATGTATTGATTTAATAGAAAGAAAAAAAAATAATTTTATATATTAAAAGAAATCTATGATATCGATATATTGATATTCTCAAAATTTTTGATTAGTATTGTTTTATCTAACAATATTTTGATAAGTTTTAAATGATGACCAGGAGTTCTTTAATCTTCACTCTTAAAAGTTCTAATTAGGGCCTTTTTCTGTATTACTCATAATCAGATCTTACGCGAATGTGGAATTCTATCCTTCCAGTCAGTTTTTCGAAAGGATGTCTGACAAATTAAAAATAGGAATGCCGATTATTTTGATGGTAGGTTCATTGTAAATAAAAAATGTCTCCTTTCACAGAAATGCAATATATTGTTATAAATAAAATACAAAAACAAATATAATTACAACAAGACTAGAACGGTGTTTGATTACTAAACGTTAACTGCTTCCTTAGATCTTATTTCTTTTATTTGATTTATGGCTCGCAATAAGAAACACTATCGTTATTGAATTGTTTACATTTTCGGGCCGATGTTTCATTCTCGCTTGCGTTCAATATTCTCAAACTCTTTGTCGAACACATACTTAAGATATATCTCGCTCGTCTTCATACATATTACAAACATATCATAAATAAATTGTATGCCTACTTTGTACAAAATTTAAAGAGATAACAATATCTTTGTAAGTAACAATTATCATTTTTTATTTTACATTTCATTTTTACAAAAGATTTGTTTTCAAAACAAATTTTCATGTTCTAAATATAAATATATTTTCCTAATTGTTATATAAGATTGAAAAATAAATCTTTGAACTCTTTCGATAACGCGTAAGAGTACTGTTTAATGATAGACACACAACTTTTTTGCTCCCATCATATTTTTGTTACCTTTGTTAATGTAATGTTTATAAGCGGAACAGCTTTATTTCTTGAATATTTCATAGAGAAATTTTACTAATGTGGAATATCTTATGTTCGTAGAAGATCTTACATTAATGTGATATTTTTCGATTAGGTAATTGTTTTCATGAATTGTAGAAGACAAAAAATTGTTCAAAATTACAGTCCGCTTATCCATTTTCATTTGTCTATAGTTTCAGTATCTGTAGTCTTTTAAGCTTTTTTATTCATTTTCCATAAAAATTAATTCATTTAATATGCAATTGCAAATGCTATCATTAGATTGAATAATATGTCAGGATATTATCTATATAAGTTTTTATTTTCTCGTCGTTGATTCCATTACGGAATTGGTCGCGTAATATTTCATCTAAACGATCTTTATAAATGCAATGATATTGTATTTTCCACAAGCTATTAACAAAATGTTCAATGTTTCATTTTCATATTGTTTACGACACATGAAACGATTTCTGTATAAATACATTGAATTTGATATATATAAATAACAAAGATAAAGGTTTACTATCCTTTCGTATGGAAATTTAAGGAAGTTTACACGAGGGTTACACTCTTGGACAGTAGCATGAACATCACTACGCACCATGTCTATGAAGATTTTAACGATTTTATCACCTAATAACTGAAGAATATCTGCTACGTATTCAAATTTGTTTAAACATTCATAAAATTCTTCTCCATTCATTAGATGGAATGTTTTAACCGTTGAATAAGCTGGCTGTAGATAATAAGTTATTTGTTTAGATTTTGTTAATTCAATGGCGCATTCTAACATATTGTCAAGTGAAAAGTTATGAAGTTTTTTTAAAAATGTTTTCATTTCATTGTCGTATATTCAATTAAGAAATTGTTTACATAGAATTTCATTTTTTTCACTTATATGAAAGCACTTCTTCGATAAACTATTCTTAAACTATTTGCATAATTTTTAATCGTTTCTTCTTTATATTGTTTAAGACACAAAATACGAGTTTTGTGTATATCATTATCGTCGGAAAGAACGAAATACAGAAGGTAAAAATTGATTTTCTCCTCGTATGGAATTTGATTTAAGTTGATATAAGGATAAGCTCTTTTTACTGCCGAGTGAACATCATTGTCGATCATATTATTGAAAAATTGCAACATTCTATTGTCTGATACTTTGGTTATATTTGCTACGTATTCAAATTTATGTAACCACTCTTGAAAATTGTCCGTGTTTTTCGAGTTGTAAATTTGAATCGTTGAAAGAGGTGGATTTATATACCGAGCTAGTTCAATATCTTTTGCAATCTGAACGGCCGCTACGTGAGTTAACGGAAAGCGAGTAATGTTTTCTTAATATATTCCTTTGTCCATGTTGTTTAATTCAAAATAGTATTTTGTAGCTAAGTTATTTTCTAATTCAAATCTATAATTGCTATTATTGTACATACCCTGTAAAATATCAGCATATTTTTTTTATTGCTTCTCGTACGAAACGATTTCGATCCTTGAATGGTTTTCTTTGCGAAAGAATTTCCGGAGAATATTTGAAGTAACAAATGTGATGATTTAATATCTCTTCGTACGACAGTTCGGTGAAGTCGATAGCTGGGTATTTATTCTTGACACGCTCGTGGATATTTTCATGCACATTTTCAATGAATAATTTAGCCATTTTATCGTCTGGTACACAAGTTAAATTTGCCAGATACTCAAATTTATTCAACCACCACCAAAATATCTTTTTTTTCATTTTGTTCGTTATAATAAATCATTCAAAGAAATTCATTTAGATAAGAAATTACTTTTTTATTTTCGCGTAAAACGTCCTGGATGTTCATTGCTTTTTTTAAAACTGAAACCGCTTTGTATTTTTTATTATAAGTATATCGTTCTTTTTTGTTTTTTGTTTGTTTTCACCAATAACCTTGATAATACACTTTCTATAAATTAATTCAAAAACTTTTCTTTAAATAATACGTGTACGTTTTAAATTTTCTGTTACTTTTTTCTTTAAGTTTCTGTATAAGTAAAGGATTTGAGTGTTTTGATTTATATTAAAGATTTTTCTTAGAAACCATTAAGATTACGTGTATAAATGTACAAAAATGATTCTAATATCAGAACAGTTTAACGTATGCTTAACGACTAATCAATTTAAATCTTATTGTTCTTATATAGAAGTGGAGAGGGGATTTTATTCGGCGTCCTACATTAGTCTTTGGTAGAGAAATTGATATATCTACTGATTATCACAATAAACAGTTCTTGCCATATTATAAATTTAAACTGGGATCAGAGTAAACAAATACATTATCCTCTACTTCTAACGATGTTATGAATTTACATATTAATTTAAATTTATAATAATGACACATATAAATATTATTATAATATTTAGATAAGTATTAAATAATGACCAGCTCTGTTTTTACATTTTACACTTAAAAATTATAATTTAGGCCTCCTAAATCATAACTTATAATGACCCTCGACACGAATGTATCAATTCCTTCTCTCTAGTTAGATTTCCGAAAAGATATTTGGCGAACAAGACATAGAAACTTCCGATAATTTTGATGGTAGGTTCATTGTTGATAAAAAATGTTATTTTTTTCACAGAAATGCAATATATTTTGATAAATAAAATACAAAAATAATACTAATACAATAAGACGAGTTCGCTGTTTGACTATTAGATGCTAACTGCTATTTTAGAATTTTTCTTCTTTATACACCGTTTATGTTTCGCTGAAAAAAAGTCTATCGTTATTCGATGTTTACATTATTGAGCTGGTTTTCTTCTTTAACTTTCATTTAATACTCTCACACTCTATGTCCCACACATACTAACGATTCTCCGTACTCGTCTCATCACATATCGCATAAATTTCATAAATAAATTATCTGACTATTTAGTAAAAAATTCAAATAAGTAACAATTATAACTTTTTATTTTCATCTCATTTTTACAAAAGTTTAGCGTTCATAACAAACTTGTATGTTTGAAATATGAATAAGACATTTCGTTAATTTTGTAAAAAATCCTAAAGGAGACATTTAGAATTTCTTTAAAACTTGCAGGAATATTGTTTAAGGATAGAAACACAACTTGTCGACTAATTATTTCCTCTTTTAATATAACTTTTTATGGAATCTTCTTTGTTCTTAAATAATTTATGAGTCAGCTTTATTGGTTTTGAATACTTTTTGTGCTCGTAAAGAATATTATAATAATAAGATATTCTTTTACTAGTTATTAATTTTTGTCTACTTTAAAAGTTACAAAATTGCACTAATTTACTCTCCGCTTATTTAGTTTTATTTATTTATTGTTGTAGTATCTGTAATTTTTGTGAACTTTTTTATTTACCTCGCAAAGAAAGTAATTCATTTGTAAATGTAATGGCAAATGCTACCGTATCATTGAATGATAAGGTAGGCATATTACTTAGATAATTTCTTACAATATCGTCGTGGATTCCATTAATAAATTGATCGCATAATTCTTCTTCGAAATTACTTGCATTTATGCATTTGTTATGTATTTTACGTAAACTGTCAGCATATTTTTCTATTGTTTCATTTTCATATTGCACTCGACACGTAAAACGGTATCTATGTAGATCATTTTCATAACAAGGAGCAAAATAACGAAGGTAATAGTCTACGATCTCGTCGTATGAAAGTTGAGAGAAGTTGACCGACACGTAAGACTCCATAACACACTTGTGGACATCACTCTTCACCATTTTATTGAAGAATTGAATCATTTTTGTATTCGGTACCCCGACAAAATCTGCTACAAACTCAAATTTATTCAACCAGTAATAAAATACAACTTCTGTATTTGGATTGTAAATGCGAATCATTTGACGAGCTGGAATTAGGTAATCAGATAAATCATTAGCTGTTGTAAATTGAATAGCCTTCGCTACCGTTTCATCGAACGATAAGTCAGGAGTTTCGTTTAAATAAGTTTTTAAATCTACGTCGCGGATTCCGTCAACAAATCTTCTGCATAATTCTTGATCTTGGTGATATGTATAAATCCAGTTATTGTATATTTTTCGTAAATTATTAGCATACTTTTCTATTGGCTCTAAAAATATTGATTTCGGCTCTTGAAACGTCTTCTGTGTAAATCACTTTCGTAGGAAGGAGCAAAATAACGTAGATAATGTTTTATTATTTCTTCGTATGAAAGTTGAGAGGAGTCGACAGAAACTAATGACTCCTCGACAAAATATGGGTATCATGATCCACCATTTTTTTAAAAAATTCAATCATTTTATCATCTGGTACCTCGATTATATCTGCTATATACTCAAATTCATTTAACCACGTATAAAACAACTTATTATCTTCTAGTGTGAAAATATTCATCATTGAAAGAGCTCGATGTCGATAATAATTAATTTCAACTTCATCGTGTAATAAATTCTGATCGCTCATTTTTTCAATAAGGAAAAGCCTTTTTATTACTTTTTGAACGTAAATAGATAATCTATTAAAGGTTTGTTGTTTCGCTTTTGCCAATAACTGTAATACACTTTTCGTAATGTAATTCAAATTAATTTTCTTTTAGTAACGCGTATACGTTTTATATTTTGTAGGATATTTTTGACTTTTTTATTGAAGTAACCGATCTAAGTGTCTTAGCAGATATTAAAAATGTTTTTAAAAAACTATTAAGTTTTTGAGAATTAAACATGCAATTTTTCAACCGATATCGTAACGGTTTAACGTATACTTAACGACTCATAATTTTATCTTTATTGCTTTTGAATAGGAGTTGTTGGAAGGGGGAGATATGTTCAGCGGGATTACATTTGTTCTTGTATAAATAATAGTATATTTAACAATAAACTCAATAACAGCTCATTTTATATTTTAAATTCGAACGTGGGAAAGATCGAAACCTATATGTTAACCTCTTAACGGTGTCATGATCTTAGAAACCTTTAAAAATTTCTGATATAGACAGTTTAAAAAATCTATTTATATAGTAGCTATTATATAGTTTCTTGATTTGTATTTATTTATCTAAGACTAGGTTTAATTTGAATATTTGCAAATGTAAGATTTAAGTAGCAATTCCTTACATATCGGTTCTTTTATAAATATTGGAAATACATTGTGTTTTTATTTAAAATAAAATATACAGTGACTTACGAAAGTATTTGAAACTTTTGCCATGAAATACTTTATTAATTATAATAAGTATATTATATAACAATTACCGACATATTATTAACATTGGATAGAGGAATGACTCTCCACATTATAAAAGTATAGTTTCAATTAAATCGTAGTATATATTAAGTAGTTATATGATTTATTTATTACAAACATAATGTTTGCTCAAGCCACAAAGTATTTGGACAGATAACTTTGAAACCTTTCATATTTACTAGGATAATAATAATATTATAATAACTTAGTAGTTATATAGCTCTTATTAAATTTTAATATTATGTCGATAAATTTTCTATAATATACTTATAATTATATATGTTATAATCCAAGTAGATAATGCCGGAATTATGAACATTGTCTTAGTATTGCCCTCAATGCCAGGCGTTTTTAGGCAATGCAGAAAACAGAAGAATTTTTACGAACTTTCCCTAGGCATTGTACATGATATTATATAGAATTATTAAATGTTATTTATTATAAATATTATATATTATAAATATTATTATTACGGTATTATATAGAATAGTAAATTCTATTTACGAAATGTTGAAAAGAATACATTATTGGGTAACAGGCATACACACACACACCCACACACATGCACAAACTCCGCCCCTACACATACATACAAAATCGAATATTCAGTGGGTTTATGTGCACAGGTTTTAAAGACTGGTCGTGTCGTTATACTATGTACTATGCCATACTATGTTGTGTGTGTGTGTGTATGTGCTTCTGTGTTTGTGTCTGTTGTCTGATAAGTCTGTTGCCAGATAAGATAACAATTCTTCTATTTTCTACGTTGCCTAAAAACATTAAGCCACAATTGACTTTTAGGCAATTTTCCGGCATTGTAGGCAATGCCTAGGAAAAGCTCACAATCCCGGCAGGTCCCACTTTCTCTATAACATATATATATATAACGTCAACGATATATATTACTAAAATACAGTCAACGGCAATGTCGCACTGAAAGCACTATTTTTCATTCGATCACTAAAGTTAAGCAGTGCTGGGCACGGTTAGTACTCGCTAAAAACAATTAATGCGCTCACGGAAATAGTAATAAAAGCTACTATACAGGACAAAGTCCTAATAAAAAGATGAAGAAAAAGAAGATATATATAAATAAAGTATCGAAGAGTTGTAATGTATATAATATAATAATGTATATGATATAATGTAATGTATATAAATAGTAAATATTTTCTATTACAAATATACAGTTAACGAGAATAAACGTATTGCTCTTATCGACTTACTATTAAAATCTTATTGTCTTCAGATAGGAGTGTGCAATGAGAGAGAAATTTATTCAAAAATTTATTTAGTCCAACATTAGATTTTAGGAAAGATAATAAAATAAAACTGGCAAGAAGCATTATTAACATTTTTCGAATATTGCAAATTCAAACGTAAACATAGTTCACAGTTATATAATCATTATGACGATTTCGTATTTCATGGATTCATATAGACTAACAACTAAAAACCAAAAATACGTCTTACGAAACGAGTCTCCTTCTCTTATGCTTTTACTGTTCTTATTTATGCGTATGCCTAAGTATTATATGTTTAATTTTTCTTTGATGAATTTCAAGTTCCTTCATGGTCCACAAGATTTTCAAATAGCCACGAGATTCAACGAAAAATTAAATAATTTTTGAGTTATTGGAAAAAGTAGAATCATAATGATAAATAAATATATTTCAATTTTTCGTTTGTTTATTTATATTATTCGAGGAATATACAATTAATTCAAGGCTAGAATTTTAAGTTTTTCTTGCCAACGTGATAGATTGAAATTAGTTATAGAATAAGTTTAAGAGGATATATTTCTCATAGCATAATTATATTACTATTTAACAAAATCTTATTCCTTGATAACAAGTCTAGAGAACCTTTTAATTGTACGTACTCAATTTGAGTTCTCACGCATATTATTTATTAAAGGTTTTGATGGTTTTTGTAAACGAATTTTCTAGCGTTCGTTGTGGTATGATATTTTTTTATTATCTTCTACGAAGGGGACGGAACCTTTATGCACAGCCGTGCACTATCTGATACTTGCGCAGCGGTGCATTTTATAAGAAGAAAATTAGGCTTACCGCTTAAACCATACTCGATCACAATCAACGATACGCAAACTCCGATCGACGGATATCTTTGAAAAAAAAATTCCAATCATTGAATAACAGATGTAAACGAATTCTTTCAATTATTGAAAGAGCTGGTTTTAGATAATGACATATGTCATTAGCTTTGTCAAATGAAATAGCCTCTGCTACCGTTTCAGCGAATGTTAAGTGAAGAGTTTTTCTGTTAAAACAATTTGACGTTCGGGCGTTACGAAAAATTTTCTTCGCTGTTTCTATAGTTTCGTTAACATGTTCAAAGCCCTTAAACCTATATTTTTGAAGTTATAATTTTTTTGACGTGTTTGGGAAAATGGTATGGGAGTAATTTTTTTCCGGGCGACATCATGTGTATAATTATGTATTTAACAATTTTTCAAAAAATTATAGTTTTTTAAAATAAATTAATTTTTTTTTATATTTTGGGCAATTTCCAAACGAAAGTATTCTTTACAAAATCTTGCTATAGCTCATAGTTTTTGAGTTACATGCATCTATTGTGCGTGAAGCCAATATCACGTAACCGGCCGTTTAGCAACACTCCGCGTGTAATACCACTGTGGTGTAACCGGACAGCATAGTGTTAAATGAGTTCTTAAATCATCGTCGCGTATTCCATTAACAAATTGTTCCCATAAGTTCCAATTTAAACACAATTTATTAATGAATTTTAAAAGTTGTCGATGTAACAGAATAATGCTACTCTGGTTGAATTTAAAGAGAAGTGCATAGAATTTGGATGTAGTCACTACAGGATCTAAGGCCGAATTGATACAGCGGCTAACAGAATTTGATTCCTCAATGTTTGATTGATTTCACAGAACAGAATATATACTTATTAATAAAAACAGAATATAGACTTATAAACGAAAACAGAGAGAAGTCAGACTTATTATTGAAATTGAATACAGACTTATTACTTAAACTGAACGCAGACCTACTATCGGAAACTGAATACAGATTTATCAAAAAATACAGATTTATTAACTAAAACATACTTACTAAATAAAACTAAGAAATACCAGATTTACAGAAAAATTATGAATGTCGTTTCCTTTCTTCTTGATCTTCTTTATAGGCTTATTTCTACTCCCACTTCTTAGACAAGTTACTTCGTTGCATATCGAATCAGTTTACAGGTTATAAAACTTTGTTCCTTATTGGATAGTTACATTGACATCTACAAGGTTCATTGGTTTAAAGAATAAACAAAGAGCTTATCTTCGGGGAGTAAAATACAGACGACTTTGGGTCGACGAATTTTTATGATTCTGTGCTTTTGGGTAGGAGAACTGATTCTTTGTCGAACATTTATATTTATCAAGAACGATAATCGTTATATTTTATATTTATCAAAACGATTTATCAAGACGAAATCTCCAGGATGTTTATTCATGGTTAGGTTAAGGTTATGTAAGATATACTTTATTTATATTTAATAATTATATTTGATTTATTTAATATTAATGTTTAGTTTGATATAATGAGATGAGATATAAAAAAATATTAAGTATCTATACTCGTCTAAATTAATAATTAATCAACTCGTTGGATTATTTGTTACTTTAAACGTTGTAATTAACGAAGATATCGTTGTACTTAATTCTTCGTTGTCGTCGTCTTTCGTCTTTTTTCACACGCAAACACCCCTCGTACTAAAAATGCAAATCAATTGGTCTTTTTTGTCGCCTACATATATTCATCACCCCCTTCATCGTGTCTCATCATTTCCTTGCATTCTTTTCCGAAACTTCCCGATCAATCCCGATCATAAAAATTCTAGATTCTTCCTGCACCTCCGTATCGGGAATGTTCGAGAGATTTCGGTGTGACCACCCAAAAGGGATAAATCCAAGCAATGTCATCTTACAAATAAAACATGTATTCCCGTCTAGAGAAACGTTCTCTTTCATCCAACAATAAACTCTCACACAATCATACCCATATTATCTCACACATACGACAAATAAAGAATAACATTTTCTTAGTGGTACTTATAAGGAGATCGTTTATCCATATTTCCAGAAATATCAATGCACTCATTACTTTAAATTTTCTCTCACCCTGACAGAATAGAATAAACATAATATACTAAAGACCTTGTCCCATCGAACAAAAGAAAACAGTCGTATAGAAAAGAATTATTGTTGAAGAGATATCTTTCAAAAAAAAAAGATATCACGTGCCATCTGTGAAAGAAAAAATTCACGTAATTTATATCGATAATGAAAAATTTTACCGTATTGATCTATTGTCGATTAGGTACTAAATTCAATTTGAATACTTTGATAGCATTCATTGTCAATTGTTTTAAAGATGCCTACCCACGACGTTTCTTTTCTTTACAATTCTTCTGTGCTTCTTCTGTTCTTCTGTACGATACGACACAAGGTTCTTAGTATATATTGGTGTTATTCTATTCATTATTTTAAAAATATTAACAAGAGACATTCACACAAATGGAAAAATAGAATTTAATGTTCGATTTATTTAATATATAAATCAATACATCGTGTTTTACTAACGTTGTCAACAAGAAAGGCGAGCTATCATACGTGTAACGACAAGCTTGTGTGCATGTATAAGCATTAGCAACAATTTAAATTTGTAAGTAAGTTGCAACACAACATTCATATATTTAATTTTCTTATATTATACTAATGCAATTTTACTTTTTACTTTTTTTAGGTTTCCGAGCATTGATAGAATACAGAATGAATACATAAACCTAACCTTATAATTATATTTACTTTTTTCTTCTTCATATTCGTCGTGGTAAGTTTATCTTCTAAAATTGTTCTAATACAATTAAAATACAGGTAAAATACAAAGACATTATTTTACCTAGTGAATACACCGAAAGTGGTTATCACAGAGTATGTTACAAGGTATTTACAGGTCTTATGAAAAAATATTTCACCTCTCAACCATTAAGTGCTGAAAAACAAAAAGGAAAAAAACAAAGGAGTTGTGTAATTACAAGCAACTCATCTTCAACCTTGTCGTCGATACGAGATTTGAGTTCCGAACTACCCACAATCTTCGTCAACAGAATCTTCATCTCAACTAATTTTACTATCCCAGTCCACAGAAACACAACCTTCGACATCTGAAAATGAATCTGATTTACAGCTTGTACCCTCAGAATCTCCCACGACATCTCAGCCAGCTCCAATTTGTGAATCAATAGGTCTACAATCTGCAACTCTTCAAGATATTTCTGACGTTTTTGAACCAGAAGTTAGTGATAATAATTTTGTAACTCAAGATGTTAATATTTCGACTAATAATATTGCTGGTAAAAATGATAACGAAGTTGTTTGTATATTTTGTAATAAAAAGAAGAAAAAAGTGCGATAAACAATAAAATTTGATTTAATTTAATTCATTGGCTTTACAATTTTGATAGAATTGAAAATATAAACTTCGTAAAAATGAAAAATAATATAAATAAAATTATTAGAGTCTCGATATGATTGAAGTTGTATTAGAACAATTTTACTGAGTACTGTTTTAAATATTTGTTATTCAAACTGTAAAAATTTATTTAATGAAATTTCTTGACTAAGAAAAAAATAAGCTGCACAATTTGAACTTGATAACAGTGGATGCGCAGTGAAGGGCCGCAATAGACCAAGCGCTCTGTCTCACTCGCACTAGTTACTGTATACGTTCCTTGCTCCCCGAACTACTGCTCACTTTGAATGGGTCTAGCAAGATGATAGAACCGTCTAAACTGTCCGGCTATTATGTAAACATAGATTAATAGGCCCCCAAAAAATTATATATAAAATTGAGATTTATAATATAACGTAAGTATAATTATAAATTATAATAGTTTAAGGGTGTCCGGCAGAGGGTTGCAACCATACTAACTGTCTGGCAATGAGCAACGCGAGTTTTGATATTATTATGAATCAAATATAAAAAAATTCAGTTTTATTTTATGATAAATTTGAGATGGAATTTTATACACCTTTGTTACCTGTTACCTGCCAAAGCCACCGCTGCCTCAGCTTCATGGGTGGGGATCATTTTACATGTATTAGGGACACACATAGAAAAATTTTCAGCTTTTATGAAAATCCGAAGGTCTGGCACTCACGGGCTCTTGGACTAGAACGTTCTCGATAATGTGAAATACCGGAAAAGCCTTTGTGCGTGGTTAGGAATGATCGGGAAGTTTCCAGGGGAATGACGAGAAACAACGGGAGACGATGGAGGGGATGTAGGGTATAAGTAGGCGACGGAAAGGACTGGTACTACTATAAAAATATTTTATGTAATTGTTTAAATTAATGTACATTTGTTTTAACGCTCCTGTATAGTGGTGACTCCGTATGATAAAATTTTCATCTAAAAGAATATCACATCGAAATTATTTAATATTCAAAGTACGTTAATAGGTAATGTAATATTTCAACCAGCATATATGTGTTTAAACAAACTGAAATATAAGAAGAGTGTATTAAGGTATTAAAATAATTGCTTATTAATCAATAGAAGTGTCTATTGTTGCTTACAAGTTCAGAGTATACGATCTATGTACCGACCTCTTTGAAATTCGCCGTTAAACTGAGTACTTGTCCTCTATAAAATTACTTTTATTAAAAGTTCTTTATGTGCCCTTCTAAACATTGCGCATGCGTATAAAGGGAATAATGAACTTAATAAATAAAATTCAAGATTATAACGTTCTGATTTCAGCATTTTTATCATTTTTATATAATTATTTTAAAGTTTCTTCGAGGGTAAAATTATCTTGTAATGTAAATAAAGTGCATTAAAATAATTGTTAATTAAACGAAGGAAATGTGTATTGTGGTTTAAAAGCACATAATATATGTCCGATGAACCGTTCTCCTCGAAATTTACCTTCAAACTGGCACGTTGTCATCTATGAAAGTACTTTTATTCAATGTTGTTTATATGACTTTTCATAAAAGTAAATTCTATTTATTACGAATAATACTTTTTGTTATACTTATATGGCCTTCGGAAAGTCAGATAAACAATATTGAATAAAAGAACTTTCATAAAGAATAACGTACCTGTTGCGTATCCTACGCAAACGAGTGAGTAAGTCGAGCGTCGGGACGTGTCGAGACGTGTTGGGACGTGCCGAAGCGCGACGACACCCGCGATAGAGAAGCATCGTAATTCAGCGGTAAAACCAAGGAACGCCAAGATCCCTTTGTAAGGGCTCCTTCGTTCTTCTAGCGCGCGTTCTCCCATCACATCTATTAGGCCTATCATATGCATCGACAGCTACGGTATTTATTTTGTCAGCAATTAGTCCGTGCATTGCATCGCCTTTTCCTATAAAGCCTGCGATTTTCTCAATCTTCGTTCTATTTTACCGTGAGACCTGCCAGAGATTACATTAAAAAGAACTCTTGCGCAACGATTACATCATCGAAATACTACTAGCGACAAAGGAAAAAGGCAGTCTTACACGTAGTCAGAATTTATTCCGCTTTTTGCATACGCATCTCTTCTTTGCCGATAGGCAAACTAGCTGCAAGGCATTCGTCGTCGTTGTAAGGATTCATCGTGTATATAATTCAACTAGAAATTTTTTGTCGCAAAGCTTTTCCCTGACGAGCAAAATAAAGTGTTCTCTTTAGTACTGGCTGGGCTCAAAAATATAACTAATTTATTTATACTATTCTTATTCCCAACAAATATACAACTCTCGATATTCACACGTGACGGCATTTTCTAATGATAATAAAAAACACTGAAGTCGTTAAAAACACGTCAGTCGTTCAACTGTACCAGTTTAACCGTGGATTTCGAAGAGGACGGTACTTAGATCATATACTTCGAGCTTTTAGACAACAATCGAAGTTTCTTTGGATTGATTAACAATTATTTTAATACTCTAAAGCACTCTACTTATATTACAGGAAAATTTTTTCCTCGAAGTTATCACTGCGCAGGATCATTAAAATAATTATATAAAAAAGAAAAAAAATACTAAAATTAGAACGTTATAATCTTAAATTTTATTTATTAGGTGCATTATTCCTTTGATACACATGTGCAATGTTAGGAAAGTGATATAAACCACCTTACTAAATGTACTTTTATAGAGGATATCATGCTAGTCTAACGAGGAATTTTGAAGAGAACGGTGAACCGAACGTATACACATACATAGTATTTACATACATAATTATTTAAAGTATATCGGATACAGTATTGTTCTTTATTAATATTTTTGATTGTTTAAATATCCTAACCTAGTTATTCATTTAAATTCGAAATTATTTTATATTCAAAGTTTATTAATGAGTATGGATTAAACAAATGTACTATTGTTTAAACATTAGTTGAGTATACTCCACGTACATTACATCGTGTTTAAACAATTCAAATATAATTAATTAAAGCTTACTTGTACGGAGTAGAAAACTTCAATGATAACTTGTCTCGATCTATCCAAATCTAATTGTAAACTATAAAACGCGAGTACTGCTGCGTTAAATTCAATCTAAATTTATTTACACGTTTAACTATTACTCATTTTTTTCGGTCATTTTAATACATTGTTCTTTTTAAATAATCAAATAAAATGTTTAAATTGTAGATCAACTAATTTGCTAACAGAAAAAATGTCTTTGGTGAGAATTCCTATCATATTTGTATTCATAAATCGCAGTTATAGCTTTCGTTAGAAAATACACTTGTTTCTGGTATAAAAGAAAGAGGTGAATTGACACAACGAATATGAAGAAGATAAAAAATGAAACATAATTATAAGATTAGGTTTTCTATTAATGCTGTATTTCCCCAATGCTCGGAAACCTAAAAAAGTAAAAAGTAACATTGCATTAGTATAATATAAAGATTTTCTTTATAAATAAATATATAGATTTTCTTTATAAATAAATATAAAGATTTTCTTTATAAATATATGAATGTTGAGTTGCAAATTACCAGAAAATACAAATTGTTGTTAATGTTTTATACACGACCATAAGCTTGTCGTCACACGTATAATAATTCATCTTTTTTCTTGACAACGTTAGTCAAATACGATGTTGATCATGTGATCAACATATCATTTATAATCATCAGTCAAATTAATTAATCAAATACGAATTTAATATAGAAGTTAATGACCGAGTTTGACAGTCTTCAATAGAGAAGCTAATATTTCTAAAAAAAATTATTAATTTTTTTAAATACTTGGAATATTGATATTGTTATTATTTATAATAATTACGAAGATTTATTTCTGAGCTGTGTTTTCCGCAAATGCAGCCGTAGTTATCTTATCAGATGTGGGTAATTAATACTGCCGGGTAAATTGCGTGTAATAGTGGCCCTAGTACAATGGGTTGTGGGACACCGAAAAAGATTGGTAGGGATGTGGTTAATTGGTTTAGGTACCTGAGTAAAGAGTTTTATGTCACCATAGTGAGATTAAAGGATCATGTAGAAAGAACAAAGCAGCGTTTTTATGAATTTATAGAATAGTCCAGTTTTTTATACTTTATCGAATGCTTGTCTAAGGTCCAGAAATTCTTCTGAACAGAATTTATTTTGTGCAAGATTTTATGATATATGAAGAGTTACATGATAAATTTGCTGAATTGTGGAATATTACTTCTGAGACTCTCACTGATTCTCAGGGATTGCTGGGGTATTTAGTGCTTCTTAAGAGACAATTAATTAGCATTTTTTCAATGATTTTAGATAATGTTGATAAAAGACTAATTAGAAAAAATGACGTACTATCATGTGCTAACTCATAAACAATCTTTATGTAAAAATCATGAGTAAATTGTATATTTTTATAGTAAAAAATTTAAATAAATAACAATAATGTTTCTAATAACAGTTATCACCTACTTTTTCGTCTCATTGATAAAAATATTTATTGTAAAAAAAAAATTTTTATACCTTAAGTATTGTGGGATCTGGGCTTTTATTATTAATGAAATGAAAGTTCCCAACTGTTAACGAACAAATGTGAAACGATTATTATTAATTAATTATAACTACTGACTTATGTTTCGCTTTTCTTTTTTTCTCACAATCTCACAATACTACTCGATACTACAAACTACTCGCTGTACTCACTCGACAAGAACGTTTGATTCTTTCTCTCTAGTTAGTTTTTTAAAAGGATAACTGAAGAACAAAAATAGGAATACTGATTATATTTTAAAAGTTTCGTTAAATAAAGAACCTATTGTAATGAAAATTTAATATAGTCTTAAAAATATAAAATAATGTATTAGTATTGCTAATACAGTAAGATGAGTTGGCTTTTTGACTACTAAACGCAAACTGCTTTACTGTGAGAAAGTCCATCATTATTCGATATTTACATTATTGACCCGATTTTCCACTCTAGCTAGTATTCAATACTCTCACACTTTATATCCCACTCTTACTAACGATTTGTCTTACTCGTAACCAAACACATACAGACATATCATATAAATTGTATTTTAATTAAGTAAAGATTTTATTTATATAAATATATCTTTCTAAATAACTATTAACACTTTCTGTTTATATATTTTATTTTTACAAAAGTTGACTATTCATAAAAAATTATAATGTCTTACAAATAAATACAAAAGAATAGTAGTCTAAATAAATAGTCTAAATAGTATAAATAGTCCAAAAAGAAATATTTAAAATTTTTTGATAACGTGTTGGGATATTGTTTAAGGATACAAACAGCTTTTTTGGTCAATTTATATTTTATTCACCTTTGTTAATGTAATGTTTAAAAGCGGAACTGCTTTTTTCTTGAATAATTCATAGAGTAATTTTATTTATGTTGAATATTTTGTGTTCCTAGAAGATCTTATATTAATGTGATATTTTTGATTAGGTAATTATTTTTATGAATAGTAGAAAACAAAAAATTGCCCAAAATTTCACTTATAAAGGTTAACTTATACTTTTTTGTTTGTCTATTTTTTAATATCTTCAGTATTTTAAGCATTCTTATGCATTTCGCATGAAAAATAATTCTTTTGAATATTCAATTGCAATTCCTACCATTACAGCGAATGATAAGTCAGGATATTTATCTATATAAGTTTTTATATTCTTGTCGTAGATTCCACTACGGAATTGGTAGCATAATGTTCTAAATGAGCGATTTTCATACTTACAATAAGAATGTATTTTCCACAAACAATTAGCAAAACGTCTTATTGTTTCATTTTCATATTGTTTACGACACATGAAACGTTGTCTGTGTGCATGCAATTCATTTTGATCAATTGATTCAGTTGTATCATATAAACAACGAAGGTAATAGTTTACAAAATGTATGTATGGAAGCTCAGACAAGTTGACACTAGGGTCACATTCTTGGACTTTAACATGAACATCATTATGCACCATGTTTTTGAAGAATTTCAGTGCTTCATTGTCTGGTAAGGTTAGAAGCATTGCTATAAATTCAAATTTATTGAACCACTCATAAAAAGTACCTTCCGTTATTTGATTGTAAGTTCTCGTCAATGAAACAGCTGGTTTTAGATAAGTAATTATATTTTTAAAGCTTCTTAATGCATCTGCGAATTCTACAATTTCTTTGAATGAAAAACCATGAAGACTTCTTAAAATAGTTCTTATTTCTTTGTCATTGATTCCATTAAGAAATTGTTCGAATAATATTTCATTTAGTCGACTTGTATTTGAGCACTTTTCGGATAATTTTAGTAAACTATTAGCATAATCTTTCATCGTTTCATATTGATATTGTTTACGACAAAGAAGACGGGTTTTATGTAAATCACTATCATCTGAAGGAGCAAAATACTTAAGGAAAAAGTTTCTTGTCTCCTCATATGAAAGTTCAGGCCGTGTAGAAAAAGGATAGGCCGATCTTATGCTTAAATGGGCATAGTTGTCGATCATATTATTGAAAATATCCTTCATTCTATCGTCCGGTACTTTGATTATATTTGCTACATATTCAAATTTATTTAACCACTCTTGAAAATTGCCTGTATTTTTTGAGTTGTAAATTTGAATCATTGAAAGAGCTGGATTTATATAACGAGCGAGATCAATATCTTTTGAAAATTTATAGGACGCTGATTTACGTAATCTTATGTCAGGGATTTCTACTAAATATTTTGTTATTTTCAATTCTTTAAAATGATGATAGTATTTTTTAGCTATATGTATTTCGAGAAGATTTCCATAAACACCATTATGGTACAAATTTTGTAAATAGGTAGCATATTTTTCTATCGCTTCTCGCTCGCAATAGTTTCGATCTCGGAAAGTTTTTCTATTTGAAAGAATTTCAGAATAATAATTAAAGTAACAAATGTAATGATTTTTTATCTCTTCGTAAGACAGTTCGGTGAAGTCGATAGCTGGGTATTTATTCTTGACACGCTCGTGGATATTTTTATGCACCATTTCAATGAATAATTTAGTCATTTCATCGTCTGGTACCTTAGTTATATTAGCTATATACTCAAATTTATTCAACCACCACCAAAAAATCTTTTTTTCATTTTCTTCGTTATAATAAATCATTCGAGGAAAATCATTTAGATAAGAAATTACTTCTGCATTGTCGCGTAAAAAATCATCGGCGTCCATTTTTTTTTTTTTAACTGGAAACGCTTTGTATTTTTTATTTTACGTATATCGATAATATTATAAATATTAATTTTTTGATTTTTTTGTTTTCACCAATAACCTTGATAATACACTTTCCATAAAATAATTCGAAACACTTTCCTTTTAAGAACACGTGTACGTTTTGTATTTTCTGTTACTTTTTTCTTTACGTTTACGTATAAGTAAAGGATTTTTGTGTTTTAATTTATATTAAAGATTATTCTTAGAAACCATAAAGTTTACGTGTGTAAACTTACGAAAACTATACTAATATTAGAACAGTTTAACGTATATGCTTAACGACTAATCGAATTAAATCTTATTACTTTTAGATAAAAGTTGAGAGGGAAATTTATTCGGCGTCCTACATTAGTCATTGGTAAAGATAATAATATATCTACCGATTATCAAAATAAACAGTTACTGCTATTCTATAAATTTCAACGGGGATAAGAGAAAACAGGTACATTATCCTCTACTTTGAACGATGTTTTGAATGTACATATTAATTTAAATTTATATTATTGACACATAAATATTCTCATAATATTTTGATTAGAGTTAAATAATGACTAGCTCTATTTTATTTTTTACACATAAAAGTTATAATTTAAGCCTCCTAAAATAACACTTATAATTATTCCTTTCATGAATGTTTAATTCCTTCTCTTTAGTTAATTTTTTGAAAATATATGCGACAAACAAAATATGGAAATTCTGATAATGTTTGTGATAGTTTCGTTAAATAAAGGAACCTATTGTAACGAAAAGTTAATATAGTCTTAAAAATATAAAATAATGTATTAGAGTATTGCTAATACAGTAAGACGAGTTGGCTTTTTGACTACTAAACGCAAAATGCTTTATTGTGAGAAAGTCTATCATTATTCGAAATTTTCATTATTGAGCCGGTTTATTGAGCATCTGGCTTGCATTTAGTATTAAAAATCTTTGTCTCACACATACTAACGACTTGTCTTACTCGTCGTCAAACACATAAAAACATATCATATAAATTGTATTTTAATTAAGTAAAAATTTTAAATATATATATATATATCTTTCTAAATGTTTATTATTACTTCCAGATTATTTATTTTATATTTACAAAAGTTTAATTTCAAGAACAAATTTTTATGACTTATATATAAATATATTTCTATAATTTTGTAAAATCTATAAAGAAACATTTAAAATTTTTCGATAACCTGCTTGAATGTTTTTTAACGATAAAAACAGCTTTTTTGCTCCAATTAAAAAATTTTACACCTTTGTTATTGTAATGTTTAAAAGCGGAATAGATTTTTTTTGAATATTTCATAGAGTTATTTTAATAATGTGGAATATTTTGTGTTCCTGGAAGATCTTATATTAATGTGATATTTTTCGATGTGGTACATATTTTTATGAATTGTAAGAGACAAAAAATTGCCCAGAATTTCGGTTAACTTGTAATTTTTTATGTGTCTATTGTTTTTGTATTTGTAGTCTTTCAAGCTTATTTATTCATTTTCCATAAAAAATAATTCATTTGAGTATGAAATTGCTATTCCTACCATTACATCGAATGATAAGTCAGGATATTTATCTATATAAGTTTTTATATTCTTGTCGTAGATTCCACTACGGAATTGGTAGCGTAATCTTTCATCTAAGTGATCTCGATACTTACAATCAGAAATTATTACCAACAAACTATTAGCAAAACGTCCGACTGTTTCATTTTCATATTGTTTACGACACATGAAACGTTGTCTGTGTGCATGCAATTCATTTTGATCATTTGATTCAGTTTTTTTATATAAACGACGAAGGTAATAGCTTACAAACTGTATGTATGGAAGCTTAGACAAGTTGACACTAGGGTCACGTTCTCGGACTTTAACATGAACATCATTATGCACCATGTTTTTGAAGAATTTAAGTGCTTTATTGTCTGGTAAGGTTAGAAGCATTGCTATATATTCAAATGTATTGAACCACTCATAAAAAGTACCTTCCGTTATTTTATTGTAAGTTCTCATCAATGAAACAGCTGGTTTTAGACAAGTAATTTTATTTTTAAATTTACTTAATGCATCTGCGAATTCTAAAATTTCTTGGTATGAAAAACCATGAAGACTTCTTAAAATAGTTCTTATTTCTTTGTCATAGATTCCATTAAGAAATTGTTCGAATAATATTTCATTTAGTGGACTTGTGTTTGAGCACTTTACGGATAAGTTTAGTAAACTATTAGCATAACCTTTATTTGTTTCTTGTTGATATTGTTTACGACAAAGAAAACGGATTTTATGTAAATCACTATCATCTGAAGGAGCAAAATACTTAAGGAAAAAGTTAATTGTCTCCTCATATGAAAGTTCAGATAAATTAAAAAAAGGATAGGCCGTTTTTATGCTTAAATGGACATCATTGTCGACCATATTATTGAAAAAATCCTTCATTCTATCATCTGGTATTTTGATTATATTTGCTACATATTCAAATTTATTCAACCACTCTTGAAAATTGCCTGTATTTTTTGAGTTGTAAATTTGAATCATTGAAAGAGCTGGATTTATATAACGAGCAAGTTCAATATTTTTTGCAAACTTCATGCCCGCTTTGTAACGTAACGAAACGGCAGGAATTTCTTCTAAATATTTTGTTAATTTTATGTCGTAGAATTTATGAACGTATTGTCTAGTTATATTATGTTCTAGTTTATTTCTGTAACGACAATTATAGTACATATTTTGTAAATAGGTAGCATATTTTTCTATCACTTCTAGCTCGTAATAGTTTCGATCTCGGAAAGTTTTTCTATTTGAAAGAATTTCAGAAGAATAATTAAAGTAACAAATGTAATGATTTTTTATCTCTTCGTAAGACAGTTCGGTGAAGTCGATAGCTGGGTATTTATTCTTGACACGCTCGTGAATATTTTCATGCACCATTTCAATGAATAATTTAGCCATTTCATCGTCTGGTACCTTAGTTATATTAGCTATATACTCAAATTTATTCAACCACCACCAAAAAATCTTTTTTTCATTTTCTTCGTTATAATTAATCATTCGAAGAAATTCATTTAAATAAGAAACTAAATTACTATCTTCGCACAAATGATGCTCGATGTTCATTTTATTTTTTTTAAAGCAGATAACGCTTAGTATTTTTTATTACACGTATATCGATAGTAATATAATTATATTTTATTTTATTTATTTTTGCTATCACCAATAACCTTGATAATACACTTTCCAAAAAATAATTCGAAACACTTTTCTTTTAAGAACACGTGTACCTTTTGTATTTTCTGTTACTTTTTTCTTTACGCTTACGTATAAGTAAAGGATTTTTGTGTTTTAATTTATTTTAAAGATTATTCTTAGAAACCATAAAGTTTACGTTTATAAGCTTCCGAAAATTATACTAATATTAGAACAGTTTAACGTATATGCTTAACGAATGATAGATTTAAATCTTATTGTTTTTAGATAAATGTGGGGAGGGGAATTTTTTCGGCGTCCTACATTAGTCATTGGTAAAGATAATAATATATCTACCGATTATAAAAATAAACAGTTACTGCTATTCTATAAATTCCAACGGGGATAAGAGAAAACAGGTACATTATCCACTACTTCGAACGATGTTTTGAATGTACATATTAATTTAAATTTATAATATTGACACATAAATATTCTCATAATATTTTGATTAGAGTTAAATAATGACTAGCTTCATTTAAATTTTTTACACATAAAAATTATAATTTAAGCCTCTTAAAATAACACTTATAATTATTCCTCTCATGAATGTTTAATTCCTTCTCTTTAGTTAATTTTTTGAAAATATATGCGACGAACAAAATATGGAAATTCTGATAATGTTTGTGATAGTTTCGTTCAATAAAGGAACCTATTTTAACGAAAATTTAATATATTCTTAAAAATATAAAATAATGTATTAGAGTGTTACTAATACAGTAGGACGTATTGGCTTTTTGACTACTAAACGCAAACTGCTTTATTGTGAGAAAGTCTATCATTATTCGATATTTTCATTATTGAGCCGGTTTATTGAGTACTCTGGCTTGCATTCAGTATTTAAAATCATTGTCTCACACATACTAACGATTTGTCTTACTCGTCGTCAAACACATAAAAACATATCATATAAATTGTATTTTAATTAAGTAAAAATTTTAATTGTATATATATATATCTTTCTACATATTTATTATCACTTTCTGTTTATTTATTTTATATTTACAAAAGTTTAATGTCAAGAACAAATTTTTATGACTTACATATAAATATATTTCGATAATTTTGTAAAATCTAAAAAGAAACATTTAAAATTTTTCGATAACCTGCTCGAATGTTGTCTAACGATAAAAACAGCTTTTTTGCTCCGTTTAATAATATTTACACCTTTGTTATTGTAATGTTTAAAAGCGGAATAGATTTTTTCTTGAATATTTCATAGAGTTATTTTATTAATGTGAAATATTTTGTGTTCCTAGAAGATCTTATATTAATGTGATATTTTTCGATGAGGTACATATTTTTATGAATTGTAGGAGACAAAAAATTTCCCAGAATTTAGGTTAATGACTTTTAACTAAGTCAGGAATTTACATATTATTTTAAATTTATAATATTGACACATATAAATATTCTTATAATAGTTTGATAACTATTAAATAATGACCAGCTCTGTTTTGACATTTTACACTTAAAAATTATAATTTAGGCCTCCTACATCATAACTTATAATGACCCTCGACACGAATGTATCAATTCCTTCTCTCTAGTTAGATTTCCGGAAAGATATTTGGCGAACAAGACATAGAAACTTCCGATAATTTTGATGGTAGATTCATTGTTGATAAAAAATGTTATTTTTTTCACAGAAATGCAATATATTTTGATAACTAAAATACAAAAATAATACTAATACAATAAGACGAGTTCGCTGTTTGACTATTAGACGCTAACTGCCATTTTAGAATTTTTCTTCTTTATACACCGTTTATGTTTCGCTGAAAAAAAGTCTATCGTTATTCGATGTTTACGTTATTGAGCTGGTTTTCTTCTCTAACTTTCATTTAATACTCTCACACTCTATGTCCCACACATACTAACGATTCACCGTACTCGTCTCATCTCATATCGCATAAATTTCATAAATAAATTATCTGACAATTTAGTAAAAAATTCAAATAAGTAACAATTATAACTTTTTATTTTCATCTCATTTTTACAAAAGTTTAGCGTTCATAACAAACTTTTATGTTTGAAATATGAATAATACATTTCGTTAATTTTGTAAAAAATCCTAAAGGAGACATTTAGAATTTCTTTAAAACTTGCAGGAATATTGTTTAAGGATAGAAACACAACTTGTCGACTAATTATTTCCTCTTTTAATATAACTTTTTATGGAAACTTCTTTGTTCTTAAATAATTTATGAGTCAGCTTTATTGGTTTTGAATACTTTTTGTGCTCGTAAAGAATATTATAATTATAAGATATTCTTTTATTAGTTATTAATTTTTGTCTACTTTAAAAGTTACAAAATTGCACTAATTTACTCTCCGCTTATTTAGTTTAATTTATTTATTGTTGTAGTATCTGTAATTTTTGTGAACTTTTTTATTTACCTCGCAAAGAAAGTAATTCATTTGTAAATGTAATGGCAAATGCTACCGTATCATTGAATGATAAGGTAGGCATATTACTTAGATAATTTCTTACAATATCGTCGTGGATTCCATTAATAAATTGATCGCATAATTCTTCTTCGAAATTACTTGCATTTATGCATTTGTTATGTATTTTACGTAAACTGTCAGCATATTTTTCTATTGTTTCATTTTCATATTGCACTCGACACGTAAAACGGTATCTATGTAGATCATTTTCATAACAAGGAGCAAAATAACGAAGGTAATAGTCTACGATCTCGTCGTATGAAAGTTGAGAGAAGTTGACCGACACGTAAGACTCCATAACACACTTGTGGACATCACTCTTCACCATTTTATTGAAGAATTGAATCATTTTTGTATTCGGTACCCCGACAAAATCTGCTACAAACTCAAATTTATTCAACCAGTAATAAAATACAACTTCTGTATTTGGATTGTAAATGCGAATCATTTGACGAGCTGGAATTAGGTAATCAGATAAATCATTAGCTGTTGTAAATTGAATAGCCTTCGCTACCGTTTCATCGAACGATAAGTCAGGAGTTTCGTTTAAATAAGTTTTTAAATCTACGTCGCGGATTCCGTCAACAAATCTTCTGCATAATTCTTGATCTTGGTGATATGTATAATTACAGTTATTGTATATTTTTCGTAAACTATTAGCATATTTTTCTATAGGCTCTTGTAAATATTGATTTCGACACTTATAACGTCTTCTATGTACATTACTTTCGTAAGAAGGAGCAAAATAACGAAGATAATGGTCTATTAATTCTTCGTACGAAAGTGTAGAAAAGTTGACAGAATGGTTAGCCCTCTTGACACTCTTATGGACATCATCATCCACCATTTTATTAAAGAATCTAACCATTTTTACATCTGGTATTCCAAGAATATCTGCTATATGCTCAAATTTATTTAACCATTTATAAAACGCAGGTTTATATTTTGGATTGTAAACATGAATCATAGCACAAGCTTTATTTAGATAATGAGTTACATCATTAACTCTTGCATATTCAATGGCCTTTGCTACCGTTTCATCAAATGATAAGTTAGAAAAATTGTTTAAATAAGTTCTTATTTCATCGTCGCGGATTCCATTAAGAAATTGTCCGCCTAATTCTTCTTCCTGAGATGTACCATCGCACTTATTATATATTTTTCGTAAATTATTAGCATACTTTTCTATTGGCTCTAATAAATATTGATTTCGGCTCTTGAAACGTCTTCTGTGTAAATCACTTTCGTAGGAAGGAGCAAAATAACGTAGATAATGTTTTATTATTTCTTCGTATGGAAGTTGAGAGAAGTCGACAGAAAGTAATGATTCCTCGACAAATATATAGGTATCATGATCCACCATTTTTTTGAAAAATTCAATCATTTTATTATCTGGTACCTCGATTATATCTGCTATATACTCAAATTCATTTAACCACGTATAAAACAACTTATTATCTTCTAGTGTGAAAATATTCATCATTGAAAGAGCTCGATGTCGATAATAATTAATTTCAACTTCATCGTGTAATAAATTCTGATCGCTCATTGTTTTCAATAAGGAAAAGCCTTTTTATTACTTTTTGAACGTAAATAGATAATCTATTAAAGGTTTGTTGTTTCGCTTTTGCCAATAACTGTAATACACTTTTCGTAATGTAATTCAAATTAATTTTCTTTTAGTAACGCGTATACGTTTTATATTTTGTAGGATATTTTTGACTTTTTTATTGAAGTAACCGATCTTAGTGTCTTAGCGGATATTAAAAATGTTTTTAAAAAACTATTAAGTTTTTAAGAATTAAACATGCAATTTTTCAACCGATATCGTAACGGTTTAACGTATACTTAACGACTCACAATTTTATCTTTATTGCTTTTGAATAGGAGTTGTTGGAAGGGGGGATATGTTCAGCGGGATTACATTTGTCCTTGTATAAATAATAGTATATTTAACAATAAACTCAATTAACAGCTCATTTTATATTTTAAATTCGAACGTGGGAAAGATCGAAACCTATATGTTAACCTCTTAACGGTGTCATGATCTTAGAAACCTTAAAAATTTTGATATGGACAGTTTAAAAAATCAATTTATATAGTAGCTATTATATAGTTTCTTGATTTGTATTTATTTATTTAAGACTAGGTTTAATTTGAATATTTGCAATTGTAAGATCTAAGTAACAATTCCTTACATATCGGTTCTTTTATAAATATTGGAAATACATTGTGTTTTTATTTAAAATAAAATATACAGTGACTTACGAAAGTATTTGAAACTTTTGCCATGAAATACTTTATTAATTATAATAAGTATATTATAACAATTACCGACATATTATTAACATTGGATAGAGGAATGACTCTCCAAATTATAAAAGTATAGTTTCAATTAAATCGTATATATTAAGTAGTTATGATTTATTTATTACAAACATAATGTTTGCTCAAGCCACAAAAGTATTTGGACAGATAACTTTGAAACCTTCAATATATTTACTAGGATAATAATAATATTATAATAATTTAGTAGTTATATAGCTCTTATTAAATTTTAATATTATGTCGATAAATGTTCTATAATATACTTATAATTATATATGTTATAGTCCAAGTAGATAATGCCGGAATTATGAACATTGTCTTGGTATTGCCCTCAATGCCAGGCGTTTTTAGGAAATGCAGAAAACAGAAGAATTTTTACGAACTTTCCCTAGGCATTGTACATGATATTATATAGAATTATTAAATGTTATTTATTATAAATATTATACATTATAAATATTATTATTACGTATTATATAGAATAGTAAATTTTATTTACGAAATGTTGAAAAGAATACATTATTGGGTAACAGGCATACACACACACACACACACACATACACACACTCCGCCCCTACACATACATACAAAATCGAATATTCAGTGGGTTTATGTGCACAGGTTTTAAAGACTGGTCGTGTCGTTATACTATGTACTATGCCATACTATGTTGTGTGTGTGTGTGTGTATGTGCTTCTGTGTTTGTGTCTGTTGTCTGATAAGTCTGTTGCCAGATAAGATAACAATTCTTCTATTTTCTACGTTGCCTAAAAACATTAAGCCACAATTGACTTTTAGGCAATTTTCCGGCATTGTAGGCAATGCCTAGGAAAAGCTCACAATCCCGGCAGGTCCCACTTTCTCTATAACATATATATATATAACGTCAACGATATATATTACTAAAATACAGTCAACGGCAATGTCGCACTGAAAGCACTATTTTTCATTCGATCACTAAAGTCAAGCAGTGCTGGGCACGGTTAGTACTCGCTAAAAACAATTAATGCGCTCACGGAAATAGTAATAAAAGCTACTATACAGGACAAAGTCCTAATAAAAAGAAGAAGAAAAAGAAGATATATATAAATAAAGTATCGAAGTGTTGTAATGTATATAATATATAATAATGTATATGATATAATGTAATGTATATAAATAGTAAATATTTTCTATTACAAATATACAGTTAAAGAGAATAAACGTATTGCTCTTATCGACTTACTATTAAAATCTTATTGTCTTCAGATAGGAGTGTGCATGGAGAGAGGAATTTATTCAAAAATTTATTTAGTCCAACATTAGTCTTTAGGAAAGATAATAAAATAAAACTGGCAAGAAGCATTATTAACATTTTTCGAATATTGCAAATTCAAACGTAAACATAGTTCACAGTTATATAATCGTTATCACGATTTCGTATTTCATGGATTCATATAGACTAACAACTAAAAATCAAAAATACGTCTTACGAAACGAGTCTCCTTCTCTTATGCTTTTACTGTTCTTATTTATGCGTATGCCTAAGTATTATATGTTTAATTTTTCTTTGATGAATTTCAAGTTTCTTCATGGTCCACAAGATTTTCAAATAGCCACGAGATTCAACGAAAAATTAAATAATTTTTGAGTTATTGGAAAAAGTAGAATCATAATGATAAATAAATATATTTCAATTTTTCGTTTGTTTATTTATATTATTCGAGGAATATACAATTAATTCAAGGCTAGAATTTTAAGTTTTTCTTGCCAACGTGATAGATTGAAATTAGTTATAGAATAAGTTTAAGAGGATATATTTCTCATAGCATAATTATATTACTATTTAACAAAATCTTATTCCTTGATAACAAGTCTAGAGAACCTTTTAATTGTACGTACTCAATTTGAGTTCTCACGCATATTATTTATTAAAGGTTTTGATGGTTTTTGTAAACGAATTTTCTAGCGTTAGTTGTGGTATGATATTTTTTTATTATCTTCTACGAAGGGGACGAAACCTTTATGCACAACCGTGCACTATCTGATACTTGCGCAGCGGTGCATTTTATAAGAAGAAAATTAGGCTTACCGCTTAAACCATACTCGATCACAATCAACGATACGCAAACTCCGATCGACGGATATCTTTGAAAAAAAAATTCCAATCATTGAATAACAGATGTAAACGAATTCTTTCAATTATTGAAAGAGCTGGTTTTAGATAATGACATATGTCATTAGCTTTGTCAAATGAAATAGCCTCTGCTACCGTTTCAGCGAATGTTAAGTGAAGAGTTTTTCTGTTAAAACAATTTGACGTTCGGGCGTTACGAAAAATTTTCTTCGCTGTTTCTATAGTTTCGTTAACATGTTCAAAGCCCCTAAACCTATATTTTTGAAGTTATAATTTTTTTGACGTGTTTGGGAAAATGTTATGGGAGTGATTTTTTTCCGGGCGACATCATGTGTATAATTATGTATTTAACAATTTTTCAAAAAATTATAGTTTTTTAGAATAAATTAATTTTTTTTTATATTCTGAGCAATTTCTAAATGAAAGTATTCTTTACAAAATCTTGCTATAGCTCATAGTTTTTGAGTTACATGCATCCATTGTGCGTGAAGTTAATATCACGTAACCGGCCGTTTAGCAACACTCCGCGTTTAATACCACTGTGGTGTAACCGGACAGCATAGTGTTAAATGAGTTCTTAAATCATCGTCGCGTATTCCATTAACAAATTGTTCCCATAAGTTCCAATTTAAACACAATTTATTAATGAATTTTAAAAGTTGTCGATGTAACAGAATAATGCTACTCTGGTTGAATTTAAAGAGAAGTGCATAGAATTTGGATGTAGTCACTACAGGATCTAAGGCCGAATTGATACAGCGGCTAACAGAATTTGATTCCTCAATGTTTGATTGATTTCACAGAACAGAATATATACTTATTAATAAAAACAGAATATAGACTTATAAACGAAAACAGAAGTCAGACTTATTATTGAAATTGAATACGGACTTATTACTTAAACTGAACGCAGACCTACTATCGGAAACTGAATACAGATTTATCAACAAATACAGATTTATTAACTAAAACATACTTACTAAATAAAACTAAGAAATACCAGATTTACAGAAAAATTATGAATGTCGTTTCCCTTCTTCTTGATCTTCTTTATAGGCTTATTTCTACTTCCACTTCTTAGACAAGTTACTTCGTTGCATATCGAATCAGATTACAGGTTATAAAACTTTGTTCCTTATTGGATAGTTACATTGACATCTACAAGTTTCATTGGTTTAAAGAATAAACAAAGAACTTATCTTCGGGGAGTAAAATACAGACGACTTTGGGTCGACGAATTTTTATGATTCTGTGCTTTTGGGTAGGAGAACTGATTCTTTGTCGAACATTTATATTTATCAAGAACGATAATCGTTATATTTTATATTTATCAAAACGATTTATCAAGACGAAATCTCCAGGATGTTTATTTATGGTTAGGTTAAGGTTATGTAAGATATACTTTATTTATATTTAATAATTCTATTTTATTTATTTAATATTAAGGTTTAGTTTGATATGATGAGATGAGATATAAAAAAATATTAAGTATCTATACTCGTCTAAATCAATAATTAATCAACTCGTTGGATTATTTGTTACTTTAAACGTCGTAATTAACGAAGATATCGTAGTACTTAATTCTTCGTTGTCGTCGTCTTTCGTCTTTTTTCACACGCAAACACTCCTCGTACTAAAAATGCAAATCAATTGGTCTTTTTTGTCTCCTACATATATTCATCACCCCCTTCATCGTGTCTCATCATTTCCTTGCATTCTTTTCCGAAACTTCCCGATCAATCCCGATCATAAAAATTCTAGATTCTTCCTGCACTTCCGTATCGGGAATGTTCGAGAGATTTCGGTGTGACCACCCAAAAGGGATAAATCCAAGCAATGTCATCTTACAAATAAAACATGCATTCCCGTCTAGAGAAACGTTCTCTTTCATCCAACAATAAACTCTCTCACAATCATACCCATATTATCTCACACATACGACAAATAAAGAATAACATTTTCTTAGTGGTACTTATAAGGAGATCGTCTATCCATATTTCTAGAAATATCAATGCACTCATTTCTTTAAATTTTCTCACACCCTAACAGAATAGAATAAACATAATATATACTAAAGACTTTGTCCCATCGAACAAAAGAAAACAGTCGTATAGAAAAGAATTATTGTTGTAGAGATATCTTTCAAAAAAAAAAGACATCACGTGCCATCTGTGAAAGAAAAAATTCACGTAATTTATATCGATAATGAAAAATTTTACCGTATTGATCTATTGTCGATTAGGTACTAAATTCAATTTGAATACTTTGATAACATGCATTGTCAATTGTTTTAAAGATGCCTACCAACGACGTTTCTTTTCTTTACAATTCATCTGTGCTTCTTCTGTTCTTCTGTACGATACGACACAAGGTTCTTAGTATATATTGGTGTTATTCTATTCATTATTTTAAAAATAATAACAAGAGACATTCACACAAATGGAAAAATAGAATTTAATTTTCGATTTATTTAATATATAAATCAATACATTGTGTTTTACTAACGTTGTCAACAAGAAAGGCGAGCTATCATACGTGTAACGACAAGCTTGTGTGCGTGTATAAGCATTAGCAACAATTTAAATTTGTAAGTAAGTTGCAAGTCAACATTCATATATTTAATTTTCTTATATTATACTAATGCAATTTTACTTTTTACTTTTTTTTAGGTTTCCGAGCATTGGGAGAATACAGAATGAATACATAAACCTAACCTTATAATTATATTTACTTTTTTCTTCTTCATATTCGTCATGGTAAGTTTATCTCTTTCTTTTATAATATAAAGAAATGTAATATACAAAGTATGAGGAGGGGAAAAAAAAATAGAAGAAGGAAGAAAAAGAGAAAGAGAAAGAGAGAGAGAGGGAGAGAGAGAAAGAAATAGAGAGAATAGAAAGAATTCATTCTTTATATATATTATATTATATTTTGATTCTTTTTTTATATATATTTATAAGAAATCAATTTATTAGATTAATTTATTAGACGGAACCTCCAAATTTTTAGATTTATTTAAACGGTCTGCGTAACTTTTACTAATATAGGAAAGTTTGAAGGGATAACGTAAATTTCGTTGCATGATGAATGAATTTGTTTTATTATTTAGTTGAGTAAACATTATAAGGAAAAAAATATACATCGAATGTTTTAAGTTGCATACGTTATTTTCTCTATGTATTTTGTTACAAAATTTTAATCCCCATAATCAAATTTGAAGATTAATTTCAAATTAGGGACTCTTATTCGTAAATAAGTTTTATATTAGTAAAAGAGTGAGACAATAGTAAAATCAATTCGTTAGAACATTTTTAAAAGATAATTTTTATGAAAAAGAATAGTTTCTATTAATCTGAAAGTAATTTTCAAAATATTTCACCAATCGTGTCTAATTAATGTCAAATGAAAAATATGCTTCTTTTTTTTCTAATACGTCATTTTTTTAAAATGTCTATTCTTTTTCCAATTAAATTATTTTACACAGAAGACGTTTCCTGTATCGTAAATAATATGAAAAAGAGCTAATATATATATAAGAAGTGCTTTTTTACATATCGCCATACATTTTTTACACATCACTTTACATTTTTTACATATCTGAAATCCACCACGATGATATAAGATATCGTTTAAGTGAAATGTCTTTCTTATTATTCCAGTAGCAAACGCCATTAATCTTGGTGGTGGTTGAATAAATTTGAGTATCTGGCAAATTTAACTTGTGTACCAGACGATAAAATGGCTAAATTATTCATTGAAAATGTGCATAAAAATATCCACGAGCGTGTGAAGAATGAAAACCCAGCAATCGACTTCACCGAATTGTCTTACGAAGAGATAATAAATCATTACATTGGTTACTTCAATCATTCTCCTGAAATTCTTTCGCATAGAAAACCTTTCCAGGATCGAAATCGTTTCGTACGAGTAGCAATAAAAAAATTTGCTGATATTTTACAGGGTATGTACAATAATAGCAATTATAGATTTGAATTAGAAAATAACTTAGCTACAAAATACTCTTTTCAATTAAAAGACATGGACAAAGGAATAAATTTAGAAAACATTACTCGCTTTCCATTAACTCACGTAGCGGGCGTTCAGATTGTAGATATTGAACTCGCTCGGTATATAAATCCACCTCTTTCAACGATTCAAATTTACAACTCAAAAAACACGGACAATTTTCAAGAGTGGTTAGATAAATTTGAATACGTAGCAAACATAACCGAAGTACCAGACTGTAGAAGGTTGGAATTTTTCAATATGGTCGACAAGGATGTTCATTCAGCTGTAAAAAGAACTTATCCTTCTATCAACTTATCTCAACTTCCATACGAGGAGAAAATAAATTCTTATCTTCAATATTTTGCTCCTTCCGATGATAATGATATAGATAAAACTCGTATTTTGTGACGTAAACAATATAAAGAAGAAACAATTAAAAGTTATGTAAATAGTTTAAGAATAGTTTATCGAAAAAGTGCTTTCATATAAGTGAAATAAATGAAATTCTACGTAAACAATTTCTTAATGGAATTTACCACAAAGAAATGAAAAAGTTTTAAAAAAAAACTTTATAGCTTTACATTCGACAATATGGTAAAATTTGCCATTGAATTAACAATATCTAAAAAAATAACTTATTATATACAGCCAGCTTATTCAACGATTAAAACATTCCATATAATGAATGGAGAAGAATTTTATGAATGGTTAAACAAATTTGAATACGTAGCAGATATTCTCGAGTTATCAGGCGATGAAATCGTTGAATTCTTCAAAATCATGGTGCATAATGATGTTCATGCTACTGTCCAAAAATGTAACCCTTGTGTCAACTTCTCTGAAAATTCATATAAAGACACAATTAAACTTTACCGTTAAAATATTAGTTGCAGTTTTTAAAGTTTATTTAAAATTTGAATTCTGAATATCATTTCTACTTAACATTAAACTGATACCGGATACAAAGTATTTTGTATTGATTGTAAGTGTGTGAAAGATGAAAACGAATAGTGTTAGAAAAAAAATATATCAATCTTTATAATATGTTCTCATTACAATATTGCTAATAATAAATAATTACTAATTCCAGTTATTTAATGTTCACGACATTTGCACTCACGAATTCTCTTAATATACATATCTTTTATAAAATAATATATTCGTCGAATCCAAATGGTCAGCTACGATAAAAAAGTTTCGCTTCAAAAGCATGCACTAAGTTGACCGCTTTATTTTTTTTACCACAACAATTAATTTTCATCGATTTATTTATCATTTTCCTAACTCGTTCACTCCTGTCATATTATTATTGCATTTATTTATCTAGTCACTTCATTACTTTCTGTATCAATTTCATAGATTCGAGTTTTTTCTGTGACATCTTCTTACTAAATCATCATGCAATATCAAAGAAGAGGTTGTGTTATTCAAGTGTCAACGACACGCGGATTTTATTTTGATTTTTTCCTATTAGTTAGTACTTAAACTTGTAATACTCTACAAATTAGAGTTACTGATGATAGATACTAGAAACCAGAAAAAGATTTTGGTTGATTTTTACTGTATTTATTTGGTTTTGTTTGAATACTTAGTTCTGCCTTTTGAGTTGTGCAATGTAGAACAATATTTTCAGAGATTTATGGACACGATGATATTTACACATTAAATTCTGTGAAAAATCTTGAAAATGCGGTAAGCCTTGTATATATCATCATGGAAACGACAGACGATTTTTTATTACAATTATACCGCAAATACTTCTGAAGTTTAATCAGAATAATACGGATTTTCTCGAATAGCAAAACGAATTTGAATTTGTAGTCCGTTTTCTTTATGTAAATAATAGTAAAAAAGCTGAATTATTATTACATTGATCGATAATAAAAGGAAAGAGTAATAATCAAATCAATAATCAAAGAACATTTTTAATGGCCGGTAAGTGTTCGTGTTTGCTATTGTGACAAATTGCAGTCAAGTGAAAGGAATAAGAAAAAGACAAACTATATATTCCTGCGCGAGTTATAAATTCTTATATATTCAAACTATATATTCTGATAATGGATCATTTAATTAGAAAGAAATCCAATTCAATCTTAGGTCAATAAGGAAGGAATCTGTCGTTTCCAAATCTGCAGATTCAGAAATCCCAACTGCACTAAAGATATATTCTTATAACCCATAATTTATTTGACATCGCACAAGGGTGCAGAAAAAGGGTGGTACGAACAACAAAGGAAGGCGTTAAGATTCATAAACTAGCGAAACTTCTTTCTACAGAACTCCCTATCAAATTCTTTTAAACAAGAGAGAAAAAATATCATTGAAAATATTAATCAATCATACATGCATTATATGACACAGTTGAGAATATCATATTTCATATTTGATAGAACTAGAATATACTCGCAATTGAAATTTCTATACTAAATATAGTAAAAGTTGTTAAATAATTAAAAAAATAAAATCCAAAAGCAAATCATTTGAAGATATGTTTTAGCAGAAAAAAACTTTCATTGAATGATTCTCCTTTCCTATGCGTTTACTAATCAAAACTTTCATCGTACATATAAATCTCCAATTATTTTGATATTCCCGCAGGAAGAGGGAAATGGGAATTCCTTTTATAAGACGGAACGCCAGCTGCAGCACGTCCCATTGATCCGAAACTTTGCTTTTTGACCTGCTGACTATTGTCAGTTTTAAAAGCATTCCTTCAGATCTTTTTTACACAGGCCCTATTATATAGAATATAAACCAAGGTCATTTAAATCCTATAAATCCATTGACAATAATACGAACTATTGTGTTTACACAAAAAGGGGAGTCCTTTTTTAAAACGTATACCTGAATTCAACAATTCAGAGAATATAACTAAAGGAATATAACAATTCTCCGGATTTTTTCCTAACATTTTTTTATACTTTTTTATAGACCCTCAAAATACCGACAGGATAAAGACAACAATATTGAATCAAAAGAAGAAATTGTATCAGAAACAAATCGATTAGAATACCACATAATCAATGCCTTTAAGAATGCTGTTACTCCTTCTCCTGAACCTTATCGTGCAATCCCTGATTGTATGGAAATCACTCATGTCAGTTAATAAGAAGAAAAAATATGGTACGTAGAATGCGCTAGCGCACAGTATTAGAATGGGATCTGCTATCACACGAAATTTGCGAATTGAATATAAATGAAAAAATAGCAGCATGGAGTAACAAATGCAAAAGTTTAAACTTAAACGATAGATAATTAAAAACTATTACAAAATACGCATCAAGAAAACATTACCACTTCACTCATAAGATACGATTTTCTTGCGATAAACGTATTTCAAATATATGTTGTACACAAATAAATCATTTATGGGGGTGGGTGGACATATCGAAAAAATTAGCAGCTTTAATTAATAATCACGGAAATACTGGATATTGTTCAAGGGTTAAACTACATGGAAATATTAACGATACAAAATATATATCATACCGAGGCAAAAATCATTTCTTGTAAGAATCGTAGTAACCGTGATAAATTTTAACATTTCTAGCTGAAACTATTGCGGAGGTTGTTTAAATACCTAACAAAGACTTCCTGCAATGGTAATTTTTACATGAATATGCTAAATGAATTTTAATTTTTTTATAAACCCGGCTATTAATAAATATATTTTTTTAAATAATCATTAGACATTTATATAAATCATGTATTTGGAAATATATTAAAATATATTAAAATATATTTAAAATACATTTAAAGTAAAAAATAATTTTACCATTGTCTACATCAAATAATGGTAAATTACATATCTGCTTAATATGTAAATGTAATATAATCTTAGTAGACAAAATACATTCCTATACATCCTACATATTTAAAATAAATATATGTTTTATCTCTTTTTACCAATACATTTATTTCTACACGGAAAACTATTAAAAATAGTAATATTATTTTAAAAAATATTTAACAATTTTCGTTTTCGTTAATCGCGTAGTCACAGCCAAGAAAAAATGTTATGTCTTAATTATCACCTAAATGTTACGTAGAAAAATATATGGAATTAAAATTTTTTACCTTCATAATAACGTGCTGGATTCCTTTTAACAGAAAATACGCTTGTTGGCGCCTGCTTCTTTTAATCCTAACTATGGTACGTAATATAAACGGAGTCATCGTTCTTTATCGTAGTATACGCTACAATTCGTTCATCATTCCATCTCGAAACGAAAAAAAATATTCAGATGCAGTCTTCTCGTAAAAAAGGCCAAATATTTCATTCAATTGGGATAAATGCACCTCGTATGAATGGTTACTGGGTTGGAAGGTGCTACTTTTGACTCCGTAGTCTAAAGAATAGAAGGATTCTTCTTGACCTACTTTCTACTCTCCCTTCTGGACCTACGGAATTAAGGAGACTATGAGGAAAAAGAAATCGATTTGATAGAATTTGTTAAAAGAGGAAAAAGAATATGAATGCTAGAAACGAAGTGAATAGAAGAGAAGACATAATGGTGCTTTGAATTTTAAGATTAATCGAGTACAAAGAAAAATAGGATTTATACTGTCGCTGCATGTTATTAGTAAAAATTGAAATAAAAATCATATTCAATGTAGAAATTTCTTCTTGAGAAAGTTGAGAAGAAAGAAGAAAAGTTAAAAAGGGTAAAATGAACATTGTGCAAGTATTATATTTGATTCAATTTTTGAAATGTATTATGTATTATGATATATTTTGTAAATGTATAACTAACAATAAGTCCATTAATTTAGGTTAACTGGTTATAAATAAATAATAACATTTATTTATAGAACCTTTTGAAAAAAAGAAATATGAGAAATTAGAAAATTTAATTTATATTTTATAATATCGTGGCTTGGAAATTTGAAATTTATAAAAAAAGCTAAAAAATATAAATTCTTATTTATTTATTTTAAAAGACTCCAAATCACAGTTGGCAGAAAATAATCCTAGTGCCGTATGAAAGATTTCCCAAAAACCCCTATTTTATTAATAGTTTCTGTTTTAAGTAATCGTCAATATTGTTGATACTTAACGTTATAAAATGGAGGACGATTATTTACATATAAACCGGCATTATAAATAATTGAATATTAGAAATCCGAATTAATTTCTTCACATAATCTTATAAACAGAAATTGAGAGATATATAAAAACTAAAATAAATAATAAATATTGAGCAAATTATACCACTGTTTATAATAAGACACTTTCGAAACGAATAAACTTCACATCAAAAATATCTAATCATATTTTATAATTACTTATTTATTTATTGATGTGAGGTTTTGAGTAAGAATGCGTATATACCATTTTCGTTTCGCAACATTTGTTAATGCCAGAAAAAAAAATATATAATACCAATATATATATAATATTATAAATCAATTCTTACCCTGTCTAGTAGGTTCTATATTATTTGACATCACTGGCTGTCCAAATATCTAAAATAATTAAAAATAAAATCACTGATTATATATAATATATTTTTTATTAATATATTGTAATATCTGTAAATCTCGCATCGGTATAGTGTGGGTGAGTAAGTATGCAAGAACAAAAAAATTTAGCCTGCTGTCCATACCCTGCAGGTCGACACATGTTTCGAAGAACGGCCTAACCGATGCCATTGTCGTTAAGACAACCCATTCTTCTTTTGTTCAATTAAATAATGTGTATGCGTATGTATATTTTAGCTGGAATATGCGTCCCCCAAAGAAAGAAACGAATGTATCGAAGAATAGAAAAAAAGCCAGCATTCCATGAATCATCTAGTTTATTGTAAAACGTACAAAAATAAAAATGTATTCTACCAGCCCAAAAGGTCTAAATCTTTACTTTTCTTTACATACCTAAAATCTGTCTAATCTTTCTTTCTGTACGATATTTTAAAAATAGTGAAAATTTTACTTTAAGAAATCTAATTTAAATCATTAAATCAATAAAAAAAAATTCTTCTTCGAGATTAAATAATCTTCACTTGTGTGGTAGATCATAAAAAGAATAATTAAATATATTTATTGGCACACCACACACCGGAATTACACCAGTGCAATATGTCCAAGTATTGAAACCAAATAAAAAATATTTTTCTTATAGTCAACATCAAATTTCAATTTTCTGCGTTTAATAATCTACTAATCAGATTGCGTGAATGCATAAAATAAATAGTTTAAGTATATAATTCTAACTAAATTCATACTTTCATTAGTCAAATTAGCTATGCAACGTAATAAAAAATTATTCAATACGAATTTCACGCTTTATCGGTAAAATGTATAAGTAATTTTTGATCTATTTAACAAATTATTTTAAAAATTCACCATTGATATCGCATCGTGGTAAAAGTCGAGATTGAATGTCAGTTCTAAAATTATTACCGTATTTATACTGTCCTGGTCTGACCTTGTATAAGATCCTTTATTACTTTATTTATTTTAAGAAAAGCAAGTAATTGTGGAAGTGGGGATGAAGATAAGAAATATTGAAAGAAAGAGAACGAAAAAAGTCGAAATCATTTATCTGATGCGTAAATATAAGCATATTATGTTTCTGTGCTTTGTTTTCAAAATATTCTAAGAACTAACGACTAAATACGTAGGCATAATATTCTTGAAACAAATAAATACGTTTTTTGTTATTACCATATTATTGTCAATTATTTGAATATTATCTTATCCGGTACAAATTCATGTCAATTATAAATATACAAATATTTAATATAAACTGTATTATGAAAATAAATGTATATATATATATATAAATTTTTTTTTTAAATTCTATATTGAAATATAAACGTATTTCCTCAAAATTTTATTTCAAAATCTCCCGGTACGACCTTCCCGAACAATTCTAAACATTCAACGGAATATATTCTTTCGTATCAAATTTGAATATCTGATTCTCTTCCTAAATTAAAAATGTTATAAAAAAAATTATTTTAATAACTCATTTATAAATTTAAGTTTTATTTAGAAGAGAAAGATTTCTTTCGAATATATGATATAATATATAACATATATATATATAAAATAATACATATTATAATTATTTCAGTACTTGCTTGCCCGTAAGAAATTCATGTGCATGGACACTAATTATATTATAATGTATAAGTAGTTATATTTTTAATCTAAATTCTAGATGAAAATATGTATATATCGAAATGTAAAAAAAATGTGAAATTAAAATAGAAAATTTAAAAATTTTATTAAAAAATCGTTACGATCTTTCCGGACAAGTAAATACATTCAACGGAAATAATTAAATCGTATTTTAATTGACTATATAATCTCATGTCAAATTAGATGTATTTGAAAGATTTATTTAATAACTTATTTTTAATATCTATCATTTGTTAATAAAAAATTTTCGTCAATTAATTACAATGAAACCTTCGTTTGTTGGGATAATTTGTTCCAAAAATATGCATATTATTTAAAATATTTGTATATCAAAGCAAATTTCGTTATAAGAAATATATATTGAAAAATTCGAATAATTCGTTCAACAATTATAAAACCAAATGAAAGTGTTATAAAATACAAAATATACTAACTAGGTAAAAATGAAACAAATAAATCTTCATCTTACCTACATGTACCGCTCGTACTTCAAGACATCTCTCGTTAATAGAATCAAACTGCTTTGCTTGTCTTGTAGAATACTCGTAGACTAACGATAAATAAGTTAAGAGGTTTGATTTAATATATATGTACGTAGCGAATGTATACAAAGTTTGACCTCCTAGATAGATATACGTTTTTCTGCTTTGTTTTGAAAATATTTTTAAAACTAACGATTAAGCACGTAAGTATATTATTCTTAAAAAGAACAACTACGATTTTTCGGTATTATCACATTATAAACAATAATTGCAATACTAGCTTGCCTGTAAAAAATTCATGCATAGAAATTAATTATATAGTGATTTATAAATAGTTATAAATATATATATATGTAAACCACACCACATAAGATTTCATAAAACCGTTACTTTTAATAGCGGATAATTCTTAATAATTGTAATAACCCGTTACCGTAAGATACATAAGAATCATAAGAAGGGTTTCATAAAAGAATTAAGAGGCGAGGTTTTGATATCAGTATATATATATTTATTCTAAAGTCACTCTCTCGACGTAAGATTTCCCGAGCCAACCATTAACATAAACTAAGCCTCATTCATAATAACTAACATAAAAACCGACAAATACTGAACTGACCCCCCGCTGTATTGTCCGATTGTCCTTTTATACTTTTCCATCGAACAACGGAGCATCGGCTTCCCTCCACGGGTGACGCATACAGCCTATGTTCCTCACGCTTAATCTTAAGAATATCGATATCCTAAACAAACATCCGCACGCACTCACACTTTTTTTTTTTTTTTTTTTTTTTCGTCAGGGGGAAAGACCTTCGAAAGGCCCCCTGGGCCCGGTACCCAAGGTAGTGTCGGATTTCTACCGACTAAAAAACCCACCTGGTGCAAATCATTCATTCGCTGGATGGGAGAGGCGGATCCGCGATATATGTCACAAAAACACACCCACTCTCCCATCCCGATGAGCCTGGCCGGTGTTTTGCCATGCTCTCTTCATTCATACAAAACACTCACACCTTAAAACTAACTAACTACTGCGCCTCACGGTCTTCCGGAGGCGCAACTTACTCTACCTATATATGTATATGTACAAACCCGACCATCCATCCCAAGATGCACTGGTCGGGTTCACGCATCCCATGCATCCGCATGCAACACTCATCTCGGGGGAAGCGACGCGCTAGACCGGGCCAGGCACCGCCAAAGCTGCCCGGAGCCTCGCCCGGGGGGGCCGCCTAGGAGCTAGTCTCCTTTGCGGCCCAGCATACATTCTTCTCCTATTGAGAAATTCTCTTTCTCTCACTCTCTCAGCATCTTCCTTGGCCTTCATTACTAGTCCTGAAAAGGACTGGAATGGAGCCCACGACCCCGGGGTAACCAGGGACAGTCCAACCAGGGACAGCCCAACGCACTCACACTAGGGCAGGCGCCAACGTGCACGAACCTGCATAAGACGTTTACATATATATATATATTTTTAATCTAAATTCTATATGAAAATATATGTATATATCGAAATGCAAAAGTAATGTGAGATTAAAATATATAGAAAATTTAAAAATTTTATTATAAAATCGTCACGACCTTTCGGGACAATTAAATACACTAAACGGAAATTATTAAATCGTATTTTAATTGACTATATAATCTCATGCCAAATTAAATTGATTTGAAAGATTAATTTAATAACCTATTTTTAATATCTATCATTTATTAAAAGAAAATTTCCATTATTTAAATACAATGAAATTAATTCGCATTCTCGCTCTTTACCTTAATTAATTACAATAAAATAATTCATTCGCTAATTCATCGTTTGTCGGGATAATTAGTTCCAAAAATATGCTTATTATTTAAAATACTCGTACATAAAAACAAATTTCGTCATAAGAAATATATATTGAAAAAACTAGCGTGTGTACTTATGTACGCACGTAAGAAGTTATACTTATTTGGAGTACCAAAACGAATATAACCTCAATAACCTCAAAAATAACTTAAAAAAAAAAAGATAATAATAATAATAATTATTATTATTATCATAATTATTAATTTTCCTTGTTACTTTTTAATTTTCCATGTTTATTTTTTAATTAATGTTATTATTATTATATTATTATTATTATTAATTTCCTTTTTACATAGAATATAGTTGACAAAGAAACCTGTTCCCCCCCACCCTGCTTGGTTATCGATAATACTCGCTAATGTAAGCCGATTATTTTTCTTTTATTATTATTTTTTATTCATTTATTTATTTATTTAATTTTATATATATATAGCGTGACCAGGCAAAAAGGGGGAAGATTGGAAGTATGACAAGATAAGCTACTAATTATTATTATTTATTTATTTAACAAAAAAAAGAAAGGAATTATATTTTCAATCGATCAATATATATATATATATATATATATATATATATGTTGGATAATTTTTGTAACCCTACTTTTACACTTTCTTACTCTGATACTCTTTACTCTCTTCTTTGATACTCTTCACTCTTCACTCTTATACTCTGATACTCTCATACTCTTTATTCCTCTTACTCTGCGATTTCTCCGCTACCGCTAACTCTGATCTCTTTTACTCTTCTCTGCAACTGTTCTTCTACGACTAAATCTTTATTTTTTACTCTTACTCTTTACACTGATCCTCTGAGCATCTCTTACCCCTCTTGCACGACTCTCTCATCTTATATATTCTTCTCTTCTCGTATCCCCACGAATCCACGCTAAATACACGCACGTACTTACACTCTCTCATTTCTTTCACACCATCACAACATAACAACATAAAACATTTCTTATAACTCTTCCTAACCGAAAAACAACTTTACTTATACTCAAAATACTAACGTACATATTTAACAACGATCGTTCTCGAACATTCATATCTTAACGTTTCTCGCCTTTATATTTATTCCAATCTCACATGTATTTTAAAAAATTTTATATAACTGATTTTTTGTCTTGTAAAAATTTATTTGTGTATCAAATTGAATACTTACTTGAAAAAGAAGAATTTTATATCTACACATAAAATTAATTCAAGATATACAGAAAAGGATATTATAAAAACGTGGAATTTATTTTTTGTCTAGACATAATTTTAAAATAATAATTGTCAATGTTCTCTCTCATTATGCGCATAATTTAAATATTTCAATTAAAATTTAGTACATCATTTTAATTCCGTCAAAATTTTGTTTAGAAATATAAATTAAATTCTCAATTTAAATTCTCGTATTATAATTCGAGGCATTCAATCATATACATAATTTTAATTCGAGTATTAATTTTCCTTTGTCAATTTTATAAGATTATGTATAAATTGTTATTACTGTTGTTATTGTTACAATAATTTTTATTTTTTTTAGAATTTAATGAAGGCGGTGTAAATGGCAATTAATTTTGGTATTTCTGAAATTGTAAAGAAATTAAATGGTCTTATTTTTCCAAGTGTACTAAGTGATTGTTTTTTAAAATAAAAACTATGTTTCACTCAAGAATGGGTCGAACATTTAACAAAAATACCATGAGACGGACTCTTTATGAAACACTAATTCTATATATTTATCTACAACAATTCAAAAGGATATTCAATTTTTATATCGATATCTTGCTCATTTTCGTGAAACTCCTCGTAATTATAAACCTCGTGAGGGTCGTCTATTTCTGTGGTAATATTAAAGAAATCATTTCTTGCCATATCTTCCACATTCTCGTCTCTTTCTTCTACTCGAATCTCAGCAGAATTCTCGACTGTGCTAGTGGAAAAGTTGGAGCAGGATTGTCCCTCACAGTAGTTGCACAGTTGAGTGCAAAGTAGCCCAGTTTTTCGGCAGCTGCAGCGTAAAGCTTTGCTGTTTCCCGGACACGAACATTGTACCTGAAACATAGACATGTAGAGAAAATGATTAAGAATTTGCGTGCGCAAAGAATGCGTATATGCTTTTTAATATAATTCGTTCCGAATTCGCGAAACATTAGACCTTACAAATTCATTACAACATTTAGACTTTAAAAATTCGTGAATTTTAAAAAAATCATTGAGTCGTGCAAATTTTTGCAAATTTCCAAATATCGTACTAATTTTTGTTTTCTTCTTCGAATCAAGTATAACAAAGGTAACGTTGGTGTTCAATTTAAAAGAGAAACGTTAGATGGTTAACATTTTACAAAATTATAAAATTTTTAATTTTTAATTTTCATTTTTTTTATAAGTTTTTCTATCCTTAGGTTATATAAATTGTTTTTACATTTCCTAATTTCTAATTATATATAGAAAAAAATTAAAATTATTACAAAAAAATTAAAAGCAATAAATTTTTTTACATCTTGCACAAATAAAGGAAGATTTATTACTTAAATTACAAATTCATCCTGTAAATATCATCCTAAAAAATGTCTCGTTTCGGCACGTTAAAAATTAATTTTTGTTATTTATTGGATATTATTTAATTTATAATTAGTAACTTTATTACTCGCGTAATAATGTTGATTTCTTAATAAATTTTATATCGTTAGTGCAAAATTTGAAAAAAATCTGAGGTGGGACTCACTGACCGTCTCGTTGTTAAGGATAGAAAAACTTATGAAAAAAATAATTCCCCCACAAAGAATCGAACGTTAAATACCCAGCGCGAGAAGCGAAGACGTTACTACTTACGCTAACGCACCATTTGATAATAGCTCAATTTATTTCGTACAATTCTTAAGACTTCGAAGATGAATCAGAATGCATTACTATTTTCTTATAACATAATAAAAATGAATTAAAATTATGTATAGACAAAAAATAAATTCCACGTTTTTAGAATATCCTTTCATATATATCTTGAATTAATTTTATGTGTGGATATAAAATTCTTCTTTTTCAAATATGTATTTAATTTGATACACTAATAAATTTTTACGAGACAAAAAGTCAGTAATTTAAAATTTTATAAAATACATAATTTAATAGGAAAAATATTTAAATTTTAAATTTCGTCTTAAAGAGAATACGTATTCAATTTGATATACAAATAAATTTTTGTGAGTCAAAAAATTAATATCAACTAATTATTCTAATTAATTTTATGGCGAGACACAAAATTAAATCATTATTTTTACTCTTAACTAAATAATAATAGTTTCTGTTAAAATGAATTATTTTTTTTTTTTACTCAAGGTTCATTATTTTTGACAATAAATAAAGAAACGGCGTGCCATAAGCATCAAGATTCGATTTAAAAATGCCGCGCTTATACGCCGATATATATAGATATACAAAACGTTCGACGCACGATGGCCAAGACGTAAAATTCTGGCTACCAAATGAAAAAATAGAAAGAGAGAAATATCGGTTTTCTTTCTCACTCGCACTCGTATACAAAACGCTCGACGCTCGATGGCCAAGACGTAAAATTCTTGCTACCGAAAGAAAAAATATAAAAAGAGAAATATCAGAACGCTCAACAATCGATGGCCAAGGACAATAATTCTCGTTATCGCATGATAAATAAAAAGAGAGAAATATTGGTTTGTTCTCTCACTCACACTTTCATTCAAGACCGAGAGTCCCGAAGATTGCCGAAGATCCTTCGTTTGTGTATTAGTGCACACGGACGCTCGCACGCATACTAGCTCGCTCGCGTGTAAAAGCCGACTGAGAGGCGGGACTTGCTTCCCCACTCTTACAATTACTTTTACCACTCTTTCTCGCTTATTTTTGCAAATACGAAGATAACCCTTAGAACATTTTTTATGTATATTTTAATTCTCTACAACTTTTGTTTGAAACTTTTTTCGATTAAATGCCTAGATTCTAAGATAAGGCCATATCTTACCCTTTTTTACCGTTTTTCTCAAAACCTCGGGATCAAATTTAAATAAAATTAGCACCATTCGATTCAGCGTCGTCAACTTACCCTTAGGACAAAGATGCACGCGTTTAGCTAAAAAAGTCGAAGTTAGGCCCACGTTGACTGGCCTAATATATATATATATATAAGAAAGAATAAAAAAATATCAAAATATAGATATCAGTCCTCACTAAATAAAAGGGAGATATATCGAATTACTTCATGCATCGACGGCCATGGCGCGGTGATAGAACTACTTCCCGCTCGATCATTAAAGTAAAGCAGCGCTAAATACGATTAGTACTTGGATGGGTGACCCGCTTGAGAAAAAAATAAAATAGGAAGAAGAAAAGAAAAGAAAATTTAAAAGTAAATTTGAAATCACTTTGACGCTCATCGTAAATTCCGACAAACTTCGTGGTGTCAATTTTTACAATGTCACTCGGAAAAAAATCACTCTCATCACATTTTCTCAAACGCGCCAAAAGAAGTATAACTTCAAAAATTTGAATAATTTGTTTAATAATTACAAAGCAATATAAAAGCTATAACAAGATGATAGCTTATTTTGTTTTCATCTTATCATTTAATACACTTACATCTGAAATATTTCGACAATTCTTAAAGGCAATGATTATGTGGTATTCTAATCGATTTGTTTCTGATACAATTTCTTCTTTTGATTCAATATTGTTGTCTTTTTCCTGTCGGAATTTTGATGGTCTATAAAAAAGTATAAAAAAATAATTCTGAAAAAATCAGCAGAATTGGGCGCTTATGCGATCACCTTTAGTTATAATCTCTGAATTGTTGAATTCAGGTATACGTTTTAAAAAAGGATTCCCCTTTTTGTGTAAACACAATAGTTCGAATTAATGTCAACGGATTTAAAGGATTTAAATGACCTTGGTTTATATTCTATATAATAGGGCCTGTGTAAAAAAGATCTGAAGGAATGCTTTTAAAACTGACAATAGTCAGCAGGTAAAAAAGCAAAGTTTCGGATCAATGGGACGCATAGGAAAGGAGAATCATTCAATGAAAGTTTTTTTCTGCTAAAACATATCTTCAAATGATTTGCTTTTGGATTTTATTTTTTTAATTATTTAACAATATTTACTATATTTAGTATAGAAATTTCAATTGCGAGTGTATTCTAGTTCTATCAAATACGAAATATGATATTCTCAACTGTGTCATATAATGCATATATGATTGATTAATATTTTCAATGATATTTTTTCTCTCTTGTTTAAGAGAATTTGATAAGGAGTTTTGTAGAAAGAAGTTTCGCTAGTTTATGAATCTTAACGTCTTCCTTTGTTGCTCGTACCACCCTTTTTCTGCACCCTTGTGCGATGTCAAATAAATTATGGGTTATAAGAATATATCTTTAGTGCGGGTGGGATTTCTGAATCTGCAGATTTGGAAACGACAGATTCCTTCCTTATTGACCTAAGATTGTAATTGGATTTCTTTCTAATTAAATGATCCATTATCAGAATATATAGTTTGAATATATCAGAATTTATAGCTCGCGCAGGAATATATTTTTTGTCTTTTTCTTATCCCTTTTACTTGACTGCAATTTGTCATAATAACAAACACGAACACTTACCGGCCATTAAAAATATTCTTTGATTATTGATTTGATTATTACTCTTTCCTTTTATTATCGATCAATGTAATAATAATTCAGCTTTTTTACTATTATTTACATGAAGAAAACAGACTACAAATTCAAATTCGTTTTGCTATTCGAGAAAATCCGTATTATTCTGATTAAACTTCAGAAGTATTTGCAGTATAATTGTAATAAAAAATCGTCTGTCATTTCCATGATGACAAATACAAGGCTTCCCGCATTTTCAAGATTTTTCACAGAATTTAATGTGTAAATATCATCGTGTCCATAAATCTCTAAAAATATTGTTCTACATTGCACAACTCAAAAGGCAGAACTAAGTATTCAAACAAAACCAAATAAATACAGTAAAAATCAACCAAAATCTTTTCCTGGTTTCTAGTATCTATCATCAGTAACTCTAATTTGTAGAGTATTACAAGTTTAAGTATTAACTAATAGGAAAAAATCAAAATAAAATCCGCGTATCGTTGACACTTGAATAACACAACCTCTTCTTTGATATTGCATGATGATTTAGTAAGAAGATGTCACAGAAGAAACTCGAATCTATGAAATTGATACAGAAAGTAATGAAGTGACTAGATAAATAAATGCGATAATAATATGACAGGAGTGAACGAGTTAGGAAAATGATAAATAAATCGATGAAAATTAATTGTTGTGGTAAAAAAAATAAAGCGGTCAACTTAGTGCATGCTTTTGAAGCGAAACTTTTTTATCGTAGCTGACCATTTGGATTCGACGAATATATTAATTTATAAAAGACATGTATATTAAGAGAATTCGTGAGTGCAAATGTCGTGAACATTAAATAACTGGAATTAGTAATTATTTATTATTAGCAATGTTGTAATGAGAACATATTATAAAGATTGATATATTTTTTTTCTAACACTATTCGTTTTCATCTTTCACACACTTACAATCAATACAAAATGCTTCTTATTCAGTATCAGTTTAATGTTAAGAAGAAATAATATTCAGAATTCAAATTTTTAACTATTCTTATACCATACTGGATTATTTTCCGCAAATTATCGAACCCGTAAAAGGGAGATTATAAAGAGAGATAAAAAAAATATTACATAAACTAGAATTAGTTAAACAAATCTATGCAATAATAATTATCAAATTTCGTTTATGATTGAAATAGGTCGACAGATAATTTTATTATTAACCTATCAAATATTCTTATATATATTTATCGGTTTTGTTTTAATCGAATTCTACAATGTTTTCGATAACCGTTAATTGGAATCAGTATGCGATTGATTATTATTCCTGCACAGACAACGGAAAACATTATTAAAAATACGTATACCGTGAAAAACAAATTTCAAGATTCATTTGAAATAGTGTAATAGATAATAGAAATAATATGTCATTTATTATGCGATAACAAAATCATTCGATAGTAATTTCAATTGTTATATTCTGCAATGGTTTTCTTAGTTTTCATTCTTTTATAACAAATAATTATAGATTTTATTATATTTTTTACATATATATGTCTAAGTGTTGTAATGATTATTTACAATTTAAAATAAAATTAGGAAATTAATGAGAATAAATGCACAAAAATTTTACTAATATCTAAACATTTTAAAGACTAACTATTTAAACTTTATTGCTTTCGGATTGGAGTGGAAAGGGGAAAACATTCAACGCTCTACATTTAACCTTAAGGATTAATAATATATTTACCAATGTGAGTACAATAATGGCCAAATATAAATAAATAATGATAATATTTCTCATAAAAATGAAAACTTTTTGGTTTCGTCTTATCGTTAGAAACATTTAATGTAAAAAATAAGTATTTATGTCTCAATTAAAACAATATTTCTTTTACTGTGTAAAATCAAAAACTAAAATTTTTAATGTCGTGCAAGATTACTTTTTTAGGACAGAAACTCAGTTCTTTGGTTATTTTTTTTTTCTTTAAGTAATATAAATTTTTAACTGGAGCTTAATGACTCTGACATTGTTAATGTAACAATTATACTGATTTTGCATTTTACTTGTGCTAGTAAAAAATATTACAGCAATGTGTGTGTGTGTGTGTGTGTGTGTGTGTGTGTGTGCGCGCGCGCGATATTATTAGATTAATTGATTATTTTTATAAATTATTAACTTTTTAAATTGATGTTGATTATAGGTACACTTATCTTGTCTTATTTTTTTATTGCTTAAAACCAGCCGTTCATTGACTTTCACGTATATTTCTTTCATTTATTTTGCCAAATACTTCTTTCACTTTAAATTCAACGGCATTTGCTACCAATTCATCGAATGATACGTCTGGACTTTGATGTAAATGATATTTTATATCATTATCAAGGATTCCATTAATGAATTGTGCGCATAATTCATAATCTCTGTTTCTTTTATAATTGAACTTATTATATATTCTTTTTAAATTTTCAGAAAATTCTTTAATCGTTTCTCTTTTATATTGCTTACGACAAAAAAAACGTCTTCTGTGTAATTCATATTCAAAGTACTCAGAAAAATAAAGAAGATATTTTTCTATTGTCTCGTCGTATGAAATGTCACAGAAGTTAATTGAAGGAGAAGCCTTCCTGACTTGCTCGTGGACCTTTTCATGAACCATTTTATTAAAAAATTCAATCATCCTATCATCTGGTACTCCGAGACTATCTGCTAGATACTCAAATGTATTAAACCAAACATGAAAAGAACCCTCATTTTCTGGATTGTAAATATTAATATTTTGACAAGCTATATCTACAAAATACGATGTCAAATCCAATTTAGATAATTTAATGGCCTTTGCTACTGTTTCATTGAATGATACCAAATTAAATTTTTTCAAAAAATTTTCTCCAATCTTATCACGTAGACCAGAAATGAATAGTTTGCATAAACTATCTTTGTCAATTTTATAATAGCACTTGTTATTTATTTTTAGTAAACTATCGGCATAATTTCTTATCGTTTCCTTATCATATTGCTTACGAGCAGTTAAACGACTGCTATGTAAATCAACTTCATAGGGAGAGAAATGACGAAGGTAATAATCTATTATCTGATCGTATTGAAGTTTAGAGAAATTGACAGCAGGAAAACTGTTCATTACTTCCATATGAACAGCATTATACACCATTCTATTGAACAATTCAACGATCTTATCATCTGGTACCCCGATATTATCTGTTACATACTCAAATTTATTTAGCCAACCATAAAATACACCTTCACTTGGTGGATAGTAAGGATTAATCATTAAAAGTGCTTGATCTTTATAAGAATTTATTAAATCTGATTTTGAAAATTCAATTGCCTTTGCTACCTTTTCATCAAACGATGATCTAGGAGTTTTACTTAAAAGAGATCTGATAACATTGTCGCGGATTCCTTTAACGAATTGCTCGCATAATTTTTTGTCTATACCACCTGTATAATGACACTTATTACATATTTTTCGTAATCTGTCAGCATATTTTTGTATCGTTTCTTTTTCATATTGATTTCGAGATATAAATCGTTTTCTGTATAAATTAATTTCATTGGACAAATTAAAGTAACGAAGGTATTGGCTTATCAATTCTTTATATGATAATTTAGATATGTTGACATAAGAGCATTTCCTTTTGATTCGCTCATTGACATTATCATGCACCATTGCAATTAATAATTCTCCCATTTTATCATTTGGTACCTCGATTTCCTCTGTCACGTACTCAAATTTATTTAACCACGTATAAAACGAATAGTCTGACCCTCGGTTGTAAATATTTATTATCGAAAGAGCTTTATCTCGATAATAAGATATTTCTTTAACTTCGTTTAATGAATCCTCGTTACTCATTATTTTTAAATGAGAAAACCGTTTTTATAACTTATTGTACGTAAATAGATAATCTTTCAAAAGTTCTTTGTTTTCGTACTTATTTTTCGCCATTATTACTAGCCTCAATACACTTTTTGGTAAAGCGCCGGTGCCTTGTACCGTATAAATAAATAACGTACTACCTTATTTATTAATTGTAAATAATGCCGTTGTATATCGGATGCCGATTGTTGTTGCGTTGTCGTTCCTTGTTCAATCGTGATTTTCCTCTTTATTCTGCTGCTTCGTCCGGGGCCGATGCGTTCTTCGTGATGTTGAGTTCGTTGAAATGATCTTCTGGTAATGCTTTCGTTTCGTTTCTTGAAATGTTCTCTCGTGCTATTATTTCAAGGGTTTTTACAGGAAGATGATGATCGGTATTCCTTCCCTAGATTGATTATCCTATAGCAGAGAAGTTCACAGTTTATCGATGCAGAAAGTTAAAGTTTTTAGTTGCTTTGGTGGTGGAGACAAGGCACGGGAAAAATTTATTCGGCATAAAGGAAATCGGCTTTCTTGGTAGGAACGCGTGTGTTTACTTAGCAAGTCGACACCACTTTGAAGGTCTGCCTGCCGAACATTCCGTCGCATCGATATCTCTCACAAGAAGACGGTCGGTGAATCACACTTCACGTTTTTTTCAAATTTTGCACACGTGTAGTACTTCATGAGAAAATTCATTGTGTCATAAAACTAAGCGTGGATAACAATAACGGCGCTGGTGTGTGGCTTTGACGTCACCGTCAATCTTGACAGGGGTAACAAATTTATTAACTTCTCTTTTCTTTCTTTTTCTCTTCGTTCTTTTTTTCTTTTCTTTCTTTTTCTCTTCGTTCTTTTTTTCTTTTCTTTCTTTTTCTCTTCGTTCTTTTTTTTCTTTCTTTATTTTCCTTTGCTTTCTTATTTCTTTTTTTCGTTATTGTCAAGTAAGCATAATAAATTTTTTTTTTATTTTTTCAATAGTATTTTATAATAATTTTATAGAAGATATATGAGAAAAAAAATCCATTTGTAATAAAGGAAGTATGAATTTATTTTTTGTTTTCACGATTTAAATTTTATTAAGAAATCAACATTATTATTATATACGCGAGTAATAAAATTAATAATTATAAATTAAATAATATGCAATAAATAAGAACAATTAATTTTTAGCGTAACGAAACGATACATTTTTCAAGATGATATTTGTCGTATAGGCACACGAAACATAACTTTTTTCTGCACATATTGCATTTTATGAATGCAGGCTTCTCACATGTACACGGGGACTTTAAATCTTCCTGAGGGATGTAGACTTGGTTTAGAAAAAAAAAAACAAAAGAAAAAGAAAGAAAAGAAAGGTTGACATAATTGTTAGCCCTGTCAAGATTTGATATATGTATCCACGACGTCAAAGACACACACAGTGCCGCTATTGTAGCTACTACAGCCAAAAAAATACGTATCTATGTGAAATTTCAATCCGCTTTTCTTCGAAAACGGCTGAATATCTATGCCTTGTTTTAAGACACAATGAATTTTCTCATGGAGTACTATAAAGTGTAAAAAATTTGAAAAAAATCTGAAGTGTGACTCACTGAGCGTTTCCCTGTCAAATAATCTCGGGCTTTATTTAAAAATTTTACTTCTACATCTTCGAATACGATTTTCGCGACCCAACATAATATCGAAAACCTATGCCATACAATTCATTACTACATAGTCCACTCAAAAGGGTACAATTTCTGAATTTTAGGTGATAGCGGAGGAAATTGACCTAAGGGCAAGTCGACGATGCTGAATCGAATGGTGCTAATTTTTTTGCAATAGGATCCCAAGTTTTTGAGAAAAAGGGTAAAAATGGCCTTATCTTAGAATCTAGGCATGTAATCGAAAAAAGTTTCAAACAAAAGTTGTAGAGAATTAAAATATACATAAAAAATGTTCTATGGTTTATCTTCGTATTTACAAAAATAAGCGAGAAAGAGTGGAAAAAGTAATTGTAAGAGTGAGGAAGCAAGTCCCGCCTCTCAGTCGGCTTTCACACGCAAACGGGCTAGTGTGCGTGCGAGCGTCGTGTGTACTAAACACAAACGAAGGATCTTCGACAATCTTCGGGGCTCTCGGCCTTGAATGCAAGTGCGAGTGAGAGAAGAAACCGATATTTCCCTTTTCTATTTGTTTAGGCGAAAGCGAGTATTTCTTTTCCTGGCCTTCGATAGTTTAGCGTTCTGTATACGAGTGCGAGTGAGACAAGAAACCGATATTTCTCTTTTTATATTTTTTCTTTCGGTAGCGAGAATTTTTCGTTTTGGCCATCGTGCGTCGAGCGTTTTGTATATCTATATATATCGGCGTATAAGCGCGGCGTTTTTAAATAAAAAATATTTTAAGTCAAAAATAGTGAACCTTGAATAAAAGAAAAACAATAATTCATTTTAACAGAAACTATTATTATTTAGTCGAGAGTAAAAATAATGAATTAATTTGGTGTCTCGACACATAAAATTAATTAGTATTTATTCATTTATTTCATTATTTAATAACATTGTATTGACCCTAGAACCTAAGCTCCCTAAAGGCCATTAATTAAAGTGTAGTACAATATATAGGTGAAACAAAACGGAAATTAAAATTATATAATTATTATTAAACTTTTCATTATAATAGTAGTAACGCACTGAAAGTAGATAAAAGTAAAAATAAAAAAAATAGAAAGTAGAAAGTAAAAAAAAATTGGTAAAAGTATACTGGTTTTATAATAGTAATATAGTAGTATTGGCTCAAAGCAACAAACATATGGTTAAAAACAAAACAAAAAAATTTTAAATTAAATGCAAATCATAAGTCACAAAACACGCTGAATGTCTCTATCAATGAAGTAAGTATAACATCTTAATCTAAATTCTTTATAGTCACTTACAAGGGGACCTTACACTTAGTCCGACACGGATTTTAACGAGCTTTGGTATATTAGTAGTATACTTTGAGGTTATTACCGTGGTAAAGTATTTTGTCCTAACGCTCAACCATTTTTGAGAAAAAAGTTTTTGAAGTTTTGGTTTTTGTTGTATACATGTTTATATTATCCTAAATTCGACCGTCTTTCAAGCAGCGCGCTAGCGTATCTAGTAGCGTTCTCGCTTTTCATACCGCTAGTTAGTGGTTCGATCCTTCATAGAGGAAGTTTTTTTTAATAATTTTTTTCTGTCTGTTTTCAAATTATTTTTTCATATTTTTTAATTTTTAAATATATACAGGAAAGAAAAAATTATTTATTACAAAAAAATTAGAAATAATAAATTTTTTCACATCTTGCGATAATAATAAAGGAAAATTTAATTCTTGAATTATAATTAACATTTTATTTTTAATAGGTATATGAAAATAGACAAATAAAGATCTATCTCTCGTGAAGATTGTATCAAGATACAATCAATAGTCCATCATCAATTGTCATCAAAAATTTTTCATAACATGATTCGATATGCATGGTACGCTTTGAAATTATTAAAACCAAATGAAAGAGTAATATTTTTAAATGTTAATCAAGTTTGTTTTTCAACAATTCTTTTAAAAAATCGTTGTTCATGTAAATAGTCATCTTTATTAATTGCGCGAGATGTGAAAAAATTAATTGTTTTGAATGCTTTTACGAGAACTATCACTCTGGAACCTGCGTTTAATAAATAATAATAAATGTACAATAAATGTTAAAACTCCTGGATATAAAAAATTATATATGAAATTATTAATGATTAAAATATATACGATAAATATGATAACTGTAATTCAAGGATAAAATTTTCCTTTATTATTTTCGCAAGATGTGAAAAAATTTATTATTACTAATTTTTTTATAATAAATAATTTTTTCTTTCCTGTATATATTTAAAAATTAAAAAATATGAAAAAATAATTTGAAAACAGACAGAAAAAAATTATTAAAAAAAAGTTCCTCTATGTAGGATCGAACCACTAACTAGCGGTACGAAAAGCGAGAACGCTACTAGATACGCTAGCGTGCTGCTTCAAACACGGTCGAATTTAAGATAATATAAACATGTATACAACAAAAACCAAAACTTCAAAAGCTTTTTTCTCAAAAATGGTTGAGCGTTAGGACAAAATACTTTACCACGGTAACAACCTCAAAGTATACTACTAATATACCAAAGCTCGTTAAAATCCGTGTCGGACTAAGTGTAAGGTCCCCTTGTAAGTGACTATAAAGAATTTAGATTAAGATGTTATACTTACTTCATTGATAGAGACATTCAGCGTGTTTTGTGACTTATGATTTGCATTTAATTTAAAATTTTTTTGTTTTGTCTTTAACCATATGTTTGTTGCTTTGAAACAATACTACTATATTACTATTATAAAACCAGTATACTTTTACCAATTTTTTTTTTACTTTCTACTTTCTATTTTTTTTTATTTTTACTTTTATCTACTTTCAGTGCGTTACTACTATTATAATGAAAAGTCTAATAATAACTATATAATTTTAATTTCCGTTTTGTTTCACCTATATATTGTACTACACTTTAATTAATGGCCTTTAGGGAGCTTAGGCTCTAGGGTCAATACAATGTTATTAAATAAATAAATAAATAAATAAATATTAATTATTTTTATGTGTCAAGACACAAAATTAATTCATTATTTTTACTCTCGACTAAATAATAATAGTTTCTGTTAAAATGAATTATTGTTTTTCTTTTATTCAAAGTTCATTATTTTTGACAATAAATAAAGAAACAGCGTGCCATAAGCATCAAGATTCAATTTAAAAACGCCGCGCTTATACGCCGATATATATAGATATACAAAACGCTCGACGCATGATGGCCAAAACGAAAAATTCTCGCTACCGAAAGAAAAAATATAAAAAGAGAAATATCGGTTTCTTGTCTCACTCGCACTCGTATACAGAACGCTAAACTATCGAAGGCCAGGAAAAGAAATACTCGCTTTCGCCTAAACAAATAGAAAAGGGAAATATCGGTTTCTTCTCTCACTCGCACTTGCATTCAAGGCCGAGAGCCCCGAAGATTGTCGAAGATCCTTCGTTTGTGTTTAGTACACACGACGCTCGCACGCACACTAGCCCGTTTGCGTGTGAAAGCCGACTGAGAGGCGGGACTTGCTTCCTCACTCTTACAATTACTTTTTCCACTTTTTCTCGCTTACTTTTGCAAATACGAAGATAAACCATAGAACATTTTTTATGTATATTTTAATTCTCTACAACTTTTGTTTGAAACTTTTTTCGATTACATGCCTAGATTCTAAGATAAGGCCATTTTTACCCTTTTTTACCCTTTTTCTCAAAAACTTGGGATCCTATTGCAAAAAAATTAGCACCATTCGATTCAGCGTCGTCGACTTGCCCTTAGATCAAAGAATTTGGATTACTCCCTGAAATTCAGAAATTGGACCCCCAATTGAGTGGTCTATATATGATTTATACTTTCTATTATATTTTATGTATATATCTGTGTTGTAATGATTATTTACAATTTAAAACAAAAATTGTAAAATTAACAAGAATAACCGTAGTTTTTAGAATATGTAAGACCAGAAATAATTAAAGATTAATGTCCTGAGTTCAGTAATGAGTTTAACGCAGGAATAAGTGAGATAGAAAAGTATAGATAAATCAATCAACTCAATTTTAAGCGATACAGAGCAACTTGCTTCGGCATAAAAACTCTCACGAACTTGAAAGAAAAGCTTACGAATTGAAAGAAAAATAGGTTGAAGAAAGACCGAGATAACGCAACTACGTCGCGAGGTACCCTTTGTCGCATGCACTTTCTTACATTCCATCTCCCCCGCAAACCGTTAAGATAACGCAATATAATTCGGCCCGTTATTATCCCTACGAACGCATCTTACCTTTTGTCGCAAGTTACCCTGATTACTTGGGCATACGCTTCCGTCTACAATGGTAGCCAGTCAGTAGCTACAATTTCTCCCACAATGACAGCCGTCAGAAACTACACTACCTCCCACAATGGCAGTTAGTCAAAAACTACAAATCTTTTTAGGTGATCGGTACAAGCCCACACACCTCAAGCCAGCCTCTCGCTTTGAGTACGCAACGCAACGTTTCCCAAATTCTCACGCGCACGCTGATCTTAACAGAACAATGACAATATGGCGTAACTCTCTTTTCCAAAACGAATTGTAGTTTTAGCTATTCAGATTCTCAATTTCACGTACATATTCGAGAACAGGGCCCAACGCACATCCCCTCCACGTACGTAAAGGTACTTTTACATGCACATCGCCCCATGATAAAGCGCCCCCACATGCATCTCGAATGCCCTTGCGCGCGCACGCAACTCCATTGACGCCGCAGCTACCAAACCTATTAATATTAGCGCGCAATACAAATCGAATCTAATGCCTTAAGGGGAGAAATACGTGTAAAACGATGTTTTCATTATGATTTTCATGAATTTTATTAACGTATTAAAAATTTATGTTATTTATTAATATTATAAGGTCATTTTACACGTATATTTGAGAACATATTCTGAAATTTTTCAAGATTTATCTCGAAAACTAGAGGAGATATCAGCTTTCACGCATTTTAGGTTTCTATCCGACTGAGCAGTTTGTGTATACATCTTGGAAGCCACAATTTTTATCAGAAATCAATTACAAAGAAAAATTACTTTTTTTATATGTGTATCTTTTATTTGAACCTCATTTCCCTAGAAAAAATGAAAATTTGTATTTTTTAGAGGGGTGTGAACATAAAGCATGATTTTTTACTATTTTTTCATATATTGTCCATTATAAGAAAAATACTTTAAACAAAGATATCGCTTATGATTCAGGTTCAAATAGAGCGTAATTATACAAAGAAACTATATTCCAAATTTCAAAATGATTTGTTAAAAACTTTGTAAGCTAGAGTGTACACAAATCCGAAAAAAGTCGTTTTGAGAAAAACGCGTTTGAAAAAAGGTTGACCTTCCGTATTACATACCACCCATTCTGACACTTGAACGACGGGCATCGTTTATACTTTTTAATATCGTTTATAACTTAATATCGTTTATAACTTAATAATCGTTTATAACTTTTGAACGACTTGGATTTTTGACTTGAAATCTTATGACTATATTTTTAAATAATTTTACAAGCGATTTATAAGAAAAAAAAATTAAATTTTTGGAAGTCTTTACACTTATTTCCCCCCTTAAATTCGTCAAACAACCGTACAGAAATTCAACCAATATAAGAATGATTTAACGTATGCTGAACGACAAACAATATAAACTTTATTACTTTTACATAGGAATGAGGAGGGAAAAATATTCAATGCTTTACATTTGTCCTTAGTAAAAATAATAATATATTTGCCAATGAGCACAATAAATAGTTCATTGCATATTTTAAATTTGAACGAGAAAAAGATCAAAAATTACATTATCCTCCTAACGGTGTCATAACTTTATAAACTCAAAGAAATTACTAATATTAACAACTTTAGAAACGTTTTATAAAATTGTCCATGATATCTTGATTTGAATTCATTTATGACCAGGTTCACTTTGATTATTTACACTTACAAGATCTAATTATGGCAACTTAATACGTTGGTATAATTATAAATATCGGAAATACATTGTGTTTTTTTTTAGGATAAAATATAAGTAAATAACGATAATATTTCTAACAAATATTACAACTTTCTGGTTTCGTCTTATTGTTAAAAACATTTACTTTACAAAATAAATGTTCATGTCTTGGGTATAAAAATATATCTTTAACTGTGTAAAATCAAAAATGTAATTTTTGAACATTTTTGATATCATACAAAATTACTATTTCAGGATAGTAACAACTTTTTTTGTCTCTTGAGTAATGTATTGTTTTAACTGGAGCTCAATTGCTTTGACATTGTGCATACAAAAGTTATACTGATTTGGCATACTATTTGTGCCAGTAAAAAATATTATAGTAATGTGATATTATTAGATTAATTGATTATCTTTATGAGTAATTAACGTTTTAAATTGAAGCTAATTACAGATTCACTTATTTTGTTTCATTTACTTACTGTTTAATTCCAGTTGTTCATTGAATTTCGATTATTAACTTTTCAAATTATTTAATTCCATTTCCAATTTAATGGCCTTTTCAACCGTTTCCTCGAATGATAATCCAGAAGTTTTAATTAAATGAGTTCGTATTTCTTCGTCGCGTATTCCATTAACGAATTGTGCACATAATATTTCTAGTAAATAAGCTTTAAAATAGAACTTATTGTATATTTTTTGTAGACTATTAGCATAATTTGCTATCGTTTCTTGTTCATATTGATTACGACACAAAAAACGTTTTCTGTGTAAATCAAAGTCATTTAAGGAAGAAAAATAAAGAATATAATATTCTATTAGTATTTCGTACGAAAGATTATAAAAGTTAATATTAGTGTAAGTTTTCTTGACACTCGTATGAACATCTTCATGTACCATTTTATTAAAAAATTCAATCATCTTATTATTTGGTACTCCGATAATATCTGCTATATACTCAAATTTATTTAACCATGTATAAAAAAAACCTTTGTTCCTTGGATGGTAAATATTAATCTTTAAAACAGCTTGATCTACAATGTACTTCATTAAATCAATTATTGAAAATTCAGTGGCTTTTTCTACCGTTTCATTGAATGATAATCCAGGAATTTTACTTAAAAGTTTTGCAATATCATTGTCGCGGATTCCGTAAATGAATTGTGCGCGTAGTTCTTTTTCTAGTTTACTTTCATATTTTTTATAACACTTATCATATATTTTTCGTAATCCATATGCATATTCCTCAAACGATTCTCGTTCATATTGTTTACGAGAATTAAAACGTGGTCTGTGTAAATCAACTTCAGACGGAGAAAAATAAAGAAGATAAATCTCTATTAATTCGGAATATGAAATGTTATAGAAATTATTAGAAGAGTAAGTATTCTTGACACGTGTATGAACATCATTATCGATCATTTTATTGAAAAATTCGATCATCTTTTTATCCGGTACCCCGATAATATCTGCTACATACTCGAATTTATTTAACCAAACGTGAAATTCACCTTCCTTTTTCGAATTGTAAGTGTTCATTTTTAAAAGAGCTTGATCTAGGTAATGCGTTATTTGATTATCTTTTGAAAATTCAATGGCCTTTGCTATTATATCGTCGAACGATAATTCAGGAGTTTGACTTAAAAATTTGGCAATATCATTGTCACGAATTCCGTAAATGAATTGTGCGCGTAGTTCTTCTTCTACGTCATTTGTATATATTTTATTACACTTATTATATATTTTTCTTAGATTATCAGAAAATGATTGAATAGATTCATTTTCATATTGTTTACGAGAAAAGAAACGTGATCTGTGTAAATCATTTATACATGGATAAAAATAACGAAGGTAACGGATTATTATCCTATCGTATGAAAGTTCCTTGAAATTGACGTATGAATTAATTTTCTCGATCCTTTTAGAGACATTTTTATTCACCATATTACAGAGAAAATCAACCATTAGATCTCTTGGTACACCGATAATATCTGCTACATATTCAAATCTATTTAACCACGCATCAAATTTTTCCACTTCTTCTGATTCGTAAATTCGCATCACTGTAAGAGCTTGATTTACATACGAAGATATTTGATTGACATTGAATAATGAATCTGTGTCACTCATTTTTTTTATCACCAGAGAAAACTCTTTTTATCACTTATTTTACATAAATATATAATATTTTGTAAGATTATTGTTCGGATCTTTTTTTTTCGCTTTTACCAATAACAGCAATCAACTTTTCGTAATGTAATTGGAAATAATTTTTGTTTAATAACGCGTATACGTTTTATATTTTGTATGATATTTTTGACGTTTATATGGAAGTACCCAATATTAGTGTCGTAACAAATATTAAAAATTCTTTTAAAAAACTATAAAGTAATTAAAAATAAACGTTACAAACTTTAAGTAATATATTAACAGTTTAACGTATGCTTAACGACTATTCTATTTAAACCCTATTGCTTTTATATAGAAGTGAAGAGGGAAAACATTTGTCCTTAGTAGAAATAATAATAAATTTACCAATGTAATGGATAAATGGATTATTATGATGGTAGTTTGTCAGGATGAAAATCTGATATACACATATATTTAATTTCACATAAACTTACTTAACATAAGATAACCGTAAGACATAAGACATAGACATAAGAAAACGTAAAACATAAGACATGAAAAGATGTAATACATAAGACATAAGAAGACATATAATAAAAGGACTTAGGACATAAGATGTAATAATACTTAATAAGACTCAATAAGACTTAATAAGACTTAATAAGATTACTTTCTTCCTTTTTCTCTGTTCTTATATTCTATGCATCGGTCATACCTTCAATAGAAGGAAAAGAAGACGCAGGGTGGACCTAGTCCTTTCCCAAACTCTCATTGGTCATCAACCGTCTTACTTCTAAACATAAGTGACGCCTTGAATTGGGAGTACGTTCAAAAGTTCTCGGAATCTCCCACGTGGTTCAAGATCACCACGTGTTATTTGCTTAAAAACAAATACCAGATCCTTCCTTTTGAAAGGACTTTATACTTCAAATTCTATAATGCTAAAAATTGTTCGACTATCATCTGCAAATTAAAATTAGATTATCGTATACCTACCCTAAACATATAGTATTTCTTAAAATATTTCTTACACCAATAAAAACAACAAACAGTTCCTTGAATATAACAAATTTAAATGTGTAACAGCTACTGTATCCTTCTGATGACGTTACGATTTTATATAATAGGTTTTTATAGACTAGAAGCCAAAGTCAAAGCAAAAAAATTAACCGAACAACTATTCATTCCTTACACTTTTTTTACATTCTTATATATTCGTATTCTCAAGTATTTCATGTTAAGTATTTCTCCATTCTTCGTTCAATTGTTCGTAAATATGGACGTGTTTATCTACCGCTTCTGAGAATACAAGTATTTAAATAATAAATACGTTGAGATACGGTATAAGGTACGTTAGATTTACATCGTACAGAAAAAAATTAAATGACCAATGTCCTAGAGAGGCAGCACTGTGCACCCTCGGGGGTAACCGCGTGCTCAAGCCTATAGCAAAAAAGCATTGACTATGGAAACTAACAAAATCCCACCTCTTCAAATAGATAATAACGGCAGCAGTTACATTATTCGAACAAGAGCTAATACCGAAATAGGTCAACCGTCGATGGAAACAAAACAATCCTCTAACCTTGCTCGTACAGAAAAGAGAATAATCAAAATAGAAAATAGAAACTCGTGCATGGAAATTAAATAGATACAGATTCGGAAGATTCCCAAAACTGAATTCCCGCTGAGTCAACCAAATTACAGGGTTTAGAAAAGCGCAAGATAGATGAATTAAAAAACAACAATAACTACTCTTCCGCACTATTACCAACAAAATGGCTTCCAGACATAAACCTTTGCAACTCTTAGCAATCTCATGAAAACAGTAATAGAACAAAAGCCGAAGAAATTAAAATACACCGAGGAGACCTTATAAAAAATTAAACATAACTGAAATAAAGACAATAGCGACGCTATCTTATTGGAGAAACCGTCTACGTGCTATCATTTTTCACTTACATAACAATTTACAAATTTCTACAAACAAATTGTAAAGATGTATGGATTTAATAAAAAGAAAAAAAAATAATTTTACATATTAAAACAAATCTATGATATTGATATATTGATATTCTCACAATTTTTGATTAGTATTGTTTTATCTAACAATATTTTGATAAGTTTTAAATGATGACCAGGGGTGCTTTAATTTTCACTCTTAAAAGTTCTAATTAGGGCCTTTTTCTGTATTACTCATAATCAGTTCTTAGCTGAATGTCGAATTATCTCTTTCCAGACAACCTTTCGTAAAGATATCTGACAAACAAAAATAGGAATTCCTAGGAAATAGGATTATTATGATGGTAGGTTCATTGTGAATAAAAAATGTCTCTTTTCACAAAAATGTAATATATTATTAAAAATAAAATATAAAAACAAATACTTATACAATAAGACTAGAACGATGTTTGATTACTAAACGCTAGCTGCTTCCTTAGATCTTTTTTCTTTTATTTGATTTATGGCTCGCAATAAGAAACACTATCGTTATTCAAGTGTTTACATTTTCGGGCCGATGTTTCATTATCGCTTGCGTTCAATACTCAAACTCTCTGTCGTGCACATACTTAAAATATATCTCACTCGTCCGCATACATATCACAGACACATCATAAATAAATTCTGTGCCTACTTAATATAAAATTTAAATAGATAAAAATATCTTTCTAAGTAACAATTATCATTTTCTATTTTTCATTTCATTTTTATAAAAGATTTCTTTCCAAAATAAATTCTTATGTTTCAAATATAAATATATTTCCCTAATTGTTAAGATCCAAAAATAAATCTTTGAATTCTTTAGATAACCCTCAAAAATACTGTTAAAGGATAGGAACACAACTTTTTTGCTCCCTTCATATCTTTTTTACCTTTGTTAATGTAATATTTAAAAACAGAACAGCTTTGTTCCTACATATTTCACAGAACAATTTTACTAATTTGGAATATCTTGCGTTCCTAGAAGATCTTATTGCAACGTGATATTTTTCGATTCAGTAATTATTTTCATGAATTGTATAAGAAAAAATATTGCCCAAAACTACAGTTCGCTTTTATTCTTTTTTTTTTGTCTATTGTTGTAGTATCCGTAGTTATTCATTTTCCATCAAACTGACTTAACTGACTGACTTTCCATTTAACTGACTTAAAATAAAAGCAAACAAAAATTATCTTAACAATCTTCTCTCAAACCCTCTCCGCTTCCCTTCTCTTTCCTTCTTCTTCTTCATTCTTTTGTTTAGGCAAATTGCCTGTTTCGTAACGACGTTTTTTTCTGCCTATTGCACTGTTAAATTGTCGCACCATCGTTTTCGTGGGCGCCCCGTGCTTCTGCGGCCAACCGGTGACTTATCCCGTGCAATTCTGACAATTCTTCCGTTGTCCATTCTGTTGATATGTTCGTTCCATTCTTTTTTCCTTTTTAGTATCCATTCGTTAATGTTTTCCACTTTGCATGTTCTTCTTATATCTTCACTTCTCTCTCGATCCAGTAGTGTTTTTCCAGCTATTCTGCGAAGAACTCTCATTTCGGTTGTCTCTTATGATAAGACAGACTTCTCTTTCCTATCACTCGTTTTAATATTTCTGCCTCCTTCACATCTTGACTTAGTATCTCTTCTATTCCAACCTCACTCCTCGTTATTTCACATGTTCCCAGTTCTTTCTCTACTCTTATATACTTTTATATCGCATTATACCTTGAGTTATCTATCTTATCCCTTCTCTCTTCCTTGAATTTCCTTTCCATGTCGAATAATATCTTTTCTCTTACCTCCTCTTTGAACTCCATACCTCTCATATATCTTGATTCCTTTATTCTCTCTCTTCTTATTATTCCGACCATCATCTTTGACTCTTTCCCTATTTTCTCTCTTTCTCTGTCTCTATCCCTTTCTCTTATACATTCCTTCACCTATTACCTATTCGTAATATTTATTTTCCATAAAAATTAATTCGATTGAATATGCAATTGCAATTGCTACTGTTAGATTGAATGATAGGTTATGATAATTATCTAAATAATTTTTTATTTTTTCGTTGCGGATTCCATTACGGAATCGATCGCATAATTTTTCATCTGAGCGATCATGATAAAGGCAATGATTATGTATTTTCCACAAACAATTAGCAAAACTCTCTATTGATTCATTTAAATATCGATTACGACACATGAAACGTTTTCTGTTTAAATACATTGCATTTGAATTACAAAAATAACTAAAGTAAAGGTTTACTATCCTTTCGTATGGAAGTTCAAGGAACTTGACACGAGAATTACATTTTTGGACAGCATCATGTACATCACTATGCACGTTGGCTTTGAAAAATTTTGCGGTTTCATCTTTTTGTAACCCTTTATTCTCTGCTACGTATTCAAATTCGTTAATCCATATGTAAAAGTCTTCTCTATTTGTTTGATAATATGTTTTAATCATTATCTGAGCTTGTTTTGGATAATAAGATTTTTGTTTCATACTTTTTAAACTAATGACTTCTTTTACCATATCGACGAATGTAAGATTTTTTATACGTGATCTTAATCCATAGTAACGTATTCCAGTAACAAATTGTTTGCGTTGAATTTCATTTATTCCTTCTATATGAGAACACTTTTCAGATAATTCTTGTAAACTATTTACATAACTTTCAATTGTTTCCTCTTTATATTGTTTACGACAAAGAAGACGGGTTTTATGTAAATCACTACCATTTGAAGGAGCAAAATACTCAAGGTAAAAGTTTCTTGTCTCCTCATATGAATATTCAAATAATGCAGAAAAAATGTAGGCCTTTTTTATGCTTAAACGGGTATCCTCGTCGATCATATTATTGAAAAACTCTTTCATGCTATCATCTGGTACTTTGATTATATTTGTTACATACTCAAATTTATTCAACCACTCATAAAAATTGCCTTTATACTTGGAGCTATAAATTTCAACCATTGAAAGTGCTGGATTTATATAACGAGCGAGTTCAATAGCTCTTGAAAATTTATAGGCCGCTGATTCACGTAACTTTAAGTCAGGGATTTCTTTTAAATATTTTGTTAATTTTATGTCGTGGAATCCATTAATGAGTTGTTTAGCTACTTTATGTTCTAGTTGATTTCTGTACCAATCATTACTGTACATATTTTGTAAATAAATAGCATATTTTTCTATCGCTTCTCGTTCGTGACGGGTTCGATCCCGGAAAGTTTTTCTATTCGAGAGAATTTCAGAAGAATAGTTAAAGTAACACATGTAATAATTTTTTATCTCTTCGTAAGACCTTTCGGTGAAGTCGATTGCTGGGTATTTATTCTTGACACGCTCGTGGATATTTTTATGCACATTTTCAATGAATAATTTAGCCATTTTATATTCTGGTACACAAGTTAAATTTGCCAGATACTCAAATTTATTCAACCACCACAAAAAAATCTTTTTTTCATTTTGTTCGTGATGATATATCATTCGAAAAGATTCATTTAAATAAAAAATTGCTTCTTTATCTACGTATACACTATTCTCCATGTTCATTGTTTTTTTTTTTTAAACAAAAAACGCTTTGTATTACTTTTTCCAAGAAAATCGATATTATTATAAATGTTTTTCTTCCTGATTTTTCTTTTTATTTTTCTCACTAACTTAAATGCACTTTTTAGAAAATAATTCGAAACACTTTTCTTTTAAGAACACGTACGCGTTTTATATTTTCTGGTTTTTTTTCTGCACGTTTATATATAAAAGTTTTAGAAAATAAAAGAATGCACGTTGATCACAAAACTTGGATGAATGAGAATATGTTTTAACTCTCTTCATGCAAGAACTTTCTATATTGATGGAGGTCCAGTTCGGAAATACCTATCCTACTTTCGAGCTACAAGACCCAATGCACTGTATCTCCTCCATGCATTTCAAAGGGCTCCAGCACCCTGTGAGCCCTTGCGCGCCCTCGCAACTGCACTGACGCTGCATGTACTAAAAAAATTTGGCGCGAATTATAAATTCCCTACAATAACTTAAATACCTCGAACAATAAGTAAAGGTTCTACGTTTTTTAATTTATATTAAAGATTTTTGTTAGAAACCATTACGTTTACGTGTATAAACTTACGAAAATTATACTAATATCTGAACTTTTTAACGTACGTTTAACCCTTTATTTGCTATTGTTACTTTTAGGTAATATGATCGTTTTTTAGCATTTTCCCAAATAAGTTTAATTTTTTAATGAGATGTCGTATACATCCTCATTTTTTATCACGTTCCGTGCCATGTGCATCACCGGTGGTACACACAGTCACATTTATTTAATGTGCTAAACATCAAATAGCTTGAACGACAAGTAAGGCAAAAATAACTTGGCACAGAATATGTTAATGACTCCTGGACAACTAACAATAAGACCAATATTCATGATTGTTGCTAATACCATCAACCTCAAATAACAAAATAAATGTTCTGCAATTTGTCTGCAATAGCGGGAAGCAAAATCTTTTTCCCCAATAGATATGTGGGGTTTTGAATTATTTAAGAAATATAAATATGAATGTGTATAATGAGTATATGAATGTGAGAATGATTGAAAGGAATGAAAGAAGGTCGAGGATAAAGAAAGGGACCGTTGCGTTAGATAAGAATATTAGTTTATGTTTAGGGTTACACCGTCCGGACTTTGTCGCCTTTGTGTGGCTGCATCGAAATCTCCCGAACGTTCTCGATGTTGGAATACAGAAAAAGCATTTGTGCGTGATTTGGAATTATTGGGAAGTTTCCGGAAGGAATGACGAGAAACAACGGGAGACGATGGAGGGGATGTAGGGTATAAGTAGGCGACGGAAAGTACTGGTGGGGGCGTTCTGTAGTAGTTTTTTTGGTTGAGACGACGAGGGAAAAGTGTAACGGAAAGTACGGAAGATAACAGGAGACGGCAAAGGGACAAAAGACGACGATAGGCGGCGACGAGTCGGGTTCGGGTGTTCCTTGCTAATTAAGACTGTTGTTTTCGGACGTAGAGAGTTACACCTAGTATATCGTAGCATTAGATTATAGATACTTACTATTCTATCTCTTAAAGACATTATACCTATTATTTATTAATAAATAAATACTTTACTTTACCATTATAAATATAAATCATACAGATACTACTTGTTTTTCTGTTGGTGTTTACAGAATAAAAAATTATGTATATAATAGTTTTGAGTTAGAATATTAACAACAACTTATATCTTTTTGCACTTTAAATATAATTTTTTACCTTTTTTTATGATACAGTTTTGTTACTTTGAATTAACAATGGTCTAGAAGAAATATTTTTGTATATTTAGGATAAATCTTGTGTATTGCATCAAATGTCAAAACAAGTTTTTGAATTTGTTGCAGCGAACAATTCCTGATCATGTTTACCTGTTTTATTGCGGCAGAGCTATAAAGATAGATTTTCACAGAAAAAATAGATGATATTTACATAGTTTATACCGGTCGTGAATCCTGTACAAAATTCATCGCATTCTTTAAGCCCAAGGAATCAATATAATTAAGTGACATTTAAAACTAACAATGCACTTTTTTATGTCAGGAGCACAAAGGAATCCGTAAGAAAAGAGGCCGTCTTGTTTCTACCACTGTAGATAAACAATTACATAGAAATATAAAAAGGAGGCCAAATACAGTACTTCCAGTACAAAACGTACGGACAGATGCAGTAGTACATTGGCTAATCTTTTCGGACAACAGAGTACGCTGCAAAAATCCCGGATTTAAAGGAACTCCGAAAATAAAATTTTCAAATTGTTATATATAGTATATATATATATATATATACTAATAATATATAATTCTATGTAGTATATATTTATATACTACATAGAATTACACGCTTAAGTTTTTCTACGCAGAAGTGAAATTGTTATGAGCCGTTGTTATCTGAAAATAACAAACTGAATTTATTGTAACAAAATTGTTTAAACCGGAATATGTTTCTTTTTTTCTGCATATATACGTTTATAATTGTTTACTTTAATTTCCAAAAAAAATTTTTTTTTTATAGCAAAAATTTGGCCCAAAGAGGGTTAACGATTTATCGATTTCAATTTTGTCACTTCTATATAAAAGTGGAAAATATAAATATATTTCGCGTCCTTCATTAGTCTTATGTGAAGATAATAATATTATTGTTCGGTGAAATTAAGATACATGACCGTTTGTAGTGCGCGCGAGATCGGTTAGGTAGCGGTGGCGTCGTGACTTTAGATTGGTCGGTATTACAGCCCAATTAGGATAGGTCACGAGTGATTTAGTGAAGTCCTGAGGGCGCTCATGTGCATTAGACATACATGTAGGACCGCCTTTAGCCGGCAAGGTACGTGCGCGTGGGTCTTGAGGTACTTGGGAGAGGGGAGACGGGTGCGTAGGCCCTGGCTCGAGAGCGCAAGAGACAGACTGATTCGGGATATTAAAAAGGACTATTCGTTTGCTGATAAGGTACAGTGGCGCCATATTGGTTTCTTTGAAATAAGAGCTGTTTCTTGTGGTGTGCTTTCGAGTTGTCGACTGGTAAGTTTGAAAGGGTTGGGCATAGCCGCAACCGTGTGCTTTTTACTATAATAAGTTTGAGGGGTTGTGCGTAGACACAACCATGCACTTGGCCAAGTAGAAGGGGTTTTGCTTAGACTCAACCGCGCTCGCTATTAAGTTCGATGGGGTCGCACAAGTACCCGACCGCACTATTTTACTTCGCTTTGAAGGAGTTGTGCAAAAGGCACAACGCATCTAACGCATCTAAGTAGGCTACGATAAGTTACATATTTGTAGTGGAGACGAAGGTAAGAGAGTTCTCTAGTCAAAGAAGAAATAAGAGACTACTATTTACTGTATTATAGGATTAAATAAAGTCATAGCTTGCCCCGGCTTTTCTCTCAACTTCGTGAGAGTTTTTATGCCGAAGCAAGTGTTTCATACCGCATAAAATTGTGTTGATTGATTTATCTATCCTTCCCTATCTCACTCATTCATGCGTCGAATTAACCGAACTCACGACATTAATATCGAATCGCTTACAGCCTTATATTCTATAAACAACTATAATTAGCAATGAGAAATAAAAAATTTTCTTAGAATATTACAAGTTTTAACGAATAACAGAATAAACAGTTACATTATCCTCATATTACGATGTTATGATTTTATATATTAAAAAAAATCTATGATATTGATATATTGATATTATCATAATATTTTGATTAGTATTTCTTAATCTAACAATACTTTGATTAGTTTTAAATAATGACCAGGTACGTTTTAATCTTCATCCTAAAAAGTTCTTACTAGGGCCTTTTCCTGTATTACTCATGATCAGTTCTTAGGTGAAAGTCAAATTCTCTCTTTCCAGACAGTCTTTCGTAAAGATATCTGACAAACCAAAAATAGGAATTCCTAGGAAATAGGATTATTATGATGGTAGGTTCATTGTGAATAAAAACTGTCTCTTTTCACAGAAATGCAATGTATTATTATAAATAAAATATAAAAACAAATACTAATACAATAAGACTAGAACGATGTTTGATTACTAAACGCTAACTGCTTCCTTAGATCTTTTTTCTTTTATTTGATTTATGGCTCGCAATAAGAAACACTACAGTTATTCAAGTGTTTACATTTTCGGGCCGATGTTTCATTCTCGCTTGCGTTCAATACTCAAACTCTCTGTCGTGCACATACTTAAAATATATCTCACTCGTCCGCATACATATTACAGACACATCATAAATAAATTCTGTGCCTACTTAATATAAAATTTAAATAGATAAAAATATCTTTCTAAGTAACAATTATCATTTTCTATTTTTCATTTCATTTTTATAAAAGATTTCTTTCCAAAATAAATTCTTATGTTTCAAATATAAATATATTTCCCTAATTGTTAAGATCCAAAAATAAATCTTTGAAATCTTTGGATAACGCTCAAAAATACTGTTAAAGGATAGGAACACAACTTTTTTGCTCCCTTCATATCTTTTTTACCTTTGTTAATGTAATATTTAAAAACAGAACAGCTTTTTTCCTACATATTTCACAGAACAATTTTACTAATTTGGAATATCTTGCGTTCCTAGAAGATCTTATTGCAACGTGATATTTTTCGATTCAGTAATTATTTTCATGAATTGTATAAGAAAAAATATTGCCCAAAACTACAGTTCGCTTTTATTCTTTTTTTTTTGTCTATTGTTGTAGTATCCGTAGTTATTCATTTTCCATCAAACTTAATTCGATTGAATATGCAATTGCAATTGCTAATGTTAGATTGAATGATAGGTTAGGATAATTCATTAAATAATTTTTTATTTTTTCGTCGCGGATTCCAGCACGGAATTGATCGCATAATTTTTCATCTGAGCAATCTTGAAAAAGGCAATGATATTCTATTCTCCGCAAACAATTAGCAAAACTCTCTATTGTTTCATTTTCATATTGTTTACGATACGTGAGACGTTCTCTGTTTAAATATATTGAATTTGATTTACATAAATAACTAAAGTAAAGGTTTACTATCCTTTCGTATGGAAGTTCAAGGATTTTGACACGCTCGTTACGCTTTTTAATAGTAGTATGTAATTCACTATGCACCATAGATTGAAAGAATTGAGCCATTCGTTTGCCTGATAACTCGAGACTCTCTGCTATGTATTCAAATTTGTTAAGCCATTCGAAAATTTTATCTCCATTCTCTTCATTATATATTTGAATTATTGTAGGAGCTGGTTTTTGATAAGAAGCTATTTTTTGAAGATTGCTTAATTCAATGGCAAATTCTACCATTTCGTCGAATGTAAAGCCATAAAGATTTTTTGGAATTGTTTTTATTTCTTTGTCGTTAATTCCATTAAGAAATTGTTCAAGTAGAATTTCATTAAGTTCACTTTTATTAATGCACTTTTTCGATAATTTTCGTAAACTATTTGCATAATCTTCAATCGTTTCTTCTTTATATTGTTTACGATGCAAAATACGAATTTTATGAACATCACTATCATCGGAAGGAGCATAATACTGAAGATACAAATTTATTGTCTCCTCGTATATAAGTTCAGATAAATTGATAGAAGCATGAGTCTTTTTTACTGTCAAAATAATATCATTGTCGACCATTCTATTAAAAAATTCCAACATTTTATCGTCTAATACTTTGATTATATTTGCTACATACTCAAATTTATTCAACCACTCATAAAAATTGTCTGTATTCTTTGAATTGTAAATTTGAATCATTGAAAGAGCTGGATTTATATAACGAGCGAGTTCAATAGATTTTGAAATTTTATTGGCCACTATTTTACGTAACTTTAAGTCAGGGATTTCTTCTAAATGTTTTGTTATTTCTAATTCTTTAAAATTATAAACGAATTTTGCAGTTATACTTATTTCTAGTGTACTTCTATTAATATCATTATAGTAGAAATCTTGTAAATAGGTAGCATATTTTTCTATCGCTCTTCGTTCGTAATAGTTTTGATCCTTGAATGGTTTTCTTTGCAAAAGTATTTCCGGAGAATATTTGAAGAAACAAATGTGATGATTTACTATCTCTTCGTACGACAGTTCGGTGAAGTCGATAGAAGGGTTTATCTTTTTGACACGCATGTAGATATTTTTATTCACCATTTTAATGAATAATTTATCCATTTCATCATATGGTACACAAGTTAAACGTGCTAGATATTCAAATTTATTCAACCACCACCAAAAAACCTTTTTTATATTTTGTTGTTTAAAATATGACATTCGAAAAGATTTATTTATATAAGAAATAATATCAGGATTGTCGTGTACACTATCCTTCTTGTTCATTGTCTTTTTTTTTTTTAAACAGAAAACGCTTAGTATTTCTTTTTGCTCGAAAATCGATGATATTATAAAAATTTTTTTTTTTTTATTTTTATTTTTATCAATAACCTTTATACACTTTTCATAAATTAATTCAAAACGATTTTCTTTTAAGAATACGTATACGTTTTATATTTTCTTTTATGTTTTTCTTTTACGTTTAAGTTTAAGTAAAGAATCCAAGTGTTTTAATTATGAAAGAGTTTTCTTAGAAACTATTAAGTTCACGTGTATAATCGTACGAAAATGATACTAATATTCAAACAGTTTAACGTACGCCTAACGACTAATCGATTTAAATTTTATTACTTTTACATAGAAGTGGTGGGGGAAATTTATTCGGCGTCCTATATTTGTCTTTGATAGAAATAATAATATATTTAACGATTATCACAATAAACAGTTCTTGCAATATTATAAATTTAAACGGGGATCAGAGTAAACAACTACATTATCCTATTCTTCTGACGATGTCATAAATTTACATATTAATTTAAATTTATAATATTGATACATTTAAATATTTTCATAATATTTTGATAAGTATTAAATAATGACCAGCTCTGTTTGAACTTTTTACACATAAAAATTATAATCTAAGCCTCCTTAAACAACACTTATAATGATTCCTTCCATGAATGTTTAATTTCTTCTCTCTAGTTAGTTCTTCGAAAAGATATGTAACGAACAAAATATTGGAATTCTGTTAATTTTTATAATCGTTTAGTTACATAAAAGGAACCTTTTGTCACGGAAATTTTTTATATTCTTATAAATATAACATTATAAAACAATACTAATACAGTAAGATAAGTTCGCTGTTTGACTACTAGACCCTAACTGCCTTTTTAGATCTATTCTTCTTTATACACCATTTTTGTTTCGCTTTAAAAAAGTCTACCATTATTTGATGTTTACATTATTGAGTCGGTTTCTCACTTCGGCTTACATTCAATACTCTCACACTTTATGTCCCACACATACTAACGATTTGTTTTACTAGTCTTCACACATATATATATAAATATAATATAAATTGTAACTTTATTTATTAAACATTTTAAATATATAAGAATATCTTTTTTAATGAAAATTATCACTTTTTGTTTACATCTGATTTTTAAACAAGTTTAATATTCAGGACAAATTTGTACGTCTTAAATATAATTATATTTCCATAATTGTGTAAGATCAAAATCGAAATATTTAAACATTCTTCGATAACGTGCGGGAATATTGTTTAAGGATAGAAACGCAGCTTTTTTGCTTACTTCATATTTTTATCACCTTTTTTAATGTAATGTTTTAAAGCGGAACATTTTTCTTCTTAAATATTGTTCGGAGAACAATTTTACTGATGTGGAATACCTCGTTTTCGTAGAAGATCTAATAGTTATGTGATAATCTTTAATTAGGTAATTATTTTCGTTAATTGTAGAAGACAAAATAATAAATTGTATTACGGTTCGTTTGTTCTGATTTATTTGTTTACCTTTTAAGGTCCTATAGAAAATTTAATTATTTATATTCCCTTTGCGAGAATTGATTTTATTTTCATAAGCAACAGCTATTATTACCATTTTATCGAATGATAAGCCAGGCATTTCATTTAAATAATTTCTTATATTTTGATCGAGAATCCCATTAATGAACTTTTTGCATAATTCTCCTTCGAGTTTGCTTTTGTCATCGCACTTATTATATATTTTCTGTAAATTATTAGCATATTTCTCTATCGTTTCTCTTTCGTATTGATTTCGACAGTTAAATCGTTTTCTATGTAAGTCGGTTTCATTAGGTAAAGCAAAATAACGAAGGTAATTATTTATTATCATTTCGTATGATAGTTGAGTGAAGTAGACAAAAGGGTAAGATAGCTCGACATCTATTTTTAAATTTTTATCCATCATTCTTGTGAAGAATTCAACCATTTTATGATCTGGTACGTTGACAACATCTGCTACGTATTCAAATTTATTTAACCACTCATAAAAAATACCTCCTCTTTGTAGATTGTAAATATTAATCATTGAAAGAGCTTGACTTAGATATTTAGTAATTTGACTATTTTTTGCAAAAATATTGGCAGATGCTATTACAGCATTAAATGATTTGTCACGAACTTCATCTAATTTATCTCTTACTTCAGAATCGTGAACTCCGTTACAGAATTGTTCGCGTAATCTTTCATCTGCGCGATTTAAATAACAGCACTTGCCGAATATTTTCCGTAAATTGTTAGCATAATTTTCTATCGATTCGTCTTCGTATTGCTTTCGACACAAAAATCTATTTCTGTGTAAATTAATTTCTTCGGATAAAGAGTAATAACGGAGGTAATAATTTATAATTTCATCGTATGAAAGTTCAGCGAAGTTGACGGAAAGGAATATCTTCTTGATTCTTCTATGTTCTCCATTATACACCATTTCATAGAAAAATTCAACCATTTTATCATCTGGTACTTTGATCTTATCTGCTACGTACTCAAATCTATTTAACCACTCATAAAATATACCTTCAGTAGATTGATTGTAAGTTTTAATCATTGAAAGAGCTGGAATAATATAAGACGTTATTAAATCAGATTTTGAAAATTCAAAGGCCTTTCTTATCGTTTCTTGGAACGATAAACGAGGACTTTTACTTAAATAATTTCTTAAATCATCGTCCCGGATTCCGTTAATGAATTTTTCGTATAATTCTTCTTCAATCCAACTTATAAATCTGCATTGAAAATATATTTTGCGTAAACAATTAGCATATTTAACTATCATTTCGTTTTCATATTGTTTTCGACATATAAATCGACTTTTGTGTAAATCATTTTCAAAGGGAAAAGAAAAATAAGAAAGGTAGTGGTTTACTATTTCCTCATATGAAAGTTCAGAGAATTTAATAAAATAGTATGTTTGCTTGACATTTTTATGAACATCTGTATGGACCATTTCATTGAAGAATTCGATCATTTTATCGTCTGATACCTCGATCATGTTTGCTACATACTCAAATTTATTTAACCACTTATGAAAGTTGTCCTCGTTCGTTTGGTTGTAAATATTAATTACTGAATGAGCTTGTTTTAAGTAAAAATTTATTTCTCTAACTCTTGCAAATTCAATGGCATTTTTTACCATCTCATCGAATGATATGTAAGAAGTTTCACTTAAATAATTTCTTATATCATCGTCGAAGATTCCATTAATGAATTGTGAGCATAATTTTTCTTCCAAGTCACCTGTATAATAGCACTTATTAAATATTTTGCGTAAATTATCAGCATATTCGTCTATAGGTTCTTGTAAATATTGTATTCGACGAAAAAAACGGATTCTGTGAAATTCTAATATTCCGATATTAAGACATAAAATATTATAAAACTTTAATATCTCGTCGTATGAAGGATTTGTAAAGCGAACACCAGGGAATTTCTTCCTGATGAGGTTGTTTACACCTCTATGAACCATTGTCATCAATAATTTACCCATTTTATCATGTGGTACCTTGACCTTGTCTGCTACATACTCAAATTCATTTAACCACGTATGAAAAATCATATTTTTATCTAGTTCGAAAATATTCATCATCGAAAGAACTCGACGTCGATAATAATATACAAGTTTAATTTCTTCTACTAAATTCTCGTTGTTCATCATTTTCCAAGCAGAGTACACTTTTTATTATTTATATCTCGTAAATAGTTAACCTTATTAAAATTAAATCTTCGCACTTTTGTTATATTTTTATCACAAAACGCAATACACTTTTCATAAATTAACTCAGAAGACTTTTTATTTAAGAAAACGTATATATTTTATATTATATATTATATTTTTTACATATATATAAAGAAAAGATATAGGTGTTGTAATGTGTATAGAAGATTTTTTCCAAAAATTGTTTAGTTAATTAAAATAAACGTTACAAATTTCAACAAATATCTAAACGGTTAAACGTATGCTTAAAGACTAACTATTTAAATGTTATTGCTACTAGATAGAAGTGGAAAAGGGGAATTTATTTAACCTCCTAACTTAGTCTTGTGTGTAAAGATAATAATAATAAAACTAGCAATGAGAAGAATAAAATGTTCATAGAATATTACAAATTTCGAAGTAGAACAGAATCAACATTTACATTATCCTCATATTACGATGTTATGATTTTATATATTAAAAGAAATCTATGATATTGATATATTGATATTATCATAATATTTTGATTAGTATTTCTTAATCTAACAATACTTTGATTAGTTTTAAATAATGACCAGGTACGTTTTAATCTTCATCCTAAAAAGTTCTTACTAGGGCCTTTTCCTGTATTACTCATGATCAGTTCTTAGGTGAAAGTCAAATTCTCTCTTTCCAGACAGTCTTTCGTAAAGATATCTGACAAACCAAAAATAGGAATTCCTAGGAAATAGGATTATTATGATGGTAGGTTCATTGAGAATAAAAAATGTCTCTTTTCACAGAAATGCAATGTATTATTATAAATAAAATATAAAAACAAATACTAATACAATAAGACTAGAACGATGTTTGATTACTAAACGCTAACTGCTTCCTTAGATCTTTTTTCTTTTATTTGATTTATGGCTCGCAATAAGAAACACTACCGTTATTCAAGTGTTTACATTTTCGGGCCGATGTTTCATTCTCGCTTGCGTTCAATACTCAAACTCTCTGTCGTGCACATACTTAAAATATATCTCACTCGTCCGCATACATATTACAGACACATCATAAATAAATTCTGTGCCTACTTAATATAAAATTTAAATAGATAAAAATATCTTTCTAAGTAACAATTATCATTTTCTATTTTTCATTTCATTTTTATAAAAGATTTCTTTCCAAAATAAATTCTTATGTTTCAAATATAAATATATTTCCCTAATTGTTAAGATCCAAAAATAAATCTTTGAATTCTTTGGAGAACCCTCAAAAATACTGTTAAAGGATAGGAACACAACTTTTTTGCTCCCTTCATATCTTTTTTACCTTTGTTAATGTAATATTTAAAAACAGAACAGCTTTGTTCCTACATATTTCACAGAACAATTTTACTAATTTGGAATATCTTGCGTTCCTAGAAGATCTAATAGTATTGTGATATTTTTCGATTTGGTTATTATTTCATGAATTGTAGAAGACAAAAAATTGCCCAAAATTTCGGTTCGGCTATCCTTTTTTATTTGTCTATTATTTTAGTATCTTTAGTCTTTTAAGCTTTTTTATTCATTTTCCATAAGAAATAATTCATTTGAATATTGAATTGCAATTCCTACCATTACATCGAATGATAAGTCAGGATATTTATCTATATAAGTTTTTATATTCTTGTCGTAAATTCCACTACGGAATTGGTAGCGTAATCTTTCATCTATGTAATCATCTTGCTTACAATCATATTGTATTTTCCACAAGCTATCAGCAAAATGTTTAAATGTTTCATTTTCATATTGTTTACGACACATGAAACGTTGTCTGTGTGAATACAATTCAGTTGTATCATATAAACAACGAAAGTAATAATTTACTGTATGTTCGAATGAATGTTCAGAAAAGTTGACACTAGGGTTACGTTCTTTGACTCTAATATGAACATCATTATGGACCATGTTATTGAAAAATTCAACAATTTGTTTGCCTCGTACCCCGATAATATCTATTAAGTATTCAAATTTATTAAACCACTCATAAAAAGCACCTTCCGTAATTTGATTGTAAGTTCTCATCAATGAAACAGTTGGTTTTAGATAAGTCGTTATTTTTTTAAAGTTTGTTAATTCAATGGCTAATTCAATCAATTCGTCGAATGAGAAGCTAGAAAATTTATTTAATAATTTTCTTATTTCATCGTCACGTATTCCAATAACAAATTGTTCGCGTTGAATTTTATTTATTCCTTCTATATGAGAGCACTTTTCAGATAATTTTCGAATACTATTAGCATAATTTTCAATCGTTTCATCTTTATATTGTTTACGGCAAATAAGACGCGTTTTATTTAAATCGTAGGAACGATCAAAATACTGAAGGTAAAAGTTTCTTGCTTCTTCATATGGATAGTTAGATAAATTGAAATGAGGATAGGTCGTTTCTACGGTCAAATGGACATCATTGTCGACCATATTATTGAAAAAATCAATCATTTTATCGTCTGGTAATTTGATCATATTTGCCACATACTCTAATTTAAGTAACCAATCATGAATTTTATCTATATTCTTTGAGTTGTAAACTTTTATCATTGAAAGAGCTGGATTTATATAACGAGCAAGTTCAATATTTTTTGCAAAATTAATGCCCGCTTCGTAACGTAACGAAAAGACAGGAATTTCTTCTAAATATTTTGTTATTTTTATGTCATGGAATTTATAAATGTATTGGTTAGCTATATTTTGTTCTAGTCGATTTATATAAATACCATTATTGTACATATCCCGTAATCTCTTAGCATATCTTTTTATCGCTTTTCGTTCGTCATAGTTTCGATCTTGGTAAGATTTTCTATGCGAAAGAATTTCAGAAGAATAATTAAAGTAACAAATGTAATGATTTATTATCTCTTCGTATGAAAGTTCGTTGAAGTCGATAGCAGGGTATTTCTTCTTGACACGCTCGTGAATATTTTCGTGCACCATTTTAATGAATAATTCAGCCATTTCATTGTCTGGTACGTTAATTACATTTGCTATGTACTCAAATTTATTCAACCACCACCAAAAAATCTTTTTTTCATTTTTTTCGTTATAGTATATCATTCGTAAAGATTCATTTATATAAGAAACTACTTGATTATCTTCGAGTAAACGATCATTGATGTTCATTGTTTTTTATTATAAAACAGAAAACGCCTTGTATTTTTTATTATACGTATATTGATAATATTAAAAATATTCTTTTATTTTTTTATTTTTTTATGCTTTCACCAATAACCTTGAAAATACAATTTCCATAAAATAATTCGAAACACTCTTCTTTTAAGAATACTTGCACGTTTTATATTTTCTCTTACTTTTTTCTTTACGTTTATATATAAATAAAGGGGGGATCTTAGTGTTTTAATTTAGATTAAAGATTTTTCTTAGAAACCATTAAGTTTACGTGTATAAATGTACGAAAATTCTACTAACATCAGAACAGTTTAACGTATGCTTAACGACTAATCGATTTAAATCTTACTGCTTTTAGATAGAAGTAGAGAGGGGAATTTATTGGGTGTCCTATAATAATGGTTGACAGAGATAATAATATATCTACCGATTATCACGATAAACATTTCTTGCCATATTATGAATTTAAACTGGGAACAGAGTAAACAACTACATTATCCTCTCCTTCTGACGATGTTATGAATTTTTATAATATTAGAAACCTATAATATTGACACATAAAAATATTCTCATAATATTTTGATAGTAACCAGCTCCGATTTGTCTTTTTACATCTAAAAATTATAATTTAGTTCTCCTAAAACATAACCTATAATGAGTCCCTACATGAATGTTTGATTCCTTCTCTCTAATTATATTTCCGAAAAGATATTTGACGAACAAAAAATAGGAATTCTGATTATGTTTTGATAGTTTCGTTAAATAAAGTAACCTCTTGTCACGGGAATGCAAAATATTTTGATAAATAAAATACAAAAATAATACTAATACAATAAAACGAGTTCGCTGTTTGACTATTAGACGCTAACAGCCATTTTAGAATTTTTCTTCTTTATACACCGTTTACGTTTCGCTGTAAAAAAGTTTATCGTTATTCGATGTTTACATTATTGAGCTGGTTTTCTACACTGACTTGCATTTAATACTCTTACACTCTATGTCCCACACATACTAACGATTCACCGTACTCGTCTCATCACATACCGCATAAATATTATAAATAAATTATCTGCCTATTTAGTAAAAAGTTCAAATAAATAACAATTATAACTTTTTATTTAATTCTCATTTTTACAAAAGTTTAGCATTCATAACAAACTTTTATGTTTTAAATATAAATACATTTGGATAATTCTGTAAAATCTAAAAAGAAATTAATAAAATTTTTCGATAACGTTCAGGAATATTGTTTAACACGTTTACTGCCGTGAGGTCATCAGTGATCTCAACGAATACAATTACGTAATAAGAGTAAATATCGATTCTGATAAATGTTTAAATAATACTATTGTTTTTATAAGAGTTTGAAGAAATTTATGACATACAGAGCAGGCAAAAATAATTTTTTTATTACAAGGAATACATACATTTTATTTGGGCACACTTTTATGAGTTACGATGAGACACGTTAGGCATAGAAAATATGAACCGAAACAGTCAGCATTTCTAGATCTTCTTTTTAATTCGTGATAACGTCTTTTCTATAAGTAATTACTTGATAAAATGCAATCTTCAACATTAGAACATTGTATTAAATACTTTGCTAACTTTATCTTAAAATCAGGAAATGAAATATTTTTCCAAGTTGTTTGTTTTTGTAAAACAATTGAATTTATAACGCAAGTACTTGTTAAAAACTATCCATTTTCAGATTCCTGCTAACAAAGATAAAATTTTGAAGGAAATATTATATTATATATAATATAAAATAAAATAATTTTAAGAAAATACCTCTACAAATCTGTTGGAGTTTTTTCGAAGGGGTTTGTGACTATTATAAACTGAATAAATATGGGAAGCACTTTTTGCGAAACGAGGTCTAACAAAGATGGCAATATTTTTATAAATAATTATTATTTTTTTTTATTGAAATTTTGTAGAGAGAAGTGAAGTTGAAACATAAAATATAAATATAAATATAAATATAAATATAAATATAAATAATAAATATAAGAACTCTGTGTAATCAGTTTTATAAAATAAACTATATTATTATAAAAAAGAAATTATTAAGAATTCTCCTTTTTTCACGCCTCTGACTGCATCTCTCCCCTTAAGGGGGGGGGGGAAAGATTGCTTCTTGATTAGATTCTTCAAGTATTAATATGCACTACAATCATTTTTTTAGTAAAACTTCTTCGTTTTCAAATAATTGATTAGTCAGCTTCTATGGTTTCGAATATTTCGTATTTTCGTCGATAATGTTCTGTACTTATTTAAGTTTATTTTATTTTTCTTGCAAAAAATCGATTTCTTTTGCCAATGTAATTGCAATTGCTACCATATTGTCGAATAATAAGCAAGATACATTTTTTAAATGGGTCCTTATTGCATCATCGCGGATTCCACAGCGGAACTGTTCGCATAATCTTTCATTTTGACGATCAGTATAATTGCACTTATCAAATATTTTTCGTAAAGCATAGGCATAATTTTCTATTGTTTCTTGTTCATATTGATTTCGACACAGGAAGCGTTTTCTGTTTGAATCAGTTTCATTGGAAGAAACAAAATAACAAAGGTAATGGTTTATTATTTCTTCGTATGAAAGTTTTGAGAAGTTTACAGAATGGAAAGTCTTCCTGATCCTTATATGGACATCACTATTCACCATATTGTTGAAAAATTGAATCATTTTAAAATCTGGTACCCCGACATAATCTGCCACATATTTAAATTTATTTAACCACTTACAAAACAAACCTTCCGTTTCTGGATTGTAGGTTTGAATCATTGAACGTGCTGGATTTAGATAAAGAGTTATTTGATTAACATTGGCAAGTCCAATAGCATAATCTACCATATAATTGAATGATAATCCAGTAAAATGTTTTAAATCAGTTCTTATTTCATCGTCACGGATTCCATTAAGGAATAGTTTGCATAATTCTTCTTCTCGTCTATTTGTAGAATTGCATTTATCTAATATTTTGCGTAAATTGTCAGCATATTTCTTTAACGTTTCTTTTTTATATTGATTTCGACACTCAAAGCGTTTTCTGTGTAAATCACTTTCACTGCAAGGGTCAAAATAACAAAGGTAATGGCTTATTATATCTTCGTATGAAAGTCCAGAAAAGTCAACAGTAGGCAAAGTTTGCTTTATACTCGTATGGACATCATTATCCACCATTTCATTGAAGAATTCGATCATTTTATCGTCTGGTACCTCGATTAAATCTGCTACATACTCAAATTTATTTAACCAAACGTAAAACCCACCTTCCTTTTCTTGATTGTAAGTATGCATCATTATAAGAGCTTGATCTAGATAATACATTATTGAATGAACTCTTGCAAATTCAGTGGCTTCTACTACCAATTGATCGAATGATAAGTAAGAAAAATAACTTAAATAAGTTCTTGTATCATTGTCTCGGATTCCTCTAATAAATCTTTCGCATAATTTTCTATCTACGCCTCTTGTATATTTGCATTTTATAATTATTTTTCGTAAACTATCAGCAAATTTCTGTATTGACTCTTTTACATATTGTTTTCGTTGAACCAAACGGCATCTGTAGAAATAAATTCCCTTGCAAACTATATATAAACGAAGATAATGCTTTAATATCTCTTTTATGACAGTTTGGAGAAGTCAACAGTTGGGTTCATTTCCTGGACCTGCTTTTGGACATCATCGTGCACCATTGTAATGAATAATTCACCAATTTTATTATCTGGTATTTCGATCATATCTGCTACATACTCAAATTCATTTAACCACTTTAAAACATCCCTTCTGTCTTTGGGCTGTAAATATTAATCATCGAAAGTGCTTGCTTTCGATAATAAGATATTTCCTTAACTTCCTGTATAAGATCGTTGTTAATCATTGTTGTTAAAACACAGAACACTTTTTATTAGGTACTTATTGCTCGTAAATTGATAATCTTTTCAAAATTCTGTCTTTCAGACTATTGTATCGCTTTTACCACAAATCGCAATTCACTTTTCATTAAGTAATTTATTTTACTTTTATTGTGGAACATGTATGCATTTTAAATTTTTTATTATATTTATTACATGTATGTATAAATAAAAGATCTCAGTGTTGTAATGTATAATAAAAAATTTTTTAATAAAATGAAAATAAACATTAACAACTTCAACTAATATCTTAACGATTTAACATATGCTTAACGATTTACAATTTAAATCTTATTGCTTTTCAATAGAAGTAGGAAGAGGAATTTATTTAACGTCCTACATTAATCTTTGGTAGAGATAATAATAAAACTAGCAGTAAACATGATAAACATTTCTTGAATATTGCAAATTCAAACGTTAACATAATTCAAAGTTTCATTACAATTTTGACAATGTCGTATTTCATAGATTCTTACAGACTAAACAAGTCTCTCTTACTCATGCTTTTTCCGTTCACATTCATGCGGTTGCCCAAGTATTAAAATATATTTGTAACTCTTTTTGTTATTTGTAACTTTTTGCTAGTTGTAATTGGTCTGATACGGACTATGCCCGTAGTATTAGATTAAGGGGTTAACACAATAAAAAAATTGCAAAAAACTTTTGTACAATACTGTACTTTTACAGCACCGGATAATATGACTTTTATCATATTTTTGTCAATGTAACACAAAATTTAAATATTAGATTAAATGAAAATAAAATAAACACCAATATTCAATTAAGTAGAAATAAAATAAGAACAGAAACATTGAAAAATTAGACGGAGCCAAAATATAATATGATGTTTTCTATAGATGAAAATTAGAACTACATGAATGTTCAAATGTTCCGCGCAAAATAAACAGATGGCTAACAGATGGCGATTGATTGTAATATTGAGCGAGCCTGCCGAAGGCAGGCGAGGCTCAATGTTGATTATAACGATAGCTTCGTTCGAAGAGATCACTCTGTAGTACCGTTCATGTACGCTATTCATACCACATATTTTAGAATAAACAAAAGCAAAGCGTCATCTTAGCAACGCCTTGTTTATCAGTCATTACGTTTTTTGTGCGCTTGAAGTAAACTACTGAATTTATCAATCTTGTAAAATTTATCAATTAATCAATTTAAAAATGAATAATAAACGTAAAAATGAAAACGTTTTATCTCTTGATGAACTTCAAAAGAAGTTAAAAAAATATCAAGCATTAATTGATATTGAAATAGCTTCAAAAAAGTCAAATGACCTTTCTGGCAATGACTCTTCTTCTGAGGGTAATTATTTATTTTCTTTAACACATTTTTTGGGCAACAAATCTTCATTGTTTTTGTTGTACCTTTTTTTGACTGGGTTAAGAATTAAAATTTAAGTGATGTTGGATTTTGTAATCCTTCCTTTCACTTTTGCATCAGTAAATTTATCATTTACTGGTCGCTTTTCTTAACCTAGCTCTTTTTGCTCTTACAGACTCTATTGATGACGACCAAGAGCAGTCTGATCTCTCTGATCCTGATACTAAAAACGTCCCACCAACCGTTTCTAAGGCGTCAGACGAGTCTGTTGAGACGCAGGGTTCTGAAGATCCCATCCTCAGTAATTCCATACTCAAGATGCTCGGTAAGGAGAAACGTCTTTCGAAAGATAAGACTTACAAAATCCATTCCGAACTGGCTGCTTGCTTGTATCAACTTTAGATTTTTATTTAGAAAAAACTTCTTTACTGTTTAAAAATCCAGATAATTTATTTCTAACAACTGTTAAACCTTATAAGAATGCTTCAAAAGACACTGTGAGTAGGTGGATTCGAGCTTTCTTACAAGGTTGTATTGGTAATAATTCTTCTTCCCATAGTTTAAGACATGCGTCTACCTCTTCTGCCCTTAAAAAAGGGGTAGATTTAAAAATTATTAAAAATTTAGCTGGTTGGTCGGAAAATTCAAAGACTTTTGAAAGATTTTATAATCGACCAATCATCGCCGATAAAAATGTTTTTGCAAATTCAATTTTGTCTTAATAATTAAATAGTTATGTTAACAATTTTATAAAATAATAAATAAATAAATACTTATAATTCTATATTTTTTATTACATCTAGATAAAGTCTATTTCAATTTTAATCATATTGTTGATAATGTTCATTGTTGCTCTGAACATCTACAGAGTGATCCTGAGAACGAAGCTTGAGTTATATTATATCAATATTATATTATGTCAATATTAATTATAACGATAGCTTCGTTCGAAGAGATCACTCCCTCCCAGCATTGCATATTATTTTTATTCCCACCCTGTGATCTCTTCACTTTACAGAACTCAACTGAACTAAATGACTGATAAACAAGGCGTTGCTAAGATGACGCTTTGCTTTTGTTTATTCTAAAATATGTGGTATGAATAGCGTACATGAACGGTACTATAATAGTACCAGTTAATAATTCATCTGTATCTTATGCGCGTATTTTTAAACAGAAAAACAATTATTTCTAAAAAATTAATTATTTATTTTATAAATAAATTAATGTTATAAAAACATGCCTGTATGGGAATTCAACGTTTTGTCAAAATTTCCAAACAATCGATAAAGTACTTTTGGAGGCTTTGTGGTTTTGCACAAAGGAAGGTTAAATTTTTATAGATATGGATTGTCTTTTTATTTAATAAAAAATTAAAATACATAACGATATTGTTCTAAATAACAATTATTACTTTTTGTTACATCACATTTTTACGAAAGTTTATCGTTCGAAATAAACTTTTATGTCTTAAATATAAAAATATTTTCTTAATTGTGTGTAAGTTCTAAAAATAAACCTTTGAACTTTTTCGAAAGCGTGCAGGAATACCGTTTAAAGATAGAAACATAGCAGTTTTGGTTACTTTTTCTTTTAACATGGACAAAACTAATATTGTAAGAGGAACTTTTTGTTTTCATATAATTGATGCAAAAACATAATTGAATACTTCTTTTTCTCGTAAAAAATGTAAAGAGTAAAGTAAAGAGATAATTTTGAATTAGTTAATTATCTTCGCGAATTAATAAACACTAAACATAGCACTGATTTACAGTCCGCTGATTCTAATTGAATTGGTTTTAGTCTAAGTTGACTAAATTCTTCATCTATTAATATGCACTAACATAATTTTTTTAATAAAACTTCTTTGTTCTTAAATAACTGATGAATTAACTTCAATGGTTTCGAATATTTCATGTTCTCGTCGATAGTCTTATAATAATGTAATATTCTTGAGTTAATTATTTTTTTTCGTGAATTATTGAAAACAAAATATTACAATAATTTACGGTTCTACCATTCTGTTGAACTTTTTTATTCTTTATAAATCCTGCGGTTAATTTAAGCTTTATATGTACGCAGCAAAATATTTAATTCTTTTTCCAATGCAATGGCCTTTATTACCGTTTCTTGGAATGATCCGCAAGGACATTCATTTAAATAAGTTCTTATATAATCGTTGCGGAGTCCAGTAATGAATTGTTCGTTTATTATTTCTTCAATGCCATTTGTATAACGGCACTTATTATATATTTTCAGTAAGCTATCAGCATATTTCTCTATCGACTCGAATTTATATTGATGTCGACACATTAAGCGTTTAATATGTAAATCAGCTTCATCGGAAGAAGCATAATAACGAAGATAATGATTTATTATCTTATCATACGAAAGTTCAGAGAAATTAGCACATGAGATTGTTTGCTTGACTGCCATATGGACATCATTTTCTACCATCATAATAAAGAAATAAACCATTTTTTCATTTGGTACCCCGATAAATGCTGCTACATATTCAAATTTATTTAACCACTCATAAAATATACCTTCCTTCGTTGGATTGTAAATATTAATTATTATGAGTGCTTGATTTAGATAATAAGATATTTCAATATATTTTTCTAAAACGATGGCCTTTTCTAACGTTTCAGCGAATGATATGCTAGAAGATTCGCTTAAAAAAGATCTTATATAATCGTCACGGATTCCACTAAGGAATTGTTTGCATAATATTTCTTCCGGAAAATTTAAATTACTGCACTTATTATATATTTTCTTTAAATTATCGGCATAAATTTCTATCGTTTCTTGTTCATATTGATTTCGACAAAAAAAACGTTTTTCGTGCAAGTCAGTTTCATTCGAATAAAAATAACGAAAATATTGGTTTATTATCTCTTCGTATGAAAGTATTGAAAAATTGACAGAAGGGAATGTCTTCTTGACACACGTATGAACATTATTTTCCACCATTTTAATGAAGAATTTAACCAATTTGTTATCTGGTACCTTGACAATATTTGCTACATACTCAAATTTATTTAACCACATAGGAAAAAACGTTTTTTCATCTAGTTTGAAAATATTCATCATTGAAAGAGTTTGATTTAAATAATGAGTTATTTGATTACTTTTTAGAAATGCAATGGCTTTTGCTACCGTCTCATCCAATGATAAGTAAAGAGTTTTATTTAAATGAGATCTTATATCATCGTCCCAGATTCCATTGACGAATTGTTTGCACAACATTTCTTCTGAGCCATCTGTATAACTGCATTTATTGTACATTTTGCGTAAATTATTAGCATATTTCTGTATCGTTTCTTGTTCATATTGAATTCGACAGATAAAACGTCCTCTGTGTAAATCACTTTCAAAAGAAGGAGTAAAATAGCAAAGGTAATAGTTTATTATTTCTTCGTATGAGAGTACTGAGAAGTTGACAGAAGGGAAAGTCTGCCTAACATTCTGATGGACATCATTATCCACCATTCTGCAGAAGAATTCAATCATTCTCTCATCTGGTACCTCGATCATGTTTGCTACATATTCAAATTTATTTAACCAAGCATAAAAATTTCCTTCTTTCTCTGGATTGTAAATATTAATCATTGAAAAAGCCGGATTTAAATAATGAATTATATCATTTGCTTTTTCAAATGCAATGGCCATTGCCACCATGTTACCGAATGATATGTTAGGAAATTTACTTAATTTACTTTCTAAATATAATCTTATTCCCTTTTCGCGGATCCCATTAAGGAATTGTTCGCGTAATCTCGTTTCAGAAAAATTTGTATATTTGCACTTAAGAAGTAATTTGATTAAATTATTAGCATATTTTTTGATCGGCTCTTGTTTATATTGTTCCCGAAAAGTTAAACGTCTTCGATGTAAATTATGGTCATAACAGACCGAATAATGTCGAAGGTAATGGTTTATTATCTCTTCATATGAAATTTCCGACAAGTTGACAGATGCGTCATTTCCCTTGATAGGTTTATGGACATTATCATGTAACATTGCAATAAACAATTCACCCATTTTATCACATGGTACCTCGATCATATCTGTTACATACTCAAATTTATTAACCCACGTAGGAAAAAACCCTTCTTCCTGTAGTTCGAAAATATTCATCATCGCAAGTGCTTGATTTTGATAATAAATTATTTGTTGAGTTTCGTCTAATGAATCCTGGTAGCTCATTTTTGTTCAAAAAGTGATAAGCTTTTTATTATGTATTGCTCGTAAATAGATTTACGTTTGAATATTCCTTGTTTCAACTTTTTTTTTATTTTTCCCACTAACCTCAGTACACTTTTAGTAAAATAATACGTATATTTTTTATATTTTCTATTTTATTTTTACATGTATATATAAACAAAGTATCTAAGTGGTTTAATGTATATTAAATACTTTTAAATAAAATTACACATTATATATATACCGAGAATATAAGCGTAGAAACTTCAACTAATATCTTAACGGTTTAAAATATGCTTAACGACTCACTATTTAAACGTTATTGCTTTTGAGTAGGCTTGGAGAGGAAAATTTATTAAGCGTCCTATATTTATCTTTGGTAGAGATAATAATAATACAGAAAATAATCATAATAAATATTTCTTCAATATTAGAAATTCAAGCATTTACATAGTTCACAGCTATATATTTATTATGACGATGTCGTATTTCATAGATTCTTATAGACTAAAAACCAAAAGACAAAAACATAAGTCTTTCTAAACGAGTCTCTTTTTCTCATGCTTTAACTATTCTCATTTATGCGTATACCTAAGTATTATGTGTTTAAACTTTCTTTGATGAATTTCCAGTTCCTTTTCATGATCCAACAAGCTCGAGATTTAACGAAAAATTAAATAATTGTTGAGTCATTGAAAAAAATAGAATCATATTGATAAATAAATATATTTTAATTTTTTGTTTGTTTATTTTCATTATTCGAGAAATATACAATGAATTCGAGACTAGAATTTCAAATTAATTTTGCCTACGTGTTACATTGAAATGAATTCTAAGTATAAAAGTATCTGTGTGTTACAAAATGATAATTTTAAATTAATATATTCTTTACAGAATAACCATATTACTATTTAGCAAAATCTCTACTAAAAATCATCGGTAACCTATCCTCACTTTTACCCATATATGCCCCTCCAATTGTTGTGTATGGAAATAGTGCCCATTCTAAGAAATGAATAATATCTTCAATTTTTTTATTTTGAGAAATATAAATTGTTATCAACCAAAATTTTTTACCATCTTTTGTTTTATATTCCGCTATATAAAAATCACCCACTGATGACATCGCAGAACTAAGTCGGACTGTCTCACAGTCATGTCGATGGTAGTGGTCACAATGTTAGTTATATCATTCGCATTGTAGTAAATAACAGCTCCTCCAGCTCGAACATTTGATAGTTTGTATTGAATTATAAAATTGAAGTTTAGTATACAAACAGACTCATTATCATATAACAAAGTTTCACTCAACATTAAAATTTGAGATTTTTATATAATTGAATCAATCAGATCACCGGAGTGAGTCCGCAGACTTTTATATTTGAATGTATCAAATTGATGGTAATTGCTATACGCTAAAGATGGATCTAAGTCCATATCAATTTTTGTACCGGTAATCGCAGGCTGAGGCCATGGTCCAGAAGTCATTAGTAAATTTGAAATTGATGGTGTACATAAAATTTCATTCACAGACGATTGGTATGCTTGTGCAATCATTTTTATTTTATTTTATTTTTATGCTGGATACTTTTTTTTAGATACATTTTTATAGGGATAGTTATAGGCATTACACTTCTCTGTATTATTTTTAGAAATCTCGAAAATTAAAACAGAAATTTAAACGTATACTGATACTGGTCAAAAAGCTGCAAGAGATTATAGTTTAATAAGAATTATTGTAGAAAATAATTTATAAATAACTAAGATGCATTCATTTTTCAATTCTTTTGATAAAATATTATATTAATGTACATGGTTTCTTCCCAGTGTGAATAACAAAAAAACGGTGTCTTCTAAAATTTTTCATGATTTCAGTTTCGTCGACTTCTTCTTATCGTTGTTGAAATTAATGCGCTCTCTCTTCCAGTAAAATGATTGATCATCTATGCGGAGAGAATAAGTTTTCTAGTGCTTTGAATAAATATTTTTCAAGAGAATTATAATATTTGTTTGTTTGTATCTTTGTTACTATGAGATTATGTATAAACATGTTTAGAAATAAACGCATCGAGTACTTTATGCGTATGATAAATCATCAATAAAAAATTGATTAATTTATTTGAATAAAAGGAAAACATAAACAATGATTTAAGGGATTCGTTTTATACTGTCACTCTAATATACAGAATTCGGAATAGATTTGTTCCCATCGACATAGAAGATGTATCGAGAACTATTTGTGAAGGCCTGATTTGTTTACAAAGGACACATCAAAATAGTAACCGAGCGCCGTTTTTCGGCGTATTAATAAATAAAAGTTATTTATGTGCTTGTAGTTAATTTGTAATTTACTCAACGAATTTATACCACCTTATATACTATCTTATATACCACCTTATACTATATACACTTTATACCACCTATATCACCCAAAATAATTTTATAAGAAATGATCTCAATAAACAACGGTATAATATTGAGCTTTTAGGGTAAGCCTCTGTTACAATTTTAATCAGCAGCAATTAAATAATACTAATTACGGGTTTTAATTAATCTTACTACAATATATTCTTTCAGATTCGTTTATCATTAAATTTATTCCTTCGCATTAGCAATGAAAGATTTAATGATTATTCAGATTGCAGAATACTGACTTATTAACGAAAACTGAATACAGATTTAATAATTAGAACAGAATACAGACCTATTGATAAAAACTAAATACGTATTTATTAATTAAAATATGATACGAAGTTGTTAACTAAAACAGAAATACAGGATTTAACATAAACATTAGATGTGCCTAGCTTTGCTTTCTGATCTTCATTTCGGAATTATTTCTGCCCATACTTCTTGGACTAGTTACTTCCTTTCAAAACCAATTAGTCTTAAGGAAATGTAGACTTTGTATTTTATTGGATAGGCACATTGACGCCTACTAGGATCATGGGTTTAGGGTTTTAACAAAAAGTAGACTGTATTTTCGGAGGTGAGGTCTAGATCACATTTGAGTCCAGGGATTTTAAGTTCCAGATCGATTCTGCGTCAGTTAATGAAAAAATTGATTCTTTGTTAAATAGTTTATATTTTCAGGAAGCAATAGGAAAGAGAAGATTTGTAAGATTTTTAGGTTATTTGACTCTTTGGACGTAATAATATAATTAATAATATTCTAAAAATAAAGCAACTTTTTTTTAAGTGTGTGTGTTTGTTATTCTTATTTATTTTATTTATTGTTTTTTATATGAAAAAATTCATCTCAACATTGTAGTATAAAATACAAATATATTATAATAATAGATATTGTTTAAATCTTAATTATTTTGCTATCACTATAATGGTATGTATATATAAAAGAATTATATAATCATTTGCAACTCAAATAACTTTTTTTCTCTTTAATGTTTTTACTCATATTTAAGAATAAATACAATTTCAGAATTTCGTATTTTTTTAATTATAAAATTTAAGCCTATTAAACTAGCTAATACATTTAAAACAATTCCAAATAAAATTTTATAATATGTCGAATGTGAGAAAAAATGTATAAAAATCTCTTCAAATATAAAACGCTTATAAATAATTTTGTAGCTAGATGTACAAATTTGTTATGCTATGTAGTTCGGTAAACATTATATAGAACAAAAAACGACGTCCAATGTTTTACGTTATCCACGTTATTTTCATTATGCATTTCATTAAATAACTTTTAAAAAATACCTTCAATAAATTCAAAGATTACATTGTAATTTTGGCCTCTTATTTTTAGAAAAATTATATGTAAGTAAAAATGGGTAAGAAAATAATTAATTCAATTCGTTAGAATTTTTTACAGAGAAACTATTATGAAAAAGTGGATATTCTTTAATTTGAAGATATTTTTTATATTAATTTTGCATAAATTTCACGTTAACATAATCAGTTTAAATTAAAAATCATATCTAATGTATGTCACAAGTCAAAAATGCTTCTTTCTTTTCTATTACGTTATTAATTTTGAAATGTCTGATTTAGAGGTTAAAAGTTATCGAAGTAATATGACATTTTATACTATATAACAACACATTTAGGATTTTAAGGAACATAATTACAATAAATAATAAATTAATTTTAATTACAAGATAATATATAAAAAGAAAATTAGAACTTCGATCAAAATTGGTGGTTACCGATTTTTTTTCTTTATCGTCAGTTCAACGGTGCCATTTGATTATAATTTTCTTACATGTTCCTATTTAGAAAAGTTTCTTTTACAATCCATCAATATTTTTTGATAAGTATTTCTTCAGTATCGCAAATTCTGCCACTTAAAAGTGTCTGCTGATCGGCCAGTCTCTAAAGAAATATTAAAAATAAATTATCATTTCGTTAAGGAAAATATTACAATCATTACCATTACTTTTTTTAATAACAATTACCGTTTTTCGTTTTCCTTTTAAAAACGTTTTTTCTTGGATAACAAATTTTATTCTATTCTAAGCGTATAAATTCCACGACTAAAACTTTGAATTTTGTTAATAACGTGTAGGATTACTATTTACAAATAGAAACACACGCCCGCAAACGTGTTGTTTTAAACGTAGATAATTAATTTGTCGTAACATACATTTCACTGGTTTTAAATACTTCTTGTATTCGTAGAAAATGTTGTAACAATTTGATAGTCTTTCAATTATTTAATAATTTTTCTCAATTATTGACGATTTAAAATAATGGGAATTTATGGTTCGCTCGTTCTGTTTTATTTGTTCATTATTTAACAATCTATAGTTCATTTAATCTGTTTTACGGAATTGTTAAAGTATCTTTTCCTCTTTCAAGTATAATTGCTATTCTAACAAGCTTTTCGAATGTAATATAACAAAATTTTCTCAATACAATTCTTATTTCATTGTCGCGAATTCCTCGTATAAATTGTGAATGTAAACAATATTCTCGGGAATTTACATCTTCGCACTTAATATACAATTTTTGTAAATTTTCAACAAATTGTTGTATCGTTTCTTTCTCATATTGATATCGAATTAAAAAACGTGTTTTATGTAAAAGTGATATATGAAAGGGTCTTGAGAAATAATAATGAAATTGCTGTACCATTTGTTCGTATGAAAAGTTAAAAAGTTTGTCGCGAGATAGAAAATACTTCATTTTCTGAAAGATTTCATTATCTACCATCATAATGAAGAAATCAAACATTTTATGATTAGGTATCCCGACAACAGACGCTACATACTCAAAATCGTTTAACCACTCATAAAACAAACCGCTTTTTAAATTGTAAGGTTTTAACATTGAACGAGCTTGACCTAATTGAAAATCAAATATGCGATCAATTTTGTCTAACGAATACTCGTTCCTAATCATTTTTGAAACGATAAATGCTACTTTTTTTTTCTTATTGCACGAAAATAATAAAATCTATTTGAAATCAGTTGTTTCTCGTCGTTTGTTTATTTCACATTTAAAAATAACCACAAATAATACACTTTTCGTAATGTATCTCGAAAAGGATTTCTTTTTAGAACACGCGTATAAGTTATATATTTTCTAATATATTTTTTCTCACATTTATATATAAGCAAAGTATCTTATTGTCGTAATGTAGATTAAAAATTGTTATAAAAAAACCATAATTGTTAAAAATAATGAACAGACAACAATATAACTGATATGTTAACGATCTAACGTATGCTTAACGACTAATCCATTTAAAATTTATTGATGTTAGATAGAAACAGAGACGAGTATATTTTCAATGCCCTTCATTAGTACTTGAAAGTGATAATAATACCCAGGATAGCACATACACACACATACACATTCGTTTTCTTGATATTTAAATAAACAGAGAATAACTAGATATTCTAGTAATATGAGATTTTTTAATTAATTACCATGTTGAACTATTTCAAATTTAAATTTGAGCAAATTTTTTGTTTCATTAATTTTGTTTTATTTGTTTATTGTTTAAGTACTATTAGAACTATCGGCCCTTAAAAAAGAATTATAAAATTAACGAGAGTATACGTAGAATAATTTAATCAATATCGTAAAAGTTAAACACGTATGCTGAAGGACTAACAATTTAAACATTATTGCTTTTAGATAGGAGTGGAGAAGGAAATATATTCAATACTATACATTTGTCCTTAGTTGAATTAACAATATATTTACTAATGAGCACAGTTCATTGTATATTGTAAATTCAAATGTAGGTAAGATCAAAACCTACATTATCGTCCTGTCATGACTTTATAAACATAAAGAAATTTCTGATATTGACAATTTTAGAAACGTATTACAAGGTGTTTCATAATATCTCGATTTATAATCATTTCTGACCATATCCGCTTTGATTATTTACACTTACACGATCTCATTATGACAATCTGATACATCGGTTTTTTTATGAATATCGGAGGTACATTGTGTTTTTATTTTAGATGAAATATAAATAAATAACAATAATACTTCTCTAATAAATATTACAACTTTTTGATTTTGTCTTATTGTCAGTTACATATAGTGTACAAAACAAATTTTTATCTCCTAATTATAAAAATATATCTTTAACTGTTTAAAATAAGAAACTACATTTTTTATAATTTACATTTTAAATGTACGGTGATAATACGTTCGATTTTTCTTTCTTATTTATTTATTGAATAATGTCAGTAGTTCATTTAGGCTGGATTATTCACTTTGCGTATTTCTTTTTTGCGTTTCAAATTCAATGAAAATTCTTACTGTTTTATGGAATGGTAATCCAGAATATTTATTTAAATAAATAAATAAATTGATTTTAATTTAATATTAAAGACAAAAAATTGCACTGATTTACAGTCCGCTTATTCTGTTTACATTGTTTATAATTTAAGAACATTTACTTTATTTCAGCACTATTATTTTCTTTGCGGAAAGATATTTCTTTTTGTAAAGCAATGACCATCACTACCGTACGATCGAATGGTAAGAGAGGAAGATCTTTAAAATAAGCTTTTACTTCATCGTCGTGGATTCCATTAAGAAATTGTACGCATAATTCATCTTCTAGGCGATTTGTCTCATTGCATTTATAATATATTTTGCGTAGACAATCAGCATAATTCTCTATCGTTTCTTGCTCATATTGATTTCGGCACAGGAAACGTTTTCTATGTAAATCAGTTTCATTAGGAGAGAAATAACGTAGATAACTCTCTACTATTTCTGAATATGACATTTTATAAAGCTGAGAACCAAAAAATGCATTGATACTCGCCTGGCAATCAGTACATACCATTCTATTGAAAAATTTAATCATCTTATCATCTTTTACCCCGATAGTATCTGCTACATACTCAAATTTATTTAACCAATCATGAAAAGAACCTTCGTTTTTTGGATTGTAATTATTAATCTCTAAATGAGCTTGATTTACATAATACGCCATTAAATCATATTTTGAAAATTCAATAGCTTTTGTTAGTGTTTTTTTAAACGATAATTTAGGAGTTCCTCTTAATTTACTTCTTATAACATTATCGAAGATTCCATTAATGAATTGTGTGCATAGTTCTTCTTCTTGGTCATTTTTATAACAGCACATATTATATATTTTTCGTAATCTATCAGCATATCTCTCTATTGATTCTTCTTCATATTGTTTACGACATTTAAAACGTCGTCTGTGTAAATATTTTTCATTAGGAGAAAAGAAACTAAGGTAATGGGTTATTATCCTCTCGTATGGAAGTACATAGAAATCGATGCGTGGACTAATTTTCTGGATACGTTCATGGACATTATTATTAACCATTTTAAAGAAAACTTTATCCATTGTAAATTCTGGTATACTTATAATATCTGCTGCGTATTCAAATCTATTTAACCAGCTATTAAAATCTTCTTTTTCTGAGTTGTAAATTGGCATCACATGAAGAACTTGATTTAGATAGTAGATTATGCCTGTATCATTATTTAATGAATCTTTCTTACTCATTTTTTTCCCAAAAGAAAACCCTCTTTATTACTTATTTTTCGTAAATATATAATCAGTTGAAATTTCTTTGTTCCGATTTTGTTTTTCTCTCTTATCAATAACAGTAATACACTTTTCGTAATGTAATTCAAAAAAATTTTCTTTTAGTAACACGTATACATTTTATATTTTGTACGATATTTTTGACATTTATATAGAAGTAATCGATATTAGTGTTGTAACAAATAATACAAATTGTTTTAAAAATCTATAAAGTTAACGAGATTAAACATGTAATTGCTTAACTAGCATCTTAACAGTTTAACGTATGCTCAACGACTCGCAGTTTAAACTTTATTGCTTTTAGATAGGAATGGAGATAGGAATATATTCAACACCATACATTTGTCCTTAGTTGAATAAACAATATATTTACTAATAAGCACAGTTCATTGTATATTTAAATTCAAATGTAAGTAAGATCAAAACCTACATTATCGTCCTGTCATGACTTTATAAACATAAAGAAATTTCTGATATTGACAATTTTAGAAACGTATTACAAGGTGTTTCATAATATCTCGATTTATAATCATTTCTGACCATATCCGCTTTGATTATTTACACTTACACGATCTCATTATGACAATCTGATACATCGGTTTTTTTTATGAATATCGGAAGTACATTGTGTTTTTATTTTAGATGAAATATAAATAAATAACAATAATACTTCTCTAATAAATATTACAACTTTTTGATTTTGTCTTATTGTCAGATACATATAGTGTACAAAACAAATGTTTATCTCCTAATTATAAAAATATATCTTTAACTGTTTAAAATAAAAAAACTACATTTTTTATAATTTACATTTTAAATGTACGGTGATTATACGTTCGATTATTCTTTCTTATTTATTTATTGAATAATGTCAATAGTTCATTTAGGCTGGATTATTCACTTTGCGTATTTCTTTTTTACGTTTCAAATTAAATGAAAATTCTTACTGTTTAATGGAATGGTAATCCAGAATATTTATTTAAATAAATAAATAAATTGATTTTAATAATAAGATATATGTTTAACTTCATGTAATAAATCCACGTTGTGGTCATTATCTTCGAAAAGAAATCCCGATTTATTTTAATCGTACGTAAATAAATTATCATTTAAAGGTTTTTTGTTCAGACTTTTTTTTCGCTATTACCGCTATAACCTCAATACACTTTTCATAAAATAATTCGATGAACTTTTCTATCAAGAGCATGTATATAATTTATATTTTCTGTTATATTCACATAAGTAGTTATTTCATTCAAATTTGCTGAATCAGCTGCTGCTGCCACCGTTTCATCGAATGATAAGTCATCAAATTTTTCTATTTCAGTTCTTATTTTATCGTCACGGATTCCATTAATGAATTGTTTGCACAACCTTTCTTCTAAGCCAGTTTTATAACGGCACTTATCAATTATTTTCCGTAAACATATAGCATAATTTAAAAACGTTTCTTGTTCATATTGATCTCGACACATGAAACGTTTTCTATAGAATTGATATTTCGGGATATCAGTTAACAATTTAATATAATGTGTTAATATCTGGTCGTATGAAAGTTTACAGTAGTTTATACCTGGCTCACTATTACGGACATCATGTTGCATCATTTTAGTAAACAAATCAACCATTTTATCATCTGGTACGCCGATAATATCAGCTACGTACTCAAACTCATTTAACCAGATATAAAATAACGCTTGTTTATGTTGTTTGTAAGGATTCATCATACGCAGAGCCCGTTCTTGATAATCAGATACTTGATTATCTTCGGGTAATAAATCCTCGTTGCTCATTATTTTTTAAACAGAAAACGCTTTATATTTCTTACTGCAAGTAGATCTATAATATTTTAAATGTTCTTTGTTCGGACTTTTCATACGTTTTTATCAATAACCACAATACACTTTTCATAAAGTAATTTAAAAGACTGTTTTAGGAAAACGTATTAATTTTATATATTTTCTATTAAATTTTTTAAATTTATTTATAAGTAAAATATCTGAGTGTCGTAATATATATTAAAAATTGTTTTAAAAAACTCTGAAGTTAACAAGATGTAACGTACAAAACTTATACTAATATCTTAACAGTTTAACGTATGCTTAACGACTATTCTATTTAAACTATATTGCTTTTAGATAGAAATGTGTGGAAAGGGAAATTTATTCAACGTTCTACGTTAGTCTTTGGTAGGGGTAATAATAAAAGTAACAAGGAATACAATAAACATTTCACACACACACACACACACACACACACACACACACACACACATGTAATATATCTAATTTAAACGTGGAACAAAATAAACAATTACATTATCATTCTGATGATGTTTTATATAATAAAAGAAATCTATGATATTGCCGTAAAAATTTTTTAATATAATATTCTTTTAATTATTAATTACTCCAGTATTACTTTAATAGGTATCAAATAACGACCAGGTCTGCTTCGACATTTTACATTTAAAAGTTCTAATTAAAGCCTCCTAAAAAATAATTCATAATGAGTCCCTATATGAATGTGGAATTCTATCACTCTCTTCAGTCTTCCAGAGTGACAACTGACGAACAAAAAAAAAGAATTCCGATAATTTTGATGATGGTTTCGTTGAATAAGGGAGCCTTTCGTCACAAAAATGCAGTATATTTTTATAAGTAAAATAATAAAACAATACTAATACAATAAAACGAGTTCAGTGTTTGACTATTAGACGCTGATTGCCTATTTAGACCTTTTCTTCTTTACACACTGTTTATATGTCACTGTAAAAAAGTCTATCATTATTCCATGTTTACATTATTGAGTCGGTTTCTCACTCTGGCTTGCACTAAATAATCTCACACTCTATGTCTCATACATACTAAAGATTCGTCTTACTCGTCACAACACACATACATAAATATCATATAAATTGTATTTTTTCTAGTAAAAATTTTAGGTAAATAACAAAATCTTTCCAAATAAAAATGATCACTTTTTGTTAACATATTTCTTTTTTACAAAACCTTAATGTCGAGAACAATAATCTTATTATATATAAATATATTTTCATAATTATGCAAGTTCAGAAACAAAATATTGAACTTTTTCGATAACGTGCAAAAATACTGTTTCAGGATAAATACATAGCTTTTGGGTTTACTTTGAATTATAAAAGACAAAAAATTACCCAGAATTACAAACCGCTTATCTTTCTTTATTCGTTTATTGTTATAGTACCTGTAGTTCTTTAAGCTTTTTTATTCAACTTTAAAACAAATTAATACACTTGAATTTTGTCACTTAAAAATGAAACTGCCATTGCTACAGATACGTCGAATGATAGGCCACGAAATTTAGATAAATAAATTCTTATTTCATCAACGAAGAGTCCTTCACGAAATCGTTCGCATAATATTTTATCTGAGAGATTGGTATAATTTAACTTATCGTATATTTTCTGTAAATTATCTGCATATCTCCGTATCGTTTCTTTTTCATATTGATTTCGACACAGGAAACGCCTTCTGTGTAAGTCAGTTTCATCGGCAGAAGTAAAATATTGAAGGTAATAATTTATTATCTCGTCGTATGAAAGTTCAGAGAAGTTGATAGAAGGGTTGGCTTTCTTGACAGCAGTATGAACATCATTATCGACCATATTATTAAAGAATTGAATTTCATGGTCTTGTATATCCATTAAATCTACTACATACTCAAATTTGTTTAACCACAGATAAAATACTTCTCTCTTTTCTGGATGGAATGTAGGAAGCCTTAGAAGAGATGGATCCAGATGAGAAATTATTTCTTTAAATGTTGTTAAATGAATGGCAAACAGTTCAATTTCTTCGAGTGAGAAGCCACGAAGTTTTTTTAAAATTGTTTTTATTTCAATGTCATAAATTCCATTAACAAATACTTCGTATACTACATTTTCTGCGTCATATGAATTACTGCACTTATCAAATATGTTCCATAAATTCCTAATATATTCTTCTATCGTTTCTTTTTCATATTGATTTCTACACAGGAAACGCCTTCTGTGTAAATCAGTTTCATCGGCAGAAGCAAAATATTTAAGGTAATAGTATATTATCTCGTCGTATGAAAGTACAGAGAAATTGATAGAAGGGTTGGCTTTCTTGACAGCAGTATGGACTTCATTATCGACCGTTTCATTGAAGATTTTAAGCATGCGCGAATTTTCTTCTAGATAAGTGTGTAGCTTATACTCAAATTTATTTAACCATTCACAAAAGATACCTTCATTCCCTAGACTGAAAGTATCAATCATTAACGCATTTTGACTTTTATGAGTATTTCTTTCATTCACGTTTGCAAACTCAAGGACCATTGATTGGGCCATTGATACTAAGTCAACGAATAATAAATTATGTTGTATTTCAAAATGAAGTTTTGTTATAGTGTCGCGGATTCCATCAACGAATTGTTGGCTTAGTTTTTCTTCTAGGCGATCGTTATATTCGCACTTTTCATAAATTTTTTTTAATCTTGAAGCATAATTTAATATCGATTCTTTTTCATATTGTTTACGACATAGAAAACGTTTTCTGTGTAAATAAATTTCATCAGGAGAATCAAAATAACGAAGGTAATATTTTATCATCTCTTCGTATGAAAGTTCAGAAAAGTTAACAGAAGGATAGGCATTCTTGACATTTGTATGAACATCATTACCGACCATACTATTGAAGTATTCAACCATTTCATGACCTGGTACATTGAGAACATCTGCTATATACTCAAATTTATTCAACCATTCGTAAAATATACCTTCATCCTTGAGACTGTAAGTATTAATTGTTGGATCAGTTTCACATTCACAATTATTTGTTTTATTAAAGTCTGCTATATCAATGATATTGTCTATTGTTGCATAAAATGACATGACAGTACGGTTTTTTATATGGAATCTAAAATTATCGTTGTAGAGTCCATCAATGAATTTTTCACATAATTTTTTTTCTCGTATTTCTCTATACTCGCACTTATTATATATTTTCTGTAAACTGTTAGCATATCTTTCTATCGGCTCATGTTCATATTGATTCCTATTTATAAATCGAATTCTGTACATATACTTTACATCTATAGGATCAAAATAACGAAAGTAATGGTTTATTATCTCATCGTATGAAAGTTCAGAGAAGTTGACAGAAGGATAATTTTGCTTGATAAGTTCCTGGAAGTTATTATCTATCATTTTATTGAAGATTTCAACCATTTTATCGTTTGGTAAATCGATCATATCTGCTATATACTCAAATGCATTTAACCACAAACAAAACGTAGATTTGTCCAGATTTTTGTAAGGATGTATCATTCGAACAACTCGTTCTTGATAATCAGGTTTTCTATTATCTTTGGGTAATAAATCCTCGTTGCTCATTATTTTTTAAACAGAAAACGTTTTATATTCCTTTTTGCACGAAAATCGATGATATTTTAAAAGTTACTTGTTCTGATTTTGTTTTGCTTTGACCAATAACCTTAATTCACTTTTCATTGAAAAACACGTATATGTTTTAAATTTATCGTTATTTTTTTTACATTTATATATAAGTAAACGATATAAGTTTTTAATGTATATTATTATTAATTTAAAAAATTGTAAAGTTAATGAAAATAAATGTTAAAACTTGTATATCTTTAAGTAATGTCTTAACAATTTAATATATTCTTAACGACTAACTATTTAAACCTTATTGCTTTTATATAGGAGTGAAGAGGGAAAAATATTCAACGTTTTACATTTGTCCTTAGTAGAAATAATAATATATTTACCAATAAGCACAACAAACAGCTCCTTGAATATAACAAATTTAAATGTGTAACATTTTCTGTATCTTTCTGATGACGCTATGATTTTATATAATAGGTTTTTATAGATTAGATGCCAAAGTCAAAGCAAAAAGATTAACCAAACAAGTATTCATTTCTTATGCTTTTTATACTCTTATGTACGCGTATTCTCAAGTATTTCATGTTAAATCTTCCTTTGATGAACTTTAAGTTCTTTAACGGTGTATTAATAAGAAAATTAAATGAAAAGAAAACATTTCAGTGAGAGAGATATTAGAATTTTAATGAAAATATTTCATAAATTTATTATAATTCAAAATATAGTTCGCTTATTTTAATTTCACAAGCAGTCAAGAGTAATTCTGTGAAAATGTCTTTAAGTCGTTCAGAATTGTATTATTGTTCTGCTTAATAAACTGGCATGCCATCAGAATAAAAGCGATACATTACATAGCGATAAATCTTTCTTTTGGTAAAGAGATATATCTCTCTACCAAAGGTTAGTAATTATTTTCTGTTTTAAAAGCATAGGTTGTTTACTTATCTAACATTTCTTTTCAATATAGCTAAGATTTTGTGAAGTTGATTTTTTTATAAATTTGTAGAAAGTGTCATTACTATCGTATAGAGTAGTTTTCTTAAATTTGGTTCGGTCATTGCTGCAATTCTAGGACTAGTCGTCTTTATAATAATTGTAAGATTTATTATTTATTCTATTCCCCAGAGTTAGACTTTAAATACTATATGTGGTTAGAGTCCTTACCTATTCAGAGTCGTCTTGGATTTCATTTCTGGTCTGTCACTGCATCTGGCAAATCACTGATAAGGATTTCCGGACGAGGTAATTCATTTTTCGTCGTATGTTTTGGCTTTTCCATTCGTCTATTTATCGATTGTCAAATTCTCTCTCATTTGCTGCCAGACATCGTATCTTCTGCAACACAGTTTCTTCGTCTTATACTCTCAGTTGTAATTACCGCTTTTTCTATCTTTACCACGTTGTCTGAGTTATTTTAAAGGGGCTCCTTTCTTAGTATGGAAAATTCTCAGCTCTAGAAGGAAGTCAGCATCAATAAGTAACTTCTTGTTTCAAAATAGCACCTGAAACAACTCAAATTAAAATGTGGGAAACGGTTTTCATCTATTTTTACCTCTGTCGTAAACTATCCCAATGCTGCATGTGTTAGCAATTTGATTCCTGTGAATGTGCACTAGCTAATCAAGCAAAATAAGCTGGATCGGTTGAAAGTATGCTCATTGTTACTGACCTGAATTTTACAAATGAATTAAAGTATGAAATTTTGCAGCACCCATCTTATTTACCGGATCTTTTATTAACTTTCATTTTTTTAAACATTTAGAATAGTTTCTACGAGCTAAATAGTATGAAAATAAAGATAGTCTGAAAAATTCCATGTCAGTTTATTGATACCAAAGATCAGAATTTCTCTTAGGCAGGCATCTATGTATTAAAATCTCTTTGAGAAAAATGTATTAAAGCAAACAGAGTTTACTTTGATTAAATAAAAAAGTTTTGAAAAAAGATATGCAGTTTTATATATTTACTTAAGAATCCAACATTTCATACGCACCAATCTAATACTTCTTCGGATGGATTCTGCGTCACAGCACGTGTTTCTTCCGTCATAACATTTTTCTTCGGACATTTCTTCCCAAACCCTTTCGTAGGGTACGTTGCGCCAGGATGACCAAATGCATCACGATTATAGTTGCTGTTATTAGTTTTCTTCCTTGCTTCGTGGTGTTCCATGTTTACATTCTTCGCGTTACGCATTGGCTTCACTGATACGACGTTTCGTTTACCGTGTTAGTTCGTTGAACTTATAGTAATTTTATCAAATGTGTCGATTAGGCCCTCTGTAGTCGCGAAACAATAAATACGCTCCTAATCGCGCAATGACTTTTCTGGGATTCCGTCGATAATGTAGTCTACCATTAGAGCAAACGAAATTTTAACATGCGACGATCAACACTGACTTTACTTTCCGATTCTTTTGTATTTTATTTTAACGAATACTTCATTGTCTACACGCACGATTGCAATGATGTTCTGAAACAGAAAAAGAAAAAGAACAATTAATATCATCGTTATAATAAAAAACCATTAAAGTTATCATAGAAATGTTTGATAGGAAAATATATTGACTTTTAGTCTTCATTGATGACTGCAGGATGGGTATCCTATCCTTAGGATGACGATGAATAAAATAAAATTAAATAAAAAATCTGCAAAGCTGAAATATACTAAAGATTATAGTACAATATTCCCTGTCAATCATTTCTGAAGGCAGGACACACATTAAAAGATGTTTTATCATAAAGAATCAACGTTAAATATAACAAAAAAATGTAATTATCTATGAGAATTGAATTAATTAAAAGTATAAGTTATAAAATATTTGTATAACGTACCAAAGTATGCAACTATTTGCTTGATAGTACTCGCTTTGCATTTCAATATGCAAACTCAAGCAATATCAATTGTTTAAGTTTCACTATTTCAATGTATTTGTATACAAAGTATATAAAGTTAGTAAAAATATTAATTAAAAAGCTTTAAAGTTGTCTAAATAAACAATAATTGAATCAGCAAACTCAATAAAGAATAACCAAAAAAATAAATCGTTTGTTATACCATCCTATGTAATGAAAAACTCTTGAAAGTATTTGAAATAACACGATAACGTTAGATATAAGATTATTAAATAATCTGATACGTCGTCACTTTTACCGGTCTTAACTTGTCGAAGGACGGAAGAGGAATGAGCATCTCTTTCTCCCTCTCTCTCTCTCTTTCTCTCTCTCTCTCTCTCTCTCTGTTTATCCTTGAGAGAACGAATTTCGGCTGTTTTTGTTTTTATCTCATTGTTAGCTCGAGCATTGCTGAAAAACACAGAACGTGTTAATACATGTTTATATGCGGAATGTTTTGTATTTTTATTCTCTCTCTCTCTCTTTCTTTCTTTCTTTCTTTTTCTTCTTCTTCTCCCTTTTTCACATTCTTGCTTTTTTTCTTACATTCTTTCTATTATACTTCTCTACGTTATGAAAAAATACATAGCTTACTTCAACGAATATGAAGGAGATAAAAATGTGAACACAACAGTAAGGTTAAGTATATGTATTCGTCCAGGACTCTCCCAATGCTCGGAAACCTTAAAAAAGTAAGAAAAGATTACATTAGTACAATATAAAGAAAATCAAATATATGAATGTGTTATGTATGTATGTATGTGTGCGAGTTAATTCGTAAGATTTGGCGCGTAGTTGACAGATATCGATTTTATTTTAACGGATATCTTTCGAACTTTTTAATATTTCATTTTGAGAATACTCACGTATAAAAATCTAGCTTGCAATTATCGTTTGATGTATAGTAGAAGGGTGCATCTTAGAAAATTTCTTTGAATTACCTGATATTAACGGGACGATGATGCTTTCTTACGATCTCCACAACGGATGTTAAGAAAAGAACGCTGATTGGCTTAAAAATTGCAGTTTAGTATTTTGAACGTGTGACCATATAAAAATTCATATATTAAATAAATAAAATAATATGATATATATAAGATAATAACCAATTTATAGAGTAGTATATCTTATAACATGAGTTATACAAAGTCATTAGAAAAGTATTTTTAATCGATTGGATGAAATTAAATGAATATTTTCTTACTTGCAAATTCAAATTATTGCCAACGTCTCATACACGCACACATGCTAGCCGTCACACATATGTTAACTTGCTTTTCTTCTTGACAACGTTAGTCAAATTTGATATTATAATTTATATATTAAATAAATCGAAAATTCACGTACATTCTATTTTTCTATTAAGTGATTTCTTGTTAATATTTTAAAAAAAATGAATAGAATAAAGATAATATATATAAAAAATTTTGTCCCATCGAACAAAAGAAAACAGTCGTATAAAAAAGAATTATTGTTGTAGAAATATCTTTCAAAAAAAAAAACATCACGTGCCATCTCTGAAAGAAAAAATTCGCGTAATTTATATCGATAATGAAAAATTTTACCTTATTGTCGATTAGGTACTAACTTCAATTTCAATACTTTGATAGCGTGCAATGTCAATTGTTTTAAAGATGCCTACCAACGACGTTTCTTTTCTTTACAATTCTTCTGTGCTTCTTCTGTTCTTCTGTACGATACGACACAAGGTTCTTAGTATATATTGGTTTTATTCTATTAATTATTTTAAAAATATTAACAAGAGACGTGCACACTAATGGAAAAATAGAATTAATTTTCGATTTATTTAATATATAAATCAATACATCGTGTTTGACTAACGTTGTCAACAAGAAAGGCGAGTTATCATACGTGTAACATATATGTGATGGTATGAGTATGGGTTGGTGAGAGAATCGATCGGTGACGAATAAGAAAGAAACCGTTTCATTAGATTAGAGTGTTGGTTTCTTTTGTAAGGCTACACCGTCTGGATTTGTCGCTTTTATGTAGCACCATCCGACTATCTCGAACGTTCTCGATTTTAAAGTTTAAATGATTTTTAAGTTTTAAAGATTTAAAAGAAGGAAGAGAATTTATTCGTGATCGGGAATCATTGCGAAGTTTCTAGAAGGGTAGGATAGGATAGGAGGAAATGCTAGGAAATAACGTGAGACGATGCAGGGGATGTTAGGCATATATAGGCAACGAAAAAGGCCGGTGAGGATAGTCCGATAAAGTTCAATGCTTATACGAAGAGTTTCGGGGGTAAAGAAAATGAGAAAAACGGAAGACAACAGGGGACTGCGAAGGAACACGAAAGACAACGATAGGCGAAGAAAAGCCGAGTAAGGCGTGACCTTCGCCTAATTATGACGGTTGTCTTCGAAATACGGCGTAAAGGATTACACCTAATATCTCGTAGCGATAGATTGTTAATTTAGATTATAGATTCTTACCGTTCTATCTCTTATATTCTTAAATCGTTTAATAATTACTATTAAATGTTATTACTTTAATAAATAAAAATAAATAAACAAATTAAAAAATCCTACAATATTACAACCTTCAACGTAGAGCAGAATCAACAGTAACATTATCTTCATCTTACGATGTTATGATTTTATATATTAAAAGAAATCTAGGATATTGATATATTGATATCCTCATAATATTTTGATATTTATTGTTTAATCTAAAAATATTTTGATAAGTTTAAATAATGACCAGGCTCGCTTTAATTTTCTCCCTAAAAAAATCTAATTAGGGCCTTTCCTGTATTAATCATAATCAGGTCTTACGTGAATGTTGAATTCACTCTTTCCAGTCAGTCTTTCGAAAAAATATCTGACGAACTAAAATTAGGATTTCCGATTATTTGGATAGCAGGATCTTTGTGGATAGAAAATGTCTCTCTATACAGAAATGCAATATATTTTGGCAAAGAAGATACATGAACTAATACTAATACAATAAAACAAGAAATCTGTTTGATTACTAAACGCTAATTTCTTTTTAGATCTTTTTTCTTTCATTTGGTTTATGGCTAGCTATAAGAAACACTGTCGTTATTCAACTGTTTACATTTTAGGGACGAAGTTTCTTTCTTTCTTGCGTTCAATATTCGCAAACTCTCTGTCCAACATATACTGAAGATATATCTCGCTCGTCCTCATACATATTACAAACATATCATAAATAAATTGTGTGACTACTTAGTACAAAATATAATTAAACAACAATATCCTTTTAAATAACAATTATTACTTTTTGTCCAAATTAATTTTTATAATAGTTTAATATCCAAAATAAATTCTTATGTCTTAAATATAAATATATTTCCTTAATTGTGTAAGACTCAAAAATAAATCTGAGAACTTTTTCGATAATACGCAAGAATACTGTTTAAGGATAGAAATACAGATTTTTTGCATACTTCAATTCTTTTATAACCTTTGCAAATGAAACGTTTTAAGCCCAACATTTTTTTTTTGTAAATTATTCATAGAACAATTTAACTTATATGGAATATCTTGTGCTCCCAAAAGATCTTATATAATTGTGATATTTTTGTGATTTGATAGTTATTTTCGTCAATTTTAAATGACAAAGAAATGACCAGAATCAGGGTTAGCTCTTATCTTTCTTTTTATTGTCTATTGTTGTGGTATCTATAGTTATTCATTTTCCATAAAACTTAATTCAATTGAATATGCAATTGCAATTGCTACTAATAGATCGGATGCTAGGTTAGGATATTTATCTATATAAGTTTTTATTTTATTGTCGTGGATTCCATTACGGAAATTTTTGAGTAATCTTTCGTCTGACAGATCATCATAATCGGACTTATAAAGTAATATTTGCAAAACTCTTCTATAATTTTCTATTGTTTCTTGTTCATATTGTTTACGACACATGAAACGTTTATTGTATACATGCGAATCAGTTGATAAATATAAACAATTAAGGTAATTGTTTATTACATCTTGGTATGAAAGTTCAGAGGAGTTGACACGGCCGTAATGCTTTTGGACACGTGTATGAACATCTTTGTGCACCATGTTATTAAAGAATTCAACGATTTCATCCCTTGATAACTGAAGAAAATCTGCTACGTATTCAAATTTGTTTAACCATTCATAAAATTCTTCTCCATTCTTTGGATGGAAAGTTTTCAACCTTGAAAAAGCCGGCTGTATACAAGTAATTATTTTTTTAAATTTTGTTAATTCAGTGGCGAACTCTACCATTTCGTCGAATGAAAAGCAACGAAATTTTTTTAAAATAATTTTTATTTCCTTGTCATAGATACCATTAAGAAATTGTTCGAATAATATTTCATCTAGACGACTTCTATTAGAGCACTTATCGGATAATTTTCGTAAACTATTAGCATAATTTTCAATCGTTTCATATTTATATTGCTTACGACTAAGAAGACGCGTTTCATTTAAATCATTATCATCGAAAGCAGCAAAATACTGAAGGTAAGAATTTATTACCTCTTCGTATGGAAGTTCAGATAAATTGATAGAAGGATAAATCATTTTTACAGCTGAATGGACATCGTTGTCGACCATATTATTGAAAAATTCCAATATTCCATCGTCTGATATATTGGCTATTTTTGCTACATACTCAAATTTATGTAACCACTCATAAAAATGTCCTGTATTCTTTGAGTTGTAAATTTTAATCATTGAAAGAGCTGGATTTATATAACGAGCTGTTTCAATCGCTTTTGCAAATTTAATGCACGCTGTAAATTGTGATGAAAAGAAAGACACTTTTATCATATATTTTGTAAGTACTATGTCGTTGAATCTAAAAATGTATTGGTAAGCTATATTATTTTCTAAACGATATCTATAAATGCTTTTATTGTACATATCCCGTAGATGAGAAGCATAGTTTCTTACCACTTTTTTTTCGTAATCGTTTCGATGCTTAAACGAATTTCTGTGCGAAAGAATTTCAGGAGAATGATTAAAGTAACAAATGTAACGATTTATTATCTCTTCGTATGACAGTTCGGTGAAGTCGATAGAAGAGTATTTTTCCTTAACACGATTATGGATATCTTCATCCACCATTTCAAGGAATAATTCCGCCATTTTTTCGTCTGGTACATTAGTTACATTTGCTAGATATTCAAATTTATTTAACCACCACCAAAAATTCTTTTTTTCATTTTGTTCGTTATTATATATCATTCGAAAAGAATCATTTATATAATAAATAGTTTCATTATCTTCGCGTGAAAAAGTCTGGATGTCCATTGTTTTTTTCAAAAAGAAAACGCTTTGTATTTTTTATTATACTTATATCGATAATATTAAAAATATTTTTTTTTTAATTTTTTTTTACTTTCACCAATAACCTTGATAATACACACTCCATAAAATAATTCGAAACACTTTCCTTTTAAGAACACGTATACGTTTTATATTTGCTGTTACATTTTTCTTTACATTTATATATAAGTAAAGGGGAGATCTTAATGTTTTAATTTCGATTAAAGATTTTTCTCAATAACCGTAAAGCTTACGTGTATAAACGTACGAAAATTATAATAATATCAGAATAGTTTAACGTATGCTTAACGACTAATCAATTTAAATCTTATTGTTTTTATATAGAAGCTAAGAGGGGAATTAATAGCGTGTCCTACAATAGTCTTTAGTAGAGATAATAACATATCTACCGATTAACACAATAAACAGTTCTTTCTATATTATAAATTTAGGCTAGAAACAGAGTAAACAACTACATTATCCTATTCTTCTGACGATGTCATGAATTTCTATATTAATTAAAACCTATAATATTGAAAAATATAAATATTCTTACAATATTTTGATAGGTATAAAATGATAACCAGATCTGCTTCAACTTTTTACATTTAAAAGTTCAAATGAAAGCCTTCTAAAAAATAATTTATAATGAGTCCCTACATAAATGTGGAATTTATCAATTTTATTTTTTTTTTAAGTTATTTTTTTGAAGTTATTTTTGAGGTTATAGAGGTTATATTCGTTTTGGTACGGCAAAGAAATATAACTTCTTACGTGCGTACACTTTCCGCAGTCGTATTACAATCTCCTAAAATCTTAGCTTTCTGAAAGAACATTTTACGTAAAAATAATAGACATTCATTGTAACATCAAACTGATCAAAGCTGGAGTTCCGCGGGGAATTATCTTCGGACCAATTTTTTACACCCTGTATACGGCAGACATACCAATAAATGCTAACTGTACAGTCCTAACATTTGCAGACTACACGGAAATGTTAACCGTAAACAATAATCCACAACAAGCAGTTCAATTTTTACAAAACCAAATCAATTCCCTGGAAGAATGGTTACATAATAGGAAGATAAAAGCAAACTCTACCAAATGTAAACACATTACGTTTACACTGAGGAAAAACAAAATACCAAAAATACAATTATATAATACAGAAATTCCACAAGTATCAACGGTCAAGTATTTAGGACTACACCTAGATTCCAAACTAACATGGAGAAAGCATATAAATGCAAAAATTGAACAAATTCGTTTAAAAGGGAGACAAATGGCTTGGCTAACTGGCAAAAAATCGAATCTTAGCATAGAGAACAAACTAATAATTTACAAAACAATTACAAAACCAATCTGGACATATGGATTATCGCTATGGGGCATAGCAGCGAAAAGCCAAATTGCCAAGCTCGAGGCTCAATAATCCATAACCCTACGCACAATCGAGAATGCTCCATGGTACGTCCGTAATGAAGATATAAGGAAAGACTTAAATATTCCCACGATACAAGAAGAAATAACCAAGTCAACCTTAAGATACAGAAGAAGAATTGATACGCACATAAACTCGCTAGCCAATGAAAACTACAACCAACATATCCCTAGAAGGCTCAAAAGAATCCACCCAGGAGACCTAGTAAAAACTATAACTAAATGAAATAAACGACAATAGCGACGCTTTCTTATTGGAGGAAACGTCTACGTGCTATCACGTATTATAAACATTATAATGTTTTTTCAATAACTTTTATATATTTACAGATACAAGGAAGTAGTCCAAGATTGTTGACATTTATACTGCGATCTATAAAAAAGATTACATTCGATTTATTCATGGCATCTTTACAATTCTAGAATAATCTTTTTTTGCGGGTTCTTTTTTTAAATCATAGCTACAATGAATAGCAAATAGGCTCTTTCTTTCTGAAAAATCGTAAATAAGACATCACTTTATACATCGTTGATAATGTTGCTTACGAGTTCGTAATATTTTGTTTAAATATTACATATATTAATTAATTTTGATCTTATGTTTCATTAGATCAAAATTTTATCCTCAGGAGTTATCACTGCGTAGGAGAGTTGAAATAATTATATACAATAGATAACAATACTAAAATCAGAACGTTATAATCTGAAATTTTATTTATTAGATGCATTATTCCCTTTCTACATATGCGCGAAGTTTTGAAGGGCATACAAAGAACATTTAATAAAAACACTTTTATAGGGGATAACGTGCCAGTTTGAAAGTGAATTTCGAGGAAGACGGAACACAGAACATATACTCCACTTTTAGTTATATATATATGGAGCCATACATATATATGTAAGATTAGGTTCAGTGTAGAGGTGTGTAATTAACATATACCGAGGTTAATTTTACTTATAAAAAATTTAATATAGAATAAATGATAGAAAAAACGTTACAAAAATGCCTCATGTATTTTTTCATGGTGACTTTTATAACTACACTTATTATTTATTTTCCATAAATTATCAGCATAAATAGTTATCGTTTCTTCTTCATATTGTTTTCGACAGATAAAGCTTTTCCGGTGTGAAAAAGTTTCAATGTAAGAATAAATCAAAACGAAGATAATGACTTTATTATCTCTTCGTACAAAAGTTCCAGAGAAGTTGACAGTAAAGTTATTCTACTTGATAAGCTTATGGACGTTATTATTTAGCATTTTATAGAAAAAAAATTCAATCATTTTATCTTCTGGTACTTCGACAATATTTGCTACTTACTCAAATTTATTTAACCACACAAAAAATAGTTCCTTTTCTTCTAATTTATACATCATTGTCAAAACTCGCTTTTGATATAACAATACATTTCATAATTTTCATTAAATGAATACTCATTACATAATATTTTCAAAGGAGAAAAATCTTTTTATTATTTATTGCACGTAATTAAATAATTTTTTGGAAGTTTTTTGTTGAGACTTTTTTTTCCATTTACCTCTAATCTCATAATACTTTTTGTATTGTAATTTAAAAGAATTTGAGCTTAGGTACAAGTTTTATTTTTTCTATTATATTCCTTACAATTATATGTGAGCGAAAGATCTATGTTTTGTACCGTATATTAATAATTATTTAAACAAAAAACTATGTAAAGCTTACAAGAATAAATATAAAAATTATAAAATATTACTTTTGGATAGAAATGGAAAGTGGAATTTATTTAGCGTTCTACATTACCCTTTGCACTCGAGGCTTTTTTCTCTTGTGCGAACCAGCAACTTAAGACGATTTCGGCCAAATTAAGTAGACATTTTAAAGGTACTTTAAAAACATTTATAAACAAACAAGCGTATATAAATAATAAAATATCATCATATATAGAGAAGGTGTATAACATCCTTTAACTGCACTCGGTCGAATGCCTTTTCCAGATCAACACATATGCTGGTCTGTTGTATTCAATTGATTTTTCTGTTATCTGTCTTATGATGAAAACCGCGTCTGTGCACGATCTGCCTGATCTGAATCCCTGTTGTTCGTCTTCTAGATTCGTTAAGCTGTTAATTTTATTCGTTATAACCTTTGTTGTTTGTTTCAATGAAGTGTTTAAAAGATTTATTCCCCTGTAGTTTGTAGGCAGTTTTTTGTCTCCTTTTTTAAACATAACTATAGTTGTACTAGTTCGCCATTCGTCAGGTATTCTGTGTTGGTATAGTATTTTTTGTATTAGGAATGTTAACTGTTGTGTGAGACGTTGGCCACCATATTTTAGCAGTTCGTTTGGAATGCCATCTTGCCCTGGGCTCTTCCTATTCTTTAGTTTTCGGATAGCTGTTTCTACATCACTGGACTCAATTTGTATGTCGTTTTTAGTTACTATTTCTGGCGTATTTAGTTCCGCTTGAGGTTCTTCTGATTAATAGAGTTCTGTTAAGTAGTTAATCCTGGTTTTTCTTATGATCTGATTTGTTTCGATCATTTCGTTGACCTCCTTTCTTTGATTTCTAATAAATCGCCAGATTTGTTTTTGGAGTCCATAGAAGTCACTCTCAGTTCTCTTCGAAAAAATCTTCCAATGGTGTTGTTTTGTTTGCCTTTCTAACGTCGCTGTTTGATTCCGGATTCGTCTATACATTTCGTATGATTCAGGTGTTCGTAATGTTCTATAGTTAAGGTATGCTATTTTCTTTTTTTTGCATATTTCCTTAATCTCTGGGCGGAACCAAGGAGTTTTGATCATTCTAGCCCGGTTTTTTACATTTCGTGTTCCCAGGGCTTCATATGCAGCTTCTAAAATGTTAGTTTTTAGTTTCTTCCAGGCCGTGTTTGTATTATCTTCTTCTTTTATTGGGTTTATTTCGATTTTATCCTTCAACCTGTTCTCATATAGTTGTTTGGTTGGTAAGTTCCATAGTGACTCGATGTTTATTTTCGATTCTTGAGTTGCTCGGGCAAGATTTCTTTGGGGTTTAAACTTCATTCTTATTTTTGCTAATAGCAGGCTATGATCGCTTCCTACATTCGCGGAATTTAAAGTCCTGATATCTAATATTTGGTTTGGTTGGACGTATCTGTTGGTAACAATATAATCAATTGTAGACCTGAAGCCTCTGGTGTTGCTGTATGTAAATTTATAGTGTTCCTTATGATTGTAAAATGTATTATTAATCCTTAGCTCTCTAAATGTGCATAACTGTGTCATTGGTTCTCCATTATCATTTAACACGTTTTCGTTGAACCTTTGCTTTATTCCAGGTATTATTTCGTTTCCGATGCGGGCGTTAAAATCTCTCCAATATTAATTAAAACCTATAATATTGAAAAATATAAATACTCTTACAATATTTTGATAAGTATTAAATAATAACCAGTACCGTTTGGACTTTTTACATCTAGAAACTATAATTTAGGCCTCCTAAAACATAACCCATAACGAGTCCATACATGAAAGTTTGATTCCTTCTCTCTAGTTAGTTTCTTAAAAGGATATCTGACGAAAAAAATAGAAATTCCGATAATTTGGATAGCAGGATCCTTGTGGATAGAAAATGTTTCTTTACAGAGAAATGCAATATATTTCAATGATTAAAATACAAAAACAAATACTAATACAATAAGACAAGAAATCTGTTTGTTTAATAAACGCTCATTGCTTCTTTAGATCTTTTTCTCTTATTTGTTTTATGGCTCTACATAAGAAACCTTATTGTTATTCAACTGTTTACATTTCTGGGCCGATTTTTCATTCTCGCTTGCGTTCAATATTCTCAATCTCTCTGTCGAGCACGTACTTAAGATATATCACACTCGTCCTCATACATATTACAAACATATAATAAATAAACTATGTGCCTATCTAGTAAAATGTAAGTAAACAACAATACCCTTCTAAGTAACAATTATTACTTTTTGTCAAAATTTTATTTTTACAATAGCTTAATGTCCAAAATAAATTCTTCTGTCTTAAATCTAAATATATTTCCTTAATTGTGTGTAAGATTCAAAAATAAATTTGTGAACTTTTTCGATTGTATACAAGAATACTGTTTTGAATAAAAACACAGCTTTTTTGCATATTTCAATTCTTTTTTAACATTTGCTAATGTAACGTTTTAAGAACAACATATATGATATTTCTTTGATTAGATAATTATTTTCGATAATTGTAAATTAAAAAGAATTGCCCAGAATTACGATTAGCTTATCATTTTATTTTGTCTATTGTAGTAGTATCTGTAGTTATTCATTTTTCATAAAACTTAATTCAATTGAGTATGCAATTGCAAGTCCTACCATTGCCTCGAATGATAGGTTAGGATATTTATCAATATAAGTTTTTACATTTTTGTCGTAGATTCCACTATGGAATTTGTCGCGTAATATTTTGTATGAGGGATCTACATAATTGCACTTATCATATAATTTTCGTAAAGTCAATTCATAATGTTCTATTGTTTCTTGTTCATATTGTTTACGCACCACGAAAAGACTTCTGTGTAAATACGCTCGAGCTGATATATGTGAACGACGAAGGGGAAAGTTTAGTATACCTTGGAAATAAAATTCAAAGTTGTATACAAGAGGGTGACGCCCACATAGAAGAACTTCAGAATGCACCATGTTACATAAGAATTCAAAATTTTCAAAGTCTGATAATTTGAGAGAATCTGCTATGCACTCAAACTTGTTTAACCATTCACAAAAATCTTCTCCATATACTGGATGGTATGTTTTTAACCTTAAATGAGCTAACTGCATACGAGTAATTATTTTTTTAAATTTTTTTAATTCAGTGGCGAATTCTACCATTTCGTCGAATGAAAAGCAACGAAATTTTTTTAAAATAGTTTTTATTTCATTGTCATATATCCCATTAAGAAATTGTTCGAGTAATATTTCTTCTAAACGATTTGTATTAGAGCACTTATCGGATAATTTTCGTAAACTATTACCATAATTTTTAATCTTTTCATGTTTATATTGTTTACGACAAAGAAGACGCGTTTTTTGTATATCACTATCATTGGTAGGAGAAAAATACTGAAGGTACGAATTTATCATCTCCTCGTATGGAAGTTCAGAAAAGTTAATAGAATGACAAATCATTTTTACTGCAGAATGGACATCTTTGTCGACCATATTATTGAAAAATTCAAACATTTTATAGTGTGGTACTTCAATAATATTTGCTACATACTCAAATTTATTTAACCACTCACAAAAATTGCTTGTATTCTTTGAGTTGTAAATATTAATCATGGAAAGAGCTGGGTTTATAAAACGAGCTATTTCAATTCCTTTTGCAAATATCATGCCTGCTGTGTATTGTGATAAATAGGTAAAAACATAATTAGTACATCTTGTGAATTCCGCATCGTTTAATGCAAAAGTGTATTGGTGAGCTATTTCAATTTGAAGACTTAATCTATAAATGCTTTTATTGTACATATCCCGTAGATGAGAAGCATAGTCTATAACAACTTTTTGTTCGTAATCGTTTCGATGCTTAAAAGAATTTCTCTGCGACAGAATTTCAGGAGAATGATTAAAGTAACCAATGTAATGATTTATAATCTCTTCGTAAGACAATTCGGTGAAGTCGATAGAAGGGTATTTTTTTTTGACACGCTCGTGGATATCTTCATGCACCATTTCAATGAATAGTTCAGCCATTTTTTCATCTGGTACATTAGTTACATTTGCTAGATATTCAAATTTATTTAACCACCACCAAAAAATCTTTTCTTCATTTTGTTCGTTATGATAAACCATTCGAAAAGATTCATTTATATAATTAATATTTTCATCATCTTCATTTAAACTATCATCGATGTTCATTGTTTTCTTTTTAAATAAAACGCTTTGTATTTTTTATTATACGTATATCGATAATATTATAAATATTCTTTTTTTGATATTTTTTTGCATTCACTATTAATTTTGATAATACACTCTCCACAAAATAACTTGAAGAACATTCCTTTTAAGAACACGTATACGTTATATATTTGCTGTTATTCTTTTCTTTACATTTATATATAAGTAAAGGATTTTAGTGTTTTAATTTGTATTAAAAATTTGTCTCGATAACCGTAAAGCTGACGTGTATAAACGTACGAAAATTATACTAATATTCGAACAGTTTAACGTATGTTTAACGTATAATCGATTTAAATTTTATTGATTTTATATAGAAGTGTAGAGGGGAATTTATTGGGTGTTCTACATTAGTCTTTGGTAGAGATAATAACATATCTACCGATTTTCACAATAAACAGTTTTTGCCATATTGTAAATTTGAGATTGAAGTGGTTGGCGACGAGTATAACGAGCATTTGTCGGGCTGATAACGTGTTTCAGTTCTTTCAGGGTTTCTTGATCTTTATTATTAAATGACTTGATGTTCCAGGTAGCCAGACGCATTATGTGTTTTTTCTTCCAATTCTTTGTCCTTTTTCTTGCTTGGGTCGTCATCTGTGAATCCGTCCTATTTCGAGGCAATATTTCGTTTCTGTGAGCAAACTTTTATTTTTTTACGTTGGGTAGGGAGCTAGCCTGATCCAACAACCTTCCTCCTTTTCCCGGGCTTAGGACCGGCAACATGATCGCTGATCTGCGATCATGCAGGCGGAGTTAGATATATTCATATTCTCATAATATTTTGATATATATATTTTAATCTAACAATATTTTAATAAGTTTAAATAATTACAAGGTTAGCTTTAATTTTCTCCCTAAAAAAATATATATAGGGCCTTTCCTGTATTAATCATAATCAGGTCTTACGTTAATGTTGAATTCACTCTTTCCAGTAAGTCTTTCGAAAAAATATCTGACGAACTAAAATTAGGATTTCCGATTATTTGGATAGCAGGTTCATTGTGGATAAAAAATGGATCTTTATACAGAAATGAAATATATTTTGATAAATAAAATACAAAAACAAATACCAATACAATAAGACCAGAAAGCTGTTTGATTTTAAAACGCAAAGTTCTTCTTTAGATCTTTTTTCTCTTATTTGTTTTATGCCTAGCCATAAGAAACACTACCGTTATTCAACTGTTTTTAGAACGATGTTTCTTCTCGTTTGCTTTGAATATTCTCAAACTCTCTGTCCAACATATACTCAAGATATATCTCGCTCGTCCTCATACATATTACAAACATATCATAAATAAATTGTGTGACTATTTAGTATAAAATTTAAATAAACACATATATCCTTCTAAATAACAATTATCACTTTTTGTCCAAATTTAATTTTTACAATAGTTTAATTCCAGAAAGAATTCTTATGTCCTAAATATACATATAAATTTCATTAATTGTGTAAGATTCAAAAATAAGTTTTTGAACTTCTTCCATTATAAACAAGAATACTGTTTAAGAATAAAAACACAGCTTTTTTGCATACTTCAATTCTTTTTTAACCTTTGCTAATGTAACATTTTAAGCACATCTTTTTTTTCATAATAGTTCATAGAATAATTTTACTGATGTGGAATATCTTGTGTGCTCGCAGAAGGTCTAATATTAATGTGATATGTTTTTGATTAAATAATTATTTTCGATAATTGCAAATTACAGAGAATAGCACAGAAGAATAATTAGCTTCTCTTGTCTTTTTTTGTCTATTCTTGTAGCATCTGTAGTTATTCATTTTTCATAAAACTTAATTCAATTGAGTATGCAATTGCAATTTCTACCATTGCATAGAATGATAGGTTAGGATATTTATCAATATAAGTTTTTACATTTCTGTCGTAGATTCCACTACGGAATTTGTCGCGTAATATTTTGTATGAGAGATCTTCATAAAAGCACTTAATATATATTTTTTTTAAACCATGTGCATAACTTTTTATTGTCTCTTTTTCATATTGTTTACGCAGCACGAAAAGACTTCTATGTAAATTCGCTATAGCTGATAAATTTGGAATACCACGGAAAAAGTTTAGTATACCTTGGAAATTATATTCAAAGTTGTGTACAGGAGGGTGACGCTTACATAGAAGAACTTCAGAATGCACCATGTTACATAAGAATTCAAAATTTTCAACGTCTGATAATTTGAGAGAATCTGCTATGCACTCAAACTTGTTTAACCATTCACAAAAATCTTCTCCATATACTGGATGGTATGTTTTTAACCTTAAATGAGCTAACTGCATACGAGTAATTATTTTTTTAAATTTTATTAATTCAGTGGCGAATTCTACCATTTCGTCGAATGAAAAGCAACGAAATTTTTTTAAAATAGTTTTTATTTCATTGTCATATATCCCATTAAAAAATTGTTCGAGTAATATTTCTTCTAAACGATTTGTATTAGAGCACTTATCGGATAATTTTCGTAAACTATTACCATAATTTTTAATCTTTTCATGTTTATATTGTTTACGACAAAGAAGACGCGTTTTTTGTATATCACCATCATTGGTAGGAGAAAAATACTGAAGGTAAGAATTTATCATCTCCTCGTATGGAAGTTCAGAAAAGTTAATAGAAGGACAAATCATTTTTACTGCAGAATGGACATCTTTGTCGACCATATTATTGAAAAATTCAAACATTTTATCGTGTGGTACTTCAATAATATTTGCTACATACTCAAATTTATTTAACCACTCACAAAAATTGCTTGTATTCTTTGAGTTGTAAATATTAATCATGGAAAGAGCTGGGTTTATAAAACGAGCTATTTCAATCGCTTTTGCAAATACAATGGCTATTGAAGAGGAAGTCAATTTTTTTATATATTTTGTAAGAACTATGTCGTTTAATCTCAAAATGAATTTTTTAGCTATTTTATTTTCTAGACGATATCTATAAATGCTTATATCGTACATATCCCGTAGATCACAAGCATAGGTAGTTACAACTCTTTGTTCGTAATCGTTTCGATGCTTAAAAGAATTTCTCTGCGACAGAATTTCAGAAGAATGATTAAAGTAACCAATGTAATGATTTATAATCTCTTCGTAAGACAATTCGGTGAAGTCGATAGAAGGGTATTTCTTTTTGACACGCTCGTGGATATCTTCATGCACCATTTCAATGAATAGTTCAGCCATTTTTTCATCTAGTACAGAAATTACTTTTGCTAGATATTCAAATTTATTTAACCACCACCAAAAAATCTTTTCTTCATTTTGTTCGTTATGATAAACCATTCGAAAAGATTCATGTATATAATTAATAATTTCATCATCTTCATTTAAACTAACATAGATGTTCATTGTTTTCTTTTTAAATAAAACGCTTTGTATTTTTTATTATACGTATATCGATAATATTATAAATATTCTTTTTTTGATATTTTTTTGCATTCACTATTAATTTTGATAATACACTCTCCACAAAATAATTTGAAGAACTTTCCTTTTAAGAACACGTATACGTTTTATATTTGCTGTTACTTTTTTCTTTACATTTATATATAAGTAAAGGATTTAAGTGTTTTAATTTGTATTAAAAATTTGTCTCGATAACCGTAAAGCTGACGTGTATAAACGTACGAAAATTATACTAATATCCGAACAGTTTAACGTATGTTTAACGATTAATCGATTTAAATTTTATTGATTTTATATAGAAGTGTAGAGGGGAATTTATAGGGTGTCCTACATTGGTCTTTGGTAGAGATAATAACATATCTACCGATTACCACAATAAACAGTTGTTGCTATATTATAAATTTAGGCTAGAAACAGAGTAAACAACTACATTATCCTATTCTTCTGACGATGTCATGAATTTTTATTTTAATTAAAACCTATAATATTGAAAAATATATGTAGGAGACGGTAAGCGTCGCCGTCTTATCTTTTGAGTCTGCCGACAAAGACGCTGGTTTGTTAGCATAAGGCGATAGGTATCGGTTAGATTTTAAGTAACCTGATACAACGGACGAAATAAAAGACGGTGTTAATGCGACGAATGAATGCACGAGCGACAAAGAGTAGTGAGTGTTGAGCGTTGTAAGAGAGAGGATCTGCGTTTTGTAATAACCATTAGAAATTGTAATAAAACTATTTTTCCCATTAAAAATCCTACAAAATTGGGGGCTCAGCCGGGATTGAAGAGCTACAGCGTGCGAAGAGTAGGATTGCGGAAAAACAACAACGAATACTGCGATAGCGAAATTGTGTGAAGTTTTGCGATAGTGAATTGATGTGAACTTTTGCGATAGTGAATTGGTGCGAACCTTTGCGATAGTGAAGAATTAGCGTTGAACAGCGTGACAGAGAGTCGTGTGTGCGAAACAGTATAGAAGAAGAAAAAATCATGAGCGACGTACGTAAAGCGCCTTCGGAATTTTTGGTATCGGAATTGAAGGAGAAGTTGGCAGCTTTGGGACTGGCCACGACAGGTGTTAAAAGCGAGTTGATAGCCCGCCTTATGGAAGTTGATCCATCGGGAAATTGGGTAATAGGAGACAGTATTGCGAGGAGGCATGTCGAAGAAACGCGGAACACAACCGTAGCCGCGGTGAGTGAGAGTATAGATGAGCTTGCGCTTTTAAGACGAGAGATGGAAATCTTTCGAAGAGAGAAAGAGATAGCGGAACGAGAAGTAGAACTAGCGCGGAAGGAAATAGAGATTCTGCGAAGGACACAAAGTCCTGCTATTGGTCAGTCGTACGGGTTGGAAGAGGCGAACCGGCCACCTGCGCAAACGGAGATAAATAAATTATCTTTAAAAGCTGTTACTGAATTGATTGGATACTTTGAAAGGGAGGCAGATGAGTTTACAATATGGGAAGACCACGTAAACTACCTGCGTGACATGTATCATTTGACCGAAGACCAGGCGAATTTGATGATCGTACAGCATTTAAAGGGGCGAGCGTTAGAGTGGTTTAGATCGCGGAGAGAATACCTGCATCTCACAGTGGATGAACTTTTAGTTGAGTTGCGAAAAATGTTCCATCAGCGAATCAGCAAGATGACCTTGCGAACGAGGTTCCAGGAACGTGTTTGGAAGCGTGACGAGCCTTTTAGCGATTACTTCCATGAGAAGATCATATTAGCGAACCGGATAGAGATCGACGAGGAAGAAATGATCGAATTCGTCATCGCTGGAATACCAGATCAATCGCTAAGAGATCAAGCAAGGGTGCATGGTCATAAAAGGAAGGAATCCCTTCTGAGCGCGTTCGAGCATATTTCGCTACAGGGACGCCCGCAGCATGCGAAGATGGATAACTCGACGACACGTCGAAGCAACATAGACGCTAGCGTTAGAAGAAAGATAAATCACGTATCAGATAACCGTTTGAGGTGCAAAAATTGCGGTGCGATGGGTCATTTTAGCGAGGAATGCCCATATAAGAGTAGAGGTACGAAGTGCTTCGAATATAGAGAATTTGGTCATATCGCGGTTAATTGCCCTAGAAACCGTATTACTAACAAAGATTCATGTAATATCTCGCTATCAGTGCGTGGTAAGTATTACAAAGAAGTAGTAATAAATGGTCAGAAAATCGACGCGCTAATCGATACCGGAAGCGATATATCTCTAATGCGAGCCGCACAATACATACAAATAGGATCGCCTAGATTGAAACCGAATGAGATCAGATTTCGTGGAATAGGTTCGGAGGACAATAAAACGTTAGGGGAATTCTTTGCGGGTATTGAGATTGATGGTAATCAATATACCATTGAAATTTCCGTGGTACCCGATACATTGATGCAGCATGCTGTTTTGATAGGAACTGATTTCTTGGATACGGTGGATATTAATATTAGAGAGGGAAAAATTGCAATTAGCAAACCGTCGGGAAGCGGGGAGAACAGCGAGGAAGTAGTCGAAATCTTAAAGATAGACTGTGTATATGATACGAATGAGTTAGATCTGTCGCACATTCCGTCGAGTGAGCATAAAAAATTGGTAGTAGACTTTATTAGTAATTATAATCCGGTGAAAGTGCGCGATGTTGGTGTTAAAATGAGTTTGATGCTAAAAGACGAAGAGCCAGTTTATCAGCGGCCAAGACGTTTACCTCCGTCGGAAAGGCAGGAGGTAGAGAATCACATCAGTGATTGGTTATCTAGCGGTATTATTCAACCATCGTTATCTGAGTACGCGAGTCCGGTTGTACTAGTAAAGAAAAAGGACGGTGGTACAAGGCTCTGCGTGGACTACCGAAAGATAAATAAGAAAATAGTGAAGGACCGTTATCCGCTTCCGTTGATTGACGATCAGTTGGACGCGCTTCAGAATGCAAATATTTTTAGTACGTTGGATTTGAAAAACGGGTTTTTCCATGTACTATTGGAACCGGAAAGCAGAAAATACACATCATTTATAGTTTGTGATGGGCAATACGAATTTTTATACGTGCCGTTTGGGTTATGCGATTCTCCCGCAGTTTTTCAAAAATTTATTAATGCTGCGTTCAGGGAATTGATCGGTAAAAAGATAGTATTAACATACATGAATGATTTGATAATACCCTCGAAAGACCGTGAGTCTGGAATAGAATATTTACAGGAGGTAATTCGAGTGGCCGGACAATTTGGGCTAAACATTAAGTGGTCGAAGTGTCGTTTCCTTGAATCACAGGTGGAATTTTTAAGACATGTGATTGGGAACGGAAATTGTAATAAAACTGTTTTTCCCATTAAAAATCCTACATATAAATATTCTTACAATATTTTGATAGGTATAAAATGATAACCAGATCTGCTTACACTTTTTACATTTAAAAGTTCTAATTAAAGCCTTCTATAAAATAATTCATAATAAGTCCCTACATGAATGTGGAATTTATCAATTTTATTTTTTTTTTAAGTTATTTTTTTGAAGTTATTTTTGAGGTTATAGAGGTTATATTCGTTTTGGTACGGCAAAGAAGTATAACTTCTTACGTGCGTACACTTTCCGCAGTCGTATTACAAGGTCCCAAAATCTTAGCTTTCTGAAAGAACATTTTACGTAAGAATAATAGACATTCATTCGAACATCAAACTGATCAAAGCTGGAGTTCCGCAGGGAAGTATCTTTGGACCAATTTTTTACACCCTGTATACGGCAGACATACCAATAAATGCTAACTGTACGGTCTTAACATTTGCAGCCCACACGGCAATGTTTACCGTAAACAAAGATCCGCAACAAGCATTTCAATTTTTACAAAACCAAATCAATTCCCTCGAAGAATCGTTACATAATAAGAAGATCTAAGTAATATCTAGCAAATGTAAACACATTACGTTTACACTGAAGAAAAACAAAATACCGAAACTACAATTATATAATACAGAAATTCCACAAGTATCAACGGTCAAGTATTTAGGACTACACCTAGATTCCAAACTAACATGGAGAAAGTAGCGCCGTATCGGCGCCGCTCGAGTGCAAAGGATTAATCTTTGGTAGAGATAATATTATATCTAATGATGGTCACAATAAAAAGTTCATGCAACATTATAAATTTAAACGGATAACAAAGTAAAGAGTTATATTATCCTCTTCTTCTGACGATGTTATGAATTTACATATTAATTTAAATTTATAATATTAACACATATAAATATTCTCATAATCTTTTGATAGTAACCAGCTCTGTTTGAATTTTTTATATATAAAAATAATAATTTAAGCCTCCTAAAACATAACTTATTATGACTAATTGATTCTTTCTATCTAGTTTGTTTTCCAAAGGAATACCTGACGAATTAAAATAGGAATTCTGATTTTGTTTTGATAGTTTTGTTAAATAAAGGAACCCCTTGTCACGGAAATACTATATATTCTCATAAATAAAATACAAAAATAATACTAATACAATAAGACAAGTACGCTGTTTGACTATTATTTTCGACCTCTACTTCTTTATACACCGTTTATGTTTCACTGTAAGAAAGTCTTTTGTTATTCGATGTTTTCATTATTGAGCCGGTTTCCCACTCCGGTTTGCATTCAATACCCTCACACTCTATGTCTCAAACATACTAACGATTTGTCTTACTCATACACATTACAGACATATAAATAAATTGTGTGCCTACTTAGTACAAAATTTAAATACATAACAATATCCTTCTAAATAACAATTATAACTTTTTCTTAAAATTTCATTTTTACAAAAGTTTATTTTCTGGAACAAATTTTTATGTTTTAAATATAAATATATTTCCCTAATTGTTATAAGATCAAAAAATAAATCTTTAAACTCTTTTGATAACGCGCAAGAATACTGTTTAAGGATAAAAACATGACTTTTTTGCATACTTCAATTCTTTTTCCACCTTTACTAATGAAACGTTTAGGGCTGAACATTTTTTTTTCTAAATAATTCATAGAATAATTTTACTGATGTGGAATATCTTGTGCTCGCAGAAGATTTTATATTAATGTGATATTTTTTTGATTAGATAATTATTCTCATTAATTGTAAAAGACAAAATATTAAACAGTATTACGGTTCGATTATTCTGATTTATTTTTTTACTGTTTAAGGTTTTATAGAAAATTGAAGCTTTTACATTCCCTTTAGAGGATTTATTTCCTTATCATAACCAATAGCCATTATTACAAATCCATCGAATGATAAGCCAGGCATTTTATTTAAAAAACGTCTTACATTTGGATCGATAATTCCATCAATGAATCTTTCACATAATTCATCTTCGAAATTGCTTCTGTCATTGCACTTATTATATATTTTCTGTAAATTATTAGCATAATCTGCTATCGTTTCTTTTTCATATTGATCTCGACAAATAAAGCGTTGCCTGTGTAAATCACTTTTATTGTAACTGTAAAAATAACTAAGGTAATGGTGTATTATCTCTTCGTATGAAAGTCCAGAAAAGTCAACAGTAGGCAAAGTTTGCTTGATACTTGTATGGATATCATTATGCACCATTTCATTGAAGAATCTGATCATTTTATCGTCTGGTACCCCGATTAAATCTGCCACATACTCAAATTTATTTATCCAAATGCAAAATTCTCCTTCCTTTAGTGGACAGTAAATTTTTATCTTTAAATAAGCTTCATTTAGATAATACGATATTAGATTAACTTTTGCAAATTCAGTTGATTTTACTACCATTTGATCGAATGATAAGCAAGAAAAATTACTTAAATGAGTTCTTATATCATCGTCACGGAGTCCTTTAATAAATCTTGCGCACAATATTCTATCTGGGTAAGTTGTATATCTGCACTTACTTAATATTTTCCGTAAACTATCAGCATATTTCTGTATTGACTCTCTTTCATATTGTTTCCGACGAACGAAACGGTGTCTGTGGAAATAAAATTCCTCGTTAACGATATATAAATCAAGATACTTCGTTAATATCTCGTCGTATGACAGTTCGGAGAAGTTAATAGATGGGCAAATAATCTCGATCTGTTTTCGAACATCTTCGTCCACCATTAGAAAGAAGAATTCTCCCATTTTATTATCTGGTACCTCGATCAATTTTGCCACATACTCAATTTTATTTATCCACTTATAAAAATTCTCTTCTGTATCCACATCGTAAATACTCATCATCGGAGTAGCTTGATTTATAAAATAAGCTATTCCCTCATCTTCCTGTATAAAATCGGCGTTAAACATTGTTTTTAAAACGGAGAACACTTTTTATCAGTTATTGCTCGTAATTAGATAATCTTTTAAAAATTATGTCTTTTTCAGATTTTTCTTCCGATTTTACCACAAATCGCAATAAACTTTTTATAAAGTAATACGAAAGATTTTTTTTTTAGGAACACGATTACATTTTATATTTTATATTAGATTTATTACATGTGTATATAAATAAAAAATCTCAGTGTTGCAATTTATAAGAAAATTTTTTAAATAAAATACGAATAAACTTTAACAACTTCAACTAATATTTAAACGGTTAAACGTATGCTTAACGACTCACACTTTAAATCTTATTTCTTTTCAATAGAAGTAGGAAGAGAAATTTCTTCAACGTCCTAAATTTGCCTTTGATAGAAATAATAACAAAACTAGCAGTAAACATAATAAACATTTCTTGAATATTGCAAATTCAGACGTTAACATAGTTCCCATTTTCATTACAATTTGTACGATGTTTTATTTCATAAGTTGTTACAACCTAAACTTCACCTCACTCATGTTTCTTTAGTTCACATCCATCCGTATGCCTAAGTATTAAATTATATTTGAACCTCCTTTTGCTCGCGAAACACATGGACTCAAATAAACAACATGATATGTATATTGTGGTGTTTCCCGTGTGGTGTATTGACCGTAGAAAACCTTCATCATTTCCGTGCTTACGTTCCTTTAAAGTAAAAATAATGCAGATTCTAATCACTTTCTCGAACTTTGCCCTAATATTCGAGAAATAGTAATCTCGCTTTATAGGTGACTTCGTTTTATCTATTGCAAAATGTTTAACCTCGTTGGTTTTTCTAATTATATTGGTTTGCATTGATTGCTGTAGGCCTATAATGGAACTACTTACGTGACTGGTGCAGAAGACCCTGACCACTGATTTTACAAAAATACTATTTTAATAATAACAAAATATAATACACTTTTAACTCTTTGTTCAGTTCTCCGGCAAACAAAATTAATATGATAGAAAATAATATAACAAAAAAGTCAACAATAATATAATGGTCAAAGAATAAGATGAAATATAAATCGCAATTGAACAATAATTTCGTTAAAAATCTTTATTACAATAAAGTAAATAACACTACTCGACAATTAATACGACATCTGTGAAATTCAAATTCTTCAATATCAAGATATAAATAACTATAATCGTGTAATATCTGATCATACGAGTTTTGAACGATGATGTCGAATTTGTGCCTGTTCTTGATAGGCTGGTGGACATCATTATGCAACATTGAAACGAATAATTTAGTCATTTTATTCTGTGGTACCTCGATCATATTTACTACATACTCAAATCTATTTAACCAAAAGGGAATAAACATTTTTTCCTGTATGTTGAAAATACTCATAAACGACAGTATTTCATTTCGATAATAAAATATTTGAATATTTTCGTGCAATGAATCCTCGTCGCTCTTTATTTTCAAAACTGAGAACGCTTCGTATTGATAATTGTACGTCGATAGATAAACTTAAAAATTTTTATTTGGACTTTTTTTTTCGCTTTTACCACTAGTCTCAATAAACTTTTCATAAGGTAATTCGAAAGATTTTTTTGTCAGGAACACGTATACATTTTATATATATTTTATATTGGATTTATTACATGAATATAAAAATAGAAGATCTAAGTGTTGCAATGTTTAAAAAAAATTTGTAAATAAAATAAGAATAAACGTTAACATTTTCGACTATCTAAACAGTTAAACGTATGCTTAACGACTAACTATTTAAATCTTATTGCTTCTAGACAGAAGTAGAAAGGGAAATTTATTAAGCTTCCTACATTAATCTTGTGAAAAGATAATAATAATAATATAACTAGTAAAGAGAAGAATAAATGTTCATAGAATATTACAAATTTCAACGTAGAACAAAATCAACAGTTACATTATCTTTATCTTATCATGTTATGATTTTATATATTCAAAGAAATCTAGGATATTGATATATTGATATTCTCATAATATTTTGATATATATAGTTTAATCTAACAATATTTTGATAAGTTTTAAATAATGACCAGGTTTTCATTAATTTTCTTCCTAAAAAAATCTAATTAAGGTCTTTTCCTGTAATACTCATAATCAGTTCTTACGTGAATGTGGAATTCTCTCTTTCTAGTCAGTCTTTCGAAAGGATATCTAACGAACAAAAATTAGGAATTCCGATAATTTTAATGGCAAGTTCATTGTTGATAAAAAATGTCTGTTTATACAGAAATGCAATATATTTCAATGATTAAAATACAAAAACAAATACTAATACAATAAGACAAGAAAGCTATTTGATTACTAAACGCTAATTTCTTCTTTAGATCTTTTTTCTTTTATTTGGTTTGAGGCTCGCCATAAGAAACACAATCGTTATTCAACTGTTTATATTTTTGGGACGATGTTTCATTCTCGTTTGCGTTCAATATTCTCAAACTCTTTGTCCTACATATACTTAAAATATATCACACTAGTCCTCATACATATTACAAACATATCGTAAATAAATTGTATGACTACTTAGTACAAAATGTAAATAAACAACAATATCCTTCTAAATAACAATTATTACTTTTTGTCAAAATTTCATTTTTACAATAGTTTAATGTCCAGAATAAATTCTTATGTCTTAAATATAAATATATTTCCTTAATTGTGTTAGATCCAAAATTAATCTAAAAACTTTTTCGATAATACGCACGAATACTGATTAAGGATAGAAAAACAGCTTTTTTGCATACTTCAATTCTTTTTTAACCTTTGCTAATGTAACGTTTTAAGCACAACATATATGATATTTCTTTGATTAGATAATTATTTTCGATAATTGTAAATTACAAAGAATTGCCCAGAATTTCGGTTTGCTTTATCTTTTTTTTCTGTTTATTGTTGTAGTATCTGTAGTTATTCATTTTCCATAAAACTTAATTCAATTGAGTATGCAATTGCAATTGCTACTGTTAGACTGAATGATAGTTTAGGATATTTATCTATATAAGTTTTTATTTTATCGTCGTAAATTCCATCACGGAATTGGTAGTTTAATAACTCATCAGAGTAATCTCTATGTTTGCATTTATAAAGCAATATTTGTAAAAATTGTGCATAATTTGCTATTGTTTCTTGTTCATATTGTGTACGAAACGAGAAACGTTTTCTGAGTACATAATAATAAGGTAAATAATAAATATTACGAATGTACTTGTATACTAACTTTCTGTATGAAAGGTCAGAAAGGCTGATAGGAATGTAACGCTCTTGGACATGTGTATGAACATCTTTATGCACCATGTTATTGAAGAATTCAACGATTTCATCGTCCGATAACTGGAGAATATCTGCTATGTACTCAAATTTGTTTAACCAATCATAAAATTCTTCTCCATTCATTGGATGAAATGTTTTCAACCTTGAAAGAGCTGGCTGTATACAAGTATTTATTTTTTTAAATTTTGTTAATTCAGTGGCAAATTCTATCATTTCGTCGAATGAAAAGCAACGAAATTTTTTCAAAACAGTTTTTATTTCATTGTCATATATCCCATTAAGAAATTGTTCGAGTAATATTTCATCTAGACGATTTGTATTAGAGCACTTATCGGATAATTTTCGTAAACTATTAGCATAATTTTCAATCGTTTCATATTTATATTGCTTACGACTAAGAAGACGCGTTTTATTTAAATCATTATCGTCGGAAGGAGCTAAATACTGAAGGTAAAAATTTATTACCTCTTCGTATGAAAGTTCAGATAAATTGATAGAAGGATAAATCATTTTTACAGCTGAATGGACATTGTTGTCGACCATATTATTGAAAAATTCCAATATTCTATCGTCTGATATATTAGTTATTTTTGCTACATACTCAAATTTATGTAACCACTCATGAAAAGTGCCTGTATTCTTTGAGTTGTAAATATTAATCATTGAAAGAGCTGGGTTTATAAAACGAGCTATTTCAATCGCTTTTGCAAATATAATGCCCGCTGTGTATTGTGATAAATAGATAGAAACATAAGGAGTACATTTTGTGAGTTCCACGTCGTTTAATCCAAAAGTGTATTGGTTAGCTATTTTATTTTCAAGACGATATCTATAAATGTTATCATTGTACATATCACGTAATTCACAAGCATAGTCTCTTACAACTTTTTGTTCGTAATCGTTTCGATGCTTAAAAGAATATCTCTGCGACAGAATTTCAGGAGAATGATTAAAGTAACCAATGTAATGATTTATTATCTCTTCGTAAGACAATTCGGTGAAGTCGATAGAAGGGTATTTCTTTTTGACACGGTCGTGGATATTTTCATGCACCATTTCAATGAATAATGATGCCATTTCATCATCTGGTACACAAGTTAAATGTGCTAGATATTCAAATTTATTTAACCACCACCAAAAAGTCTTTTTTTCATTTTGTTCGTTATTATATATCATTCGAAAAGATTCATTTATATAATGAGTAATTTCATTTTCTGTGCGTGGTAAAGTCTGAATGTTCATTGTTTTTTCAAAAAGAAAACGCTTTGTATTTTTTATTATACGTATATTGATAATATTATAAATATTCTTTTTTTGATATTTTTTTGCATTCACTATTAATTTTGATAATACACTCTCCACAAAATAATTTGAAGAACTTTCCTTTTAAGAACACGTATACGTTTTATATTTGCTGTTACTTTTTTCTTTACATTTATATATAAGTAAAGGATTTTAGTGTTTTAATTTGTATTAAAAATTTTTCTCGATAACCGTAAAGCTGACGTGTATAAACGTACGAAAATTATACTAATATCCGAACAGTTTAACGTATGTTTAACGATTAATCGATTTAAATTTTATTAATTTTATATAGAAGTGTAGAGGGGAATTTATTGGGTGTCCTACATTAGTCTTTGGTAGAGATAAAAACATATCTACCAAATATCACAATAAACAGTTCTTGCTATATTATAAATTTAAGCTAGGAACAGAGTAAACAACTACATTATCCTATTCTTCTTACGATGTTATAAATTTCTATATTAATTGAAATCTATAATATTGAAAAATATTATTATGCTTAAAATATTTTGATATGTTTTAAATGATGACCAGTTCCGTTCAGACTTTTGAAATCTAAAAATTAAAATTTATTCCTCCTAAAACATAAACCATAATGAGTCCATACAGGAATGTTTAATCCCTTCTCTCTAGTTATTTTTCTAATAGAATATCCGACGAACACAAATGGGAATTCTGATTTTGTTTTGATAATTTCGTTAAATAAAAGAACTTTCTTTCACGGAAAAACAATATATTTAGAGAAATAAAATACAAGAATAATACTAATACAATAAGACGAGTTCGCTGTTTGACTATTAGACGCTAACTGCCTTTTATGACCTTTTCTTCTTTATACACCGTTTATGTTTCACTGTAAGAAAGTCAATCCTTATTCGATGTTTACATTATTGACTTGGTCTCCCACTCTGACTTGCATTCAATACTCTCACACTCTATGTGTGACACATAGAAAAAATTCGTCTTACTCCTCACCATACACATACAAAAGACTCGTATTACTCCACACCACACACATATATCAATATAATTAATAACTTGTAAATTCTTGTTTACATCTCATGATTACAAAAGTTTAGCGTTCATAATAAACTTTTATGTCTTAAATAAAAATACATTTCTTTAATTGCTTAAAATCTAAAAAGAAACATTTAAATTTTCTTGATAACTATAGAAATATTGTCTAAGAATAGAAACACAAATTCTCGAGAAATTATCTCCTCCATTAATATGTACTAACATAATTTTTTACTGAAACTTCTTCGTTCGTAAATAATTGATTAATCAACTTTACTGGTTTTTAATACTTGTTGTGCTCGTAAAGGATATTATAATAATAAGATATTCTTTTATTAGTTAATAATTTTCGTAGATTTTAAAAGATACATTATTGCACTAATTTACTCTCAGCTTAATCTGTTTTATTTGTTTATTATTGTAGTATCCGTAATTTTTGTAAGCTTTTTTATTCACTTCTCAAAGAAAGTATTTCCCTCGTAAACGCAATTGCAATTCTACCGTATCATCGTATTATATATATGTAAACTCCCCAACACATAAGAACATAAGATTAACTAACTGCTACTTCCTACTACTCAACACATAAGAACGTAAGATTAACTCACTGCTACCTCCTACCACCACCCGTATTGTCCGACTGCCCTTTTATACCTTTCCGTCGAACAACGGAACATCGGCCCCCCTCCATGGGTGACGCATACAGCCTCGGTTCCCTACACTTAATCTTAAGAACGCCGATATCCTAAATAAACATCCGCACGCACACCGGTGCAGGCGCCAAAGTGCACGAACCTGCATGAGACGTTTACAATCGGCCAGTCCTGACGGTGACCGCCCTCGGTCACTAGACCATCACACATACATAAAGGCGCAACGTAAAATGAACATGAACATAAGGTTAATACATACATAAAAAGTACATGAATACAAACATAAGAATACGATCATAAATAAAAGTAATAATCTGAAAGAAAAAATATAAGATAATCCATACATAAGAAATACAATTACAAAATAAACACAAGCGCAAGGCTAGTATAAAACGTCCTAAAAATGCTGATATAAAAGGGTCTGAAGATTAAATAAACGCATACATAAGAAATAAAATCACTCGGATACAATATTTCTTTTTTTTTTTTTTTTTCGATCTAATCAATAACTAAAATAATATTTATTCTTTGGCCTGTTCTGTTCCTCGCCAGGGACGCATGTTACAATATTCCCATGTTCCCTGATACGGTCTTTGAGATATTTGGAAGCCTCTTATATCGGCAACTACATATCTATCGTTTCGTAATTTTTTTATAACTTCGTACGGACCCCTAAATTTTGGCATCAGTTTTTTTCCAATCCCTACAGTGCTATCAAAATTCCTTACTACCACATAATCACCGACATTAAATTCTGACCGTATCTTATGATGGCGTTTATCATAATACCTCTTGTTATAATTTTGCTTCTCAGCCATTCTATCTTCTGCCTTATTCCTAATTGCTTTTAAATCGCGTTCGCTTATTGTGACTTTATTTAACGCGCGGTAATCGACGCACATCCTATTCTTACCGTTTTTCTTTTTGACTAACACAATAGGGGACGCGTAATCCGATTCGCTCAGTCGAATTATTCCTCTTTCTAGCAAATCTCCTATTATTTTCCTAACTTGGTTTTTCTCGACAAACGATAAGCGACGGGGAGATAAATGAAATGGCTTATGCTCTTGTAATGTTAATTTCGGCTCCATGCTTATTCTAGGCTTTTCCGGACGAGGTGCATCTAAGTAATTTACCTTTAAGATTTCCTTTAATTCATTTTGTTTTTCCACCGCGATTTTGGGATTAATGTCTAATTCGGTAATTTGATTATCGGTGGAATCATCTATTTCTATATTCATAACCTGATCTATCACTACCTCCTCCTCGGAGCGCTTATCTTTTCTGCTAAAAACTAATCCACATCTTTTTAATGCGTCGCGACCTAAAATAACGGAGTTCACCATTGTAGTATCCGGTACTACCAACAGACGAGTGTCAACCCTTTCGCCGTCATCTAATTTTAAACTAACTTGTATCGAGCCGTGTACTTGCAGACGACTATGATTAATACCATAATATTCGCTTCCGAGTTCCGGCGCAGGGTCGATCGGTCCCATCACTAACCCTTTCTTTATGAAACTCACGGGACTGCCGGAATCCAATAAGGTGTCTAGAACTAAGATGTAGTGTGTATTGCCTGAATCGACATCGTAAGTTATCTTCCTGATGTAGTCGTCATCGGTGGTCAAGTTCCTGGTGACGCCGTGGACTTTGCCACCCTTCTCCGGGCATTCTGGTCTAAGATGTCCATGTTTACCGCACTTGTAGCAGCTGCCTCTTTCCCTCTTCGGACGGGGGCAGTTCCCCGCAAAATGTCCTGTCTCTCCACAGTTGAAGCATCTGGCATAATTTTCCTCCGACGGCCTCTTATGGTCGATCGGTTTTCTCTTTCCTTCTCCCGTCGGCCGCCGATGAAGCGTCTCCCTCGGTGCCGACACACTTGCGAATGCTGTTATCATAGATTCCAACGATGCATAACATTGCACTTTGGCCTGAGTGCGTAACTCCTGGCTTGGGATACCGTCGATCACGTAGCTAATTATTTCTTTTTCATCAATCGGGATGCGATTAGCTAATGTCACCTTGTCATGCACATAATCCGTAAAACTCTCGGTAGGCTTCCACACTCTCGCCTCGAGTTTGCGCCGTAAAATTAGGGGATCAACTTGCTGCCCAAACATCTTCCTAAGCTCGCGCAAAAGGTCGTTGCTACTCAAATCAACGCAATCCACTCGCGAGTGATACCATTTTAAGGCCTTTCCTCTTAGTCGGCTACAAACTAGGGCCTTAGAACTAGGTGCATCCAGATCGTAACTGGCAAGCAGTCCTTTGACCTGCTTCTCCCATCGGTCGAATTCGATATCACTGCCGTCTAATTCACCGATTAACTCCTTAATATCTTGCCACTTCTTCACCCTGGATCTTTCCGTTTCACTTATCACTGACTGAGGCGTCCTTCTTAAAAATTCCAACTCCCTACGTAAGAGATCAGCTTCTCGCTCAGCTAAATCCCGTGCCCGCCGTAACAATTCCATTTCCGTAGATGCGGGGTTAGGGGGTGGTACGTAATTCAAACCTTGTACCGACATGACTTCGGTCTGCTCGTCCGATTCTTCACAAGTGCCTCCCGACGTTAAGCATAAATCTGCAGCAGGCGTTCCTGCCTCTAATAACCGCTTAACCAACTCGGTCTTATTTCCGGTCGTACTTAAATTCTTTGCACTGAGCATGTCCTTAAGCTGGTTCACTTTCAGTGTACTCATCTTAATGTTTTCGTCCAGTATCCTTTGATCCCGAATTCACTAACAGACCTCTAATTCACACACGACGCGTAACACAATAAATCGTAAAATTACCGAACGTCCATAAAACTTAGAGGATCTTAAACTTGACCTTAAGTCTTAACTCGAAACTGAACGTGAATCTTATCCCACTTTTCATAACACACGCGTGAATCGCGAATTTCTAATTTAGCGAGTTCGAATCCCACTTCTCATAACACACGCGTGAATCGCGAATTTCTAATTTAGCGGGTTCGAATCCCACTTCTGATATTTGTAAACATCCCACTTCTGAAATTTGTAAACATCCCACTTCTGAAATTTGTAAACATCCAAACACATAAGAACATAAGACTAACTAACTAACTGTTACTAACTGACTACTCAGTACATAAGAACATAAGATTAACTTCCTGCTACTTCTTACTACTCAACACATAAGAACGTAAGATTAACTCACTGCTACCTCCTACCACCACCCGTATTGTCCGACTGCCCTTTTATACCTTTCCGTCGAACAACGGAACATCGGCCCCCCTCCATGGGTGACGCATACAGCCTCGGTTCCCTACACTTAATCTTAAGAACGCCGATATCCTAAATAAACATCCGCACGCACACCGGTGCAGGCGCCAAAGTGCACGAACCTGCATGAGACGTTTACATATATATATATAAGTTAGGTATATTACATAAAAAAGTTTTTACAATATCGCTTACGCCGCGGATTCGATTAATAAATTGTTTGTAGAATTCTTCTTCGAAGCTGTTTGTATAATCACACTTATTATGCATTTTGTGTAAACTATCAGAATATTTTTCTATCGTTTCATTTTTATATTGCATTCGACACGTAAAATGAGTTAGTTATTATTAGGTCTTATTTTAGTATTATTACGTCTTATGTCTTAAGTCCTTTTATGTCTTCTTATGTTTTATGCATTGCGTCTTTTTATGTCTTATGTTTACGTTTTTTTATAGTTATGTTTATTTTTATGTTAAGAAATGTAAGACTGCTAAAAGGATATAAAATGGGCAACGAAAAAATAACCATCCTATGCTACGCTGATGACGCTGTATTAGTGGCAGAAAATGAGGATGATCTACAACGTCTACTACACCGATTTAACTGCATAGCCAAATCATTCAATATGAAGATATCGGCCCAGAAAACTAAATGCATGACAACGTCAAAGACACCGTTAAAGTGCAAACTGGAAATTGAAGGGAAGGTTATCCAGCAGGAAATGAGATTTAAGTACCTAGGAATAGAAATCTCAGGGTATGGTGATGTTGAAGCAGAGGTAAGAGAACAGACAATGAAGGCATCCAGAATAGCGGGTTGTTTGAATGACACAATATGGCGAAACAAAATCATGGATATAGAGACCAAAGCAAGAATCTATAAGGCAACGGTGAGACCTATTATGACATATCCTGCAGAAACTCGACCAGACAGAGCGAAAACGAAACAGTTACTAGAGACAACCGAAATGAGAGTTCTTCGCAGAATAGTTGGAAAAACACTACTGGATCGAGAGAGAAGTGAAGATATAAGAAGAACATGCAAAGTGGAAAACATTAACGAATGGATACTAAAAAGAAAAAAAGAATGGAACGAACATATTGTAGGATTCGTGAAAAAATTGGGCCGTTGGACTGACTGGACCGGGACTCGAACCCGGGTCTTCCGCTTTCCGGGCGACTGCTCTTAACCATTGAGCTATCCAGGGCCCACCGTCCAATCTCCCCACGAATGCCTATTTAAGTGTTTGGCTTGGAGGTGCTCGCATCCCACAATATCAACAGAATGGACAACGGAAGAATTATCAGAATTGCACGCGATAAGACACCGGTTGGCCGCAGAAGCACGGGGCGCCCATGAAAACGATGGTGCGACAATTTAACAGTGAAATAGGCAGAAAAACATCGTTACGAATCAGGCAATTTGCCTAAACCAAAGAATGAAGAAGAAGAAGAATATTATACTTATTACATGTATATAAATAAAAGACCTCATTGTTGTATATATTTAACGTAAAATAAAAATTTTATAATAAAATAAGAATAAATGTTAACAAATTCAACTAATATCTAAACGGTTAAACGTATGCTTAACAACTATCTATTTAAATCTTATCAATTCTAGATAGAAGTGGAAAGGGGAATTTATTTAGCGTCCTGCAATTATTTTGTGTAAAGATATTAATAATAATTTAACTAGCAATGAGAAGAATAAAATGTTCATAGAATATTGTAGGATTAGGGAATATTCGAGAAGTGTGTTTGTCGAAGTTTCTAGAAATATTAATAGACGAATTCTTTAGAAGTATCACCGAGTAAAATTTATTCGATATTTGTCATATATGTGGTGATATAAGTATAGGAGGGTGAGAGAATGTATCGTTTGACGAAAGAGAAAGAAACCGTTTCGTTAGATTAGAGTGTTGATTTTTTTTGTAAGGTAACACCGTCTGGATTTGTCGCTTTTATTTGGCTCCTTCCGACTATCTCGAACGTTCTCGATTTTAAAGTTTAAAAGATTTTTTAGTTTTAAAGATTTAAAAGAAGGAAGAGCATTTATTTGTGTTCGGGAATCATCGCGAAGTTTCTAGAATGGTAGAAAATGATAGGCGGAAATGCTAGGAAATAACGTGAGACGATGCAGGGGATGTTAGGCATATATAGGCAACGAAAAAAGCCGGTGAGGATAGTCCGATAAAGTTCATTGCTTATACGAAGAGTTTCGGGGGTAAAGAAAATGAGAAAAACGGAAGACAACAGGGGACAGCGAAGGGACACGAAAGACAACGATAGGCGAAGAAGAGCCGAGTAAGGCGTGACCTTCGCCTAATTATGACGGTTGTCTTCGAAATACGGCGTATAGGATTACACCTAATATCTCGTAGCGATAGATTGTTAATTTAGATTATAGATTCTAACCGTTCTATCTCTTATATTCTTGAATCGTATAAAAATTACTATTAAATGTTATTACCTTAATAAATAATAGTAAATAAACAAATTAAAAAATCCTATAATAATACAAATTTCAACGTAGAGCAGAATCAACAGTTACATTATCTTCATTTTACGATGTTAGGATTTTATATATTCAAAGAAATTTAGGATATTAATATATTGATATTCTCAAAATGTTTCGATAAATATTGTTTAATCTAACAATAATTTGATAAGTTTAAATAATGACCAGGTTCACTTTAATTTTCTCCCTAAAAAAAATCTAATTAGGTCCTTTCCTGTATTAATCATAATCAGGTCTTACGTGATGGTTGAATTCACTCTTTCCAGTCAGTCTTTCGAAAAAATATCTGACGAACTAAAATTACGATTTCCGATAATTTGGATAGCAGGATCTTTGTGGATAGAAAATGTTTCTTTACAGAGAAATGCAATATATTTCAATGATTAAAATACAAAAAAAAATACTAATACAATAAGACAAGAAATCTGTTTGTTTAATAAACGCTCATTGCTTCTTTAGATCTTTTTCTCTTATTTGTTTTATGGCTCTCCATTAGAAACACTATTGTCATTCAACTCTTTACATTTCTGGGACGATGTTTCTTTCTTTCTTGCGTTCAATATTCGCAAACTCTCTGTCCAACATATACTGAAGATATATCTCGCTCGTCCTCATACATATTACAAACATATAATAAATAAACTGTGTGCCTATCTAGTAAAAATGTAAATAAACAACAATACCCTTCTAAATAACAATTATTACTTTTTGTCAAAATTTTATTTTTACAATTGCTTAATGTCCAAAATAAATTCTTTTGTCTTAAATATAAATATATCTCCTTAATTGTGTAAGATTCAAAAATAAATCTGTCAACTTTTTTGATTATAAACAAGAATACTGTTTAAGGATAAAAACACAGCTTTTTTGCATACTTCAATTCTTTTTTAACCTTTGCTAATGTAACGTTTTAAGAACAGCATATATAATACTTCTTTGATTAGATAATTATTTTCGATAATTGTAAATTACAAAGAATTGCCCAGAATTACGATTAGCTTATCCATTTTATTTTGTCTATTGTAGTAGTATCTGTAGTTATTCATTTTTCATAAAACTTAATTCAATTGAGTATGCAATTGCAATTTCTACCATTGCATAGAATGATAGGTTAGGATACTTATCAATATAAGTTTTTACATTTCTGTCGTAGATTCCACTACGGAATTTGTCGCGTAATATTTTGTATGAGTGATCTTCATAAAAGCACTTAAAATATATTTTTTTTAAACCATGTGCATAACTTTTTATTGTCTCTTTTTCATATTGTTTACGAAGCACGAAAAGACTTCTATGTAATTTCGCTATAGCTGATAAATGTGGAATATTAAGAGAAAAGTTTAGTATACCTGGGAAATTAAAATCAAAGTTGTGTACAGGAGCGTGACGCACACATCGAAGAACTTCATAATGCATCATGTTACATAAGAATCGAAAATTTTCATCATCTGATAATTTGAGAGAATCTGCTATGTACTCAAACTTGTTTAACCATTCACAAAAATCTTCGACATATACTGGATGGTATGTTTTTAACCTTAAATGAGCTAACTGCATATGAGTAATTATTTTTTTAAATTTTATTAATTCAGTGGCGAATTCTACCATTTCGTCGAATGAAAAGCAACGAAATTTTTTTAAAATAGTTTTTATTTCATTGTCATATATCCCATTAAGAAATAGTTCGAGTAATATTTCTTCTAAACGATTTGTATTAGAGCACTTATCGGATAATTTTCGTAAACTATAACCATAATTTTTAATCGTTTCATGTTTATATTGTTTACGGCAAAGAAGACGCGCTTTTTGTATATCACTATCATTGGTAGGAGAGAAATACTGAAGGTACGAATTTATCATCTCCTCGTATGGAAGTTCAGAAAAGTTGATAGAAGGACAAATCATTTTTACTGCAGAATGTACATCATTGTCGACCATATTATTGAAAAGTTCAAACATTTTATCGTGTGGTACTTTGGTAATATTTGCTACATACTCAAATTTATGTAACCACTCATAAAAATTGCTTGTATTCTTTGAGTTGTAAATTTTAATCATTGAAAGAGCTGGATTTATATAACGAGCTATTTCAATCGCTTTTGCAAATACATGGGCTATTGAAGAGGAAGTCAATTTTTTTATATATTTTGTAAGAACTATGTCGTTGAATCTCAAAATGAATTTTTTAGCTATTTTAGTTTCTAGACGACATCTATAAATGCTTTTATCGTACATATCCCGTAGATCACAAGCATAGGTAGTTACAACTCTTTGTTCGTAATCGTTTCGATGCTTAAAAGAATTTCTCTGCGACAGAATTTCTGGAGATTGATTAAAGTAACAAATGTAACGATTTATTATCTCTTCGTAAGACAATTCGGTGAAGTCGATAGAAGGATATTTCTTTTTGACACGCTCGTGGATATCTTCATGCACCATTTCAATGAATAGTTCAGCCATTTTTTCATCTGGTACATTAGTTAAACTTGCTAGATATTCAAATTTATTTAACCACCACCAAAAAATCTTTTTTTCATTTTGTTCGTCATGATAAACCATTCTATAAGATTCATTTATATAATAAATAATTTCATCATCATCGTTAAAACTATCATCGCTGTTCATTGTTTTTTTAAAAAGAAAACGCTTTGTATTTTTTATTATACGAATATTGATAATATTATAAATATTCTTTTTTTGATATTTTTTTGCATTCACTATTAATTTTGATAATACACTCTCCACAAAATAATTTGAAGAACTTTTCTTTTAAGAACACGTATAAGTTTTATATTTGCTGTTACTTTTTTCTTTACATTTATATATAAGTAAAGGATTTTAGTGTTTTAATTTGTATTAAAGATTTTTTGTCGATAACCGTAAAGCTGACGTGTATAAACGTACGAAAATTATACTAATATCCGAACAGTTTAACGTATGTTTAACGATTAATCGATTTAAATTTTATTGATTTTATATAGAAGTGTAGAGGGGAATTTATAGGGTGTCCTACATTAGTCTTTGGTAGAAATAATAACATATCTACCGATTATCACAATAAACAGTTCTTTCTATATTATAAATTTAGGCTAGAACAGAGTAAACAACTACATTATCCTATTCTTCTGACGATGTCATGAATTTCTATATTAATTGAAACCTATAATATTGAAAAATATATATATTCTTACAATATTTTGATAGGTATAAAAAGATAACCAGATCTGCTTCAACTTTTTACATTTAAAAGTTCAAATTAAAGCCTTCTAAATAATAATTTATAATGAGTCCCTACATGAATGTGGAATTTATCAATTTTATTTTTTTTTTAAGTTATTTTTTTGAAGTTATTTTTGAGGTTATAGAGGTTATATTCGTTTTGGTACGGCAAAGAAATATAACTTCTTACGTGCGTACACTTTCCGCAGTCGTATTACAATCTCCTAAAATCTTAGCTTTCTGAAAGAACATTTTACGTAAAAATAATAGACATTCATTGGAACATCAAACTGATCAAAGCTGGAGTTCCGCGGGGAATTATCTTCGGACCAATTTTTTACACCCTGTATACGGCAGACATACCAATAAATGCTAACTGTACAGTCCTAACTTTTGCAGACAACACGGAAATGTTTACCGTAAACAATAATCCACAACAAGCAGTTCAATTGTTACAAAACCAAATCAATTCCCTGGAAGAATGGTTACATAATAGGAAGATAAAAGCAAACTCTACCAAATGTAAACACATTACGTTTACACTGAGGAAAAACAAAATACCAAAAATACAATTATATAATACAGAAATTACACAAGTATCAACGGTCAAGTATTTAGGACTACACCTAGATTCCAAACTAACATAGAGAAAGCATATAAATGCCAAAATTGAACAAATTCGTTTAAAAGGGAGACAAATGGCTTGGCTAACTGGCAAAAAATCGAAGCTTAGAATAGAGAACAAACTAATAATTTACAAAACAATTACAAAACCAATCTGGACATATGGATTATCGCTATGGGGCATAGCAGCGAAAAGCCACATTGCCAAGCTCGAGGCTCAATAATCCATAACCCTACGCACAATTGAGGATGCTCCATGGTACGTCCGTAATGAAGATATAAGGAAAGACTTAAATATTCCCACGATACAAGAAGAAATAACCAAGTCAACCTTAAGATACAGAAGAAGAATTGATACGCACATAAACTCGCTAGCCAATGAAAACTACAACCAACATATCCCTAGAAGGCTCAAAAGAATCCACCCAGGAGATCTAGTAAAAACTATAACTAAATGAAATAAACGACAATAGCGACGCTTTCTCATTGGAGGAAACGTCTACGTGCTATCACGTATTATAAACATTATAATGTTTTTTCAATAACTTTTATATATTTACAGATACAAGGAAGTAGTCCAAAATTGTTGACATTTATACTGCGATCTATAAAAAAGATTACATTCGATTTATTCATCGCATCTTTACAATTCTAGAATAATCTTTTTTTTGCGGGTTCTTTTTTTAAATCATTGCTACAATGAATAGCGAATAGGCTCTTTCTTTCTGAAAAATCGTAAATAAGACATCACTTTATACATCGTTGATAATGTTGCTTACGAATTCGTAATATTTTGTTTTAAATATTACATATATTTTTTTGTTGATCTTATGTTTCATTAGATCAAAATTTTATCCTCAGGAGTTATCACTGCGTAGGAGAGTTGAAATAATTATATAAAATAGATAACAATACTAAAATCAGAACGTTATAATCTGAAATTTTATTTATTAGATGCATTATTCCCTTTCTACATATGCGCGAAGTTTTGAAGGGCATACAAAGAACATTTAATAAAAACACTTTTATAGGGGATAACGTTCCAGTTTGAAAGTGAATTTCGAGGAAGACGGTACACAGAACATATACTCCACTTTTAGTCATATATATATAGAGTCATACATATATATGTTAGATTAGGTTCAGTGTAGAGGTGTGTAATTAACATATACCGAGGTTAATTTTACTTATAAAAAATTTAATATAGAATAAATGATAGAAAAAACGTTACAAAAATGCCTCATGTATTTTTTCATGGTTACTTTTATAACTACACTTATTATATATTTTCCATAAATTATCAGCATAAATAGTTATCGTTTCTTCTTCACATTGTTTTCGACAGATAAAACGTATCCGGTGTGAAACGGTTTCAATGTAAGAATAAAACAAAATGAAGATAATGGTTTTATTATCTCTTCGTACAAAAGTTCCAGAGAAGTTGACAGTAAAGTTATTCTACTTGATAAGTTTATTGACGTAAATTATTTAGCATTTTATAGAAAAAAAATTCAATCATTTTATCTTCTGGTACTTCGACAATATTTGCTACTTACTCAAATTTATTTAACCACACAAAAAATAGTTCCTTTTCTTGTAATTCATGAATCATCGTCTGAACTCGCTTTTGATATAACCATACATTTCATAATTTTCATTAAATGAATACTCATTACATAATATTTTCAAACGAGAAAAATCTTTTTATTATTTATTGCACGTAATTAAATAATTTTTTGGAAGTTTTTTGTTGAGACTTTTTTTTTCCTTTAACCTCTAATCTCATAATACTTTTTGTATTGTAATTTAAAAAAATTTGTGCTTATGTACAAGTTTTATGTTTTCTATTATATTTCTTACAATTATATGTGAGCGAAAGATCTATGTTTTGTACTGTATATTAATAATTATTTAAAAAAAAACTATGTAAAGATTACAAGAATAAATATAAAAATTATAAAATATTACTTTTGGATAGAAATGGAAAATTGAATTTATTCAGCGTTCTACGTTAACCCTTTGCACTCGAGGCCTTTTTCTCTTGCGCGAACCAGCAACTTGAGACGATTTCGGCCAAATTAAGTAGACATTTTACAGGTACTTTAAAAACATTTATAAACAAACAAGCGTATATAAATGTGGGATGCGAGCACCTCCAACCCAACTTTAAAGTTATCATTCGTGAGGAGATTGGACGGTGGGCCCCTGGATAGCTCAATGGTTAAGAGCAGTCGCCCGGAAAGCGGAAGATCCGGGTTCGAGTCCCGGTCCAGTCTGTCCAACGACCCAATTTTTTCACGAATCCTACATAAATAATAAAATATCATCAGTTTATTTATTTATATGTCGGAAAAAACAAACTTTGATAAATACTAAACTCTGTAATTAGTTTTGTTGCGATATTTAATGAAGCTTAAAATCAGCTGAGCGCCGTAACGGCGCCGCTCGAGTTGACACTTGAAATCGGCCGAGCGCCAGATCAGCGCCGCACGAGTGCTAAGGATTAATCTTTCGTAGAGATAATATTATATCTAATGATGATCGCAATAAAAAGTTCATGCAACATTATAAATTTAAACGGATAACAAAGTAAAGAGTTACATTATCCTCTTCTTCTGACGATGTTATGAATTTACATATTAATTTAAATTTATAATATTAACACGTATAAATATTCTCATAATCTTTCGATAGTAACCAGCTCTGTTTGAATTTTTTATATCTAAAAATAATAATTTAAGCCTCCTAAAACATAACTTATAATGACTAATTGATTCCTTCTATCTAGTTTGTTTTCCAAAGGGATACCTGACGAATGAAAATATGAATTCTGATTATGTTTTTATAGTTTCGGTAAATAAAGGAACCCCTTGTCACGGAAATACTATATATTTTAATAAATAAAATACAAAGATAATACTAATACAATAAGACAAGTACGCTTTTTGACTATTATTTTCGACCTCTACTTCTTTATACACCGTTTATGTTTCACTATAAGAAAGTCTTTCGTTATTCGATGATTTCATTATTGAGCCGGTTTCCCACTCCAGTTTGCATTCAATATCCTCACACTCTATGTCTCAAACATACTAACGATTTGTCTTACTCATACACATTACAGACATATAAATAAATTGTGTGCCTACTTAGTACAAAATTTAAATAAATAACAATATCCTTCTAAATAACAATTATAACTTTTTCTTAAAATTTCATTTTTACAAAAGTTCATTTTCTGGAACGCATTTTTATGTTTTAAATATAAATATATTTCCCTAATTGTTATAAGATCAAAAAATAAATCTTTAAACTCTTTTGATAACGCGCAAGAATACTGTTTAAGGATAAAAACATGACTTTTTTGCATACTTCAATTCTTTTTCCACCTTTACTAATGAAACGTTTATGGCTGAACATTTTTTTTTCTAAATAATTCATAGAATAATTTTACTAATGTGGAATATCCTGTGCTCGCAGAAGATCTTATATTAATGTGATATTTGATTGATTAGATAATTATTTTCGTTGATTGTAAAAGACAAAATATTAAACAGTATATCGGTACGATTATTCTGATTTATTTTTTTTACTGTTTAAGGTTTTATAGAAAATTGAAGCTTTTACATTCCCTTTAGAGGATTTATTTCCTTATCATAACCAATAGCCATTATTACAAATCCATCGAATGATAAGCCAGGCATTCCAGTTAAAAAACGTCTTACATTTTGATCGATAATTCCATCAATGAATCTTTCACATAATTCATCTTCGAAATTGCTTCTGTCATTGCACTTATTATATATTTTCTGTAAATTATTAACATAATCTGCTATCGTTTCTTTTTCATATTGATCTCGACAAATAAAGCGTTGCCTGTGTAAATCACTTTTATTGTAACTGTAAAAATAACTAAGGTAATGGTGTATTATCTCTTCGTATGAAAGTCCAGAAAAGTCAACAGTAGGCAAAGTTTGCTTGATACTTGTATGGATATCATTATGCACCATTTCATTGAAGAATCTGATCATTTTATCGTCTGGTACCCCGATTAAATCTGCCACATACTCAAATTTATTTATCCAAATGCAAAATTCTCCTTCCTTTAGTGGACAGTAAATTTTTATCTTTAAATAAGCTTCATTTAGATAATACGATATTAGATTAACTTTTGCAAATTCAGTTGATTTTACTACCATTTGATCGAATGATAAGCAAGAAAAATTACTTAAATGAGTTCTTATATCATCGTCACGGAGTCCTTTAATAAATCTTGCGCACAATATTCTATCTGGGTAAGTTGTATATCTGCACTTACTTAATATTTTCCGTAAACTATCAGCATATTTCTGTATTGACTCTCTTTCATATTGTTTTTGACGAACGAAACGGCCTCTGTGGAAATAAAATTCCTCGTTAACGATATATGAATCAAGATACTTCGTTAATATCTCGTCGTATGACAGTTCGGGGAAGTTAATAGATGGGTAAATATTCTCGATCTGCTTTTGAACATCTTCGTGCACCATTAGAAAGAAGAATTCTCCCATTTTATTATCTGGTACCTCTATCAATTTTGCCACATACTCAAATTCATTTATCCACTTATAAAAATAGCCTTCTGTCTCCACATCGTAAATACTCATCATCGGAGTAGCTTGATTTATAAAATAAGCTATTTCCTCAACTTCCAGTATTAAATCGGCGTTAAACATTGTTTTTAAAACGGAGAACACTTTTTATCAGTTATTGCTCGTAATTAGATAATCTTTTAAAAATTATGTCTTTTTCAGATTTTTCTTCCGATTTTACCACAAATCGCAATAAACTTTTCATAAAGTAATTCGGAAGATTTTTTTTTTAGGAACACGAATACATTTTATATTTTATATTAGATTTATTACATGTATATGTAAGGACAGTAGTTTTAGCTATATTGAATTTAGCGCGTAAATAGTTTATTGAATAAAACAGGTGGTGTTAGTGCTACAAAGAAAGCAGGAGTGAAAAGATACAGAGATTAAGAGATATATGTAAGAAAATTAATCAAGAAACAACGGTGTGGATATTAGCATTGAATGTTGTTTCTTTTTTACTACAGGTAGGATAAATAATTAGTCTAAGTTGCTACATTATTATTTTGTTCAAAATAAAATAAAATCTTCGTTATTACAGAGAAACAATTCTACCTATTATCTACCCATAACCTGCACAATAAATAAGACATTATAAAACAACATTCTCGTTGGTATTCACAACAGAAAGGAAAAAAGAAAATAAGAATAAAAGATGAAGCAGTTGCAATTTACTTTTACGATTAAAGGGACAGATGATCAGAAAAAGAATGTGCTCTGTATAACCTCAATCGGCACATCGAATGGCCACGTATATGCAATTCCGGATGAGTATCAACCAGTTACACAACACAAAGAAATTATGGCACAACCGATATTCAATAACATAAAAAATTCGTTAACGAGAAGGCACCAAATAAAGAAAGTATGGATCGATTTAACAGAAGAATTAGCGAACGTTTACTTAGACGAAGGAGGGAATCAACACATAAAGGGATTGTTCCTAGAAGATATACTGGAGAAACCGGAGGATAGGTCACAAACTTCAGAACAACCACTGATGAAAATGTTAGCAAAGTTGCTCGAAAAGAGTCAAATACAGTCGGAAAGTACAGGAAAAAGAGCAGAACAATTCATGATGGGGAGATTTGATGGAAGGAATTTAGACGCAGATCAATGGATCACGAGTTTCGAAAAAGAGTGTGAACGATTTGACATCTCTGAGGACTATAAAAAAATTGAAATCTTGAAATCATTCATGGATAAGAGCGCCGCAGATTGGTACAGTTGTACATTGTTAAAACTTACGATTGAAGCAAGCTGGGAAGAGTGGAAAAGAATCTTCTGCAGAACATTCGTCAGCAAAGGTTGGTCTAGGATAAGATATGCTCTGTCGTTTAGATATCAAACAGGTCCTTTGCTTGATTATGCGATAAAGAAAGAGAAACTTTTATTAGAAGCAGGAAGATCGATGGGCGATGGAACGTTAATTGATTTAATTGAAACTGGCCTGCCAAATTTTGTAGCTGATAGGATTGATAGAGAAAAATTAAGAAAGACAGAAGGTTTATATAATGAAATAACGAAATTAGAATATCTAGTTCTCAAGAGCAACCCTGGTATAAAAAGGAATAAGAACTACGATAACAAAGAAAAGACAGAAAGAACACCATGCGAAACTTGTAAAAAGAAAGGCAAAGGCGTACGCTTCCACCCTGCAGCCGAATGCTGGTTTAAAGATAAGAAATACGAAACGAAACATACCAATAATTCAATATTAGAAGTAGAACTAAGTGATGAAGATCCAAAAAACTATTAACTCCACCATTAATCGAACTTAAAATAACACTGAACAACACGTTCTATGTAACCGCTATTTATGATTCAGGCTCAAACATCTCACTAATAAATGCAAGACTAGTACACTTGAAACATAGGATAACTAATTTGAGACAAAAAGTTAATTTAAGAACGATTAATGGTGTGTATAAATTAGAAGAATTAATAAGAAGCAAAGCAAAGATATTGAATATAGAAGAAGATATAGACGTATTCATAATTAATAATGAAAATTTCAAATATGACTTTCTAATAGGATTAGATTGCATAAAAAAATTTAAACTAACACAGAATGAAAAATTAGAGATAGAACAAGAAAAATCCCATTTAATGGAGAAACAAGAATACCAAATGAACTTCAATGAACATGTAGATTTAGACAGTTTCCAAGTCTTAACAAATCACTTAAATCATTATGAAGAAAAAATAATAGAAAATCTTATAGACAAATATAAAAATATATTTGCTAGAGATAAATATGATATAGGCGTAGTAAAAGACTATGAAGCCAGAATATATCTCATATTAGATAAATACTGTAGCAAGAGGCCTTACCGATGCACAATTGAAGACAAAAAAGAAATAGAAGAACAGATCTCAGAATTACTTAAAAGAAATCTAATAGAAGAATTATATAGTCCTTTTGCTGCTCCAGTTACATTGGCATACAAAAGAGATGAGAATAAAAAATCAAGACTATGCATAGATTTTAGAGACTTGAATAAAATAGTAGTTCCCCAATCACAACCATTCCCATTAATTGAAGATTTAGTAGTAAAAACAAGGGACTGCAAATATTTTTCAAAATTAGACATAAACTCAGCATTTTGGTCTATTCCTCTTCGAATTGAAGATAGAAGAAAAACAGGATTTGTTACCCAAGAAGGTCAATTTCAATGGACGTGCCTTCCGTTCGGACTGAAGACGTCGCCAGCCATTTTTCAGAGAATATTAAGCAACATAATAAGAAAACAGGCTGTCAGACTTCACGGTAAACTACATCGATGACATACTGATTTTTTCAAAATCTTTTAAAGAACATGTAGAGGATCTGTCACAATTATTAGAAGCAATAATGGAAGAAGGGTTCAGATTAAAACTCTCTAAATACACATTTGCATTAGATTCCGTACAATACCTAGGTCACATCATAAAACATAACTCAATTTCGCCAATAAGAGATAATCTAATTTCAATAAAAAAGTTTCCAATCCTGAAAAATCAGAAGGATATCAGACAGTTCTTAGGGAAGATTAATTTCTACAACCAATACGTTCCGAAAATTTCACTAATTTTAGAACCCTTACATAACTTACTAAGAAAGGGACAAAAATTCATTTTTGTCAAAAGAATGCCAAGAAGCCTTTGAATATATGAAAGATTTCCTCTGCACTCAACCAACATTAGCCATTTTCGATCCCGGTCTACCGATACATATATACACGGATGCAAGTTTACAAGGTATAGGAGCTGTGTTAAAACAACCACAACTAAACGATGATCAAAAGATGGAAAAACCAGTGGCATATCTTTCAAAAAAACTCAATGAAGCACAAAAAAGAAAAAAGCTATGTACTTGGAATGCTTAGCAATAAAAGAATCAACGAAATATTGGCAACATTGGCTTATAGGTAGACACTTCAAAGTATTCTCAGATCACAAACCATTGGAAAAGATGAATATTAAAGCTAGAACAGATGAAGAATTAGGCGATCTCACCTACTATTTATCACAATATGATTTTGAAATAATATATCACCCAGGTAAAGATAACTTAGAAGCAGACTGCTTAAGCAGAAACCCAGTATTAGAGTGTCAGGAAGACGAAGATGATCAATTAAAAATTGTGAATTTATTAAAGATAGAAGATATTTATGAAGATCAAAAGAAAAATGATGATATAAAAACTAACAAAAATAAATTACGGTTAAAAGAGAATTTGTACTATAAAAAAGTAAGAAAGAAAGAGAAAATCGTACTATCAGAAGAATTCTGCAAGAGATTTATAAAAAACTGTTGAGTATGGTACCTTTATACTATAATGTATACACACATATATATATATATATATATATATATATATATGAGTGTGTGTCGAGAGCCTATGGTGGGGAGCTACAATTGTAGCCAGCATGCGTGTGTACGTTCAGTTGGTAGAGAGCAAGCGGCTAGTCGTAACACTTAGAATGTAAGAAATTAATCTAGGATTAGAATAAAGAGTTATTTTTAGAGTTTATTAACCCACAACTATTTTATTTAATCCACCTAACATCAACAAAAACACCCACGAATATTTCTGTCACATCGGCATAAAACAAATGCAAAGAAAGATATTACCATACTATACAGCAAATAATATTTCAGAGAATATAGAGCGAATATGCAAAAATTGTGAAATCTGTATAAAAAACAAGTCAAGGGGACAAGATTAGATTGGACTGATGACTAATCTTGGTCCAGCAAAAGAACCATTTGAAATAGTTTCCATAGACACAATAGGGGGATTCGGTGGTTCACGATCCACAAAAAAATATTTACATCTTCTAGTAGACCACTTTACAAGATTTGCTTATATATTGACATCAAAAACACAAAGCGCGAATGATTTCATTAAGTTGACGAAAAACGTGCTAAAAGAAAACAATATAAAGATGATTTTGACGGACCAATACCCGGGCATAAACTCAAATGAATTTAAGAATTACTTGGAAAAGCAAAAAATCACGTTAATTTTTACGGCAGTTAATGCTCCATTTTCCAATGGTTTAAACGAAAGAGTAAACCAAACCTTAGTAAATAAGATTAGATGTGCAATGAATGAAAAAAATAGAAGGACTGCATGGACAACTGTAGCACACAACTGCGTAAGGAGATATAACGAAACGGAACACATAGTCACTAGATTTAGTCCAAAATATTTATTACGAGGGGAAGAAACCTCAACATTACCAAAGGAGTTACAGAAAGAGAAGGATAATAATAGGCTAGACAATGATAGAACAATTGCCTTCAAAAATAGCACTAAATATATTGAATACAACAAGAGATTATATGATAAAAACAGAAAGGATTACGATTTTAATATCGGAGACTTAGTATGTGTTGAAAATAGTAATCGACTAAATCGAAAAAAACTAGATATATTGAGAATCGGTCCTTACAGGATTTTAAACAAAATATCAAAATCAATATACGAAATCGATATAGGACACAAAAGAACAGTACTAAACTTGTTTCATATTTCTAAACTTATTCCGACTCCTAATGATTCAATTGGAATAGGTGCTGCTGGCACCTGATTACGACTTTCTGTAATGTGTACCAAAAAAATAAAAATTTATGTACCGAAATTTTTTTTTTCTTTCGGTGGGGGAGATGTAAGGACAGTAGTTTTAGCTATATTGAATTTAGCGCGTAAATAGGTTAGGGAATAAAACAGGTGGCGTTAGTGCTACAAAGAAAGCAGGAGTGAAAAGATACAGAGATTAAGAGATGTATGTAAGAAAATTAATCAAGAAACAACGGTATGGATATTAGCATTGAATGTTGTTTCTTTGTTATTACAGGTAGGATAAATAATTAGTCTAAGTTGCTACATTATTATTTTGTTCAAAATAAAATAAAATCTTTGTTATTACAGAGAAACAATTCTACCTATTATCTACCCATAACCTGCACAATAAATAAGACATTATATATATATATATATAAATAAAAAATCTCAGTGTTGCAATTTATAAGAAAACTTTTTAAATAAAATACGAATAAACTTTAACAACTTCAACTAATATTTAAACGGTTAAACGTATGATTGATGATGAAGCGATCATAGCCTGCTATTAGCAAAATAAGAATGAAGTTTAAACCCCAAAGGAATCTCGCACGAGCAACTCAAGAATCGAAAATAAACATCGAGTCACTATGGAACTTACCAACCAAACAACTATACGAGAACAGGTTGAAAGAAAAAATCGAAAAAGACCCAATAAAAGAAGAAGATAACATAAACATAGCCTGGAAGAAACTAAGAACCAACATTTTAGAAGCTGCATACGAAGCCCTGGGAACACGAACTGTAAAAAACCGGGCTAGAATGATCAAGACTCCTTGGTTCCGCCCAGAGATTAAGGAAATATGCAAAAAAAAGAAAATGGCATACCTTAACTATAGGACATTACGAACACCTGAATCATACGAAATGTATAGACGAATCCGGAATCGAGCAGCGACATTAGTAAGGCAAACAAAACAACATCATTGGGAGATTTTTTCGAAGAGAATGGAGAGTGACTTCTATGGACTACAAAAACAAATCTGGCGATTTATTAGAAATCAAAGAAAGGAGGTCAACGAAATGATCGAAACAAATCAGATCACAAGAGAAACCTGGATTAGTTACTTAACAGAACTCTATAAATCAGAAGAACCTCAAGTGGAACTAAATACGCCAGAAATAGTAACTAAAAACGACATACAAATTGAGTCCAGTCATGTAGAAACAGCTATTCGAAAACTAAAGAATAGGAAGAGCTCAGGGCAAGATGGCATCCCAAACGAATTACTAAAATGTGGTGGCCAACGTCTCACACAACAGTTAACATTCCTAATCCAAAAAATACTATGCCAACACAAAATACCTGATGAATGGCGAACCAGCACAACTATAGTTATGTTTAAAAAAGGAGACAAAAAACTACCTACAAATTACAGGGGAATAAATCTTTTAAATACTTCATTGAAACTAACAACAAAAGTCATAACGAATAAAATTAACAGCTTAACGAATCTAGAAGACGAAATACAGGGATTCAGATCAGGTAGATCATGCACAGACGCGGTTTTCATCATAAGACAGATAACAGAAAAATCAATTGAATACAACAGACCAGCATATATGTGTTTCATTGATCTGGAAAAAGCATTTGACCGGGTGCAATTAAAGGATGTTATTCACCTCCTTTATAACCGACAAATTCCGAATAATCTTATTAAGACCATAGAGAACATCTATAGAAACAACAAGATCCAAGCAAGGATAAATGGTGCCTTGACTGAACCGATTGATGCAGGTCGTGGTATCCGACAAGGGGATTCCCTAAGTCCCCTGCTTTTTAACATCATCATGGACGATATAATAAGAAACGTAAGACTGCTAAAAGGATATAAAATGGGCAGCGAAGAAATAACCATCCTATGCTATGCTGATGACGCTGTATTAGTGGCCGAAAATGAGGATGATCTACAACGTTTACTACACCGATTTAACTGCATAGCCAAATCATTCAACATGAAAATATCGGCCCAGAAAACAAAATGCATGACAACATCAAAGACACCGTTAAGATGCAAACTGGAAATTGAAGGGAAGGTTATTATGCAGGAAATGAGATTTAAATACCTAGGAATAGAAATCTCAGGATATGGTGATGTCGAAGCAGAGGTAAGAGAACAGACAACGAAGGCATCCAGAATAGCGGGTTGTTTGAATGACACAATATGGCGAAACAAAAACATTGACATAGAGACCAAAGCAAGAATTTACAAGGCAATGGTAAGACCTATTATGTCATATACCGCAGAAACTCGACCAGACACGGCGAAAACGAATCAGTTACTAGAGACAACCGAAATGAGAGTTCTTCGCAGAATAGCTGGAAAAACACTACTGGATCGAGAGAGAAGTGAAGATATAAGAAGAACATGCAAAGTGGAAAACATTAACGAATGGATACTAAAAAGAAAAAAGAATGGAACGAACATATCAACAGAATGGACAACGAAAGAATTATCAGAATTGCACGCGATAAGACACCGGTTGGCCGCAGAAACACGGGGCGCCCACGAAAACGATGGTGCGACAATTTAACAGTGCAATAGGCAGAAAAACATCGTTACGAATAAGGCAATTTGCCTAAACCAAAGAATGAAGAAGAAGAAGAATATTATACTTATTACATGTATATATAAATAAAAGACCTCATTGTTGTATATATATTTAACGTAAAATAAAAACTTTATAATAAAATAAGAATAAATGTTAACAAATTCAACAAATATCTAAACGGTTAAACGTATGCTTAACAACTATCTATTTAAATCTTATCAATTCTAGATAGAAGTGGAAAGGGGAATTTATTTAGCGTCCTGCAATTATCTTGTGTAAAGATATTAATAATAATTTAACTAGCAATGAGAAGAATAAAATGTTCATAGAATATTGTAGGATTAGGGAATATTCGAGAAGTGTGTTTGTCGAAGTTTCTAGAAATATTAATAGACGAATTCTTTAGAAGTATCACCGAGTAAAATTTATTCGATATTTGTCATATATGTGGTGATATAAGTATAGGAGGGTGAGAGAATGTATCGTTTGACGAAAGAGAAAGAAACCGTTTCGTTAGATTAGAGTGTTGATTTTTTTTGTAAGGTAACACCGTCTGGATTTGTCGCTTTTATTTAGCTCCTTCCGACTATCTCGAACGTTCTCGATTTTAAAGTTTAAAAGATTTTTTAGTTTTAAAGATTTAAAAGAAGGAAGAGCATTTATTTGTGATCGCGAATCATCGCGAAGTTTCTAGAATGGTAGAAAATGATAGGCGGAAATGCTAGGAAATAACGTGAGACGATGCAGGGGATGTTAGGCATATATAGGCAACGAAAAAAGCCGGTGAGGATAGTCCGATAAAGTTCATTGCTTATACGAAGAGTTTTGAGGGTAAAGAAAATGAGAAAAACGGAAGACAACAGGGGACTGCGAAGGGACACGAAAGACAACGATAGGCGAAGAAGAGCCGAATAAGGCGTGACCTTCGCCTAATTATGACGGTTGTCTTCGAAATACGGCGTATAAGATTACACCTAATATCTCGTAGCGATAGATTGTTAATTTAGATTATAGATTCTAACCGTTCTATCTCTTATATTCTTAAATCGTTTAAAAATTACTATTAAATGTTATTACCTTAATAAATAATAGTAAATAAACATATTAAAAAATCCTATAATAATACAAATTTCAACGTAGAGCAGAATCAACAGTTACATTATCTTCATTTTACGATGTTAGGATTTTATATATTCAAAGAAATTTAGGATATTAATATATTGATATTCTCAAAATGTATCGATAAATATTTTTTAATCTAACAATAATTTGATAAGTTTAAATAATGACCAGGTTCACTTTAATTTTCTCCCTAAAAAAAATCTAATTAGGGCCTTTCCTGTATTAATCATCATCAGGTCTTACGTGATTGTTGAATTCACTCTTTCCAGTCAGTCTTTCGAAAAAATATCTGACGAACTAAAATTAGGATTTCCGATAATTTGGATAGCAGGATCTTTGTGGATAGAAAATGTTTCTTTACAGAGAAATGCAATATATTTCAATGATTAAAATACAAAAACAAATACTAATACAATAAGACAAGAAATCTGTTTGTTTAATAAACGCTCATTGCTTCTTTAGATCTTTTTCTCTTATTTGTTTTATGGCTCTCCATAAGAAACCTTATTGTTATTCAACTGTTTACATTTCTGGGCCGATTTTTCATTCTCGCTTGCGTTCAATATTCTCAATCTCTCTGTCGAGCACGTACTTAAGATATATCACACTCGTCCTCATACATATTACAAACATATAATAAATAAACTGTGTGCCTATCTAGTAAAAATGTAAATAAACAACAATACCCTTCTAAGTAACAATTATTACTTTTTGTCAAAATTTTATTTTTACAATAGCTTAATGTCCAAAATAAATTCTTCTGTCTTAAATCTAAATATATTTCCTTAATTGTGTGTAAGATTCAAAAATAAATTTGTGAACTTTTTCGATTGTATACAAGAATACTGTTTTGAATAAAAACACAGCTTTTTTGCATATTTCAATTCTTTTTTAACATTTGCTAATGTAACGTTTTAAGAACAACATATATGATATTTCTTTGATTAGATAATTATTTTCGATAATTGTAAATTACAAAGAATTGCCCAGAATTACGATTAGCTTATCCATTTTATTTTGTCTATTGTAGTAGTATCTGTAGTTATTCATTTTTCATAAAACTTAATTCAATTGAGTATGCAATTGCAAGTCCTACCATTGCATCGAATGATAGGTTAGGATATTTATCAATATAAGTTTTTACATTTTTGTCGTAGATTCCACTACGGAATTTGTCGCGTAATATTTTGTATGAGAGATCATCATAAAAGCACAAATTATATATTTTTTTTAAACCATGTGCATAACTTTTTATTGTCTCTTTTTCATATTGTTTACGCAGCACGAAAAGACTTCTATGTAAATTCGCTATAGCTGATGAATGTGGAATATTAAGAGAAAAGTTTAGTATACCTTGGAAATTAAATTCAAAGTTGTGTACAGGAGGGTGACGCTTACATAGAAGAACTTCAGAATGCACCATGTTACATAAGAATTCAAAATTTTCAAGGTCTGATAATTTGAGAGAATCTGCTATGCACTCAAACTTGTTTAACCATTCACAAAAATCTTCTCCATATACTGGATGGTATGTTTTTAACCTTAAATGAGCTAACTGCATACGAGTAATTATTTTTTTAAATTTTTTTAATTCAGTGGCGAATTCTACCATTTCGTCGAATGAAAAGCAACGAAATTTTTTTAAAATAGTTTTTATTTCATTGTCATATATCCCATTAAGAAATTGTTCGAGTAATATTTCTTCTAAACGATTTGTATTAGAGCACTTATCGGATAATTTTCGTAAACTATTACCATAATTTTTAATCGTTTCATGTTTATATTGTTTACGACAAAGAAGACGCGCTTTTTGTATATCAATATCATTGGTAGGAGAAAAATACTGAAGGTACGAATTTATCATCTCCTCGTATGGAAGTTCAGAAAAGTTGATAGAAGGACAAATCATTTTTACTGCAGAATGTACATCTTTGTCGACCATATTATTGAAAAGTTCAAACATTTTATCGTGTGGTACTTCGGTAATATTTGCTACATACTCAAATTTATGTAACCACTCATAAAAATTGCTTGTATTCTTTGAGTTGTAAATTTTAATCATTGAAAGAGCTGGATTTATATAACGAGCTGTTTCAATCGCTTCTGCAAATACTAAATAAAAGGAAGTCAACTTTTTTTTATATTTTGTAAGAACTATGTCGTTGAATCTCCAAATTAATTCTTTAGCTATTTTACTTTCTAGACGATATCTATAAGTGCTTATATCGTACATATCCCGTAGATTACAAGCATAGTTAATTACAACTATTTGTTCGTAACGTTTTCGAAGCTTAAAAGAATTTCTCTGCGACAGAATTTCTGGAGAATGATTAAAGTAACAAATGTAACGATTTATTATCTCTTCGTAAGACAATTCGGTGAAGTCGATAGAAGGATATTTCTTTTTGACACGCTCGTGGATATCTTCATGCACCATTTCAATGAATAGTTCAGCCATTTTTTCATCTGGTACATTAGTTACATTTGCTAGATATTCAAATTTATTTAACCACCACCAAAAAATCTTTTTTTCATTTTGTTCGTCATGATAAACCATTCTATAAGATTCATTTATATAATAAATAATTTCATCATCATCGTTAAAACTATCATCGCTGTTCATTGTTTTTTTAAAAAGAAAACGCTTTGTATTTTTTATTATACGTATATTGATAATATTATAAATATTCTTTTTTTGATATTTTTTTGCATTCACTATTAATTTTGATAATACACTCTCCACAAAATAATTTGAAGAACTTTCCTTTTAAGAACACGTATTCGTTTTATATTTGCTGTTACTTTTTTCTTTGCATTTATATATAAGTAAAGGATTTTAGTGTTTTAATTTATATTATAGATTTTTCTCGATAACCGTAAAGCTGATGTGTATGAACGTACGAAAATTATACTAATATCCGAACAGTTTAACGTATGTTTAACGATTAATCGATTTAAATTTTATTGATTTTATATAGAAGTGTAGAGGGGAATTTATAAGGTGTCCTACATTAGTCTTTGGTAGAGATAATAACATATCTACCGATTACCACAATAAACAGTTCTTTCTATATTATAAATTTAGGCTAGAAACAGAGTAAACAACTACATTATCCTATTCTTCTGACGATGTCATGATTTTCTATATTAATTAAAACCTATAATATTGAAAAATATAAATATTCTTACAATATTTTGATAGGTATAAAATGATAACCGGATCTGCTTCAACTTTTTACATTTAAAAGTTCAAATTAAAGCCTTCTAAAAAATAATTTATAATGAGTCCCTACATGAATGTGGAATTTATCAATTTTATTTTTTTTTTTAAGTTATATTTTTGAAGTTATTTTTGAGGTTATAGAGGTTATATTCGTTTTGGTACGGCAAAGAAGTATAACTTCTTACGTGCGTACACTTTCCGCAGTCGTATTACAATCTCCTAAAATCTTAGCTTTCTGAAAGAACATTTTACGTAAAAATAATAAACATTCATTCGAACATCAAACTGATCAAAGCTGGAGTTCCGCGGGGAAGTATCTTCGGACCAATTTTTTACACCCTGTATACGGCAGACATACCAATAAATGCTAACTGTACAGTCCTAACATTTGCAGACAACACGGAAATGTTTACCGTAAACAAAGATCCACAACAAGCAGTACAATTTTTACTAAACCAAATCAATTCCCTGGAAGAATGGTTACATAATAGGAAGATAAAAGCAAACTCTACCAAATGTAAACACATTACGTTTACACTGAGGAAAAACAAAATACCAAAAATACAATTATATAATACAGAAATTCCACAAGTATCAACGGTCAAGTATTTAGGACTACACCTAGATTCCAAACTAACATGGAGAAAGCATATAAATGCCAAAATTGAACAAATTCGTTTAAAAGGGAGACAAATGGCTTGGCTAACTGGCAAAAAATCGAAACTTAGCATAGAGAACAAACTAATAATTTAAAAAACAATTATAAAACCACTCTGGACATATGGATTACCGCTATGGGGTATAGCAGCGAAAAGCCACATTGCCAAGCTCGAGGCTCAATAATCCATAACCCTACGCACAATTGAGGATGCTCCATGGTACGTCCGTAATGAAGATATAAGGAAAGACTTAAATATTCTTACGATACAAGAAGAAATAACCAAGTCAACCTGCAGATACAAAAGAAGAATTGATACGCACATAAACTCGCTAGCCAATGAAAACTACAACCAACATATCCCTAGAAGGCTCAAAAGAATCCACCCAGGAGACCTAGTAAAAACTATAACTAAATGAAATAAACGACAATAGCGACGCTTTCTCATTGGAGGAAACCTGTACGTGCTATCACGTATTATAAACATTATAATGTTTTTTCAATAACTTTTATATATTTACAGATACAAGGAAGTAGTCCAAAATTGTTGACATTTATACTGCGATCTATAAAAAAGATTACATTCGATTTATTCATGGCATCTTTACAATTCTAGAATAATCTTTCTTTGCGGGTTCTTTTTTTAAATCATAGCTACAATGAATAGCGAATAGGCTCTTTCTTTCTGAAAAATCGTAAATAAGACATCACTTTATACATCGTTGATAATGTTGCTTACGAGTTCGTAATATTTTGTTTAAATATTACATATATTAATTAATTTTTATCTTATGTTTCATTAGATCAAAATTTTATCCTCAGGAGTTATCACTGCGTAGGAGAGTTGAAATAATTATATAAAATAGATAACAATACTAAAATCAGAACGTTATAATCTGAAATTTTATTTATTAGATGCATTATTCCCTTTCTACATATGCGCGAAGTTTTGAAGGGCATACAAAGAACATTTAATAAAAACACTTTTATAGGGGATAACGTGCCAGTTTGAAAGTGAATTTCGAGGAAGACGGAACACAGAACATATACTCCACTTTTAGTTATATATATGGAGCCATACATATATATGTAGATTAGGTTCAGTGTAGAGGTGTGTAATTAACATATACCGAGGTTAATTTTACTTATAAAAAATTTAATATAGAATAAATGATAGAAAAAACGTTACAAAAATGCCTCATGTATTTTTTCATGGTGACTTTTATAACTACACTTATTATTTATTTTCCATAAATTATCAGCATAAATAGTTATCGTTTCTTCTTCATATTGTTTTCGACAGATAAAGCTTTTCCGGTGTGAAAAAGTTTCAATGTAAGAATAAATCAAAACGAAGATAATGACTTTATTATCTCTTCGTACAAAAGTTCCAGAGAAGTTGACAGTAAAGTTATTCTACTTGATAAGCTTATTGACGTAAATTATTTAGCATTTTATAGAAAAAAAATTCAATCATTTTATCTTCTGGTACTTCGACAATATTTGCTACTTACTCAAATTTATTTAACCACACAAAAAATAGTTTTCCTTTTCTTCTAATTCATGAATCATCGTCTGAACTCGCTTTTGATATAACCATACATTTCATAATTTTCATTAAATGAATACTCATTACATAATATTTTCAAAGGAGAAAAATCTTTTTATTATTTATTGCACGTAATTAAATAATTTTTTGGAAGTTTTTTGTTGAGACTTTTTTTTTCCTTTAACCTCTAATCTCATAATACTTTTTGTATTGTAATTTAAAAAAATTTGTGCTTATGTAAAAGTTTTATGTTTTCTATTATATTCCTTACAATTATATGTGAGCGAAAGATCTGTGTTTTGTACCGTATATTAATAATTATTTTAAAAAAAAACTATGTAAAGCTTACAAGAATAAATATAAAAATTATAAAATATTACTTTTGGATAGAAATGGAAAATTGAATTTATTCAGCGTTCTACGTTAACCCTTTGCACTCGAGGCCTTTTTCTCTTGCGCGAACCAGCAACTTGAGACGATTTCGGCCAAATTAAGTAGACATTTTACAGGTACTTTAAAAACATTTATAAGCAAACAAGCGTATATAAATGTGGGATGCGAGCACCTCCAACCCAACTTTAAAGTTATCATTCGTGAGGAGATTGGACGGTGGGCCCCTGGATAGCTCAATGGTTAAGAGCAGTCGCCCGGAAAGCGGAAGATCCGGGTTCGAGTCCCGGTCCAGTCTGTCCAACGACCCAATTTTTTCACGAATCCTACATAAATAATAAAATATCATCAGTTTATTTATTTATATGTCGGAAAAAACAAACATTGATAAATACTAAACTCTGTAATTAGTTTTGTTGCGATATTTAATAAAGCTTAAAATCAGCTGATCGCCGTAACGGCGCCGCTCGAGTTGACACTTGAAATCGGCCGGGCGCCGTATCAGCGCCGCTCGAGTGCAAAGGATTAATCTTTCGTAGAGATAATATTATATCTAATGATGATCACAATAAAAAGTTCATGCAACATTATAAATTTAAACGGATAACAAAGTAAAGAGTTACATTATCCTCTTCTTCTGACGATGTTATGAATTTACATATTAATTTAAATTTATAATATTAACACATATAAATATTCTCATAATCTTTTGATAGTAACCAGTTCTGTTTGAATTTTTTATATCTAAAAATAATAATTTAAGCCTCTTAAAACATAATTTATAATGACTAATTGATTCGTTCTATCTACTTTGTTTTCCAAAGGAATACCTGACGAATTAAAATATGAATTCTGATTATGTTTTGATAGTTTCGGTAAATAAAGGAACCCCTTGTCACGGAAATACTATATATTTTAATAAATAAAATACAAAGATAATACTAATACAATAAGACAAGTACGCTTTTTGACTATTATTTTCGACCTCTACTTCTTTATACACCGTTTATGTTTCACTGTAAGAAAGTCTTTCGTTATTCGATGATTTCATTATTGAGACGGTTTCCCACTCCGGTTTGCATTCAATACCCTCACACTCTATGTCTCAAACATACTAACGATTTGTCTTACTCATACACATTACAGACATATAAATAAATTGTGTGCCTACTTAGTACAAAATTTAAATAAATAACAGTATCCTTCTAAATAACAATTATAACTTTTTCTTAAAATTTCATTTTTACAAAAATTTATGTTCTGGAACAAATTTTTATGTTTTAAATATAAATATATTTCCCTAATTGTTATAAGATCATAAAATAAATCTTTAAACTCTTTCGATAACGCGCAAGAATGCTGTTTAAGGATAAAAACATGACTTTTTTGCATACTTCAATTCTTTTTCCACCTTTACTAATGAAACGTTTAGGGCTGAACATTTTTTTTTCTAAATAATTCATAGAATAATTTTACTAATGTGGAATATCTTGTGCTCGCAGAAGATCTTATATTAATGTGATATTTGTTTGATTAGATAATTATTTTCGTTGATTGTAAAAGACAAAATATTAAACAGTATAACGGTACGATTATTCTGATTTATTTTTTTTACTGTTTAAGGTTTTATAGAAAATTGAAGCTTTTACATTCCCTTTAAGGATTTATTTCCTTATCATAACCAATAGCCATTATTACAAATCCATCGAATGATAAGCCAGGCATTCCATTTAAAAAACGTCTTACATTTTAATCGATAATTCCATCAATGAATCTTTCACATAATTCATCTTCGAAATTGCTTCTGTCATTGCACTTATTATATATTTTCTGTAAATTATTAGCATAATCTGCTATCGTTTCTTTTTCATATTGATCTCGACAAATAAAGTGTTCCCTGTGTAAATCACTTTTATTGTAACTGTAAAAATAACTAAGGTAATGGTTTATTATCTCTTCGTATGAAAGTCCAGAAAAGTCAACAGTAGTCAAAGTTTGCTTGATACTCGTATGGATATCATTATGCACCATTTCATTGAAGAATCCGATCATTTTATCGTCTGGTACCCGATTAAATCTGCCACATACTCAAATTTATTTATCCAAATGCAAAATTCTCCTTCCTTTAGTGGATTGTAAATTTGTATCTTTAAATAAGCTTCATTTAGATAATACGATATTAGATTAACTTTTGCAAATTCAGTTGATTTTACTACCATTTGATCGAATGATAAGCAAGAAAAATTACTTAAATAAGTTCTTATATCATCGTCACGGAGTCCTTTAATAAATCTTCCGCACATTATTCTATCTGGGTAAGTTGTATATCTGCACTTACTAAATATTTTCCGTAAACTATCAGCATATTTCTGTATTGACTCTCTTTTATATTGTTTTCGACGAACGAAACGGCGTCTGTGGAAATAAAATTCCTCGTTAACGATATATGAATCAAGATACTTCGTTAATATCTCGTCGTATGACAGTTCGGAGAAGTTAATAGATGGGTAAATATTCTCGATCTGCTTTCGAACATCTTCGTGCACCATTAGAAAGAAGAATTCTCCCATTTTATTATCTGGTACCTCGATCAATTTTGCCATATACTCAAATTCATTTATCCACTTATAAAAATAGCCTTCTGTCTCCACATCGTAAATACTCATCATCGGAGTAGCTTGATTTATAAAATAAGCTATTTCCTCAACTTCCAGTATAAAATCGGCGTTAAACATTGTTTTTAAAACGGAGAACACTTTTTATCAGTTATTGCTTGTAATTAGATAATCTTTTAAAAATTATGTCTTTTTCAGATTTTTCTTCCGATTTTACCACAAATCGCAATAAACTTTTCATAAAGTAATTCGGAAGATTTTTTTTTTTAGGAACACGAATACATTTATATTTTATATTAGATTTATTACATGTATATGTAAGGACAGTAGTTTTAGCTATATTGAATTTAGCGCGTAAATAGTTTATTGAATAAAACAGGTGGTGTTAGTGCTACAAAGAAAGCAGGAGTGAAAAGATACAGAGATTAAGAGATATATGTAAGAAAATTAATCAAGAAACAACGGTGTGGATATTAGCATTGAATGTTGTTTCTTTTTTACTACAGGTAGGATAAATAATTAGTCTAAGTTGCTACATTATTATTTTGTTCAAAATAAAATAAAATCTTTGTTATTACAGAGAAACAATTCTACCTATTATCTACCCATAACCTGCACAATAAATAAGACATTATATATATATATATATAAATAAAAAATCTCAGTGTTGCAATTTATAAGAAAACTTTTTAAATAAAATACGAATAAACTTTAACAACTTCAACTAATATTTAAACGGTTAAACGTATGATTAACGACTCACACTTTAAATCTTATTTCTTTTCACTAGAAGTAGGAAGAGAAATTTATTCAACGTCCTAAATTTGCCTTTGATAGAAATAATAACAAAACTAGCAGTAAACATAATAAACATTTCTTGAATATTGCAAATTCAAACGTTAACATAGTTCACATTTTCATTACAATTTGTACGATGTTTTATTTCATAAGTTGTTACATACTAAACGAGCCTCTTTTACTCATGTTTCTTTAGTTCACATCCATCCGTATGCCTAAGTATTAAATTATATTTGAACCTCTTTTTGCTCGCGAAACACATGGACTCAAATAATCAACATAATATGTATATTGTGGTGTTTCCCTTTTCTCTATTGACCGTAGAAAACCTTCATCATTTCCGTGCTTACGTTCCTTTAAAATAAAAATAATGCAGTTTCTAATCACTTTCTCGAACTATGCCCTAATATTCGAGAGACAGTAATCTCGCTTTATAGGTGACTTCGTTTTATCTATTGCAAAATGTTTAACCTCGTTGGTTTTTCTAATTATATTGGTTTGCATTGATTGCTGTAGGCCTATAATGGAACTACTTACGTGACTGGTGCAGAAGACCCTGACCACTGATTTTACAAAAATACTATTTTAATAATAACAAAATATAATACACTTTTAACTCTTTGTTCAGTTCTCCGGCAAACAAAATTAATATGATAGAAAATAATATAACAAAAAAGTCAACAATAAATTAATGGTCAAAGAATAAGATGAAATATAAATCGCAATTGAACAATAATTTCGTTAAAAATCTTTATTACAATAAAGTAAATAACACTACTCGACAATTAATACGACATCTGAGAAATTCAAATTCTTCAATATCAAGATATAAATAACTATAATCGTGTAATATCTGATCATACGAGTTTTGAACGATGATGTCGAATTTGTGCCTGTTCTTGATAGGCTGGTGGACATCATTATGCAACATTGAAACGAATAATTTAGTCATTTTATTCTGTGGTACCTCGATCATATTTACTACATACTCAAATCTATTTAACCAAAAGGGAAAAGACATTTTTTCCTCTATGTAGAACATACCCATAAACCAAAGTATTTTATTTAGATAATAAGATATTTAATTATTTTCGTGCAATGAATCCTCGTCGCTCATTATTTTCAAAACTGAGAACGCTTCGTATTGATAATTGTACGTCGATAGATAAACTTAAAAATTTTTATTTGGACTTTTTTTCGCTTTTACCACTAGTCTCAATAAACTTTTCGTAAGGTAATTCGAAAGATTTTTTTGTCAGGAATTTATTTTTTTTCAAAATAAATTCTTTTGTCTTAAATATAAATATATCTCCTTAATTGTGTAAGATTCAAAAATAAATCTGTCAACTTTTTTGATTATAAACAAGAATACTGTTTTGAATAAAAACACAGCTTTTTGCATACTTCAATTCTTTTTTAACCTTTGCTAATGTAACGTTTTAAGAACAACATATATAATATTTCTTTGATTAGATAATTATTTTCGATAATTGTAAATTACAAAGAATTGCCCAGAATTACGATTAGCTTATCCATTTCATTTTGTCTATTGTAGTAGTATCTGTAGTTATTCATTTTTCATAAAACTTAATTCAATTGAGTATGCAATTGCAATTTCTACCATTGCATCGAATGATAGGTTAGGATATTTATCAATATAAGTTTTTACATTTTTGTCGTAGATTCCACTACGGAATTTGTGGCGAAATATTTTGTATGAGGGATCTTCATAAAAGCACTTAATATATATTTTTCGTAAAGTCAGTTCATAATGTTCTATTGTCTCTTGTTCATATTGTTTACGCGCCACGAAAAGACTTCTGTGTAAATACGCTACAACTGACATATGTGAACGACGATGGGGAAAGTTTAGTATACCTTGGAAATTAAATTCAAAGTTGTGTACAGCAGCCTGACGCCCACATCGAAGAACTTCATAATGCAACATGTTAGATAAGAATTCAAAATTTTCATCGTCTGATAATTTGAGAGAATCTGCTATGTACTCAAACTTGTTTAACCATTTACAAAAATCTTCTCCATATACTGGATGGTATGTTTTTAACCTTAAATGAGCTAACTGCATACGAGTAATTATTTTTTTAAATTTTATTAATTCAGTGGCGAATTCTACCATTTCGTCGAATGAAAAGCAACGAAATTTTTTTAAAATAGTTTTTATTTCATTGTCATATATCCCATTCAGAAATAGATCGAGTAATATTTCGTCTGAACGATTTGTGTTAGAGCACTTATCAGATAATTTTCGTAAACTATTAATATAATTTTTAATCGTTTCATGTTTATATTGTTTACGGCAAAGAAGACGCGCTTTTTGTATATCACTATCATTGGTAGGAGAAAAATACTGAAGGTAAGAATTTATCATCTCCTCGTATGGAAGTTCAGAAAAGTTGATAGAAGGACATATCATTTTTACAGCTGAATGGACATCGTTGTCGACCATATTATTGAAAAATTCAAACATTTTATCGTGTGGTACTTCGGTAATATTTGCTACATACTCAAATTTATGTAACCACTCATAAAAATTGCTTGTATTCTTTGAGTTGAAAATTTTAATCATTGAAAGAGCTGGATTTATATACCGAGCTGCTTCAATCGCTTTTGCAAATACATGGGCTGATGAAAAGGAAGTCAATTTTTTTATATATTTTGTAAGAGCTATGTCGTTGAATCTAAAAATGTATTGGTTAGCTATTTTATTTTCTAGACGATATCTATAAGTGCTTATATCGTACATATCCCGAAGATAACAAGCATAGTTAGTTACAACTCTTTGTTCGTAACGGTTTCGAAGCTTAAAAGAATTTCTCTGCGACAGAATTTCTGGAGAATGATTAAAGTAACAAATGTAACGATTTATTATCTCTTCGTAAGACAATTCGGTGAAGTCGATAGAAGGGTATTTCTTTTTGACACGCTCGTGGATATCTTCATGCACCATTTCAATGAATAATTCAGCCATTTTTTCATCTTGTACATTAGTTACATTTGCTAGATATTCAAATTTATTTAACCACCACCAAAAAATCTTTTTTTCATTTTGTTTGTCATGATAAACCATTCTATAAGATTCATTTATATAATAAATAATTTCAGCATCTTCGTTAAAAGTATCATAGCTTTTCATTGTTTTTTAAAAAAGAAAACGCTTTGTATTTTTTATTATACGTATATTGATAATATTATAAATATTCTTTTCTCGATATTTTTTTGCATTCACTATTAATTTTGATAATACACTCTCCACAAAATAATTTGAAGAACTTTCCTTTTAAGAACAAGTATACGTTTTATATTTGCTGTTACTTTTTTCTTTACATTTATATATAAGTAAAGGATTTTAGTGTTTTAATTTGTATTAAAGATTTTTCTCGATAACCGTAAAGCTGACGTGTATAAACGTACGAAAATTATACTAATATCCGAACAGTTTAACGTATGTTTAACGAATAATCGATTTAAATTTTATTGATTTTATATAGAAGTGTAGAGGGGAATTTATTGGGTGTCCTACATTAGTCTTTGGTAGAGATAATAACATATCTACCGATTTTCACAATAAACAGTTTTTGCCATATTGTAAATTTGAGATTGAAGTTGTTGGCGACGAGTATAACGAGCATTTGTCGGGCTGATAACGTGTCGAAGTAGATTGCGGTATCTTAATAGTTTGTGGCGGAAACAAAGGTAAGAAAGCTCTCTAGCGTAAGAAAAAAACGGTCACCTCGCGACGTAGTTTGTGCATGCGTTCTTTTTTTAACTTATCCACAGGGTACGACTTATTGTATTATTTGTTTGAATAAAGCCTTCACTTGCCCCGGTTTTTCTAGCAACTTCGTGAAAGTTTTTATGCCGAGTCAAGTGCTCTATATCGCGTAAAATTGTGTTGATTGATTTATCTATCCTTTCCTATCTCACTCATTCATACGTTGAAGTAACTGAACTCACGACATTAATTTCAAAGTGCTTCCAGTCTTATATTCTATAAACAATAATCTTAGAATTATGTCGATAGCGTGCTGGAATAAAGTTCAAGGATAGAAACATAGCTTCTTGACTAAATTTTTCATCTATTAATATGCACTAACATAATTATTTTAGAGAAACTTCTTTGTTCTTAAAAAATTGATAAGTCAACTTCATTGTTTTAGAATATTTCGTATTCTCGTCTATAATGTTCTGTACTTATTTAAGTTTATTTTATTCTTCTTGCAAAAAATTTATTTCTTTTGCTAATGCAATAGCCATTGCTATCTTATTGTCGAATGATAAGCAAGATACATTTTTTAAATTGATCCTTATTTTATCATCGCGGATACCGCTCCGGAACTGTTCGTATAATCTTTCATTTCGGCTATCAGTATAATTGCATTTATCATATATTTTTTGTAAATCTAAGGCATAATTTTCTATTGTTTCTTGTTTATATTGATTCGGACTCATAAATCGACTTCTATGAATATTTGTTACTTTGTATAAAGCAAAATAACGAAGGTAATGGTTTATTGTCTCCTCGTATGAAAGTTTTGAGAAGTTTTCAGAATAGAAGATCTTCCTGGCACTTACATGGATATCACTATTAAACATATTGTTGAAAAATTTAACCATTTTAAAATCTGGTACGCCGACACAATCTGCCACATATTCAAATTTATTAAGTCACATACAAAACATACCTTTCGTCTCTAGATTGTAAGTTTATATCTTTAAAAGAGCTGGATCTAGATAATACATTATTAGATGAACTTTTGCAAATTCAGTTGATTTTACTACCATTTGATCGAATGATAAGCAAAAAAAATTACTTAAATAAGTTCTTATATCATTGTCTCGGAGTCCTTTAATAAATATTTCGAACAATTTTCTTTCTGGGTGAGTTGTATATCTGCACTTACTAAATATTTTCCGTAAACTATCAGCATATTTCAGTATTGGCTCTTTGACATATTGATTTCGACGAACGAAACGGAAGCAGTGGAAATAAAATTGCTGGTGGACGGTATATAAATCAAGATACTTCGTTAATATCTCGCAGTATGACAGTTTGGAGAAGTTAACAGATGGGTAAATCCACTCGATCTGCGTTCGGAGATCATCGTGCACCATTGTAAAGAACAATTCTCTCATTTTATTATCTGGTACCTCGATAATATTTACCACATACTTAAATTCATTTATCTACTTATAAAACAACCCTACTATTTTTGGGTTGTAAATATTAATAATCGGAAGAGCTTGATTTCGATAATAAGATATTTCTTTATCTTCCTGAATAAAATCGTCGTTAAACATTGTTTTTAAAACGGAGAACACTTTTTATCAGTTATTGCCCATAAATAGATAGCCTTTTAAAAATTCTGTCTTTTTCAGATTTTTCTTCTGATTTTACAACAAATCGCAATACACTTTTTATAAAGTAATTCGAAAGATTTTGTTGTTAGGAACACGTATACATTTTATATTTTATATTAGACTTATAACTCCGCCTGCATGATCGCAGATCAGCGATCATGTTGCCGGTCCTAAGCCCGGGAAAAGGAGGAAGGTTGCTGGATCAGGCTAGCTCCCTACCCAACGTAAAAAAAAAAAATTGCTCATAGAAACGATACTCTGCCTCGGAATAGGACTGATCTACAGATGACGATCTATGCAAGGAAAAGGACAACGAATTGGAAAAAAAAACACATTATACGTCTGGCTACCTGGAACATCAAATCATTCAATAAAAAAGATCAAGAAACCCTAAAAGAACTGAAAGATAATAAAATTTATATATGCGCCTTACAAGAAACCAAAAAGAAAGGCAAAGGTCACTTGCAATACGATGACTATTTAGTAATCTATAGTGGGGTAGAAAAACAAGTCAGAGCAAAGGAAGGGGTAGCCTTCGTAGTATCTAAGAAATACAAAAACAACATACAAGAGTGTAACTACATATCTTTACGAATATTGGTGGTAAAAATGAAAGCGGAAGACCAAAAATTAAATATAGTGTCAATTTATGCACCCGAAGATAATAAACTGAAAGAAGAAAGAGAAGCATTCTACGACCAACTACAAAATATAGTCGGATCATTACCAAGTAACCAACAAATGATAATCCTTGGAGATTTTAACGCCCGCATCGGAAACGAAATAATACCTGGAATAAAACAAAGGTTCAACGAAAACGTGTTAAATAATAATGGAGAACTAATGACACAGTTATGCACATTTAGAGAGCTAAGGATTAATAATACATTTTACAATCATAAAGAACACTATAAATTTACATACAGCAACACCAGAGGCTTCAGGTCTACAATTGATTATATTGTTACCAACAGATACGTCCAACCAAACCAAATATTAGGTATCAGGACGTTAAATTCCGCGAATGTAGGAAGCGATCATAGCCTGCTATTAGCAAAAATAAGAATGAAGTTTAAACCCCAAAGAAATTTAGCCCGAGCAACTCAAGAATCGAAAATAAACATCGAGTCACTATGGAACTTACCAACCAAACAACTATATGAGAACAGGTTGAAGGATAAAATCGAAATAAACCCAATAAAAGAAGAAGATAATACAAACACGGCCTGGAAGAAACTAAAAACTAACATTTTAGAAGCTGCATATGAAGCCCTGGGAACACGAAATGTAAAAAACCGGGCTAGAATGATCAAAACTCCTTGGTTCCTCCCAGAGATTAAGGAAATATGCAAAAAAAAGAAAATAGCATACCTTAACTATAGGACATTAAGAACACCTGAATCATACGAAATGTATAGACGAATCCGGAATCAAACAGCGACGTTAGTAAGGCAAACAAAACAACACCATTGGGAGATTTTTTCGAAGAGAATGGTGAGTGACTTCTATGGACTCCAAAAACAAATCTGGCGATTTATTAGAAATCAAAGAAAGGAGGTCAACGAAATGATCGAAACAAATCAGATCACAAAAGAAAATTGGATTAACTATCTAACAGAGCTCTATAAATCAGAAGAACCTCAAGCGGAACTAAATACGCCAGAAATAATAACTAAAAGCGACATACAAATTGAGTCCAGTGATGTAGAAACAGCTATTCGAAAACTAAAGAATAGGAAGAGCCCAGGGCAAGATGGCATTCCAAACGAACTGCTAAAATATGGTATCCAACGTCTCACACAACAGTTAACATTCCTAATACAAAAAATACTATACCAACACAGAATACCTGACGAATGGCGAACTAGTACAACTATAGTTATGTTTAAAAAAGGAGACAAAAAACTGCCTACAAACTACAGGGGAATAAATCTTTTAAACACTTCATTGAAACAAACAACAAAGGTTTTAACGAATAAAATTAACAGCTTAACGAATCTAGAAGACGAACAACAGGGATTCAGATCAGGCAGATCGTGCACAGACGCGGTTTTCATCATAAGACAGATAACAGAAAAATCAATTGAATACAACAGACCAGCATATGTGTCGATCTGGAAAAGGCATTCGACCGAGTCCAGTTAAAGGATGTTATACACCTCCTCTATAACCGGCAAATTCCGAATGATCTTATCAAGACCATAGAGGACATCAATAGAAACAATAAGATCCAAGCAAAGATAAATGGTTCCTTGACTGAACCGATTGATGCAGGTCGTGGTATCCGACAAGTGGATTCCCTAAGTCCCCTGCTTTTTAACATCATTATGGACGAAATAATAAGAAACGTAAGACTGCTAAAAGGATATAAAATGGGCAACGAAGAAATAACCATCCTATGCTATGCTGATGACGCTGTATTAGTGGCCGAAAATGAGGATGATCTACAACGTCTACTACACCGATTTAACTGCATAGCCAAATCATTCAATATGAAAATATCGGCCCAGAAAACTAAATGCATGACAAAATCAAAGACACCGTTAAGATGCAAACTGGAAGTTGAAGGGAAGGTTATTCAGCAGGAAATGAGATTTAAGTACCTAGGAATAGAAATCTCAGGGTATGGTGATGTTGAAGCAGAGGTAAGAGAACAGACAATGAAGGCATCCAGAATAGCGGGTTGTTTGAATGACACAATATGGCGAAACAAAAACATGGACATAGAGACCAAAGCAAGAATCTACAAGGCAATGGTAAGACCTATTATGTCACATACCGCAGAAACTCGACCAGACACGGCGAAAACGAAACAGTTACTAGAGACAACCGAAATGAGAGTTCTTCGCAGAATAGCTGGAAAAACACTACTGGATCGAGAGAGAAGTGAAGATATAAGAAGAACATGCAAAGTGGAAAACATTAACGAATGGATACTAAAAAGAAAAAAAGAATGGAACGAACATATCAACAGAATGGACAACGGAAGAATTATCAGAATTGCACGCGATAAGACACCGGTTGGCCGCAGAAACACGGGGCGCCCACGAAAACGATGGTGCGACAATTTAACAGTGCAATAGGCAGAAAAACATCGTTACGAATAAGGCAATTTGCCTAAACCAAAGAATGAAGAAGAAGAAGAATATTATACTTATTACATGTATATATAAATAAAAGACCTCATTGTTGTATATATATTTAACGTAAAATAAAAATTTTATAATAAAATAAGAATAAATGTTAACAAATTCAACTAATATCTAAACGGTTAAACGTATGCTTAACAACTATCTATTTAAATCTTATCAATTCTAGATAGAAGTGGAAAGGGGAATTTATTTAGCGTCCTGCAATTATCTTGTGTAAAGATATTAATAATAATTTAACTAGCAATGAGAAGAATAAAATGTTCATAGAATATTGTAGGATTAGGGAATATTCGAGAAGTGTGTTTGTCGAAGTTTCTAGAAATATTAATAGACGAATTCTTTAGAAGTATCACCGAGTAAAATTTATTCTATATTTGTCATATATGTGGTGGTATAAGTATAGGAGGGTGAGAGAATGTATCGTTTGACGAAAGAGAAAGAAACCGTTTCGTTAGATTAGAGTGTTGATTTTTTTGTAAGGTAACACCGTCTGGATTTGTCGCTTTTATTTGGCTCCTTCCGACTATCTCGAACGTTCTCGATTTTAAAGTTTAAAAGATTTTTTAGTTTTAAAGATTTAAAAGAAGGAAGAGCATTTATTTGTGATCGCGAATCATCGCGAAGTTTCTAGAATGGTAGAAAATGATAGGCGGAAATGCTAGGAAATAACGTGAGACGATGCAGGGGATGTTAGGCATATATAGGCAACGAAAAAAGCCGGTGAGGATAGTCCGATAAAGTTCATTGCTTATACGAAGAGTTTTGAGGGTAAAGAAAATGAGAAAAACAGAAGACAACAGTGGACTGCGAAGGAACACGAAAGACAAAGATAGGCGAAGAAGAGCCGAATAAGGCGTGACCTTCGCCTAATTATGACGGTTGTCTTCGAAATACGGCGTATAGGATTACACCTAATATCTCGTAGCGATAGATTGTTAATTTAGATTATAGATTCTAACCGTTCTATCACTTATATTCTTAAATCGTTTAAAAATTACTATTAAATGTTATTACCTTAATAAATAATAGTAAATAAACAAATTAAAAAATCCTATAATAATACAAATTTCAACGTAGAGCAGAATCAACAGTTACATTATCTTCATTTTACGATGTTAGGATTTATATATTCAAAGAAATTTAGGATATTAATATATTGATATTCTCAAAATGTATCGATAAATATTGTTTAATCTAACAATAATTTGATAAGTTTAAATAATGACCAGGTTCACTTTAATTTTCTCCCTAAAAAAAATCTAATTAGGGCCTTTCCTGTATTAATCATAATCAGGTCTAACGTGATTGTTGAATTCACTCTTTCCAGTCAGTCTTTCGAAAAAATATCTGACGAACTAAAATTAGGATTTCCGATAATTTGGATAGCAGGATCTTTATGGATAGAAAATGTTTCTTTACAGAGAAATGCAATATATTTCAATGATTAAAATACAAAAACAAATACTAATACAATAAGACAAGAAATCTGTTTGTTTAATAAACGCTCATTGCTTCTTTAGATCTTTTTCTCTTATTTGTTTTATGGCTCTACATAAGAAACCTTATTGTTATTCAACTGTTTACATTTCTGGGCCGATTTTTCATTCTCGCTTGCGTTCAATATTCTCAATCTCTCTGTCGAGCACGTACTTAAGATATATCACACTCGTCCTCATACATATTACAAACATATAATAAATAAACTATGTGCCTATCTAGTAAAAATGTAAGTAAACAACAATACCCTTCTAAGTAACAATTATTACTTTTTGTCAAAATTTTATTTTTACAATAGCTTAATGTCCAAAATAAATTCTTCTGTCTTAAATCTAATATATTTCCTTAATTGTGTGTAAGATTCAAAAATAAATTTGTGAACTTTTTCGATTGTATACAAGAATACTGTTTTGAATAAAACACAGCTTTTTTGCATATTTCAATTCTTTTTTAACATTTGCTAATGTAACGTTTTAAGAACAACATATATGATATTTCTTTGATTAGATAATTATTTTCGATAATTGTAAATTAAAAAGAATTGCCCAGAATTACGATTAGCTTATCATTTTATTTTGTCTATTGTAGTAGTATCTGTAGTTATTCATTTTTCATAAAACTTAATTCAATTGAGTATGCAATTGCAAGTCCTACCATTGCCTCGAATGATAGGTTAGGATATTTATCAATATAAGTTTTTACATTTTTGTCGTAGATTCCACTACGGAATTTGTCGCGTAATATTTTGTATGAGAGATCTTCATAAGAGCACAAATTATATATTTTTTTTAAATCATGTGCATAACTTTTTATTGTCTCTTTTTCATATTGTTTACGCAGCACGAAAAGACTTCTATGTAAATTCGCTATAGCTGATAAATTTGGAATACCACGAAAAATGTTTAGTATACCTTGGAAATTATATTCAAAGTTGTGTACAGGAGGGTGACGCTTACATAGAAGAACTTCAGAATGCACCATGTTACATAAGAATTCAAAATTTTCAACGTCTGATAATTTGAGAGAATCTGCTATGCACTCAAACTTGTTTAACCATTCACAAAAATCTTCTCCATATACTGGATGGTATGTTTTTAACCTTAAATGAGCTAACTGCATACGAGTAATTATTTTTTTAAATTTTTTTAATTCAGTGGCGAATTCTACCATTTCGTCGAATGAAAAGCAACGAAATTTTTTTAAAATAGTTTTTATTTCATTGTCATATATCCCATTAAGAAATTGTTCGAGTAATATTTCTTCTAAACGATTTGTATTAGAGCACTTATCGGATAATTTTCGTAAACTATTACCATAATTTTTAATCGTTTCATGTTTATATTGTTTACGACAAAGAAGACGCGCTTTTTGTATATCAATATCATTGGTAGGAGAAAAATACTGAAGGTACGAATTTATCATCTCCTCGTATGGAAGTTCAGAAAAGTTGATAGAAGGACAAATCATTTTTACTGCAGAATGTACATCTTTGTCGACCATATTATTGAAAAGTTCAAACATTTTATCGTGTGGTTCTTCGGTAATATTTGCTACATACTCAAATTTATGTAACCACTCATAAAAATTGCTTGTATTCTTTGAGTTGTAAATTTTAATCATTGAAAGAGCTGGATTTATATAACGAGCTGTTTCAATCGCTTCTGCAAATACATAGGCTAAATAAAAGGAAGTCAATTTTTTTTTATATTTTGTAAGAACTATGTCGTTGAATCTCAAAATTAATTTTTTAGCTATTTTACTTTCTAGACGATATCTATAAGTGCTTATATCGTACATATCCCGTAGATTACAAGCATAGTTAATTACAACTCTTTGTTCGTAACGTTTTCGAAGCTTAAAAGAATTTCTCTGCGACAGAATTTCTGGAGAATGATTAAAGTAACAAATGTAACGATTTATTATCTCTTCGTAAGACAATTCGGTGAAGTCGATAGAAGGATATTTCTTTTTGACACGCTCGTGGATATCTTCATGCACCATTTCAATGAATAGTTCAGCCATTTTTTCATCTGGTACATTAGTTACATTTGCTAGATATTCAAATTTATTTAACCACCACCAAAAAATCTTTTTTTCATTTTGTTCGTCATGATAAACCATTCTATAAGATTCATTTATATAATAAATAATTTCATCATCTTCGTTAAAACTATCATCGCCGTTCATTGTTTTTTTTAAAAAGAAAACGCTTTGTATTTTTTATTATACGTATATTGATAATATTATAAATATTCTTTTTTTGATATTTTTTTGCATTCACTATTAATTTTGATAATACACTCTCCACAAAATAATTTGAAGAACTTTCCTTTTAAGAACACGTATTCGTTTTATATTTGCTGTTACTTTTTTCTTTACATTTATATATAAGTAAAAGATTTTAGTGTTTTATTTTTTTTCAAGATTTTTCTCGATAACCGTAAAGCTGATGTGTATGAACGTACGAAAATTATACTAATATCCGAACAGTTTAACGTATGTTTAACGATTAATCGATTTAAATTTTATTGATTTTATATAGAAGTGTAGAGGGGAATTTATAGGGTGTCCTACATTAGTCTTTGGTAGAGATAATAACATATCTACCGATTACCACAATAAACAGTTCTTGCTATATTATAAATTTAAGCTAGGAACAGAGTAAACAACTACATTATCCTATTCTTCTTACGATGTTATAAATTTCTATAATAATTGAAATCTATAATACTGAAAAATATTATTATGCTTAAAATATTTTGATATGTTTTAAATTATGACCATTTCCGTTGAGACTTTTGACATCTAAAAATTAAAATTCATTCCTCCTAAAACATAAACCATAATGAGTCCATACATGAATGTTTGGTCCCTTCTCTCTAGTTATTTTTCTAATAGAATATCCGACGAACACAAATGGGAATTCTGATTTTGTTTTGATAATTTCGTTAAATAAAAGACCTTTTTTTCACGGAAAAACAATATATTTTGATAAATAAAATACAAGAATAATACTAATACAATAAGACGAGTTCGCTGTTTGACTATTAGACGCTAACTGCCTTTCTAGACCTTTTCTTCTTTATACACCGTTTATGTTTCACTGTAAGAAAGTCTATCCTTATTCGATGTTTACATTATTGACTTGGTCTCCCACTCTGACTTGCATTCAATACTCTTACACTCTATGTGTGACACATAGAAAAAATTCGTCTTACTCCTCACCATACACATACAAAAGACTCGTATTACTCCACACCACACACATATATATCAATATAATTAATAACTTATTTGTTTATTTAATTTAAAAAATTTAAATAAAATCGATTATAAATTCTTGTTTACATCTTATGTTTACAAAAGTTTTGCGTTCATAATAAATTTTTATGTCTTAAATAAAAATACATTTCTTTAATTGCCTAAAATCTAAAAAGAAACATTTAAATTTTCTTGATAACTATAGAAATATTGTCTAAGAATAGAAACACAAATTTTCGAGTAATTATCTCCTCTATTAATATGTACTAACATAGTTTTTTAATGAAACTTCTTCGTTCGTAAATAATTGATTAATCAACTTTACTGGTTTTTAATACTTGTTGTGCTCGTAAAAGATATTATAATAATAAGATATTCTTTTATTAGTTAATAATTTTCGTAGATTTTAAAAGATACATAATTGCACTAATTTACTCTCAGCTTAATATGTTTTATTTGTTTATTATTGTAGTATCCGTAATTTTTGTAAGCTTTTTTATTCACTTCTCAAAGAAAGTATTTCCCTCGTAAACGCAATTGCAATTCTACCGTATCATCGTATTATATATATATATATAAGTTAGGTATATTACATAAATAAGTTTTTACAATATCGTTTACGCCGCGGATTCGATTAATAAATTGTTTGTAGAATTCTTCTTCGAAGCTGTTCGTATCATCACACTTATTATGCATTTTGTGTAAACTATCAGAATATTTTTCTATCGTTTCATTTTTATATTGCATTCGACATGTAAAATGAGTTAGTTATTATTAGGTCTTATTTTAGTATTATTACGTCTTATGTCTTAAGTCCTTTTATGTCTTCTTATGTTTTATGCATTGCGTCTTTTTATGTCTTATGTTTACGTTTTTTTATAGTTATGTTTATGTTATTGTTAAGCCTTATGTTAGGTGAGTTTTTGTACTAATAAATATATGTGTATTTTATATTTTCGTCGTGACAAGCTCTCTTCATAATAATCCCTTTAACCCTTGCAATACGTCAGAGGGGTTACTATAAGAACAAGGAGCAATATATAAAATATTTTATCAAAATTTTCAGCAGAGAAAAGTGCAGCTTCAATCCACATTACACCTTCATTATGTTAAAATAGGTTCTTGTGGCAAAAATTTATTTTGTAATTGTTTCCTATACGCTTCAATACGAAGCAATAAGAATATTTTTGTTTTAAAAAAAAATTTTCTGCACAGATGATATAAGTGTATTAATAAATAGAAAACAAATTCATACTTTCTCATATATTTTGCGTAGATTATGCACCCACGTGTGTAACGTGTATCATGTCTGCGTTAAATAATTTCAATTTCTTTCCTGCTTTTATCATACATTGTGCTGCATCCGTTATAAGTAGGAAAACTTTTTCTTCACTACCATTTGATAACAAAATTTTTAAAGCTGAATTTACAAAACGAGATACTGTTGCATAATTAATTTCATTTATTGTCTTTCGCAATAACATAATAAGTGTGGTTTTGTCGTTTAATTCTCAACAAATTTTTGTAATATTAAATTTGTAATATATGGTTATTTCGTCTTCACAAATCCATACATTATACTTTGCTATATCTTCCCTAGTTATCTTAATACGTCAACTATAGCAATCGTCTGAGTAATTTTTGCATAATTTCGATTCATCCGGAATCGAATGATCTATATATTTTACAAGAAAATTTTTCAAAATAGTGTTATTTAATGAACTCAACGGTAAAATAATGGCAAGTCATTGCTTGCGTTAAATCTTGGAAAAATTTATTTTTTGATTTAATTAGATAGATTCTGTTCGCTTTCTCTTTCACATTGATCATCTAGCTTTTCAACATGTCTTTTATGTCTAAATTTATTCATATATCGAACTAACCGCAATTTTCTTTCTCATTTCAAAATTTTGCTATAGATTTTTACATAAATACTACTATTTTTTTTTTATTATTTTCATCATTATCAATAACGAAATTGAAATCGCTTTAAATCTTCTTTTCTATAAAAAACGTTCGATTTTTTCGAGTGTTGAACGACCGACGCCTTGTATCGGTACTCCGGTGGTTTTCTTGTCGTTGAAAATGCATTTATAGGTGGGTGTTGGGAATCGTTTATTTATTAGGAATGAGGATAGGTGAAAATAAATTAAAATATATTTTTTGAGCACAGTCAGTACTAATAAGTACAATTTATTTGGCTCGTTGCAGGGAAAAGCCTTTCGGCATAAAAACCCTCGTTGAAATACAGTTGATGATGATGTGTCGCTGGCTTGCCTATCGGCAGCTATCGATGATATTATTCCAAAAGCAGAATATAATTCTGACCACGTGCCTTCTTCCTTTGTTCCTTTGTTCCACTGATGTAATAGTAGCGCAGGAGTGTAGCTCTCTTGGATGTGATCGCTCGCAGGTCTCGTGGTAGAATAGCATTTAAGTGTGAAAGCACGCGGCTTTTATAGAATAAGACGATGCAACGCGAGGACCAATTACCGAAAAGTTAGATAGATAACGTAGCTGTCGATGCATATGATAAGCCTAATAGAAATGGTGGGAGAACGCGTGCTAGAAGAACGAAAGCGCCCTGCAAGGAGTTCGCTGCGCTCCTTTGTTACACCGTAACTAAGATGTTTCTTTGTCGCTATATCTCGGCACGCGTCGATACGTCTCGAAACGTCCAGATGATTCTCACTCACTCACTTGCGTAGGATACGCAACAGCCTGAATTTCTTGAGCTGTAAACTTTAATTATTGAAAGAGCTTGGTTTATATAACGAGCTATTTCAATCGCTTTTGCAAATATAATGTCCACTGTGTATTGTGATAAATACATAGATACATAAGGAGTACATCTTGTGAGTTCCACGTCGTTTAATCCAAAAGTGTATTGGTTAGCTATTTTATTTTCTAGACGATATCTATAAATGTTATCATTGTACATATCACGTAATTCACAAGCATAGTCTCTTACAACTTTTTGTTCGTAATCGTTTCGATGCTTAAAAGAATTTCTCTGCGACAGAATTTCAGGAGAATGATTAAAGTAACCAATGTAATGATTTATTATCTCTTCGTAAGACAATTCGGTGAAGTCGATAGACGGGTATTTCTTTTTGACACGCTCGAGGATATTTTCATGCACCATTTCAATGAATAATGCTGCCATTTCATCATCTGGTACACAAGTTAAATGTGCTAGATATTCAAATTTATTTAACCACCACCAAAAAGTCTTTTTTTCATTTTGTTCGTTATGACATATCATTCGAAAAGATTCATTTATATAATGAGTAATTTCATTTTCTGTGCGTGGAAAAGTCTGGATGTTCATTGTTTTTTTCAAAAAGAAAACGCTTTCTATTTGTTATTATACTTATATCGATAATATTATAAATATTTTTTTTTTGATTTTTTTTATACTTTCACCAATAACCTTGATAATACACACTCCATAAAATCGTTCGAAACACTTTCCTTTTGAGAACACGTATACGTTTTATATTTGCTGTTACGTTTTTCTTTACATTTATATATAAGTAAGGAGGGGATGCTAGTGTTTTAATTCATATTAAAAATTTTGTGATTAACTGTAAAGCTTACGTGTATAAACGTACGAAAATTAAACTAATATCAGAACTGTTTAACAAATGATTAACGACTAATAGATTTAAATCTTATTACTTTAACATAGAAGTGGAGAGGGGAATTTATTGGGTGTCCTACATTAGTCGTTGGTAGAGATAATAACATATCTACTGATTATCACAATAAACAGTTCTTGCCATATTATAAATTTAAGCTTGAAACAGAGTAAAAAATTAAATTATCCTATTCTTCTGACTATGTCATGAATTTCTATATTAATTAAAACCTATAATATTGAAAAATATAAATTTTCTTAAAATATTTTGATAAGTATTAAATAATAACCAGTATCGTTTGGACTTTTTACATCTAGAAACTATAATTTAGGCCTCCTAAAACATAACCCATAACGAGTCCATACATGAAAGTTTGATTCCTTCTCTCTAGTTAGTTTCTTAAAAGGATATCTGACGAAAAAAAATAGAAATTCCGATAATTTGGATAGCAGGATCTTTGTGGATAGAAAATGTTTCTTTACAGAGAAATGCAATATATTTCAATGATTAAAATACAAAAACAAATACTAATACAATAAGACAAGAAATCTGTTTGTTTAATAAACGCTCATTGCTTCTTTAGATCTTTTTCTCTTATTTGTTTTATGGCTCTCCATAAGAAACCTTATTGTTATTCAACTGTTTACATTTCTGGGCCGATTTTTCATTCTCGCTTGCGTTCAATATTCTCAATCTCTCTGTCGAGCACGTACTTAAGATATATCACACTCGTCCTCATACATATTACAAACATATAATAAATAAACTGTGTGCCTATCTAGTAAAAATGTAAATAAACAACAATACCCTTCTAAATAACAATTATTACTTTTTGTCAAAATTTTATTTTTACAATAGCTTAATGTCCAAAATAAATTCTTCTGTCCTAAATATAAATATATTTCCTTAATTGTGTAAGATTCAAAAATAAGTTTTTGAACTTCTTCCATTATAAACAAGAATACTGTTTAAGAATAAAAACACAGCTTTTTTGCATACTTCAATTCTTTTTTAACCTTTGCTAATGTAACATTTTAAGAACAACTTTTTTTTTCATAGTAGTTCATAGAATAATTTTACTGATGTGGAATATCTTGTGTGCTCGCAGAAGGTCTAATATTAATGTGATATGTTTTTGATTAGATAATTATTTTCGATAATTGCAAATTACAGAGAATTGCACAGAAGAATAATTAGCTTCTCTTGTCTTTTTGTCTATTCTTGTAGCATCTGTAGTTATTCATTTTCCATTAAACTTAATTCAATTGAGTATGCAATTGCAAGTCCTACCGTTGCATCTAATGATAGGTTAGGATATTTATCGATATAAATTTTTACATTTTTGTCGTAGATTCCACTATGGAATTTGTCGCGTAATATTTTGTATGAGGGATCTACATAATTGCACTTATCATATAATTTTCGTAAAGTCAGTTCATAATGTTCTATTGTTTCTTGTTCATATTGTTTACGCACTACGAAAAGACTTCTGTGTAAATACGCTACAGCTGATATATGTGAACGACGATGGGGAAAGTTTAGTATACCTTGGAAATTAAATTCAAAGTTGTGTACAGGAACGTGACGCCCACATAGAAGAACTTCATAATGCGCCATGTTACTTAAGAATTCAAAATTTTCATCATCTGATAATTTGAGAGAATCTGCTATGTACTCAAACTTGTTTAACCATTCACAAAAATCTTCGACATATACTGGATGGTATGTTTTTAACCTTAAATGAGCTAACTGCATGCGAGTAATTATTTTTTTAAATTTTATTAATTCAGTGGCGAATTCTACCATTTCGTCGAATGAAAAGCAACGACATTTTTTTAAAATAGTTTTTATTTCATTGTCATATATCCCATTAAGAAATTGTTCGAGTAATATTTCGTCTGAACGATTTGTATTAGAGCACTTATCGGATAATTTTCGTAAACTATTAACATAATTTTTAATCGTTTCATGTTTATATTGTCTACGGCAAAGAAGACGCGCTTTTTGTATATCACTATCATTGGTAGGAGAAAAATACTGAAGGTACGAATTTATCATCTCCTCGTATGGAAGTTCAGAAAAGTTGATAGAAGGACAAATCATTTTTACAGCTGAATGGACATCGTTGTCGACCATATTATTGAAAAATTCCAATATTCCATCGTCTGATATATTGGTTATTTTTGCTACATACTCAAATTTATGTAACCACTCATAAAAATTGCTTGTATTCTTCGAGTTGTAAATTTTAATCATTGAAAGAGCTGGATTTATATAACGAGCTGTTTCAATCGTTTTTGCAAATACAAGGGCTGAAGAAGAGGAGGTCAATTTTTTTATATATTTTGTAAGAACTATGTCGTTGAATCTAAGAATGTATTGGTTAGCTATTTTTCTTTCTAGACGATATCTATAAATGCTTATATCGTACATATCCCGTATATGACAAGCATAGTTAATTACAACTCTTTGTTCGTAACGTTTTCGAAGCTTAAAAGAATTTCTCTGCGACAGAATTTCTGCAGAATGATTAAAGTAACAAATGTAACGATTTAGAATCTCTTCGTAAGACAATTCGGTGAAGTCGATAGAAGGGTATTTCTTTTTGACACGCTCGTGGGTATCTTCATGCACCATTTCAATGAATAGTTCAGCCATTTTTTCATCTGGTACATTAGTTACATTTGCTAGATATTCAAATTTATTTAACCACCACCAAAAAATCTTTTTTTCATTTTGTTCGTTATTATATATCATTCGAAAAGAATCATTTATATAATAAATAGTTTCATTATCTTCGTGTGAAAAAGTCTGGATGTCCATTGTTTTTTTCAAAAAGAAAACGCTTTGTATTTTTTATTATATTTATATCGATAATAATATAAATATTCTTTTTTTGATATTTTTTTGCATTCACTATTAATTTTGATAATACACTCTCCACAAAATAATTTGAAGAACTTTCCTTTAAAGAACACGTATACGTTTTATATTTGTTGTTACTTTTTTCTTTATATTTATATATAAGTAAAGGATTTTAGTGTTTTAATTTATATTATAGATTTTTCTCGATAACCGTAAAGCTGACGTGTATAAACGTACGAAAATTATACTAATATCCGAACAGTTTAACGTATGTTTAACGATTAATCGATTTAAATTTTATTGATTTTATATAGAAGTGTAGAGGGGAATTTATAGCGTGTCCTACATTAGTCTTTGGTAGAGATAATAACATATATACCGATTATCACAATAAACAGTTCTTGCCATATTATAAATTTAGGCTAGAAACAGAGTGAATAACTTCATTATCCTATTCTTCTGACGATGTCATGAATTTCTATATTAATTAAAACCTATAATATTGAAAAATATAAATATTCTTACAATATTTTGATAGGCATAAAATGATAACCAGATCTGCTTCAACTTTTTACATTTAAAAGTTCAAATTAAAGCCTTCTAAAAAATAATTTATAATGAGTCCGTATATGAATGTGGAATTTATCAATTTTATTTTTTTTTTAAGTTATTTTTTTGAAGTTATTTTTGAGGTTATAGAGGTTATATTCGTTTTGGTACGGCAAAGAAGTATAACTTCTTACGTGCGTACACTTTCCGCAGTCGTATTACAATCTCCTAAAATCTTAGCTTTCTGAAAGAACATTTTACGTAAAAATAATAGACATTCATTGGAACATCAAACTGATCAAAGCTGGAGTTCCGCGGGGAAGTATCTTCGGACCAATTTTTTACACCCTGTATACGGCAGACATACCAATAAATGCTAACTGTACAGTCCTAACATTTGCAGACTACACGGAAATGTTTACCGTAAACAATAATCCACAACAAGCAGTTCAATTGTTACAAAACCAAATCAATTCCCTGGAAGAATGGTTACATAATAGGAAGATAAAAGCAAACTCTACCAAATGTAAACACATTACGTTTACACTGAGGAAAAACAAAATACCAAAAATACAATTATATAATACAGAAATTCCACAAGTATCAACGGTCAAGTATTTAGGACTACACCTAGATTCCAAACTAAAATGGAGAAAGCATATAAATGCAAAAATTGAACAAATTCGTTTAAAAGGGAGACAAATGGCTTGGCTAACTGGAAAAAAATCGAATCTTAGCATAGAGAACAAACTAATAATTTACAAAACAATTACAAAACCAATCTGGACATATGGATTATCGCTATGGGGCATAGCAGCGAAAAGCCACATTGCCAAGCTCGAGGCTCAATAATCCATAACCCTACGCACAATTGTGGATACTCCATGGTACGTCCGTAAAGAAGATATAAGGAAAGACTTAAATATTCCCATGATACAAGAAGAAATAACCAAGTCAACCTGAAGATACAAAAGAAGAATTGATACGCACATAAACTCGCTAGCCAATGAAAACTACAACCATCATATCCCTTGAAGGCTCTAAAGAATCCACCCAGGAGACCTAGTAAAAACTATAACTAAATGAAATAAACGACAATAGCGACGCTTTCTCATTGGAGGAAACCTCTACGTGCTATCACGTATTATAAACATTATAATGTTTTTTCAATAACTTTTATATATTTACAGATACAAGGAAGTAGTCCAAAATTGTTGACATTTATACTGCGATCTATAAAAAAGATTACATTCGATTTATTCATCGCATCTTTACAATTCTAGAATAATCTTTTTTTTGCGGGTTCTTTTTTTAAATCATAGCTACAATGAATAGCGAATAGGCTCTTTCTTTCTGAAAAATCGTAAATAAGACATCACTTTATACATCGTTGATAATGTTGCTTACGAATTCGTAATATTTTGTTTTAAATATTACATATATTAATTAATTTTGATCTTATGTTTCATTAGATCAAAATTTTATCCTCAGGAGTTATCACTGCGTAGGAGAGTTGAAATAATTATATAAAATAGATAATAATACTAAAATCAGAACGTTATAATCTGAAATTTTATTTATTAGATGCATTATTCCCTTTCTACATATGCGCGAAGTTTTGATGGGCATACAAAGAACATTTAATAAAAACACTTTTATAGGGGATAACGTGCCAGTTTGAAAGTGAATTTCGAGGAAGACGGTACACAGAACATATACTCCACTTTTAGTCATAACTATATAGAGTCATACATATATATGTTAGATTAGGTTCAGTGTAGAGGTGTGTAATTAACATACACCGAGGTTACTTTTACTTATAAAAAATTTAATATAGAATAAATGATAGAAATAACGTTACAGAAATGCCTCATGTATTTTTTCATGGTTACTTTTATAACTACACTTATTATATATGTGGGATGCGAGCACCTCCAAGCCAAACACTTAAATAGGCATTCGTGAGAAGATTGGACGGTGGGCCCTGGATAGCTCAATGGTTAAGAGCAGTCGCCCGGAAAGCGGATGATCCGGGTTCGAGTCCCGGTCCAGTCTGTCCAACGACCCAATTTTTTCACGAATCCTACATAAATAATAAAATATCATCAGTTTACTTATTTATATGTCGGAAAAAACAAACTTTGATAAATACTAAACTCTGTAATTAGTTTTGTTGCGATATTTAATGAAGCTTAAAATCAGCTGATCGTAACCGTAACGGCGCCGCTCGAGTTGACACTTGAAATCGGCCGGGCGCCGTATCAGCGCCGGTCGAGTGCAAAGGATTAATCTTTCGTAGAGATAATATTATATCTAATGATGATCACAATAAAAAGTTCATGCAATATTATAAATTTAAACGGATAACAAAGTAAAGAGTTACATTATCCTCTTCTTCTGACGATGTTATGAATTTACATATTAATTTAAATTTATAATATTAAAACATATAAATATTCTCATATTCTTTTGATAGTAACCAGCTCTGTTTGAATTTTTTATATCTAAAAATAATAATTTAAGCCTCCTAAAACATAACTTATAATGACTAATTGATTCGTTCTATCTAGTTTGTTTTCCATAGGGATACCTGACGAATGAAAATATGAATTCTGATTATGTTTTGATAGTTTCGTTAAATAAAGGAACCCCTTGTCACGGAAATACTATATATTTTAATAAATAAAATACAAAGATAATACTAATACAATAAGACAAGTACGCTTTTTGACTATTATTTTCGACCTCTACTTCTTTATACACCGTTTATGTTTCACTGTAAGAAAATCTTTCGTTATTCGATGATTTCATTATTGAGACGGTTTCCCACTCCGGTTTGCATTCAATACCCTCACACTCTATGTCTCAAACATACTAACGATTTGTCTTACTCATACAAATTACAGACATATAAATAAATTGTGTGCCTATTTAGTACAAAATTTAAATACATAACAATATCCTTCTAAATAACAATTATAACTTTTTCTTAAAATTTCATTTTTACAAAAGTTTATTTTCTGGAACAAATTTTTATGTTTTAAATATAAATATATTTCCCTAATTGTTAGAAGATCAAAAAATAAATCTTTAAACTCTTTCGATAACGCGCAAGAATACTGTTTAAGGATAAAAACATGACTTTTTTGCATACTTCAATTCTTTTTCCACCTTTACTAATGAAACGTTTAGGGCTGAACATTTTTTTTTCTAAATAATTCATAGAATAATTTTACTAATGTGGAATATCCTGTGCTCGCAGAAGATTTTATATTAATGTGATATTTGTTTGATTAGATAATTATTTTCGTTGATTGTAAAAGACAAAATATTAAACAGTATTACGGTTCGATTATTCTGATTTATTTTTTTACTGTGTGCGGTTTTATAGAAAATTGAAGCTTTTGCATTCCCTTTAGAGGATTTATTTTCTTATCATAACCAATAGGCATTATTACAAATCCATCGAATGATAAGCCAGGCATTCCATTTAAAATACGTCTTACATTTTGATCGATAATTCCATCAATGAATCTTTCACATAATTCATCTTCGAAATTGCTTCTGTCATTGCACTTATTATATATTTTCTGTAAATTATTAGCATAATCTGCTATCGTTTCTTTTTCATATTGATCTCGACAAATAAAGCGTTCCCTGTGTAAATAACTTTTATTGTAACTGTAAAAATAACTAAGGTAATGGTTTATTATCTCTTCGTATGAAAGTCCAGAAAAGTCAACAGTAGGCAAAGTTTGCTTGATACTCGTATGGATATCATTATGCACCATTTCATTGAAGAATCCGATCATTTTATCGTCAGGTACCCCGATTAAATCTGCCACATACTCAATTTTATTTATCCAAAATCAAAATTCTCCTTCCTTTAGTGGATTGTAAATTTGTTTCTTTAAATAAGCTTCATTTAGATAATACGATATTAGATTAACTTTTGCAAATTCAGTTGATTTTACTACCATTTGATCGAATGATAAGCAAGAAAAATTACTTAAATAAGTTCTTATATCATCGTTACGGAGTCCTTTAATAAATCTTCCGCATAATATTCTATCTGGGTAAGTTGTATATCTGCACTTACTAAATATTTTCCGTAAACTATCAGCATATTTCTGTATTGACTCTCTTTCATATTGTTTCCGACGAACGAAACGGTGTCTGTGGAAATAAAATTCCTCGTTAACGATATATAAATCAAGATACTTCGTTAATATCTCGTCGTATGACAGTTCGGAGAAGTTAATAGATGGGTAAATATTCTCGATCTGCTTTCGAACATCTTCGTGCACCATTAGAAAGAAGAATTCTCCCATTTTATTATCTGGTACCTTGATCAATTTTGCCACATACTCAAATTCATTTATCCACTTATAAAAATAGCCTTCTGTCTCCACATCGTAAATACTCATCATCGGAGTAGCTTGATTTATAAAATAAGCTATTTCCTCAACTTCCAGTATAAAATCGGCGTTAAACATTGTTTTTAAAACGGAGAACACTTTTTATCAGTTATTGCTCGTAATTAGATAATCTTTTAAAAATTATGTCTTTTTCAGATTTTTCTTCCGATTTTACCACAAATCGCAATACACTTTTCATAAAGTAATTCGAAAGATTTTGTTTTAGGAACACGATTACATTTTATATTTTATATTAGATTTATTACATGTGTATATAAATAAAAAATCTCAGTGTTGCAGTTTATAAGAAAACTTTTTAAATAAAATACGAATAAACTTTAACAACTTCAACTAATATTTAAACGGTTAAACGTATGATTAACGACTTACACTTTAAATCTTATTTCTTTTCAATAGAAGTAGGAAGAGAAATATATTCAACGTCCTAAATTTGCCTTTGATAGAAATAATAACAAAACTAGCAGTAAACATAATAAACATTTCTTGAATATTGCAAATTCAAACGTTAACATAGTTCACATTTTCATTACAATTTGTACGATGTTTTATTTCATAAGTTGTTACAAACTAAACGAGCCTCTCTCACTCATGTTTCTTTAGTTCACATCCATCCGTATGCCTAAGTATTAAATTATATTTGAACCTCTTTTTGCTCGCGAAACACATGGACTCAAATAATCAACATAATATGTATATTGTGGTGTTTCCCTTTTCTCTATTGACCGTAGAAAACCTTCATCATTTCCGTGCTTACGTTCCTTTAAAATAAAAATAATGCAGTTTCTAATCACTTTCTCGAACTTTGCCCTAATATTCGAGAAATAGTAATTTCGCTTTATAGATGACTTCGTTTTATCTATTGCAAAATGTTTAACCTCGTTGGTTTTTCTAATTATATTGGTTTGCATTGATTGCTGTAGGCCTATAATGGAACTACTTACGTGACTGGTGCAGAAGACCCTGACCACTGATTTCACAAAAATACTATTTTAATAATAACAAAATATAATACACTTTTAACTCTTTGTTCAGTTCTCGGGCAAACAAAATTAATATGATAGAAAATAATATAACAAAAAAGTCAACAATAAATTAATGGTCAAAGAATAAGATGAAATATAAATCGCAATTGAACAATAATTTCGTTAAAAATCTTTATTACAATAAAGTAAATAACACTACTCGAAATTAAATCTAGGTAATCTACAATGAAATAAATATAAACTAATAGAGTTAAATATACGAAATATTACAAATAAATAACCAAATAACAATAAATAATTAAATAACAATTGGCAAATTAATAGAAAGTAGTATAAAGATTAATTTATGAAGTAAGTTCTCAACAATACTCATAATATTCTAACTATTCTCTAGACGTTGGATGTATTACAATAGTGTGACTGTATTTGATTGGTTAATTATGTTCACGAATAACTATAAATAAAATACGAAACTAATTTACAGCTCGTATGTACAGTTTTATTCTTTTTTTTTCAGATCGTGCAGTTAAATTTAAGCTATTCTTCTTTACTCTCCGAAATTTCTATTTTTTTACTTATTTCAATGGTCTGTGCTACCAATTCATCGAACGGTATGCAAGAAATGTTATTTATCGCTAACTGAGCAAACAAATCATTGCTGTGGATTCCTCCTAAGAATTGTTCGCGTAATTTTTTTTCTGAGTTTTTTTTATAGTTGCACTTATTATGTATTATTTGTAAACTACTGGCATAGTTTTGTTTTGTTTCGTTTTCATATTGCTTTCGAACCACAAAACGTTTTCTGTGTATCTCCATTCGTTCGCTAGAACTAAAATAAAGTAGGTAATGAATTATTTTGTCATCGTATGAAAGTTCAGAGAAATCGATGGAAGTGTTAGACTCCTTGACACACGTATGAAGACTATCATCCACCATTTTGTCGAAGAATTTATTCATTTTTTCATCCGGTATCTCGATCATATCTGCTACATACTCAAATTTATTAAACCACTGGAAAAACATACCTTCTTTTTTTGGATTGTAAATATTAATTTTTTTGAGAGCTTTATTTAGAAAATCAGATATGTCATTAGCTTTTTCAAATGCAATGGCTTCTTCTATCATTTCGTAGAATGATAAATGAGGATTCTTATTTAAATGAATTCTCATATCATAATCGCTGAGTCCAACAAGGAATTGTTCGCATAATTCTTCTTCCATGCGACACTTATCAATACATTTATCATATAAATCGCATAAACTTTCAGCAAATTGATCTATCGTTTCTTTTTCATATTGCTTACGACACAAAAAACGTAGTCTGTAGAAATGAAACTCACACGAAAAAGAAAAATAACGAAGGTAAAGGTTTATTATCTCTTTGTAAGAAAGTGAATAATATTTTACACAAGGAAACGTTTGCTTGACACCCATATGTATATCGTTTTCTACCATTTTCTTAAAGAATCTAACCATTAAATTATTTGGTACTTTGATAAAATCTGCTACAAATTCAAATTTATTTAACCATTCGTAAAACTTGCCTTCCTTTTCTGGATTGTAAATATTAATCAAAGGTTGGATTGATTATTGGAAAAGGAGGAGAAACTATAAAACAACTTCAAGAAAAATCTGGAGCTAAGATGGTCGTTATTCAAGAAGGTCCTTCGCAGGAACAAGAAAAACCATTAAGGATAACTGGAGATCCTCAAAAAGTAGAATACGCTAAGCAATTAGTATACGAACTTATAGCAGAAAAAGAAATGCAAACGTTTCATAGAGGTGCAAGAGGAGGAAGTGAGAGAGGAGGGAGTTATTCTAATGATAGTAATTTTAATCATGGCTCTACTAGTAGTGATGGAGTGGAGGTACTAGTACCAAGAGCTGCGGTAGGTGTTGTCATTGGTAAAGGTGGAGATATGATTAAAAAGATCCAAGCCGAAACTGGAGCAAGAGTTCAATTTCAACAAGGAAGAGAGGATGGCCCTGGAGACAGAAAATGTTTGTTATCCGGAAAACACCAAGCTGTGGAACAGGCTCGTCAACGTATTCAAGAACTTATTGATAGTGTAATGAGGAGAGATGATGGTAGAAATAATATGGGTGCCAGAAGTAGGCCCAGAGGAAATGGATTTGGTACCAGTAGAAATCCAAATGAATATGGAACTTGGGATAGGCGCCAAGGCGGTCCTATGCAAGATAAGATAGAAACCACTTTCACGGTACATTCCTCAAAATGTGGTATTATTATTGGAAAAGGTGGTGAAACTATCAAGCAAATAAATCAACAAACAGGAGCACATTGTGAATTAGACAGGCGGAATCAAAGTAATGAAAGGGAAAAGATTTTCATTATTCGTGGCAATCCTGAACAAGTGGAACACGCTAAAAGAATATTCAGTGAAAAGTTAGGAATGGGGCCAGCTGGTACTTCTTTCACAGGTGCACAAGGAGCTATTGGTTACAATCCTAGCTGGAATGCTGGAACAGGATATCAAGCCTGGCCTAGTCAACCTCAATCTAGTAATGCAGGTAATGCTAGTCAAGCACCTGTTCAAGTTAATCCACAAACAGGTCAGCCTGATTATAGTGCGCAATGGGCAGAATACTATCGATCTCTTGGTATGCATAGAGAAGCTGATATGATAGAACAACAAGCGAAACAAGGAAAACAAGAACATAGTCAAGAAGCAGGAAGTGCACAAAATCAATCAAATCCAACAACAGCGACAGCTTCTACACCAGGTCAACAGCAGCAGCAACAGGCACAACAACAGCAAACTGGTGCTTCTCAAAATGGAGGTCAAGCTGATTATAGTGCTCAATGGGCTGAATATTATAGAAGTATCGGTAAAATAAAAGAAGCTGAAGCAATCGAAGCACAAATGAAAGCAGGCAAGTTAGGAATACAAGGAAATCAAATGACGCAATCACAAATGCAACCAGCTATGCAGAATCAATCAACTGGACCACCTGGTAGTACACCAAACACATTTCCACAAGCTTATGGTAGTTATCCAGGAATGAATGCTGGCTCAGCTTCGACTGGTTATTATGCAGCAGGTGCTGAGTCCACAAGTCAACAACCACAATCGGGGCAACAAAATCCAACTTTTCCTGCTAATTATCAAAACTATCCTTACTCGCAGTCCAGCTCTGATAACTAAGCTTCCAGAGGATAATATAAGCTTCGAGCGAAAGAATTGGTCCTCTCGATTGTTAATCAAAGAAGTCGAACGGAAGGAATCGGAGATATTAGTATGACTGGAAGTAGCGGAGGAATAATAGGACATCCAGGTTTCGTGGAAATTATGATACCAGGTCCAAAGGTTGGATTGATTATTGGAAAAGGAGGAGAAACTATAAAAATATTAATCATCGAAAGTGCTGAAATTATATAATTAGTAATATTATTTGCTTTTGAAAATTCAATTGCCTTTGATACAATTTCGACGTATGATAATCCCGGAGACTTTTTTAAATAAAATCTTATATCATCGTCAAGGATTCCATTAATGAATCTTTCAACTAATTCTTCTGCATGGGGAAACGTAAAAATGAAATCATTAAATATTTTGTATAAGTTTTTAGCATATTCCCTTATGGTTTCTTTTTCATATTGATTTCGACACAAAAAACGTTTTTTATGTAAATCATCTTCATAGGAAAAAGAAAAATAGCGTACGTAATAATTTGTTAATCTTTTGTATGTAAGTTCAAACAAGTGGACAGAATGAAATTTCTGCCTTACTCTCTTATGGGCCTCACAATTAACCATTGCGTTAAAAAATACAGTCATTTGATTATCTGGAACATTGACTTTATCTGCTATGTATTCAAATTTATTGAACCACTCATAAAACTTTTCTTCCTCTTCTGGATTGAATATATTAATTATTGTAGGAAACGAATTTTCATCATGAAATCCGTCATTAGTTTTTGAAAATTCTTTGGCCTTTGCTACGATTTCAGCGAAAGACGCGCGAGGAAGATCACTTAAATATTTTATTTCTTTCTCGTTGCGGAATCCATTAATAAATTTTTTGCATAAGTTTGTGTAACGGAAACTTTGAAAATCGCAGTTTAAACATATTTTCCGTAAACTCTCAACATCTTTTGTTATCGGCTCTCCGAAAAAATGTTTTCGTTTAGAAAAATGGGTTCTGTATAATTTCAATTTTTCAGTACCGAAAAACAAATATTGACACTTATCTAATATCTGGTCGTATGAAAGTTCAAAACAGTCGATAGTTACGTAATTATTTTTGATAAATTTGTTGACATTGTCGTGCAGCAGTGTCATGAATAACTTACCTATTCTTTTGTATGGTATATTTTGGAAATTGGCTACAGCTTCAAATCTCATTAACCACGAACAAAAAAATTTGTCTTGTTCCGGTTTAAAAGTTTATATTAAACAGCGTGTTTGATTTAAATATAAATTTGTTTGATTGTCTTTTAGAAATGCAGTGGCTTTTTCTACTATATCATCGTATGATAATCAAAGAGTTTCGTTTAAATAAGTTTTTATATCATTTTCGCGGATTCTACGGAGGAATTTTTCGCACAATATTTCTTCTGATTGATGCGTAGCATTGCACTTATCGTATACTTTTCGCAAATTATTAGCATATTTCTGTATCGTTTCTCCTTCATATTGATTTCGATGCATAAAACGTCTTCCGTGTAAATCACTATAATGCGAAAGTACAAAATAACGCAGATATCGTTTTACTAGCTCATCGTATGAAAGTTCAGAGAAATTGTCTGAAGCATTATAACACTTCATAACAACGTTTTGAACATTCTCCGTCACCATATTCTTGAATAATTCAGCCATTCTATTATCTGGTACCTCGATCATGTTTGCTATATACTCGAATTTATTTAACCAGGAATGAAACGTATTTTTTTTCTCTCTCCTGTAAATATTAACAATTGAACTAACTTGGTTTAAATAATAAGTTATATTATTAACTTTTGCAAATTCAAGGGCTCTTTCTACATAATCATTCAATGAAAAGACCGGAATCTTAAATATGTTTTCATATCATCGTCCAGTATTCCATTAAGAAATTGACGGCATAATTTCATTTCTTTGTCCGTTTCGTAATTGCATTTACTATATATTTTTCGCAAATTATTAGCATATTGTTGTATTTGTTCTAGTTCATATTGTTCTCGACAATTAAAACGACATCTGTGAAATTCAAATTCTTCAATATCAAGATATAAATAACTATAATCGTGTAATATCTGATCATACGAGTTTTGAACGATGATGTCGAATTTGTGCCTGTTCTTGATAGGCTGGTGGACATCATTATGCAACATTGAAACGAATAATTTAGTCATTTTATTCTGTGGTACCTCGATCATATTTACTACATACTCAAATCTATTTAACCAAAAGGGAAAAGACATTTTTTCCTCTATGTAGAAAATACCCATAAACCAAAGTATTTTATTTAGATAATAAGATATTTAATTATTTTCGTGCAATGAATCCTCGTCGCTCATTATTTTCAAAACTGAGAACGCTTCGTATTGATAATTGTACGTCGATAGATAAACTTAAAAATTTTTATTTGGACTTTTTTTTCGCTTTTACCACTAGTCTCAATAAACTTTTCGTAAGGTAATTCGAAAGATTTTTTTGTCAGGAATTTATTTTTTTTCAAAATAAATTCTTTTGTCTTAAATATAAATATATCTCCTTAATTGTGTAAGATTCAAAAATAAATCTGTCAACTTTTTTGATTATAAACAAGAATACTGTTTTGAATAAAAACACAGCTTTTTTGCATACTTCAATTCTTTTTTAACCTTTGCTAATGTAACGTTTTAAGAACAACATATATGATATTTCTTTGATTAGATAATTATTTTCGATAATTGTAAATTACAAAGAATTGCCCAGAATTACGATTAGCTTATCCATTTTATTTTGTCTATTGTAGTAGTATCTGTAGTTATTCATTTTTCATAAAACTTAATTCAATTGAGTATGCAATTGCAAGTCCTACCATTGCATCGAATGATAGGTTAGGATATTTATCAATATAAGTTTTTACATTTTTGTCGTAGATTCCACTACGGAATTGGTCGCGTAATATTTTGTATGAGAGATCTACATAAAAGCACTTATCATATAATTTTCGTAAAACCTTTGCATAATGTTCTATTGTTTCTTGTTCATATTGTTTGCGAACCACGAAAAGTTTTCTGTGGAAATACGCTTCAGGTGATATACGTAAACGACGAAGTAGATTGTATAGTATACCATGGAAATTAATTTTAAGGTTGTGTACAGGAACGTGACAAAAACCTCGAAGAACTTCATAATGCACCATGTTATATGAGGATTTAATAACTTCATCGTTTGATAATTTGATAGAATCTGCTATGTACTCAAATTTGTTTAACCATTCACAAAAATCTTCTCCATATAATGGATGGTATGTTTTTAACCTTAAATGAGCTAACTGCATACGATTAATTATTTTTTTAAATTTTTTTAATTCAGTGGCGAATTCTACCATTTCGTCGAATGAAAAGCAACGACATTTTTTTAAAATAGTTTTTATTTCATTGTCATATATCCCATTAAGAAATAGTTCGAGTAATATTTCGTCTGAACGATTTGTGTTAGAGCACTTATCGGATAATTATCGTAAACTATTAACATAATTTTTAATCGTTTCATGTTTATATTGTTTACGACAAAGAAGACGCGTTTTTTGTATATCACTATCATTGGTAGGAGAAAAATACTGAAGGTAAGAATTTATTATATCCTTGTACGGAAGATCATAAAAGTTGATAGAAGGACGAAACATATATACTGCAGAATGGACATCTTTGTCGACCATATTATTGAAAAAATTAATCATAATATATTGTGGTACTTTGGTTATTTTTGCTACATACTCAAATTTATGTAACCACTCAACAAAAAGTGCCTATATTCTTTGAGTTGTAAATTTTAATTATTTCAAGAGCTGGGTTTATATAACGAGCTATTTCAATCGCTTTTGCAAATTCAAGGGCCGCTGTGTATTGTGATGAAGCGGAAGAATCTTTTTTTATATATTTTGCAAGTACTATATTGTTGGATCTATACATGCATCGGTCTGCTATTCGATATTCTAGACGATATCTATAATCGCTACAATTGTATATATCTCGTAATTTACAAGCATAGTCTCTTATCATTATTTGTTGGTAATCGTTTCGACGCTTAAAAGAATTTCGATGCGAAAGAGTTTCAGGAGAATGATTAAAGTAGCCAATGTAATGATTTATTATCTCTTCGTAAGACAATTCGGTGAAGTCGATAGAAGGGTATTTCTTTTTGACACGGTCGTGAATATTTTCATGCACCATTTCAATGAATAATGATTCCATTTCATCATCTGGTACATAAATTACTTTTGCCAGATATTCAAATTTGTTTAACCACCACCAAAAAATCTTTTCTTCATTTTCTTCGTTATAATAAACCATTCAAAAAGATTCATGTATATAATTAATAATTTCATCATCTTCGTTTAAACTATCATCGATGTTCATTGTTTTTTTTTTTAAATAAAACGCTTTGTATTTTTTATTATACGTATATCGATAATATTATAAATATTCTTTTTTTGATATTTTTTTGCATTCACTATTAGTTTTGATAATACACTCTCCACAAAATAATTTGAAAACTAAACTTTCCTCTTAAGAACACGTATACGTTTTATATTTGCTGTTACTTTTTTCTTTACATTTATATATAAGTAAAGGATTTTAGTGTTTTAATTTATATTAAAGATTTTTCTCGATAACCGTAAAGCTGACGCGTATAAACATACGAAAATTATACTAATATCCGAGCAGTTTAACGTATGTTTAATGATTAATCGATTTAAATTTTATTGATTTTATATAGAAGTGTAGAGGGGAATTTATCGGGTGACCTACATTAGTCTTTGGTAGAAATAATAACATATCTACCGATTTTCACATTAAACAGTTTTTGCCATATTGTAATTTTGAGATTGAAGTTGTTGGCGACGAGTTTAACGAGCATTTGTCGGGCTGATAACGTGTCGAAGTAGATTGCAGTATCTTATTAGTTTGCGACGGAAACAAAGTTAAGAAAGCTCTCTAGTGTAAAAAAAAGGGTTACCTCGCGACGTAGTTTGTGCATGCATTCTTTCTTAAACTTATCCACAGGGTACTACTTATTGTATTATTTGTTTGAATAAAGCCTTCACTTGCCCCGGCTGTTCTCTCAACTTCGTGAGAGTTTTTATGCCGAGTCAAGTGCTCTATATCGCGTGAAATTGTGTTGATTGATTTATCTATCCTTTCCTATCTCACTCATTCATACGTTGAAGTAACGGAACTCACGACATTAATTTCAAAGTGCTTCCAGTCTTATATTCTATAAACAATAATCTTAGAATTATGTCGATAGCGTGCTGGAATAAAGTTCAAGGATAGAAACATAGCTTCTTGACTAAATTTTTCATCTATTAATATGCACTAACATAATTATTTTAGAGAAACTTCTTTGTTCTTAAAAAATTGATAAGTCTACTTCATTGTTTTCGAATATTTCGTATTCTCGTCTATAATGTTCAGTACTTATTTAAGTTTATTTTATTCTTCTTGCAAAAAATTTATTTCTTTTGCTAATGCAATAGCCATTGCTATCTTATTGTCAAATGATAAGCAAGATACATTTTTTAAATTGATCCTTATTTTATCATCGCGGATACCGCTCCGGAACTGTTCGTATAATCTTTCATTTCGGCTATCAGTATAATTGCATTTATCATATATTTTTTGTAAATCTAAGGCATAATTTTCTATTGTTTCTTGTTTATATTTATTCGGACTCATAAATCGACTTCTATGAATATTTGTTACTTTGTATAAAGCAAAATAACGAAGGTAATGGTTTATTGTCTCCTCGTATGAAAGTTATGAGAAGTTTTCAGAATAGAAGATCTTCCTGGCACTTACATGGATATGTCACATACAAAAGTCACATACAAAACATACCTTTCGTCTCTAGATTGTAAGTTTATATCTTTAAAAGAGCTGGATCTAGATAATACATTATTAGATGAACTTTTGCAAATTCAGTTGATTTTACTACCATTTGATCGAATGATAAGCAAGAAAAATTATTAAAATAAGTTCTTATATCATTGTATCGGTGTCCTTTAATAAATATTTCGAACAATTTTCTTTCTAGGTGAGTTGTATATCTGCACTTACTAAATATTTTCCGTAAACTATCAGCATATTTCAGTATTAGCTCTTTGACATATTGATTTCGACGAACGAAACGGAAGCAGTGGAAATAAAATTGCTGGTGGACTGTATATAAATCAAGATACTTCGTTAATATCTCGCAGTATGACAGTTCAGAGAAGTTAATAGATGGGTAAATCTTCTCGATCTGCTTTCGGACATCATTGTGCACCATTGTAAAGAAGAATTCTCCCATTTTATTATCTGGTACTTCGATCAATTTTGCCACATACTTATATTCATTTATCTACTTATAAAACAACGCTACTATCTTTGGGTTGTAAATATTAATAATCGGAAGAGCTTGATTTCGATAATAAGATATTTCTTTATCTTCCTGTATAAAATCGTCGTTAGACATTGTTTTTAAAACGGAGAACACTTTTTATCACTTATTGCTCATAAATAGATAGTCTTTTAAAAATTCTGTCTTTTTCAGATTTTTCTTCTCATTTTACAACAAATCGCAATACACTTTTCATAAAGTAATTCGAAAGATTTTGTTGTTAGGAACACGTATACATTTTATATTTTATATTAGACTTATTACATGTATATATAAATAAAAGACCTCATTGTTGTATATATATTTAACGTAAAATGAAAATTTTATAATAAAATAAGAATAAATGTTAACAAATTCAACTAATATCTAAACGGTTAAACGTATACTTAACAACTATCTATTTAAATCTTATCAATTCTAGATAGAAGTGGAAAGGGGAATTTATTTAGCGTCCTGCAATTAACTTGTGTAAAGATATTAATAATAATTTAACTAGCAATGAGAAGAATAAAATGTTCATAGAATATTGTAGGATTAGGGAATATTCGAGAAGTTTCTAGAAATATTAATAGACGAATTCTTTAGAAGTATCACCGAGTAAAATTTATTCTATATTTGTCATATATGTGGTGGTATAAGTATAGGAGGGTGAGAGAATGTATCGTTTGACGAAAGAGAAAGAAACCGTTTCGTTAGATTAGAGTGTTGATTTTTTTTGTAAGGTAACACCGTCTAAATTTGTCGCTTTTATGTGGCCCCATCCGACTATCTCGAACGTTCCCGATTTTAAAGTTTAAAAGATTTTTAAGTTTTAAAGATTTAAAAGAAGGAAGAGCATTTATTTGTGATCGGGAATCATCGCGAAGTTTCTAGAAGGGTAGGAAATGATAGGAGGAAATGCTAGGAAATGACGTGCGACGATGGAGGGGATGTTAGGCATATATAGGCAACGAGAAAGGTTGGTGAGGATAGTCCGATAAAGTTCATTGCTTATACGAAGAGTTTTGAGGGTAAAGAAAATGAGAAAAACGGAAGACAACAGGGGACTGCGAAGGAACACGAAAGACAAAGATAGGCGAAGAAGAGCCGAGTAAGGCGTGACCTTCGCCTAATTATGACGGTTGTCTTCGAAATACGATGTAAAGGATTACACCTAATATCTCGTAGCGATAGATTGTTAATTTAGATTATAGATTCTTACCGTTCTATCTCTTATATTCTTAAATCGTTTAAAAATTACTATTAAATGTTATTACCTTAATAAATAATAGTAAATAAACAAATTAAAAAATCCTATAATAATACAAATTTCAACGTAGAGCAGAATCAACAGTTACATTATCTTCATTTTACGATGTTATAATTTTATATATTCAAAGAAATTTAGGATATTAATATATTGATGTTCTCAAAATGTTTCGATAAATATTGTTTAATCTAACAATAATTTGATAAGTTTAAATAATGACCAGGTTCACTTTAATTTTCTCCCTAAGAAAAATCTAATTAGGGCCTTTCCTGTATTAATCATAATCAGGTCTTACATTAATGTTGAATTCACTCTTTCCAGTAAGTCCTTCGAAAAAATATCTGACGAACTAAAATTAGGATTTACGATTATTTGGATAGCAGGTTCATTGTAGATAAAAAATGGATCTTTATACAGAAATGAAATATATTTTGATAAATAAAATACAAAAACAAATACCAATACAATAAGACCAGAAAGCTGTTTGATTTTAAAACGAAAATTCTTCTTTAGATCTTTTTTCTCTTATTTGTTTTATGGCTCTACATAAGAAACCTTATTGTTATTCAACTGTTTACATTTTTAGAACGATGTTTCTTCTCGTTTGCTTTGAATATTCTCAAACTCTCTGTCCAACATATACTCAAGATATATCTCGCTCGTCCTCATACATATTACAAATATATCATAAATAAATTGTGTGACTATTTAGTATAAAATTTAAATAAACAAATATATCCTTCTAAATAACAATTATCACTTTTTGTCCAAATTTAATTTTTACAATAGTTTAATTCCAGAAATAATTCTTATGTCCTAAATATACATATAAATTTCATTAATTGTGTAAGATCCAAAAATAAATCTGTAAATTTTTTTGATTATAAACAAGAATACTGTTTAAGGATAAAAACACAGCTTTTTTGCATACTTCAATTCTTTTTTAACCTTTGCTAATTTAACGTTTTAAGCTGAACATTTTTTTTTCCAAATAGTTCATAGACTAATTTTACTAATGTGGAATATCATGTGCCCGCAGAAGATCTTACAGTAATGTAATACTTTTTGGATTGTATAATTATTTTTTCGTTAATTGTAAATGACAAAGGATTGCCAAAAATGACGGATCGCTTATCTTTTATTTATGTCTATTTTTATAGTACCTGTAGTTATTCATTTTCCATAATACTTAATTCAGTTGAATATGCAATTGCAATTGCTACTATAATATAGAATGATAGGTTAGGATATTTATCAATATAAGTTTTTATATTCTTGTTGTTGATTCCACTACGAAATTGGTCGAGTAATATTTTGTCTGAGCGATCAGCATAATAGCACTTAGAATATATTTTTCTTAAACCAAGTGCATAACTTTTTATTGTCTCATGTTCATATTGTTTACGACACATGAAACGATTTCTGTGTAAATACGAATCAGTTGATACATATAAATAACGAAGGTAATAGTCTACTATATTTTCGTATAAAAACACAGAAAAGTTTATAGGACTGTTATGAGCTCGAACACCTATATGAACATCAATATGCACCATGTTATTAAAGAATTCAATGATTTCATCCTCCGATAAATGGAGAATATCTGCTATGTACTCAAATTTGTTTAACCATTCATAAAATTCTTCTCCATTCATTGGATGGAATGTTTTCAACCTTGAATGAGCTAACTGCATACAAGTAATTATTTTTTTAAATCTTATTAATTCAGTGGCAAACTCTTCCATTTCGTCGAATGAAAAGCAACGAAATTTTTTTAAAACAATTTTTATTTCATTGTCATATATCCCATTAAGAAATTGTTCGAGTAATATTTCATCTAGACGACTTCTATTAGAGCACTTTTTGAATAATATTCGTAAACTATTAGCATAATTTTCAATCGTTTCATATTTATATTGCTTACGACTAAGAAGACGCGTTTTATTTAAATCAGTATCGACGGAAGGAGCTAAATACTGAAGGTAAGAATTTATTACCTCTTCGTATGGAAGTTTAAATAAATTGATAGAAGGATAAATCATTTTTACTGTAGAATGGACATCTTTGCCGACCATATTATTGAAAAGTTCAAATATTTTACCGTGTGGTACTTCGGTAACATTTGCTACATACTCAAATTTATGTAACCATTCATGAAAGGTGCCTGTACTCTTTGAGTTGTAAATATTAATCATTGAAAGAGCTGGGTTTATATAACGAGAAATTTCAATCGCTTTTGCAATCAGATGGATCGATACATTTTGTGATGAAATGAAACTAAATTTTTCTTTATATTCTGTAAAAATGTAATGGTAAACTATTTTATTTTGTAGATGATTTTTTAAAAAACTTATACTGTAAATATCCTTTAGAGAACAGGCATAGCTTGTTACCACTTTTTGTTCGTAATCGTTTCGATGCTTAAAAGAATTTCTGTGATTTAGAATATCAGGAGAATGATTAAAGTAACAAATGTAATAATTTATTATCTCTTCGTATGAAAGTTCGGTGAAGTTGATTGCGGTGTATTTTTCTTTGACACGCTTGTGGATATCTTCATGCACCATTTCAATGAATAATTCAGCCATTTTTTCATCTGGTACATTAGTTACATTTGCTAAATATTCAAATTTATTTAACCACCACCAAAAAATCTTTTTTTCATTTTGTTCCTTATGATAAACCATTCGAAAAGAGTCATTTATATAATTAGTTAATTCCTTATCTTCGAGTAAACGATCATCGATGTTCATTGTTATTTTTAAACAGAAAATGCTTTGTATTTTTTATTATACGTATATAGATAAAATTTTAAATATTCTTATTTTGATTTTTTTTGGCTTTCACTATTAATTTTGATAATAAACTTTTCATAGAATAATTCATAGCACTTTCCTTTTAAGAACACGTGTACGTTTCATATCTTCTGTTATTTTTTTCTTTACATTTATATATATGTAAAGGATTTTAGTGTTTTAATTTATATTAAAGATTTTTCTCGATAACCGAAAAGCTGACGTGTATAAACGTACGAAAATTATAATAATATCAGAACAGTTTAACGTATGCTTAACGACTAATGGATTTAAATCCTATTGCTTTTACATAGAAGTGAAGAAGAGAGTTTATTGGTTTTCCTATAATAATGGTTGGTAGAGATAATAATATAAATACTGATTATCACAATAAACAGTTTTTGCAATAATATAAATTAAAACTGAGAACAGAGTAAACAATTACCTTATCCTCTTATTCTGACGATGTTTTGAATTTATATAATATTAGAAACCTGTAATATTAACACATATTAATACTCTTACAATATTTTCATAATTATTAAAAAATAACCAGCTCCGTTTGGACTTTTTACATCTAAAAATTATAATTTAGGCCTCCTAAAACATAACCTATAATGAGTCCAGCTATGATATTAGGTGTACAAATAAGTTTCCGCCGTTTTAATGTAGATAGCGCGGCGCGGAGTTTCCGTTAACTTTCGCAGATGATATCCTGCTTAAAAATTAATTTAGACGTTTAAGAACAACATAACCTATTAATATTATTGATTTCATATTGGTAAAATATAATTTTTTTAGTTGAAAATGTCCAAATTTGAGCCAAATATGCGTCATTTTCGGGAAATATTAGTTTACTTCTTTAATATAAAGAAATCTGCTGCTGAGGCGCATCGATTGCTCGTAGAAGCATATGGTGAGACTGCTTTGAGTGAGAGAACGTGTCGTGAGTGGTTTCAAAAGTTTAAAAACGGTGATTTCGACGTAGAAGACAAAGATCGCAGTGGAAGGCCAAAAATTTACGCGGATGCAGAATTAGAGGAAATATTGGAGGAAGATTCATCTCAAACACAAAAAGAACTTGCTGTAACATTAGAAGTCACTCAGCAAGCAGTCTCACATCGTTTAAAATCATTAGGAATGATTAATGAACAAGGAAATTGGGTTCCGTACGAATTAAAGCCGAGAGATATTGAACGCCGATTATGCTTAAGTGAAATACTGCTTGCCAGACATAAAAAAAAAGGGTTTTTTTACATCGTATCATCACTGGTGACGAGAAATGGATACATTATGATAATCCAAAAAGAAGAAAATCATGGGGATTACCAAGCCATGCGTCAACATCAACAGCAAAACCGAATATTCACGGAAAAAAACTCATGCTGTGTATTTGGTGGGATCAGCTGGGTGTAGTGTATTATGAGTTGCTTAGTCCGAGCGAAACAATCACTGGAGCCCTCTATCGAACACAATTAATGAGATTGAGCCGAGCTCTGAAGGAAAAACGCCCTCAATACTATTCTAGACACGAAAAAATTATTCTCCTGCATGACAATGCTCGTCCACATGTAGCGGCTCCCGTGAAAAAGTATTTGGAAACACTTGATTGGGAAGTGTTACCGCACCCGCCGTATTCACCAGACATTGCACCGTCCGATTATAACCTATTTCGGTCCATGGCACATGCTCTGTCGGAGCAGCGGTTCAAATCATATGAAGATACCAAAAATTGGGTTGATTCGTGGATAGCCTCAAAAGACAAGGAGTTCTTCCGACGTGGGATCCGAATGTTGCCTGAGAGATGGGAAAAAGTCATTGCAAGTGATGGACAGTATTTTAAATAACCTTAAAATTACCATTCTTCTAGAATAAATACTTAATTTTTAATAAAAACGGCGGAAACTTATTTGTACACCTAATAATTTTATCCCTTCACTCCAGTTAGTTTTCTAACAGGATATATGACGAACGATAATAAGAATTCCGATAATTTTGATTCCACGATCTTTGTGAATGAAAAATGTCTCCTTATACAGAAATGCAATGTATTTTAATAAATAAATTACAAAAACATATGCTAACACAATAAAACAAGAAATCTGTTTAAATACTAAACGCTCATTTCTTCTTTAGATCTTTTTCTCTTATTTGGTTTATGGCTCGCCATATGAAACACTGTCATTATTCAACTGTTTACATTTCTGGGATAATGTTTCATTCTTTCTTGCGTTCAATATTCTTAAACTCTCTGTCCAACATATACTGAAGATATATATCGCTCGTCCTCATACATATTAAAAACATATAAATAAATTGTGTGATTACTTAGTAAAAAATATAATTAAAAAACAATATCCTTTTAAATAACAATTATTACTTTTTGTCCAAATTTCATTTTTATAATAGTTTATTGTCCAAAATAAATTCTTATGTCTTAAAAATAAATATATTTCCTTAATTGTGTAAGATCCAAAAATAAATCTGTCAACTTTTTTGATTATAAACAAGAATACTGTTTAAGGATAGAAACACAGCTTTTTTTCGTACTTCATTTTTTTTTTAACATTTGCTAATGTAACGTTTTAAGCACAACATATATGATATTTCTTTGATTAGATAATTATTTTCGATGATTGTAAATTACAAAGAATTGCCCAGAATTACGATTTGCTTATCCATTTTATTTTGTCTATTATAGTAGTACCTGTAGTTATTCATTTTCCATAATACTTAATTCAGTTGAATATGCAGATGCAATTGCTACCATAATATCGAATGACAGGTTAGGATATTTATCAATATAAGTTTTTACATTTTTGTCGTAGATTCCACTACGAAATTGGTCGCATAATATTTTCTCTGAGCGATCAGCATAATAGCACTCAGAATATATTTTTCTTAAACAATATGCATAATTTTTTAGTGTCTCTTGTTCATATTGTGTACGACACATGAAATGATATCTGTGTACATACGAATCAATTGATGGACATAAATAACAAATGTATTTGTTTACTATATTTTCGTATAAAAACACAGGACAGTTTATAGGACTACTATCAGCTTTAACACTTTCATGAACATCTTTATGCACCATGTTATTGAAAAATTCAACGATGTCATCGTCTAATAACTGGAGAATATCTGCTATGTACTCAAATTTGATTAACCAATCATAAAATTCTTCTCCATTCATTGGATGGAATGTTTTCAACCTTAAAAAAGCTGGCTGTATACAAGTAATTATTTTTTTAAATTTTATTAATTCAGTGGCAAACTCTTCCATTTCGACAAATGAAAAGCAATGAAATTTTTTTAAAACAACTTTTATTTCATTGTCATATATCCCATTAAGAAATTGTTCGAGTAATATTTCATCTAGACGACTTCTATTAGAGCACTTTCTGAATAATTTTCGTAAACAATTAGCATAATTTTCAATCGTTTCATCTTTATATTGCTTACGACTAAGAAGACGCGTTTTATTTAAATCATTATCGTCGGAAGGAGCTATATACTGAAGATAAGAATTTATTACCTCTTCGTATGGAAGTTTAGATAAATTGATAGAAGGATAAATCATTTTTACTGCAGATTGGACATCCTTGTCGACCATATTATAAAAAAATTCAAACATTTTACCGTGTGGTACTTGGGTAACATTTGCTACATACTCAAATTTATGTAACCATTCATGAAAGGTGCCTGTATTCTTTGAGTTGTAAATTTTAATCATTGAAAGAGCTGGATTTATATAACGAGCAATTTCAATCGCTTTTGAAAATAGACTGGTCGATGCGTATTGTAATGGAATGGAAGTAAATTTTTTTTCATATTTTGTAAGTATTTGGTTGTAGAAATTAGAAATGTATTGTGTAACTATTCTATTTTCTAGACTATATTTAAAAATGCTTCTACTGTAAATAGACCGTAGAATACAGGCATAGTTTGTTACTACTTTTTGTTCGTAATTGTTTCGATGCTTAAAAGAATTTCTGTGCGATAGAATATCAGGAGAATGATTAAAGTAACAAATGTAATAATTTATTATCTCTTCGTATGACAATTCGGTGAAGTTGATTGCGGGGTATTTTTCTTCGACACGCTTGTGGATATCTTCATGCACCATTTCAATGAATAATTCAGCCATTTTTTCATCTGATACATTAGTTACATTTGCTAGATATTCAAATTTATTTAACCACCACCAAAAAATCTTTTTTTCATTTTGTTCGTCATGATAAACCATTCGAAAAGAGTCATTTATATAATTAATAATTTCATAATCTTCATTTAAACTATCATCGATGTTCATTGTTTTCTTTTTAAATAAAACGCTTTGTATTTTTTATTATACGTATATCGATAATATTATAAATATTCTTTTTTTGATATTTTTTTGCATTCACTATTAATTTTGATAATACACTTTCCACAAAATAACTTGAAGAACATTCCTTTTAAGAACACGTGTACATTTCATGTCTTCTGTTACTTTTTTCTTTACATTTATATATATGTAAAGGATTTAAGTGTTTTAATTTATATTGAAGATTTTTCTCAATAACCGTTAAGCTTAAGTGTATATACGTACGAAAATTATATTAATATCCGAACAGTTTAAAGTATGCTTAACGACTAACCGATTTAAATCTTATTGTTTTTATATAGAAGTGTAGAAGGGAATTTATTGTGTGTCCTATATTAGTCGTTGGTAGAGATAATAACATATGTATCGCTTATCACAATAAACAGTTCATGCCATATTATAAATTTGAGCTAGGAACAGAGTAAACAATTACATGATACTATTCTTTTGTCGATGTTATGAATTTCTATAATTATTGAAACCTATAATATTGACACATATGTAAACGTCTTACGCAGGTTCGTGCACGTTGGCGCCTGCACTAGTGTGAGTGCGTGCGGATGTTTGTTAGGATATCGATATTCTTAAGATTAAGTGTGAGGAACAGAGGCTGTATGCGTCACCCGTGGAGGGAGGCCGATGCTTCGTTGTTCGATGGAAAAGTATAAAAGAGCAGTCGGACAATACGAGTAGTAGTAGGAAGTAGCAGTTAGTTAATCTTATGTTCTTATGTGCTGAGAAGTAGGAAGTAGCAGTTAGTTAATCTTATGTTCTTATGCGCTGAGTAGTAGGAAGTAGCAGTTAGTTAGTCTTATGTTCTTATGTGTTGGGGAGTTTACAAATTTCAGAAGTGGGATTCAAACTCGCTAAATTAGAAATTCGCGATTCGCGCGTGTGTTATGAAAAGTGGGATTGAATCTATTACGTTATTAGTGTAGTTATTAGTGGACTTACGTGTTTGAGTGACTTAACATTCGAAATCTAAAAATTTAGAAAACGTTTGCATTGAAAGTGTCTACGAAAATTAAGAAACATGGCAACAACCCGCAAACTTACAGCAACCGAGCTAGGAGAAATGTTACGCGCTCGAGGCTTGGCGACGTACGGCACGAAAGCCGAGCTTATGGCAAGATTAGATTTAGCTGAGCCTCATTGGAGGGATGAAGCTATCTTAGATGCAACTTACGACGACGGAGCGACCGCCTTAGAAACACCGGCCACCGAAAACGGCGAGGTAAAAAGTCTCCGTCGGCAGGTAGAAGACCTTATGCGTGAGGTCGGGCAACTCAGGGGAACAACGGAACAACGACCAGGAGTGAATGATCGACACCGCGAGGTCAGCTTAAGTGTACTCTCTGATATGATCGACGTTTTTGATGGAAGCGTTGGTACCTTTACCGTCTGGGAAAGACGAGTGCGCTATATACAACGAATGCACCAGCTTCGGGATACCGAAATTGTTATGATAATTAGTCTAAAATTGAGGGGAAAAGCATTGCGATGGTTTCACTCAAAACCCGAATTCGTGACTTATGGAATGGAGGAATTATTAGCAGCAATAGGGAAGATGTTTAGCTCGCGACAAAGTGTTATCACGTTGAGAAGACAGTTTAAGGAACGTAGGTGGAACGGCAACGAGTCGTTTAGAGATTACCTACATGACAAAATGATTCTGGGTTACCGAATTCCCCTCCCAGAACAAGAAATTTTGGAGTATGCGATAGACGGCATTCCAGACATTGCATTAAGAAACCAGGCCCGGATGATTGGTTTCCGAGACCAGGAGTCGTTGCTGACGGCTTTCGAGGGTATTACGCTATACGCCGGGTTAAGGGTGCGAGCGACGGGCCCTCGAAGTCCTACAAAATACGAAGGAAGGCGGCCGACGGGAGAAGGAAGAAGAAAACTGATCGACCATAAGAGGCCGTCGGAGGAAAATTATGCCAGATGCTTCAACTGTGGAGAGACAGGACATTTTGCGGGGGACTGCCCCCGTCCGAAGAGGGAAAGAGGCAGCTGCTACAAGTGCGGTAAACATGGACATCTTAGACCAGAATGCCCGGAGAAGGGTGGCGAAGTCCACAGCGTCACCAGGAACGTGACCACCGATGACGACTACATCAGGAAGATAACTTATGATGTCGATTCAGGCAATATACACTACATCTTAGTTTTAGACACCTTATTGGATTCCGGCAGTCCCGTGAGTTTCATAAAGAAAGGGTTAGTGATGGGATCGATCGACCCTGCGCCGGAACTCGGAAGTGAATATTATGGTATTAATCATAGTCGTCTGCAAGTACACGGCTCGATACAAGTAAGTTTAAAATTAGATGACGGCGAAAGGGTTGACACTCGTCTGTTGGTAGTACCGGATACTACAATGATGAACTCCGTTATTTTAGGTCGCGACGCATTAAAAAAATGTGGATTAGTTTTTAGCAGAAAAGATAAGCGCTCCGAAGAAGAGGTAGTGATAGATCAGATTATGAATATAGAAATAGATGATTCCACCGATAATCAAATTACTGAATTAGACATTAATCCCGAAATCGCGGTGGAAAAACAAAATGAATTAAAGAAAATCCTAAAGGTAAATTACTTAGATGCACCTCGTCCGGAAAAACCTAGAATAAGCATGGAGCCGAAATTAACATTACAAGAGCATAAGCCATTTCATTTATCTCCCCGTCGCTTATCGTTTGTCGAGAAAAACCAAGTTAGGGAAATAATAGGAGATTTGCTAGAAAGAGGAATAATTTGACTGAGCGAATCGGATTACGCGTCCCCTATTGTGTTAGTCAAAAAGAAAAACGGTAAGAATAGGATGTGCGTCGATTACCGCGCGTTAAATAAAGTCACAATAAGCGAACGCGATTTAAAAGCAATTAGGAATAAGGCCGAAGATAGAATGGCTGAGAAGCAAAATTATAACAAGAGGTATTATGACAAACGCCATCATAAGATACGGTCAGAATTTAATGTCGGTGATTATGTGGTGGTAAGGAATTTTGATAGCACTGTAGGGATTGGAAAAAAACTGATACCAAAATTTAGGGGTCCGTACGAAGTTATAAAAAAATTACGAAACGATAGATATGTAGTTGCCGATATAAGAGGCTTCCAAATATCTCAAAGACCGTATCAGGGAACATGGGAATATTGTAACATGCGTCCCTGGCGAGGAACAGAACAGGCCAAAGAATAGAGAGAGAAGAGAACAATCTCGAGTTTATATTTAGTATACTTTATCCTTATGATTAAAACTCAATTGTATTATGTTTCATTTCATTTCCTTTTTAAGATTATCACCGAAATCGCATCTCGCTTCATGTTTGTAAGAATGAATATTATTTTAGTTATTGATTAGATCGAAAAGAAAAAAAAAAAAAGAAAGAGGAGAGAAAAAAGGAGAGAGAAATATTGTATCCGAGTGATTTTATTTCTTATGTATGCGTTTATTTAATCTTTAGACCCTTTTATATCAGCATTTTTAGGACCTTTTATACTAGCCTTGCGTTTGTGTTTATTTTGTAATTGTATTTCTCATGTATGGATTATCTTATATTTTTTTCTTTCAGATTATTACTTTTATTTATGTCTTAATTTTTGATTGTATTCTTATGTTTGTATTCATGTACTTCTTATGTATGTTTAACCTTATGTTCATGTTCATTTTACGTGGCGCCTTTATGTATGTGTGACGGTCTAGTGACCGAGGGCGGTCACCGTCAGGACTGGCCGATTTAGTCTACTCAACTCGGGCCATCTCCTTCGAATCTCAGTGAATTTGGTGGAAACTTGATATAAGGGTAAATAGACGACGCTGAATCGAATGGTGCTACTTTTTTTGAGGTGGAAAGTGCCGTTTTTGAGAAAAAGGGTAAAAAAGGGTCAAAAATAACTTTATCTTAGAATCTAGGCATTTAATCGAAAAAAGTTTCAAACAAAAGTTGTAGAGAATTGAAAAATACTAAAAAAATGTTCTATGAGTTATCTTCGTATTTTCAAAAATAAGCGCATAGAATTGGATTGAAGATGGGAAAAAAATTGTAAGAGTGGGAGAAAGCAAGCTTATCCCTCCGTCGCGTTTTACACGCGAGCGAGCTAGTGTGCGTGCGAGCGTCCGTGTGCACTAATACACAAACGAAGGATCTTCGGCAATCTTCGGGACTCTCGGTCTTGAATGCAAGTGAGAGTGAGAGAAGAAACCGATATTTCCCTTTTCTATTTGTTTAGGCGATAACGAGTATTATCGTCCTTGGGAGCGTTCTAATATTTCTCTTTTTATATATTTTCTTTCGGTAGCAAGAATTTTACGTCTTGGCCATCGAGCGTCGTGCGTTTTGTATACGAGTGCGAGTGAGAAAGAAAACCGATATTTCTCTCTTTCTATTTTTTCTTTCGGTAGCGAGAATTTTTCGTTTTGGCCATCGTGCGTCGAGCGTTCTATATATCTATATATATCGGCGTATAAGCGCGGCACTTTTAAATCGTATCTTGATGCTTATGGCACGCCGTTTCTTTATTTATTGTCAAAAATAATGAACCTTGAGTAAAAAAAAAATAATTCATTTTAACAGAAACTATTATTATTTAGTTGAGAGTAAAAATAATGAATTAATTTTGTGTCTCGCCATAAAATTAATTAGAATAAATAATTGATATAAATTCTTTGCCTCACAAAAATTTATTTCTATATCAAATTGAATACGTATTCTCTTTAAGACGAAATTTAAAATTTAAATATTTTTCCTATTAAATTATGTATTTTATAAAATTTTAAATTACTGACTTTTTGTCTCGTAAAAATTTATTAGTGTATCAAATTAAATACTAAAATAAATAAAATCTATCCTTAACAAGGAGACGATCAGTGAGTCTCACCTCAGATTTTTTCAAATTTTGCACTAACGATATAAATTTTATTAAGAAATCAACATTATTACGCGAGTAATAAAATTACCAATTATAAATAAAATAATATCCAATAAATAACAAAAATTAATTTTTAACGTGCCGAAACGATACATTTTTTAGGATGATATTTACAGGATGAATTTGTAATTTAAGTAATAAACTTCGTTTATTTGTGCAGGATGTAAAAAAATTTATTGCTTTGAACTTTTTTGTAATAATTTTAATTTTTTTTCTATATATAATTAGAAATTAGGAAATGTAAAAATAATTTATATAACCTAAGAATAAAAAAACTTATAAAAAAAATAATTCCCCCACGAAGAATCGAACGTTAATAAACCAGCGCGAGAAGCGAAGACGTTACTACTTACGCTAACGCACCAATTGGATAATTGCTCAATATTTTTCGTACAATTCTTAAGACTTCGAAGATGAATCGGAATGCATTACTGTTTTCTTATAACATAATAAAAATGAATTAAAATTATGTATAGACAAAAAATAAATTCCACGTTTTTAGAATATCCTTTCATATATATCTTGAATTAATTTTATGTGTGGATATAAAATTCTTCTTTTTCAAATATGTATTTAATTTGATACACTAATAAATTTTTACGAGACAAAAAGTCAGTAATTTAAAATTTTATAAAATACATAATTTAATAGGAAAAATATTTAAATTTTAAATTTCGTCTTAAAGAGAATACGTATTCAATTTGATATAGAAATAAATTTTTGTGAGGCAAAGAATTTATATCAATTATTTATTCTAATTAATTTTATGGCGAGACACAAAATTAATTCATTATTTTTACTCTCAACTAAATAATAATAGTTTCTGTTAAAATGAATTATTTTTTTTTTACTCAAGGTTCATTATTTTTGACAATAAATAAAGAAACGGCGTGCCATAAGCATCAAGATACGATTTAAAAGTGCCGCGCTTATACGCCGATATATATAGATATATAGAACGCTCGACGCACGATGGCCAAAACGAAAAATTCTCGCTACCGAAAGAAAAAATAGAAAGAGAGAAATATCGGTTTTCTTTCTCACTCGCACTCGTATACAAAACGCACGACGCTCGATGGCCAAGACGTAAAATTCTTGCTACCGAAAGAAAATATATAAAAAGAGAAATATTAGAACGCTCCCAAGGACGATAATACTCGTTATCGCCTAAACAAATAGAAAAGGGAAATATCGGTTTCTTCTCTCACTCTCACTTGCATTCAAGACCGAGAGTCCCGAAGATTGCCGAAGATCCTTCGTTTGTGTATTAGTGCACACGGACGCTCGCACGCACACTAGCTCGCTCGCGTGTAAAACGCGACGGAGGGATAAGCTTGCTTTCTCCCACTCTTACAATTTTTTTCCCATCTTCAATCCAATTCTATGCGCTTATTTTTGAAAATACGAAGATAACTCATAGAACATTTTTTAGTATTTTTCAATTCTCTACAACTTTTGTTTGAAACTTTTTTCGATTAAATGCCTAGATTCTAAGATAAAGTTATTTTTGACCCTTTTTTACCCTTTTTCTCAAAAACGGCACTTTCCACCTCAAAAAATTAGCACCATTCGATTCAGCGTCGTCTATTTACCCTTATATCAAGTTTCCACCAAATTCACTGAGATTCGAAGGAGATGGCCCGAGTTTAGTAGACTATTGTAAACGTCTTACGCAGGTTCGTGCACGTTGGCGCCTGCACTAGTGTGAGTGCGTGCGGATGTTTGTTTAGGATATCGATATTCTTAAGATTAAGTGTGAGGAACAGAGGCTGTATGCGTCACCCGTGGAGGGAGGCCGATGCTTCGTTGTTCGATGGAAAAGTATAAAAGGGCAGTCGGACAATACGAGTAGTAGTAGGAAGTAGCAGTTAGTTAATCTTATGTTCTTATGTGATGAGTAGTAGGAAGCAGCAGTTAGTTAATCTTATGTTCTTATGTGCTGAGAAGTAGGAAGTAGCAGTTAGTTAATCTTATGTTCTTATGTGCTGAGTAGTAGGAAGTAGCAGTTAGTTAGTCTTATGTTCTTATGTGCTGTAAAGTTTACACATATAAATATTCTTACAATATTTTGATAAGTATTAAATGATAACAGGCTTCGTTTTGATTTTTTACACATAAAAATTAAAATTTAGGCCTCCTAAAACTTTACCTATAATGAGTCCAAACATGAATGTTTGATCCCTTCTCTTTAGTTATTTTTCTAAAAGGATATCCGACGAACAGAAATAGGAATTCTGATTATATTTCGATTGTTTTGTTAAATAAAAGAACTTCTTGTCACGGAAAAACAATATAATTTGATAAATAAAATACAAAAATAATACTAACACAATAATACGAGTTCGCTGTTTGACTATTAGACACTAACTGCCTTTCTAGACCTATTCTTTTTTATACACTGTTTATGTATAACTGTTAGAAAGTCTATCGTTATTCAATGTTTACAATATTGACTTGTTTCCTACTCTGACGTGCATTCAATATTCTACACTCCATGTGTGACACATAGAAAAGATTTGTTTTACTCCTCTCCGCACACATACATCAATATAATAAATAACATATTTGTTTATTTAATTTAAAATATTTAAATAAAATCGATTATAAATTCTTGTTTACATTTTATGTTTACAAAAGTTTAGCGTTCATAATAAACATTTATGTATTAAATAAGAATACATTTCTTTAATTGCTTAAAATCAAAAAAGAAACATTTAAATTCTTTTGATAACTATAGAAATATTGTCTAAGAATAGAAACACAAATTCTCGAGTAATTATCTCCTCCACTAATATGTACTTACATAATTTTTTAATGAAACTTCTTTGTTCGGAAATAATTGATAAATAAATTTTACTGGTTTTTAATACTTATTGTGCTCGTAAAGTATGTTTTGATAATAAAATATTCTTTTATCAGTTAATAATTTTCGTCAATTCCAAAAGATACATAATTGCACTAACTTACTCTCCGCATACTCTATTTTATTTGTTTATTAGTTAAGTATCCGTAATTTTTATAAGCTTTTTTATCCACTCCTCAAAGAAAGTATTTCCCTCGTAAACGCAATTGCAGATGCTACCGTATCATCGTATGATAAGTTAGGTATATTACTTCAATAAGTTATTACAATCTCTTTCTAGTAAGTCATTCGAAACGATATCTGACGAACTAAAAATATGAATTCCGATAATTTTAATGGCAAGTTAATTGTGGATAAAAAATGTCTCTTTTCATGGAAATGCAATATATATTTACAAAATAAAATACAAGAACAAATACTAATACAATAAGACGAGAAAGCTGTTTGATTACTAATTGCTAAATTTTTCTTTAGATTTTCATTTTCATATTTGGTTTATGGCTCGCTATAAGAAACACTAACGTTATTCAACTGTTTACAGTTTTGTGACGATTTTCCATTCTTTCTTGCGTTAATATTCGTAAACTCTTTGTCCAAATATACTACAGATATATCTCGCTCGTCCTCATACATATTACAAATATATCATAAATAAATTGATTGACTACCTAGTACAAAACGTAAATAAACAACAATATCCTTGTAAAGAACAATTATTTTACTTTTTGTTCAAATTATTTTTACAATAATTTAATCTCCAGAATAAATTCTTACGTTTTAAGTATAATATATTTCCTTAATTATGTAAGATTAAAAAATAATTCTGTGTGAACATTTTTTATAATACGCAAGAATACTCTTTAAGTATAGAAACACAGCTTTTTTGCATATTTCAATTTTTTTTTCACTTTTGCTAATTTAACGTTTTAAGCCGAACATTTTTTTTCTAAATAGTTCATAGAATAAATTTTCTAATGTGAAATATCTTGTGTGTGTGTGCTCGCAGAAGATCTAATATTAATTTGATATTTTTTTGATTACATAATTATTTTCGATAACTGCAAATTACAAAGAGTTGCACAAAAGAACAATTAGCTTCTCTTGTTTTTTGTCTATTCTTGTAGCATCTGTAGTTATTCATTTTCCATTAAACTTAATTCAATTGAGTATGCAATTGCAAGTCCTACTGTTAAATTGAATGATAGATTAGGATATTTACCTATATAAGTTTTTATTTTATTGTCGTGGATTCCATTACAGAATTGATCGCGTAATATTTTGCCCGAGAGATCTTTATATTTGCACTTAACATATAATTTTCGTAAAACCTTTGCATAATGTTCTATTGTTTCTTGTTCATATTGTTTGCGAACCACGAAAAGTTTTCTGTGGAAATACTCTTTAGGTGATATACGTAAACGACGAAGTAGATTGTATAGTATACCTTGGAAATTAAATTTAAAGTTGTGTACAGGAGCGTGACGTCCACGTAGAAGAACTTCATAATGCACCATGTTATAGAAGAATTTAATAACTTCATCGTTTGATAATTTGATAGAATCTGCTATGTACTCAAATTTGTTTAACCATTCACAAAAATCTTCTACATATAATGGATGGTATGTTCTTAACCTTAAATGAGCTAACTGCATACGATTAATTATTTTTTTAAATTTTATTAATTCAGTGGCGAATTCTACCATTTCGTCGAATGAAAAGCAACGAAATTTTTTTAAAATAGTTTTTATTTCATTGTCATATATCCCATTAAGAAATAGTTCGAGTAATATTTCGTCTGAACGATTTGTGTTAGAGCACTTTTTGGATAATTTTCGTAAACAATTAACATAATTTTCAATCGTTTCATCTTTATATTGTTTACGACAAAGAAGACGTGATTTATGTATATCACTATCATCGGTAGGAGAAAAATACTGAAGGTAAGAATTTATCATCTCCTCGTATGGAAGTTCAGAAAAGTTGATAGAAGGACAAATCATTTTTACTGCAGAATGGACATCATTGACGATCATATTATTGAATAATTCAATCATTCTATTGTCTTTTACTTTAATTATATTTGCTACATACTCAAATTTATGTAACCACTCATGAAAATTGTCTGCATTCTTTGAGTTGTAAATTTTAATCATCGATAAAGCTGGATTTATGTAATGAGCTACATCAATGGCTCGTGCCAATACAGTGGCCGCTGTGTATCGTAATAAAAAGGAAGACTCTATTTTTATATATTTTGCAAGTACTGTTTTGCTGAATTTACTCAAATATTGGAAAGATGTACTATATTCTAGACGAAATCTATAAGTGCTATCATTGTACATATCTCGTAATTCACAAGCATAGTCTCTTACCATTTCTTGTTCGTAATCGTTTCGATGCTTAAAAGAATTTCTCTGCGAAAGAATTTCAGGAGAATGATTAAAGTAACAAATGTAATAATTTATTATCTCTTCGTATGACAGTTCGGTGAAGTTGATTGCGGTGTATTTTTCTTTGACACGCTTGTGGATATCTTCATGAACCATTTCAATGAATAATTCAGCCATTTTTTCATCTGGTACATTAGTTACATTTGCTAAATATTCAAATTTATTTAACCACCACCAAAAAATTTTTTTTTCATTTTGTTCGTTATGATAAACCATTCGAAAAGAGTCATTTATATAATTAGTTAATTCCTTATCTTCGAGTAAACGATCATCGATGTTCATTGTTATTTTTAAACAGAAAATGCTTTGTATTTTTTATTATACGTATATCGATAATATTATAAATATTCTTATTTTGATTTTTTTTGGCTTTCACTATTAATTTTGATAATAAACTTTTCATAGAATAATTCGTAGCACTTTCCTTTTCAGAACACGTGTACGTTTCATATCTTCTGTTATTTTTTTCTTTACATTTATATATATGTAAAGGATTCTAGTGTTTTAATTTATATTAAAGATTTTTCTCAATAACCGTAAAGCTGACGTGTATAAACGTACGAAAATTATACTAATATCAGAACAGTTTAACGTATGCTTAATGACTAATGGATTTAAATCCTATTGCTTTTACATAGAAGTGAAGAAGAGAGTTTATTGGTTGTCCTATAATAATGGTTGGTAGAGATAATAATATAAATACTGATTATCACAATAAACAGTTTTTGCAATATTATAAATTAAAACTGAGAACAGAGTAAACAACTACCTTATCCTCTTATTCTGACGATGTTTTGAATTTATATAATATTAGAAACCTGTAATATTAACACATATTAATACTCTTACAATATTTTCATAATTATTAAAAAATAACCAGCTCCGTTTGGACTTTTTACATCTAGAAATTATAATTTAGGCCTCCTAAAACATAACCCATAATGAGTCCAGCTATGATAATTTTATCCCTTCACTCAAGTTAGTTTTCAAACAGGATATATGACGAACGATAATAAGAATTCCGATAATTTTGATTCCACGATCTTTGTGAATGAAAAATGTCTCCTTATACAGAAATGCAATGTATTTTAATAAATAAATTACAAAAACATATGCTAACACAATAAAACAAGAAATCTGTTTAAATACTAAACGCTCATTTCTTCTTTAGATCTTTTTCTCTTATTTGGTTTATGGCTCGCCATATGAAACACTGTCATTATTCAACTGTTTACATTTCTGGGATAATGTTTCATTCTTTCTTGCGTTCAATATTCTTAAACTCTCTGTCCAACATATACTGAAGATATATATCGCTCGTCCTCATACATATTAAAAACATATAAATAAATTGTGTGATTACTTAGTAAAAAATATAATTAAAAAACAATATCCTTTTAAATAACAATTATTACTTTTTGTCCAAATTTCATTTTTATAATAGTTTAATGTCCAAAATAAATTCTTATGTCTTAAAAATAAATATATTTCCTTAATTGTGTAAGATCCAAAAATAAATCTGTCAACTTTTTTGATTATAAACAAGAATACTGTTTAAGGATAGAAACACAGCTTTTTTTCGTACTTCATTTTTTTTTTAACATTTGCTAATGTAACGTTTTAAGCACAACATATATGATATTTCTTTGATTAGATAATTATTTTCGATGATTGTAAATTACAAAGAATTGCCCAGAATTACGATTTGCTTATCCATTTTATTTTGTCTATTATAGTAGTACCTGTAGTTATTCATTTTCCATAATACTTAATTCAGTTGAATATGCAGATGCAATTGCTACCATAATATCGAATGACAGGTTAGGATATTTATCAATATAAGTTTTTACATTTTTGTCGTAGATTCCACTACGGAATTGGTCGCGTAATATTTTCTCTGAGCGATCAGCATAATAGCACTCAGAATATATTTTTCTTAAACAATATGCATAATTTTTTAGTGTCTCTTGTTCATATTGTGTACGACACATGAAATGATATCTGTGTACATACGAATCAATTGATGGACATAAATAACAAATGTATTTGTTTACTATATTTTCGTATAAAAACACAGGACAGTTTATAGGACTACTATCAGCTTTAACACTTTCATGAACATCTTTATGCACCATGTTATTGAAGAATTCAACGATGTCATCGTCCAATAACTGGAGAATATCTGCTATGTACTCAAATTTGATTAACCAATCATAAAATTCTTCTCCATTCATTGGATGGAATGTTTTCAACCTTAAAAAAGCTGGCTGTATACAAGTAATTATTTTTTTAAATTTTATTAATTCAGTGGCAATCTCTTCCATTTCGTCCAATGAAAAGCAATGAAATTTTTTTAAAACAACTTTTATTTCATTGTCATATATCCCATTAAGAAATTGTTCGAGTAATATTTCATCTAGACGACTTCTATTAGAGCACTTTCTGAATAATTTTCGTAAACAATTAGCGTAATTTTTAATCGTTTCATCTTTATATTGCTTACGACTAAGAAGACGCGTTTTATTTAAATCATTATCGTCGGAAGGAGCTATATACTGAAGATAAGAATTTATTACCTCTTCGTATGGAAGTTTAGATAAATTGATAGAAGGATAAATCATTTTTACTGCAGATTGGACATCCTTGTCGACCATATTATAAAAAAATTCAAACATTTTACCGTGTGGTACTTGGGTAACATTTGCTACATACTCAAATTTATGTAACCATTCATGAAAGGTGCCTGTATTCTTTGAGTTGTAAATTTTAATCATTGAAAGAGCTGGATTTATATAACGAGCAATTTCAATCGCTTTTGAAAATAGACTGGTCGATGCGTATTGTAATGGAATGGAAGTAAATTTTTCTTTATATTTTGTAAGTATTTGGTTGTAGAAAATAGAAATGTATTGGGTAACTATTCTATTTTCTAGACTATATTTAAAAATGCTTCTACTGTAATTAGACCGTAGAATACAGGCATAGTTTGTTACTACTTTTTGTTCGTAATTGTTTCGATGCTTAAAAGAATTTCTGTGCGATAGAATATCAGGAGAATGATTAAAGTAACAAATGTAATAATTTATTATCTCTTCGTATGACAATTCGGTGAAGTTGATTGCGGGGTATTTTTCTTCGACACGCTTGTGGATATCTTCATGAACCATTTCAATGAATAATTCAGCCATTTTTTCATCTGGTACATTAGTTACATTTGCTAAATATTCAAATTTATTTAACCACCACCAAAAAATCTTTTTTTCATTTTGTTCGTTATGATAAACCATTCGAAAAGAGTCATTTATATAATTAGTTAATTCCTTATCTTCGAGTAAACGATCATCGATGTTCATTGTTATTTTTAAACAGAAAATGCTTTGTATTTTTTATTATACGTATATCGATAATATTATAAATATTCTTATTTTGATTTTTTTTGGCTTTCACTATTAATTTTGATAATAAACTTTTCATAGAATAATTCGTAGCACTTTCCTTTTCAGAACACGTGTACGTTTCATGTCTTCTGTTACTTTTTTCTTTACATTTATATATATGTAAAGGATTTTAGTGTTTTAATTTATATTGAAGATTTTTCTCAATAACCGTTAAGCTTAAGTGTATATACGTACGAAAATTATATTAATATCCGAACAGTTTAAAGTATGCTTAACGACTAACCGATTTAAATCTTATTGTTTTTATATAGAAGTGTAGAAGGGAATTTATTGTGTGTCCTATATTAGTCGTTGGTAGAGATAATAACATATGTATCGATTATCACAATAAACAGTTCATGCCATATTATAAATTTAAGCTAGGAACAGAATAAACAATTACATGATACTATTCTTTTGTCGATGTTATGAATTTCTATATTAATTGAAACCTATAATATTGACACATATAAATATTCTTACAATATTTTGATAAGTATTAAATGATAACAAGCTTTGTTTGGATTTTTTACACATATAAATTAAAACTGAGACTCCTAAAACATAACCCATAATAAGTCCATACATGAATGTTTGATCTCTTCTCTTTAGTTATTTTTCTAAAAGGATATCTGACGAACAGAAATAGGAATTCAGATTATATTTCGATTGTTTTGTTAAATAAAAGAACTTCTTGTCACGGAAAAACAATATAATTTGATAAATAAAATACAAAAATAATACTAATACAATAATACGAGTTCGCTGTTTGACTATTAGACGCTAACTGCCTTTCTAGACCTATTCTTTTTTATACACTGTTTATGTTTAACTGTTAGAAAGTCTATCGTTATTCAATGTTTACATTATTGACTTGTTTCCTACTCTGACGTGCATTCAATATTCTACACTCCATGTGTGACACATAGAAAAGATTTGTTTTACTCCTCTCCGCACACATACATCAATATAATAAACATCATATTTGTTTATTTAATTTAAAAAATTTAAATAAAGTCGATTATAAATTCTTGTTTACATTTTATGTTTATAAAAGTTTAGCGTTCATAATAAACATTTATGTAATTAATTAAAATACATTTCTTTAATTGCTTAAAATCCAAAAAGAAACATTTAAATTCTTTTGATAACTATAGAAATATTGTTAAGAATAGAAACACAAATTCTCGAGTAATTATCTCCTCCACTAATATGTACTTACATAATTTTTTATGAAACTTCTTTGTTCGGAAAAAATTAATAAATAAACTTTACTGGTTTTTAATACTTATTGTGCTCGCAAAGTATGTTTTGATAATAAAATATTCTTTTATCAGTTAATAATTTTCGTCAATTCCAAAAGATACATAATTGCACTAACTTACTCTCCGCATACTCTATTTTATTTGTTTATTAGTTAAGTATCCGTAATTTTTATACGCTTTTTTATCCACTCCTCAAAGAAAGTATTTCCCTCGTAAACGCAATTGCAGATGCTACCGTATCATCGTATGATAAGTTAGGTATATTACTTCAATAAGTTATTACAATCTCTTTCTAGTAAGTCATTCGAAAGGATATCTGACGAACTAAAATTAGTAATTCCGATAATTTTAATGGCAAGTTAATTGTGGATAAGAAACGTCTCTTTTCATGGAAATGCAATATATATTTACAAAATAAAATACAAGAACAAATACTAATACAATAAGACAAGAAAGCTGTCTGATTACTAATTGCTAACTTTTTCTTTAAATTTTCATTTTCATATTTGGTTTATGGCTCGCTATAAGAAACACTAACGGTATTCAACTGTTCACAGTTTTGTGACGATGTTCCATTCTTTCTTGCGTTCAATATTCGTAAACTCTTTGTCCAACGTATACTAAAGATATATCTCGCTCGTCCTGATACATATTACAAACATATCATAATTAAATTGATTGACTACCTAGTACAAAACGTAAATAAACAACAATATCCTTGTAAAGAACAATTATTTTACTTTTTGTTCAAATTCATTTTTACAATAATTTAATCTCCAGAATAAATTCTTACGTGTTAAGTATAAATATATTTCCTTAATTATGTAAGATTAAAAAATAATTCTGCGTGAACATTTTTGATAATACGCAAGAATACTGTTTAAGGATGGAAACACAGCTTTTTTTTTATATTTCAATTTTTTTTTCACTTTTGCTAATTTAACGTTTTAAGCCGAACATTTTTTTTCTAAATAGTTCATAGAATAAATTTTCTAATGTGAAATATTTTGTGTGTGTGTGCTCGCAGAAGATCTAATATTAATGTGATATTTTTTTGATTACATAATTATTTTCGATAACTGCAAATTACAAAGAATTGCACAGAAGAACAATTAGCTTCTCTTGTTTTTTTGTCTATTCTTGTAGCATCTGTAGTTATTCATTTTCCATTAAACTTAATTCAATTGAGTATGCAATTGCAAGTCCTGCTATTAAATTGAATGATAGGTTAGGATATTTACCTATATAAGTTTTTATTTTATAGTCGTGGATTCCATTACAGAATTGATCGCGTAATATTTTGCCTGAGAGATCTTTATATTTGCACTTATCATATAATTTTCGTAAAACCTTTGCATAATGTTCTATTGTTTCTTGTTCATATTGTTTGCGAACCACGAAAAGTTTTCTGTGTAAATACTCTTCAGGTGATATACGTAAACGACGAAGTGGATTGTATAGTATACCTTGGAAATTAAATTCAAAGTTGTGTACAGGAGCGTGATTTCTACGTAGAAGAAATTCATAATGCACCATGTTACAGAAGAATTTAAAAACTTCATCGTTTGATAATTTGATAGAATCTGCTATGTACTCAAATTTGTTTAACCATTCACAAAAATCTTCTCCATATAATGGATGGTATGTTTTTAACCTTAAATGAGCTAACTGCATACGAGTAATTATTTTTTTAAATTTTATTAATTCAGTGGCGAATTCTACCATTTCGTCGAATGAAAAGCAACGAAATTTTTTTAAAATAGTTTTTATTTCATTGTCATATATCCCATTAAGAAATAGTTCGAGTAATATTTCGTCTGAACGATTTGTGTTAGAGCACTTATCGGATAATTTTCGTAAACTATTAACATAATTTTTAATCGTTTCATGTTTATATTGTTTACGACAAAGAAGACGCGCTTTTTGTATATCACTATCATTGGTAGGAGAAAAATACTGAAGGTACGAATTTATCATCTCCTCGTATGAAAGTTCAGAAAAGTTGATAGAATGACAAATCATTTTTACGGTCGAATGGACATCATTGTCGATCATATTATTGAATAATTCAATCATTCTATTGTCTTGTACTTTAATTATATTTGCTACATACTCAAATTTATGTAACCACTCATGAAAATTGTCTGCATTCTTTGAGTTGTAAATATTAATCATTGAAAGAGCTGGGTTTATATAACGAGCTATTTCAATTACATTTGCAAATACTTTATTCGCTATGTATTTTGCTGAAGCGGGAGACACTTTATTCATATATTCTGTAAGTTTCATGGTGTTGAATCTAATAATGTATTGGAAAGCAATTTTATTTTCTAAATAATATCTATAAATACTATTACTGTACATATTACGTAATTCACAAGCATAGTCTGCTACCACTTTTAGTTCGAAATCGTTTCGATGCTTAAAAGAATTTCTTTGCGAAATAATTTCAGGAGAATGATTAAAGTAACAAATGTAATAATTTATTATCTCTTCGTATGACAGTTCGGTGAAGTTAATAGCAGGGTATTTTTTCATGACACGCTCGTGGATGTTTTCATGCACCATTTCAATGAATAATTCAGCCATTTTTTCATCTGGTACATAAGTTACATTTGCAAGATATTCAAATTTATTTAACCACCACCAAAAAATTTTTTCTTCATTTTGTTCGTTATGATAAACCATTCGAATGGATTCATTTATATAATGAATTAAATCATCATCTTCGTTGTAACGATCTACGATGTTCATCGTTTATTTTAAAAAGAAAACGCTTTGTATTTTTTATTATACTTATATCGATAATATTATAAATATTCTTTTTTTGGTTTTTTTTTTTACTTTCACTAATAACCTTGATAATATACTCCGGATAAAAATAATTCAAAACACTCTTCCTTTAGGAACACGTGCACGTTTTATATTTTTTGTTACTTTTTTCTTTACGTTTGTATATAAGTAAAGGGGGGATGTTAGTGTTTTTATTTATATTAAAGATTTTTCTCAATAACCGTAAAGCTTAAGTGTATAAACGTACGAAAATTATATTAATATCCGAACAGTTTAAAGTATACTTAACGACTAACCGATTTAAATCTTATTGTTTTTATATAGAAGTGTAGAAGGGAATTTATTGTGTGTCCTACATTAGTCGTTGGTAGAGATAATAATATATATACCGAGTATCACAATAAACAGTTCATGCCATATTATAAATTTAAGCTAGGAACAGAGTAAACAATTACATGATACTATTCTTTTGTCGATGTTAGGAAATTCTATATTAATTGAAACCTATAATATTGACACATATAAATATTCTTACAATATTTTGATAAGTATTAAATGATAACAAGCTTCGTTTGGATTTTTTACACATAAAAATTAAAACTTAGACTCCTAAAACATAACCCATAATAAGTCCATACATGAATGTTTGATCCCTTCTGTTTAGTTATTTTTCTAAAAGGATATCTGACGAACAGAAATAGGAATTCAGATTATATTTCGATTGTTTTGTTAAATAAAAGAACTTCTTGTCACGGAAAAACAATATAATTTGATAAATAAAATACAAAAATAATACTAATACAATAATACGAGTTCGCTGTTTGACTATTAGACGCTAACTGCCTTTCTAGACCTATTCTTTTTTATACACTGTTTATGTTTCACTGTAAGAAAGTCTATTGTTATTCTATGTTTACATTATTGACCTGGTTTCCCACTCTGACTTGCATTCAATACTCGCACACTCTATGTGTCAATCATACAAACGATTCGTCTTTCTCCTCACCACACACATACATAAATATCATTAATAACTTTTTTGTTTATTTAATTTAAAAAATTTAAATACAATCGATTATAAATTCTTGTTTACATCTCATGTTTACAAAATCTTAGCGTTCATATTAAGCTTTTATGTCTTAAATAAAATTACCTTTTTTTATTTGCTTAAAATTCAAGAAGAAACATTTTAAATTTCTTAATAACGTGCAGGAATATTGTTTAAGGATAGAAACGAAACTTCTCGACAAATTATTTCCGACAATTATTATTATATTTATTTTTTAATATATATGTAATAAAACTGATAATGTGCATTATGATCAATTCTTGAATATTAAAAATTCAAACGTGAACTAAGTTTAAAGGAACTTTGTTTCAGTTTACTCTTATGACTAGACTTCGGAAGTTTATGCACGATAAATATGAAAGAAGCATATGATAATTTGAAAGGAAAAAATATGCAAAAATATACAAAAAAAATATGCAAATATTCACGAAATATTTGGGATGCTATATATTAAGAATATAAATTGTGATTATTGTGATATATTATAATATGAATTACAGTATAAGACAAGCATTTTTTCATAATTAGTGGTGTTATTTGACGATGTTTATCTGTAAAATTTTACTTATATACTGAAAATGACTGTTTCATATCACACGATGTAATTGTTGCACAGGTAAATTTACTCCAGAAACATTCTGGTACATCCGTTAGCCCTTGAATGGATTGATTCGTCAACATTTTTGAGACTTTTATTTATAAAAATAATCCTGTATTTTTCACCTTACAAAGCTTTCTCTCTTATTCCATATAATATTGATCCTTGTACACTGCTTTATGGGACACCGGATAAGCTTGGATCTAGGCAGAAATCTATGGCAGTGTTTTTTTTTGAGTAGATACAATAGTCCAGTGCGCTATACTTTATCAGAAACTTGTCAAAAGTTCCGGAATACTTTTAAACAATATTTCTTCTGTTCCAGATCTTATAATATATTACGAATTATATAATGAATTTGCTCAATAATGGAATGAATGATTCATTTCCAAACTGATGCTTAGGGAATGATGGGATATCTGGTGCTTTAAAGAGACAATTGGTTAGTATTTTTTGAAACAATTTGGATATTGTTGATAAAAGACTAATTGAATGATATGAAGTAACATCATGTGCTAACTCTTAATGAATCTCTTCATAAATATAAAAAATCAATTCTATCATCTGGTACCTCGATCAAATTTGTCAAATACTCAAATTCATTTATCCACTTATATAACAAACCTTCTGTCTCCGGATTGGAAATAAAATCATCGGAAGAGCTTGATTTCGATAATAAGACGTTTCCTTAACTTCCTGTATAAAATTGTCGTTAATCATTTTTTTTTTTATAGCGGAAAACTCTTTTTATCACTCATTTCTCGTAAATAGATAATCTTTTAAAAATTCTGTCTTTTTCTGATTTTTGTTCTGTTTTCACCGCAATTCGCAATACTCTTTTTATAAAGTAATTCAAAAGATTTAGTTGTTAGGAACACGTATACATTTAATATTTTATATTAGATTTATTACATGTATATGTAAATAAAAGACCTCATTGTTGTATATATATTTAACGTAGAATAAAAATTTTATAATAAAATCAGAATAAATGTTAATAAATTCAACTAATATCTAAACGGTTAAACGTATGCCTAACAACTATCTATTTAAATTTTATCGATTCTAGATAGAAGTGGAAAGGAGAATTTATTTAGCGTCCTGAAATTATCTTGTGTAAAGATAATAATAATAATTTAACTAGTAACAAGAAGAATAAAATGTTCATAGAATATTACAAATTTCAACGTAGAACAGAATTAACAGTTACATTATCCTTATCTTATCATGTTATGATTTTATATATTCAAAGAAATCAATGATATTGATATATTGATATCCTTATAATATTTTGATTAGTATTGTTTAATCCAACAGTATTATCATAGGTTTTAAATAATGACTCCCCAATTTTCTCCCTGAAAAATTCTAATTAGGGCTTTTCCCTGTAATACTCATAATCGGTTCTTACGTGAATGTGAAATTTTCTCTTTCTAGTAAATCTTTCGAAAGGATACCTGAAGAACTAAAATTAGGAATTCCGATAATTTTAACGGCAGGTTCATTGTAGATAAAAAATGTATCTTTATACAGAAATAAAATATATTTTGATAAATAAAATACAAAAACAAATACGAATACAATAAGACAAGAAATCTGTTTGATTACAAAACGCTAACTTCTTCTTTAGAACTTTTTTCTCTTATTTGGTTTATGCCTAGCCATAAGAAACACTACTGTTATTCAACTGTTTACATTTATAGAGCGATGTTTCTTCTCGTTTGCTTTGAATATTCTCAAACTCTCTGTCAAACATATACTCAAGATATATCTCGCTCGTCGTCATACATATTACAAACATATAAATAGATTGTGTGATTACTTAGTAAAAAATATAATACAAAAACAACATCCTTGTAAATAACAATTATTACTTTTTGTCCACATTTCATTTTTATAATAGTTTAATATCCAAAATAAATTCTTATGTCTTAAATATAAATATATTTCCTTAATTGTGTAAGATTCAAAAATAAATCTGTGAACTTTTTCGATAATACGCAAGAATACTGTTTAAGGATAGAAATACAGATTTTTTGCATACACCAATTCTTTTATAACCTTTGCAAATGAAACGTTTTAAGCCGAACATTTTTTTTTGTAAATTATTCATAGAACAATTTAACTAATGTGGAATATTTCGTGCTCGCAGAAGATCTTATATTATTGTGATATATTTTTGATAAGATAATTATTTTCGATAATTGTAAGTTACAAAGAATTGTCCAGAATTACGATTAGCTTCTCTTTTTTTTTGTTTACTGTTGTAATATCTATAGTTATTTGTTTTCCATAAAACTTAATTCAATTGAATATTCAATTGCAACTCCTACAACTTGATCGAATGATAGTTTAGGATATTTACCTATATAAGTTTTTATTTTATAGTCGTGGATTCCATTAAGGAATTGATAACGTAATATTTTCTTTGAGGGATCTTCATAAAAGCACTCTACATATAATTTTTTTAGTTCCTGTGCATATTGTTCTATTGTTTCTTGTTCATATTGTTTGCGAATCAAGAAACATCTTCTGCTTAAATACGATAAAGGTGGTATTGGTAAAGGACTAAGGGGATCGTTTAGTGTATAATCGAATGGAAGTTCATAGTCGTCTAATGGGTGTTCATGAGAGTCACGCACTACGTCACGTATAAGATAATCATTATGCACCAACATATTGCTGAATTGAGCATATTCTTTGCCTGATAAATTAAGTAAACTTACTATATATTCAAATTTGTTTAACCATTCATAAAATTCTCCATCATATTTTGGATTGTATTTTTTCAACCTTGAAAAAGCTGGCTGTATAACAGTAATTATTTTTTTTAATTTTATTAATTCAGTGGCGAATTCTACCATTTCGTCGAATGAAAAGCAACGAAATTTTTTTAAAATAGTTTTTATTTCATTGTCATATATCCCATTAAGAAATAGTTCGAGTAATATTTCGTCTGAACGATTTGTGTTAGAGCACTTATCGGATAATTTTCGTAAACTATTAACATAATTTTTAATCGTTTCATGTTTATATTGTTTACGACAAAGAAGACGCGCTTTTTGTATATCACTATCATTGGTAGGAGAAAAATACTGAAGGTACGAATTTATCATCTCCTCGTATGAAAGTTCAGATAAATTGATAGAAGGATAACTCATTTTTACTGCCGAATGGACATCCTTGTCGACCATATTATAAAAAAATTCAAACATTTTACCGTGTGGTACTTGGGTAACATTTGCTACATACTCAAATTTATGTAACCATTCATGAAAGGTGCCTGTATTCTTTGAGTTGTAAATATTAATCATTGAAAGAGCTGGGTTTATATAACGAGCTATTTCAATTACATTTGCAAATACTTTATTCCCTATGTATTTTGCTGAAGCGGGAGACACTTTATTCATATATTCTGTAAGTTTCATGGTGTTGAATCTAATAATGTATTGGTAAGCAATTTTATTTTCTAAATAATATCTATAAATACTATTACTGTACATATTACGTAATTCACAAGCATAGTCTGCTACCACTTTTAGTTCGAAATCGTTTCGATGCTTAAAAGAATTTCTTTGCGAAATAATTTCAGGAGAATGATTAAAGTAACAAATGTAATAATTTATTATCTCTTCGTATGACAGTTCGGTGAAGTTAATAGCAGGGTATTTTTTCATGACACGCTCGTGGATGTTTTCATGCACCATTTCAATGAATAATTCAGCCATTTTTTCATCTGGTACATAAGTTACGTTTGCTAGATATTCAAATTTATTTAACCACCACCAAAAAATTTTTTCTTCATTTTGTTCGTTATGATAAACCATTTGAATAGATTCATTTATATAATGAATTAAATCATCATCTTCGTTGTAACGATCAATGAAGTTCATTGTTTATTTTAAAAAGAAAATGCTTTGTATTTTTTATTATACTTATATTGATAATATTATAAATATTCTTTTTTTGGTTTTTTTTTTTACTTTCACTAATAACCTTGATAATATACTCCGGATAAAATAATTCGAAACACTCTTCCTTTAAGAACACGTGCACGTTTTATATTTTTTGTTACTTTTTTCTTTATATTTATATATAAGTAAAGGATTTTAGTGATTTAATTTATATTAAAGATTTTTCTCAATAACCGTAAAGCTGATGTGTATGAACGTACGAAAATTATATTAATATCCGAACAGTTTAAAGTATACTTAACGACTAACCGATTTAAATCTTATTGTTTTTATATACAAGTGTAAAAGGGAATTTATTGTTTGTCCTACATTAGTCGTTGGTAGAGATAATAATATATATACCGAGTATCACAATAAACAGTTCTTGCCATATTATAAATTTAAGCTAAGAACAAAGAAAAAAATTACATGATCCTATTCTTTTGACGATATTATTAAATTCTGTATTAATTGAAACCTATAATATTGACACATATAAATATTCTTACAATATTTTGACAAGTATTAAATGATAACAGGCTTCGTTTTGATTTTTTACACATAAAAATTAAAATTTAGGCCTCCTAAAACTTAACCCATAATGAGTCCAAACATGAATGTTGGATCCCTTCTGTTTAGTTATTTTTCTAAAAGGATATCTGACGAACAGAAATAGGAATTCTGATTATATTTCGATTGTTTTTTTAAATAAAAGAACTTCTTGTCACGGAAAAACAATATAATTTGATAAATAAAATACAAAAATAATACTAATACAATAATACGAGTTCGCTGTTTGACTATTAGACGCTAACTGCCTTTCTAGACCTATTCTTTTTTATACACTGTTTATGTTTAACTGTTAGAAAGTCTATCGTTATTCAATGTTTACATTATTGACTTGTTTCCTACTCTGACGTGCATTCAATATTCTACACTCCATGTGTGACACATAGAAAAAATTTCTTTTACTCCTCTCCGCACACATACATCAATATAATAAATAACATATTTGTTTATTTAATTTAAAAAATTTAAATAAAATCGATTATAAATTCTTGTTTACTTTTTATGTTTACAAAAGTTTTGCGTTCATAATAAACATTTATGTATTAAATAAAAATACATTTCTTTAATTGCTAAAACCAAAAAAGAAACATTTAAATTCTTTTGATAACTATAGAAATATTGTCTAAGAATAGAAACACAAATTCTCGAGTAATTATCTCCTCCATTAATATGTACTTACATAATTTTTTAATGAAACTTCTTTGTTCGGAAATAATTGATAAATAAACTTTACTGGTTTTTAATACTTATTGTGCTCGTAAAGTATGTTTTGATAATAAAATATTCTTTTATCAGTTAATAATTTTCGTCAATTCCAAAAGATACATAATTGCACTAACTTACTCTCCGCATACTCTATTTTATTTGTTTATTAGTTAAGTATCCGTAATTTTTATAAGCTTTTTTATCCACTCCTCAAAGAAAGTATTTCCCTCGTAAACGCAATTGCAGATGCTACCGTATCATCGTATGATAAATTAGGTATATTACTTCAATAAGTTATTACAATCTCTTTCTAGTAAGTCATTCGAAAGGATATCTGACGAACTAAAATTAGTAATTCCGATAATTTTAATGGCAAGTTAATTGTGGATAAGAAACGTCTCTTTTCATGGAAATGCAATATATATTTACAAAATAAAATACAAGAACAAATACTAATACAATAAGACGAGAAAGCTGTTTGATTACTAATTGCTAACTTTTTCTTTAGATTTTCATTTTCATATTTGGTTTATGGCTCGCTATAAGAAACACTAACGTTATTTAACTGTTTACAGTTTTGTGACGTTGTTCCATTCTTTCTTGCGTTCAATATTCGTAAACTCTTTGTCCAACATATACTAATGATATATCTCGCTCGTCCTCATACATATTACAAATATATCATAAATAAATTGATTGACTACCTAGTACAAAACGTAAATAAACAACAATATCCTTGTAAAGAACAATTATTTTACTTTTTGTTCAAATTCATTTTTACAATAATTTAATCTCCAGAATAAATTCTTACGTGTTAAGTATAAATATATTTCCTTAATTATGTAAGATTAAAAAATAATTCTGCGTGAACATTTTTGATAATACGCAAGAATACTGTTTAAAGTTGGAAACACAGCTTTTTTGCATATTTCAATTTTTTTTTCACTTTTGCTAATTTAACGTTTTAAGCCGAACATTTTTTTTCTAAATAGTTCATAGAATAAATTTTCTAATGTGAAATATCTTTTGTGTGTGTGTGTGTGTGCTCGCAGAAAATCTAATATTAATTTGATATTTTTTTGATTACATAATTATTTTCGATAACTGCAAATTACAAAGAGTTGCACAGAAGAACAATTAGCTTCTCTTGTTTTTTTGTCTATTCTTGTAGCGTCTGTAGTTATTCATTTTCCATTAAACTTAATTCAATTGAGTATGCAATTGCAAGTCCTACTGTTAAATTAAATGATAGATTAGGATATTTACCTATATAAGTTTTTATTTTATTGTCGTGGATTCCATTACAGAATTGATCGCGTAATATGTTGCCTGAGATACCTATATTATTGCACTTATCATATAATTTTCGTAAAACCAGTGCATAATGTTCTATTGTTTCTTGTTCATATTGTTTACGAACAACGAAAAGTCTTCTTTGTAAATACGCTGGAGCTGTTATACGTAAATAACCAAGGGGAATGTTTAGTATACCATGGAAATTAAATTCAAGGGTGTGTACAGGAACGCGACTAAAAGCTAGAAGAACTTCATAATGCAACATTTTACATAAGAATTCGAAATTTTCATCGTCTGATAATTTGATAGAATTTGCTATGTACTCAAACTTGTTTAACCATTCACAAAAATCTTCTCCATATACTGGATGGTATGTTTTTAACCTTAAATGAGGTAACTGCATACGAGTAATTATTTTTTTAAATTCTATTAATTCAGTGGCGAATTCTACCATTTCGTCGAATGAAAAGCAACGAAATTTTTTTAAAATAGTTTTTATTTCATTATCATAGATCCCATTAAGAAATTGTTCGAATAATATTTCATCTAGACGACTTCTATTAGAGCACTTTTTGGATAATCTTCGTAAACAATTAGCATAATTTTCAATCGATTCATCTTTATATTGTTTACGACAAAGAAGACGCGTTTTATTTAAATCGCTATCAACGACAGGAGAAAAATATTGAAGGTAAGAATTTATTATCTCCTCGTACGGAAGTTTAGATGAGTTTATAGAAGGATAAATCATTTTTACGGTCGAATGGACATCATTGTCGATCATATTATTGAATAATTCAATCATTCTATTGTCTTGTACTTTAATTATATTTGCTACATACTCAAATTTATGTAACCACTCATGAAAATTGTCTGCATTCTTTGAGTTGTAAATTTTAATCATCGATAAAGCTGGATTTATGTAATGAGCTACATCAATGGCTCGTGCCAATACAGTGGCCGCTGTGTATTGTGATGAAGCGGAAGACTCTATTTTTATATATTTTGCAAGTACTGTGTCGCTGAATCCACTCAAATATTGGATAGATGTTCTATATTCTAGACGATGTCTATAAGTGCTATCATTGTACATATCTCCTAATTTACAAGCATAGTCTCTTACAATTTCTTGTTCGTAATCGTTTCGATGCTTAAAAGAATTTCTCTGCGAAAGAATTTCAGGAGAATGATTAAAGTAACAAATGTAATAATTTATTATCTCTTCGTATGACAGTTCGGTGAAGTTGATTGCGGGGTATTTTTCTTTGACACGCTCGTGGATGTTTTCATGCACCATTTCAATGAATAATTCAGCCATTTTTTCATCTGGTACATAAGTTACATTTGCTAGATATTCAAATTTATTTAACCACCACCAAAAAATTTTTTCTTCATTTTGTTCGTTATGATAAACCATTCGAATAGATTCATTTATATAATGAATTAAATCATCATCTTCGTTGTAACGATCTACGATGTTCATCGTTTATTTTAAAAAGAAAACGCTTTGTATTTTTTATTATACTTATATCGATAATATTATAAATATTCTTTTTTTGGTTTTTTTTTTACTTTCACTAATAACCTTGATAATAAACTTTTCATAGAATAATTCGTAGCACTTTCCTTTTCAGAACACGTGTACGTTTCATATCTTCTGTTATTTTTTTCTTTACAATTATATATATGTAAAGGATTTTAGTGTTTTAATTTATATTAAAGATTTATCTCGATAACCGTAAAGCTGACGTGTATAAACGTACGAAAATTATACTAATATCAGAACAGTTTAACGTATGCTTAATGACTAATAGATTTAAATCTTATTGCTTTTAGATAGAAGTGGAGAGGGGAATTTATTGGGTGTTCTATAATAATGATTGGTAGAGATAATAATATTTATACCGAGTATCACGATAAACAGTTCATGCCAAAATATAAATTTAAGCTAGGAACAGAGTAAACAACTACATTATCCTATTCTTCTGATGATGTTATGAATTTCTATATTAATTGAAATCTATAATATTGAAAAATATTATTATTCTTAAAATATTTTGATAAGTTTAAATGATGACCAGATCCGTTCAGACTTTTTACATCTAAAAATTAAAATTTAGACTCTTAAGACATAACCCATAATGAGTTCAAACATGAATGTTTGATCCCTTCTCTATAGTTATTTTTCTAAAAGGATATCCGACGAACACAAATAGGAATTCTGATTATATTTCGATTGTTTTGTTAAATAGAACAACTTTTTGTCACGGAAAAACAATATATTTTGATAAATAAAATACAAAAATAATACTAATACAATAATACGAGTTCGCTGTTTGACTATTAGACGCTAACTGCCTTTCTAGACCTATTCTTTTTTATACACTGTTTATGTTTAGCTGTTAGAAAGTCTATCGTTATTCAATGTTTACATTATTGTCTTGTTTCCTACTCTGACGTGCATTCAATATTCTACACTCCATGTGTGACACATAGAAAAGATTTGTTTTACTCCTCTCCGCACACATACATCAATATAATAAATAACATATTTGTTTATTTAATTTAAAAAATTTAAATAAAATCGATTATAAATTCTTGTTTACATTTTATGTTTACAAAAGTTTTGAGTTCATAATAAACATTTATGTATTAAATAAAAATACATTTCTTTAATTGCTTAAAATCAAAAAAGAAACATTTAAATTCTTTTGATAACTATAGAAATATTGTCTAAGAATAGAAACACAAATTCTCGAGTAATTATCTCCTCCATTAATATGTACTTACATAATTTTTTAATGAAACTTCTTTGTTCGGAAATAATTGATAAATAAACTTTACTGGTTTTTAATACTTATTGTGCTCGTAAAGTATGTTTTGATAATAAAATATTCTTTTATCAGTTAATAATTTTCGTCAATTCCAAAAGATACATAATTGCACTAACTTACTCTCCGCATACTCTATTTTATTTATTTATTAGTTAAGTATCCGTAATTTTTATAAGCTTTTTTATCCACTCCTCAAAGAAAGTATTTCCCTCGTAAACGCAATTGCAGATGCTACCGTATCATCGTATGATAAGTTAGGTATATTACTTCAATAAGTTATTACAATCTCTTTCTAGTAAGTCATTCGAAAGGATATCTGACGAACTGAAATTTGTAATTCCGATAATTTTAATGGCAAGTTAATTGTGGATAAGAAACGTTTCTTTTCATGGAAATGCAATATATATTTACAAAATAAAATACAAGAACAAATACTAATACAATAAGACAAGAAAGCTGTCTGATTACTAATTGCTAACTTTTTCTTTAGATTTTCATTTTCATATTTGGTTTATGGCTCGCTATAAAAACACTAACGTTATTCAACTGTTTACAGTTTTGTGACGATGTTCCATTCTTTCTTGCGTTCAATATTCGTAAACTCTTTGTCCAACGTATACTAAAGATATATCTCGCTCGTCCTCATACATATTACAAACATATCATAATTAAATTGATTGACTACCTAGTACAAAACGTAAATAAACAACAATATCCTTGTAAAGAACAATTATTTTACTTTTTGTTCAAATTCATTTTTACAATAATTTAATCTCCAGAATAAATTCTTACGTGTTAAGTATAAAATATTTCCTTAATTATGTAAGATTAAAAAATAATTCTGCGTGAACATTTTTGATAATACGCAAGAATACTGTTTAAGGATGGAAACACAGCTTTTTTCATATTTCAATTTTTTTTTCACTTTTGCTAATTTAACGTTTTAAGCCGAACATTTTTTTTCTAAATAGTTCATAGAATAAATTTTCTAATGTGAAATATTTGTGTGTGTGTGCTCGCAGAAGATCTAATATTAATGTGATATTTTTTGATTACATAATTATTTTCGATAACTGCAAATTACAAAGAATTGCACAGAAGAACAATTAGCTTCTCTTGTTTTTTTGTCTATTCTTGTAGCATCTGTAGTTATTCATTTTCCATTAAACTTAATTCAATTGAGTATGCAATTGCAAGTCCTGCTATTAAATTGAATGATAGGTTAGGATATTTACCTATATAAGTTTTTATTTTATAGTCGTGGATTCCATTACAGAATTGATCGCGTAATATTTTGCCTGAGAGATCTTTATATTTGCTCTTATCATATAATTTTCGTAAAACCTTTGCATAATGTTCTATTGTTTCTTGTTCATATTGTTTGCGAACCACGAAAAGTTTTCTGTTGAAATACTCTTCAGGTGATATACGTAAACGACGAAGTTGATTGTATAGTATACCTTGGAAATTAAATTCAAAGTTGTGTACAGGAGCGTGACGTCCACGTAGAAGAACTTCATAATGCACCATGTTACAGAAGAATTTAATAACTTCATCGTTTGATAATTTGATAGAATCTGCTATGTACTCAAATTTATTTAACCATTCACAAAAATCTTCTCCATATAATGGATGGTATGTTTTTAACCTTAAATGAGCTAACTGCATACGATTAATTATTTTTTTAAATTTTATTAATTCAGTGGCGAATTCTACCATTTCGTCGAATGAAAAGCAACGAAATTTTTTAAAAATAGTTTTTATTTCATTGTCATATATCCCATTAAGAAATAGTTCGAGTAATATTTCGGCTGAACGATTTGTGTTAGAGCACTTTTTGGATAATTTTCGTAAACAATTAACATAATTTTCAATCGTTTCATCTTTATATTGTTTACGACAAAGAAGACGTGATTTATGTATATCACTATCATCGGTAGGAGAAAAATACTGAAGGTAAGAATTTATCATCTCCTCGTATGGAAGTTCAGAAAAGTTGATAGAAGGACAAATCATTTTTACTGCAGAATGGACATCATTGTCGATCATATTATTGAATAATTCAATCATTCTATTGTCTTTTACTTTAATTATATTTGCTACATACTCAAATTTATGTAACCACTCATGAAAATTGTCTGCATTCTTTGAGTTGTAAATTTTAATCATCGATAAAGCTGGATTTATGTAATGAGCTACCTCAATGGCTTGTGCCAATACTGTGGCCGCTGTGTATTGTAATAAAAAGGAAGACTCTATTTTTCTATATTTTGCAAGTACTGTGTCGCAGAATTTACTCAAATATTGATTAGATGCTCTATATTCTAGACGAAATCTATATACGCTACCATTGTACATATCTCGTAATTCACAAGCATAGTCTCTTACCATTTCTTGTTCGTAATCGTTTCGATGCTTAAAAGAATTTCTCTGCGAAAGAATTTCAGGAGAATGATTAAAGTAACAAATGTAATAATTTATTATCTCTTCGTATGACAGTTCGGTGAAGTTGATTGCGGGGTATTTTTCTTTGACACGCTTGTGGATATCTTCATGCACCATTTCAATAAATAATTCAGCCATTTTTTCATCTGGTACCTTACTTTCGTTTGCTAGAAATTCAAATTTATTTAACCACCACCAAAATATTTTTTTTTCATTTTGTTCGTTAGGATAAACCATTCGAAAAGATTCATTTATATAATTAATTACATCACTATTTTCTTCGAGTAAACGATCATACATGCTCATTGTTTTTTTTATAAATAAAACGTTTTTTATTTATTCTTATACATATATCGATAATATTATAAATATTATTTTCTTGATTTTTTTTTGCTGTCACTATTAATCTTGATAATACATACTTCATAAAATAATTCGAAGCACTTTCCTTTTAAGAACACGTGTAGTTTTTATATATTCTGTTACTATTTTCTTTGCATTTATATATAAGTAATGAAGATTCTTAGTATTTTAATTTATTTATAAAATTTTTTTAATAACCGTAAAGATTACGTGTATAAACGTACGAAAATTATACTAATATCCGTAAAGTTTTACGTATGCTTAACGACTAATGGATTTAAATCTTATTGCTTTAGATAGAAGTGGAGAGGGGAATTTATTGGGTGTTCTATAATAATGGTTGGTAGAGATAATAATATTTATACCGAGTATCACGATAAACAGTTCATGCCATATTATAAATTTAAGCTAGGAACAGAGTAAACAACTACATTATCCTATTCTTCTGATGATATTATTAATATCTGTATTAATTGAAACCTATAATATTGACACATATAAATATTCTTACAATATTTTGATAAGTATTAAATGATAACAAGCTTCGTTTGGACTTTTTACATCTAAAAATTAAAATTTAGACTCTTAAAACATAACACATAATGAGTCCAAACATGAATGTTTGATCCCTTCTCTCTAGTTATTTTTCTAAAAGGATATCCGACGAACACAAATGGGAATTCTGATTTTTTTTTTATAGTTTCGTTAAATAAAAGAACTTTTTGTCACGGAAAAACAATATATTTTGATAAATAAAATACAAGAATAATACTAATACAATAAGACGAGTTCGGTGTTCGACTATTAGACGCAAACTGCCTTATTAGATCTTTTCTTCTTTATACACCGTTTATGTTTCAATGTAAGAAAGTCTATCGTTATTTGATGTTTACATTATTGACTTGTTTCCTACTCTGACTTGCATTCAATACTCTCACACTCTATGTTTGACACATAGAAAAGATTCGTTTACTCCTCTCCCCACACATACATCAATATAATAAATAACTTATTTGTCTATTTAATTAGAAAAATTTAAATAAAATCGATTTTTAATTCTTGTTTACATCTTATGTTAACAAAAGTTTAGCTTTTATAATAAACTTTTATGTTTTTAATAAAAATACATTTCTTTAATTGCTTAAAATCAAAAAAGAAACATTTAAATTTTCTTGACAACTTTTAGAAATATTGTCTAAGAATAGAAACACAAATTCTCTAGTAATTATTTCCTCCATTAATATGTTCCAACATAATTTTTTAATGAAACTTCTTTGGTTCGTAAATAATTGGTTAATCAACTTTACTGGTTTTTAATACTTGTTGTGCTTCTAAAGGATATTTCACTAATAAAATATTATTTCATAATTATTAAATAAATATTCTTTTAATAATTTGTGTCAATTCCAAAAGATACATATCTGCACTAACTTACTCTCCGCATACTCTATTTTATTTGTTTCTTAGTGGAGTATCCGTAATTTTTGTAAGCTTTTTTATCCACTCCTCAAAGATAGTATTTCCATCGTAAATGCAATTGCAAATGCTACCATATCACCGTATGATATATATGTGGGGTTTTGAGTTATTTAAAAGTATAGATATGAATGTGTAATGGTATGAGTGTGAAAAAGGAATGAAAGAACGCATCGGGCGAGAATAAAGAAAGGGACCGTTGCGTTAGTTTAGAATATTTTTTTAGGTCTAAGGTTACATCATCTGGACTTTGTCGCCTTCGAGTGGCAATGTCGAAGCCTCTTGAGCGTTCTCGATTTTAAGGTGAAGAAAGGGCCTTTATTCATGATGGTGAATCATCGGAAAGTTTCAAGAAGGAATGACGAGAAACAACGAGAGACGATGGAGGGGGTGTAGGGTATAAGTAGGCGACGGAAAGGACTGGTGGTGCGTTCTGTAGTAGTTTTTGATTGATACGACAAGGGAAAAGTGTAACAGGAGGTACAGAAGACAACGGGGAACGGCGAAGGATTACGATAGGCGACGACGAGTCAGATTCGGGTGTTCCTTGCGGTTAATTTCGGGACGTGGGGAGTTACACTTATTATTAGATTATTAGATTATTAGATTATAGATACTTACTATTCTATCTCTTAAAAACATTACACCTTGTTAAGTATTTATTAATAAATACTACTTTATTATTACCATTATAAATATATATCTCATCATTATACATAAATCTTACATATATATATATATATATGTAGGATTCAATACAAAGATGAATAGAATGTTTCCATGTAAATACAATAATAGCTGTTTGCTTCTTAAAGGCTATACGATGACTGGCTTAGATCTTTTTGCTTCTTTCCCACTGTTTACTTGCATAGCAACGTACCGCTGCACGTCGCTACCTCCCAACGGTCCTACCAACCATATCGTATTTTTTTCGTAGCCCCTTTGTCTAATTTCCCTTCCCACACTCGGCCATATCTGCATCTCCTTCGGCCACCGAAGGGAACTCTTCGAACGGTTTCATGTAATCCGCCGCCGTGTGGTGATCTTTGGTCCTTCATCCCCACCAACACGAATCACTTCATATCGGTTATTTCTCTTACATCTAGATATCTTATACGGACCTAAGAATTTCTTTTGTATCTTTAACCCCGCACCAAACTGCGTGCGCTTTATCGCTACTAAATCGTCTTCGTTGTAAACACTCGCTGTCTTACATTTACGGTTATAATTACGCCTACTCTCTTCTTGAATTTTTAACAGACTTTCCTTCGTTGCTTCTCCCAGTATTAAGCGCTCGTCAGAATATTGCAATATCGCCTCTTTCTCTATTAATTCTAAAATAGCTAAATCTTCTCGCTGCTTCATTTTTACACCAAACATCATCTCGAAAGGTGACGCATCTACACTACGCTGATAAGTGCTGTTAATCGCTCTTTGGACCTTATCTACGTGCTTATACCACTTGTCAGGCGCGTCCATCGACATCTTAGTCAATACCGAGATAATAATTCGATTAATTCTTTCAACCTGACCGTTTCCTCTCGGTATACCGGTGGTAGTTAGAACGTGCTCGACCCTTTCCGTTATACAATACTCTTTAAACTCCGTTGCCGTGAATGCGGTTCCCTTATCTGTAATAATACGTGTCGGATTACCGAATATTCTCTGCTGTATCCCAAGTTTTTCTAACGTTTCCCGTGCGGTTGTCGTCTTAGTTGGGTATAGCCACACAAACTTAGAAAACCCATCTACCACTACCAAGATATGCTTATAAGCTTTACTCGTCGCTGTCATCGGCCCTAGATAGTCGACATGATAAGTCTCGAGCGGTCTATCCCCCTTCGGTATCGGCTGTAACTGACCTTCCTTTTTCCCCTGCTTACGCTCCGCTAATATACACGGTACACAACAGCTGATGATCTTTTCGATTTTTTCTTTCAGACCCGGTATATAAAATTCTTCTTTTATTTTTTCGGCTACCTTTCGTACAGAGAAATGACCATTTTCGTGAATCTTTCTTATGATATTAGACTGCATGCACGTAGGCAACACTATCACGTTCTCATCGTTTACACGCTTCATCAAAATATTATTTTCTAAAATATAATCTTCGTATGGCTCTTTTTCTACTACAAGACGTATGACACGTAATCTTTCCTCTTCTTCCTGTTTCTTTCTTATATTTTGTAATAACGTATCTTCGATACACATTACCGGATAACGACTAAGTGCATCTACATGCTTCATTCTTTCTCCTGGACGGTGTTCAACTTCAAAGTCAAATTCTTCCAATGACAACGCCCCCCTTGCTACCTTCGGTGCTAACTCCCTTTTCTTAAGCGTCTTTTGGAATGCCTGGCAATCCGTAACTAACTTAAATCTTATTCCTAACAAATAGACTCTAAACTTCTGAACTGCTTTAATTATCGCTAGGACTTCTAATTCATACGAATGGTACTTCCTCTCTGCTTCCGACGTTTTATAACTCATGTAATGAACCGGATGGTAATTATTTTCGTTGTCGTATTTTTGCAATAATACGGCGCCAAACCCGTCTATACTTGCATCAGTATGCAATTCCGTCATTGCTCCGGGGTCATAAATACGGAGCACCGGCTCTTGAGACAAAAAATACTTTAATCGCGAATACGACTCTCTTTCAACGGTATCAAAGACAAATGCCTTACCTGCCTTTAACAAATCTGATAATTGTCTTGCTATCTTAGCGTAATCCTTAATAAATTTACGAAAATATCCTGTCAGACCTAAGAATCTTTGAATTTGTTTTCTATTCTTCGGTTCCGGAAACCGCTGTACCGCTTTTATTTTCGTGGGTGATGGCCGAATACTCCCATTCCACACCACATGTCCTAAGAACTCAATTTCTTCCCGAAGGAACTTGCACTTCTTCCAATTTATAATTAACCCGCTCTGAGCTGCTACCGTTAACGTTATTTCCAACTTTCTACGCGCATCTGCGTAATCGATGCCTGGGATAATAAGATCGTCCATGTATGTTAACACTATTTTCTTCCTTACCAAATTGCCAAAAACCTCATTAATAAATCTTAAAAAACTGGCGGGACTGCTACATAACCCAAAAGGTGTTCTAAGAAACTCAAATTGCCCGTCTGGAGTAACAAACGAAGTGAATTTACGGCTATCTTCCTCAATCTTGACATGAAAAAACCCGTTCTTAAGATCAATTGTCGAAAATACCACTCCCTGTGTCAACGCATCGAGACAGTCTTCGATCAATGGCATTGGAAATCGATCTCTTATCACCTTTGCATTTAATTTACGGTAATCAATACAAACTCTGTAAGTTCCGTCCTTCTTAGGTACCACTACTACCGGACTACTATATTCACTTGTACTGGGTTGAATTATTCCCTCGTCCAACCATTCGTCTAATTGTTGCGTAACTATTTTTTTCTCTTTCGGAGCTAATCTCCTCGGCTTAGAACAAACTGGAATATTATCCGTCAACTTTATTTTTGTCTCTGTTCGCGCGTCTGGTTTAGTATTTGGCTTATAATTTTGTATTAATTCTTTTATGCGCACCTTGTACGGTTCTTTTACGTCTATTTCATCCGTATCTACATATTTTATTTCCATTATCGCCTTTATATCTTCTACTTCTTTATTTGCACTCATATCGTCTGTATAGTCGCGTCTTAGCATTCGAAGTGTACGGACGTTCAGAGTGTAGATCTGCGTGTTTATAACTATATTGTTTACATTTTATGTATAACGAATAAATTCGTTACCTGGTTGTTTAATTTTCAAATTTTTAACAAATCGGTCACCAGCTCATGGCAATAAACCTTTCGCATATCCTTGACCGAGATATGCAAACATCAACCACATTTCCACCATGGCAAAAGGTTACTACTCATAGGCGTGAGCATGCTTCTTGTAGCAATAAAAGAGCAAGAATAGATGATGATAACAACAATGTTCCTCGAAGTAATGGAGTACCCGAAACCGTTAACAGATTCTCGGTCTTAACTTCAAGTATAGTCACAGATTGCGATATGCCGCAAAACGAACAAGTGCAGAAAATACCACTACCTCCTCCAATTTACATAGATGACGTCCTTGACATTCAATCTTTAACTAAATGCCTAAATAATGTAGTTAAAAAAGATAATTACACCTATAAAATTAGTAATAATCAGGTTCGTATATTACCAGCAGATGCGGACTCCTACAGAAATATTACTAAAACCTTAAAAACATTAAATGCTAGCTTTCACACATTTCAATTAAAACAAGAACGTTCGTTTAGAGTTGTGTTACGTAACGTACATCACTCTGCTGATTTGAACGACCTGAAAGACGAACTAATGGAGCTGGGTCACGAAGTTGTAAACATCAGTAATATTTATCACAGAGCTACACACAACCCACTATCCATGTTCTTTATTGACCTTAAACAAAAACCTAACAACAACATGGTCTACAATATAAAAAAACTGAATAACACAATAGTCAAATTTGAATCACCACGTAAGAAAAAGGAAATTGCTCAATGCAAGAGATGTCAAAAGTATGGTCACACTCAAAAGTATTGCAATCGCAATTTTCAGTGTGTTAAATGTTCTGGTCAGCATGCTACGGCAGATTGTAAGAAATCTATAGATACTCCACCAACTTGTTTCCTCTGCGGTGCCAACCATACTGCGAACTACAAAGGGTGCCCTTCCTACCAAGAGATGTACAAAAAGACGTTTCCTACACCTAGAATAAGGAAAACTGTAAATATTCAATCTAATCTCGAAACCAACCCACCGGTAAACATTCAACGTTACGCCGACCAATCTATGTCTTACGCACAAGCCGTAAATAAAAATATACAATATCAGATACTTCAAATCCGCAGCATTCAAATAACGTAAACAATAATAACGGCTCAAGTCTTACAGATTCTATAAGTAGACTAGAAAAACTCATCGAAAAACAAAGTGAACTAATAAATAAACAAATCGAACAATCAAACAATCTCATTTCATTATTAACGGTAATAGTAAGTAAGCTGTCGTGTACTAATAAATAATGAAGACATTACGCATTGCTCTTTGGAACGCTAATGGCCTAATGAAACGTAAATTGGAGCTGGAAGCATTTTTAAAATTATATGACATACAAATTATATTAATATCGGAGACACACTTTACGGTTAAAAATTATTTTAAAATCTTCGGTTATAAGATGTACTCCACGAATCATCCAAGTGGAAGGGCACATGGTGGTACTGCGATTCTAGTTAAATCTAACATAAGACATTACGAGCTTGCGCCATATAAACAAGATCATCTTCAGGCAACAAGTGTCATGATATATGACTGGCATTGCCCAATAGCTTTCTCGGCAGTGTACAGTCCTCCTAGACATACTATCAAAAAAGAAGATTTTGATAATTTCTTCGAAAGTCTAGGCTCTAGATTCTTAGCCGGAGGTGACTTTAATGCCAAACATAACATCTGGGGTAGTAGAATTATAACACCAAGAGGTAAAGCACTCTCAAAAAGTATCGAAACTAATAGATTATGTTGCATTAGTTCAGGTGAGCCTACCTACTGGCCAACTGATGTAAATAAAATCCCTGACTTGCTTGATTTTTTTATCGCTAAAAATCTATCTCCTCGATATATACAGGTCTGCTCTTCATTTGACCTTTCTTCCGATCACACTCCAATCATAGCAACAATAAATACAACTATTATCGACAAAAAGCCACCAATCTCCTTATACAATAGACTAACAAATTGGGATTTCTTCCGCGAAACATTCAATAATACTGTTGATACCACTTTACCATTGAAAACAACTGATGATGTGGACCATGCAGTAAACCATTTAACGCACAACATAATAAATGCAGTTCGAGCCTCTACACCTTCTCTGGAGTATATTTCTGGTCATGACTATCCTGCATATATTTTAAATAAAATTGTAGAAAAACGTAAGTTGCGTAGAAATTGGCACAATAGTAGATCTCCTGAGGACAAACGTAAACTTAATAAAGCTACCAAAGTGTTAAAAAAAATACTGCAGAACTTTAAAAATGAAGGTCTTCAAAGTTACCTTCAGAACTTAACTCCTACTGCAGACTCTAACTATTCACTCTGGAAAGCAACAAGGCGTTTTACTCGTCCAATTCAAGACATTCCACCTATCCGTCAGTCCCAGGGTGAATGGGCAAGAAAACCAATAGATAAAGCCAATCTCTTCGCCTCCTACCTGGCAGATGTATTCAAACCATCTTCACCTTCAGTACCTGCAGAAGATGAAGACGTCTGGACATTTATGCACTCACCTTTCCAATTATCTCCACAAATAGAACCGTTTACCTCAATGGAAGTCAAAGCAACAATTGCATCACACGTTAATCCGAAAAAAGCACCTGGCCTCGACTTAATCAACGGAAAGATGATCAAAGAATTACCAAAAAAAGGAATAGCGTATATTACCTCACTATTCAACGCCATTTTACGCCTAGGCTACTATCCTACTTCATGGAAAGTAGCAGTGATTACACTCATTCACAAGCCAGGTAAACCACCTCACGACGTTACGTCATACCGACCAATCAGTCTCTTATCCTCTTTATCTAAGCTATTTGAAAAAATGTTCACTAATCGCCTACTAAATGTCTTGGATGTCCCTACTCTTCCCGACCATCAGTTCGGGTTTCGGAAATACCATTCAACAATTGAACAGGTCCATAGAATAACTCGTCAACTATCGCAAGATCTTGAAAAGAAAAAATACTGCTCCGCAGTATTCCTGGACATAAGGCAAGCTTTCGACAAAGTCTGGCACACCGGACTACTTTATAAACTTAAGAAAATATTTCCATATCCTTTTTTCCTGATCCTTAAATCCTACCTTACAGATAGAAAATTCATGGTTAAATATCAAAACCAATTCACTTCAGCTTATCCAATCTTGTCCGGTGTTCCACAAGGCAGCGTACTTGGGCCCATACTGTACACAATTTACACGGCAGATCTACCTACCTCGGAAGGGATAACTACTGCTACATTTGCAGACGATACAGCTCTGCTAGCATCTGAGAGTGATCCACGAAACGCGACTGATATTCTCCAACGTCATCTGCACTTACTAGAAAAATGGTGTCAGAAATGGCGAATCAATATCAACGAAAGTAAATCAGCTCATATAACCTTCACATTGCGCAGAGGCACGTGTCCCCCGGTGGTCATTAATGGGGTAAATATTCCTGTTAGAGACTCGATCAAATATTTAGGTATTATCCTAGACAAAAGGCTGACATGGAAGCAACATATACAAACCAAAGTAAAACACCTTAAAGAACGAGTAAGAAAAATTAATTGGCTGTTTGGTAGATCGTCTAAGTTAGATTTGGAAAAAAAGCTCGCTATCTATAAAGCTATTCTAAAACCCATATGGACTTACGGAATCCAACTATGGGGAACTGCGAGTAACTCCAATATAGAGATTTTACAGAGGTTCCAATCAAAAACTCTACGAAACATCTGCAATGCCTCATGGTACGTTACAAACGAAAGAATTCATCAAGATTTAAGAATATCTACAATAAAAGAAGAAATTGTTAGCTTCAGTGAACGCTACAACTCCCGTTTAGACAAACATCCCAACCCTTTAGCAAAAAATTTACTGGAAACAAATGAACTAGTACGAAGACTAAAAAGGTTCTACACTTCTGACCTTAAAACAAGATTTGAATGATTTAAAACATAGTAATATTATTTGAGTCTAATGTATTATATCTACACTCACCATTGTAAATTTTATTTATTTACATTTCATGTTATTACATCACGCCAGCCTAAAGTACTTATAATTCTCGTCGAGAATTGATTGTATGTTCTGTAATGAATAAAAAAAAAAAAAAAAAAAAAATTTGTCATATATATGTGATGGTATGAGTATGGGTGGGTGAAAGAATCGATCGGTGACGAAAAAGAAAGAAACCGTGTCGTTAGATTAGAGTGTTGATTTCTTTTGTAAGGTAACACCGTCTGGATTTGTCGCTTTTATGTGGCCCCATCCGACTATCTCAAACGTAGTCGATTTTAAAGTTTAAAAGATTTTTAAGTTTTAAAGATTTAAAAGAAGGAAGAGCATTTATTTGTGATCGGGAATCATCGCGAAGTTTCTAAAGGGTAGGAAATGATAGGAGGAAATGCTAGGAAATGACGTGTGACGATGGAGGGGATGTTAGGCATATATAGGCAACGAAAAAGGCCGGTGAGGATAGTACGATAAAGTTCAATGTTTATACGAAGAGTGTTGGGGTGAAAGAAAACGAGAAAAACAGAAGACAACAGGGGACTGCGAAGGAACACGAAAGACAACGTTTGGCGACGAAGAACCGAGTAAGCCGTGACATTCGCTAATTATGACGGTTGTCTTCGGATTACGGCGTAAATGGTAACACCTAATATCTCGTGGCGACAGATTGTTAATTTAGATTATAGATGCTTTCCGTTCTATCTCTTATATTCTAAAATCGTTTAATAATTACTATTAAATGTTATTACTTTAAAAAATAATAATCAATTAAAAAAATTAAAAAATCTTTCAATATTACAACTTTCAACATAGAGCAGAATCAACAGTAACATTATCTTCATTTTACGATGTTATGATTTTATATATTCAAAGAAATTTAGGATAATAATATATTGATATTCTCAAAATGTTTCGATAAATATTGTTTAATCTAACAATATTTTGATAAGTTTTAAATAATAACAAGGTTAGCTTTAATTTTCTTTTTAAATAGTTCTAATTGACTCCTTTTCCTGTAATACTCATAGTCAGTTCTTAGGTAAATGTGGAATTCTCTCTTTCCAGTAAGTCATTCGAAAGGATATCTGACGAACTAAAATTAGTAATTCCGATAATTTTAATGGCAAGTTAATTGTGGATAAGAAACGTCTCTGTACATGGAAATGCAATATATATTTACTAAATAAAATACAAGAACAAATACTAATACAATAAGACGAGAAAGCTGTTTGGTTACTAATTGCTAAATTTTTCTTTAGATTTTCATTTTCTTATTTGGTTTATGGCTCGCTATAAGAAACACTAACGTTATTCAACTGTTTACAGTTTTGTGACGATTTTCCATTCTTTCTTGCGTTCAATATTCGTAAACTCTTTGTCCAACATATACCAAAGATATATCTCGCTCGTCCTCATACATATTACAAATATATCATAAATAAATTGATTGACTACCTAGTACAAAACGTAAATAAACAACAATATCCTTGTAAAGAACAATTATTTTACTTTTTGTTCAAATTCATTTTTACAATAATTTAATCTCCAGAATAAATTCTTACGTGTTAAGTATAAATATATTTCCTTAATTATGTAAGATTAAAAAATAATTCTGTGTGAACATTTTTGATAATACGCAAGAATACTGTTTAAGAATGGAAACACAGCTTTTTTGCATATTTCTATTTTTTTTCACTTTTGCTAATTTAACGTTTTAAGCCGAACATTTTTTTTGTAAATAGTTCATAGAATAAATTTTCTAATGTGAAATATTTTGTGTGTGTGTGTGTGTGTGTGTGCTCGCAGAAGATCTAATATTAATGTGATATTTTTTTTGATTACATAATTATTTTCGATAACTGCAAATTACAAGGAATTGCACAGAAGAACAATTAGCTTCTCTTGTTTTTTTGTCTATTCTTGTAGCATCTGTAGTTATTCATTTTCCATTAAACTTAATTCAATTGAGTATGCAATTGCAAGTCCTGCTATTAAATTGAATGATAGGTTAGGATATTTACCTATATAAGTTTTTATTTTATAGTCGTGGATTCCATTACAGAATTGATCGCGTAATATTTTGCCTGAGAGATCTTTATATTTGCACTTATCATATAATTTTCGTAAAACCTTTGCATAATGTTCTATTGTTTCTTGTTCATATTGTTTGCGAACAACGAAAAGTTTTCTGTGTAAATACTCTTCAGGTGATATACGTAAACGACGAAGTGGATTGTATAGTATACCTTGGAAATTAAATTCAAAGTTGTATACAGGAGCGTGACGTCCACGTAGAAGAACTTCATAATGCACCATGTTACAGAAGAATTTAATAACTTCATCGTTTGATAATTTCATAGACATTGCTATTACTCAAATTTGTTTAACCATTCACAAAAATCTTCTCCATATAATGGATGGTATGTTTTTAACCTTAAATGAGCTAACTGCATACGAGTCATTATTTTTTTAAATTTATTAATTCAGTGGCGAATTCTACCATTTCGTCGAATGAAAAGCAGCGAAATTTTTTTAAAATAGTTTTTATTTCATTGTCATATATCCCATTAAGAAATAGTTCGAGTAATATTTCGTCTGAACGATTTGTGTTAGAGCACTTATCGGATAATTTTCGTAAACTATTAACATAATTTTTAATCGTTTCATGTTTATATTGTTCACGACAAAGAAGACGCGCTTTTTGTATATCACTATCATTGGTAGGAGAAAAATACTGAAGGTACGAATTTATCATCTCCTCGTATGAAAGTTCAGAAAAGTTGATAGAAGGACAAATCATTTTTACTGCAGAATGGACATCATTGTCGATCATATTATTGAATAATTCAATCATTCTATTGTCTTTTACTTTAATTATATTTGCTACATACTCAAATTTATGTAACCACTCATGAAAATTGTCTGCATTCTTTGAGTTGTAAATATTAATCATTGAAAGAGCTGGGTTTATATAACGAGCTATTTCAATTACATTTGCAAATACTTTATTCGCTATGTATTTTGCTGAAGCGGGAGACACTTTATTCATATATTCTGTAAGTTTCATGGTGTTGAATCTAATAATGTATTGGTAAGCAATTTTATTTTCTAAATAATATCTATAAATACTATTACTGTACATCTTATGTAATTCACAAGCATAGTCTGTTACCACTTTTAGTTCGAAATCGTTTCGATGCTTAAAAGAATTTCTTTGCGAAATAATTTCAGGAGAATGATTAAAGTAACAAATGTAATAATTTATTATCTCTTCGTATGACAGTTCGGTGAAGTTAATAGCAGGGTATTTTTTCATGACACGCTCGTGGATGTTTTCATGCACCATTTCAATGAATAATTCAGCCATTTTTTCATCTGGTACATAAGTTACATTTGCTAGATATTCAAATTTATTTAACCACCACCAAAAAATTTTTTCTTCATTTTGTTCGTTATGATAAACCATTCGAATGGATTCATTTATATAATGAATTAAATCATCATCTTCGTTGTAACGATCTACGATGTTCATCGTTTATTTTAAAAAGAAAACGCTTTGTATTTTTTATTATACTTATATCGATAATATTATAAATATTCTTTTTTTGGTTTTTTTTTTACTTTCACTAATAACCTTGATAATATACTCCGGATAAAATAATTCAAAACACTCTTCCTTTAGGAACACGTGCACGTTTTATATTTTTTGTTACTTTTTTCTTTATATTTATATAAGTAAAGGATTTTAGTGTTTTAATTTATATTAAAGATTTTTCTCAATAACCGTAAAGCTGATGTGTATGAACGTACGAAAATTATATTAATATCCGAACAGTTTAAAGTATACTTAACGACTAACCGATTTAAATCTTATTGTTTTTATATAGAAGTGTAGAAGGGAATTTATTGTTTGTCCTACATTAGTCGTTGGTAGAGATAATAATATATATACCGAGTATCACAATAAACAGTTCTTGCCATATTATAAATTTAAGCTAAGAACAAAGAAAAAAATTACATGATCCTATTCTTTTGACGATATTATTAAATTCTGTATTAATTGAAACCTATAATATTGACACATATAAATATTCTTACAATATTTTGACAAGTATTAAATGATAACAGGCTTCGTTTTGATTTTTTACACATAAAAATTAAAATTTAGGCCTCCTAAAACTTAACCCATAATGAGTCCAAACATGAATGTTTGATCCCTTCTCTTTAGTTATTTTTCTAAAAGGATATCCGACGAACAGAAATAGGAATTCAGATTATATTTCGATTGTTTTGTTAAATAAAAGAACTTCTTGTCACAGAAAAACAATATATTTTGATAAATAAAATACAAAAATAATACTAATACAATAATACGAGTTCGCTGTTTGACTATTAGACGCTAACTGCCTTTCTAGACCTATTCTTTTTTATGCACTGTTTATGTTTAACTGTTAGAAAGTCTATCGTTATTCAATGTTTACATTATTGACTTGTTTCCTACTCTGACGTGCATTCAATATTCTACACTCCATGTGTGACACATAGAAAAAATTTGTTTTACTCCTCTCCGCACACATACATCAATATAATAAATAACATATTTGTTTATTTAATTTAAAAAATTTAAATAAAATCGATTATAAATTCTAGTTTACATTTTATGTTTACAAAAGTTTTGCGTTCATAATAAACATTTATGTATTAAATAAAAATACATTTCTTTAATTGCTTAAAATCAAAAAAGAAACATTTAAATTCTTTTGATAACTATAGAAATATTGTCTAAGAATAGAAACACAAATTCTCGAGTAATTATCTCCTCCATTAATATGTACTTACATAATTTTTTAATGAAACTTCTTTGTTCGGAAATAATTGATAAATAAACTTTACTGGTTTTTAATACTTATTGTGCTCGTAAAGTATGTTTTGATAATAAAATATTCTTTTATCAGTTAATAATTTTCGTCAATTCCAAAAGATATATATCTGCACTAACTTACTCTCCGCATACTCTATTTTATTTGTTTATTAGTGGAGTATCCGTAATTTTTGTAAGCTTTTTTATCCACTCCTCAAAGAAAGTATTTCCCTCGTAAACGCAATTGCAGATGCTACCGTATTATCGTATGATAAATTAGGTATATTACTTCAATAAGTTATTACAATCTCTTTCTAGTAAGTCATTCGAAAGGATATCTGACGAACTAAAATTAGTAATTCCGATAATTTTAATGGCAAGTTAATTATGGATAAGAAACGTCCCTTTTCATGGAAATGCAATATATATTTACAAAATAAAATACAAGAACAAATACTAATACAATAAGACAAGAAAGCTGTTTGATTACTAATTGCTAACTTTTTCTTTAGATTTTAATTTTCTTATTTGGTTTATGGCTCGCTATAAGAAACACTAACGTTATTCAACTGTTTACAGTTTTGTGACGATGTTCCATTCTTTCTTGCGTTCAATATTCGTAAACTCTTTGTCCAACATATACCAAAGATATATCTCGCTCGTCCTCATACATATTACAAATATATCATAAATAAATTGATTGACTACCTAGTACAAAACGTAAATAAACAACAATATCCTTGTAAAGAACAATTATTTTACTTTTTGTTCAAATTCATTTTTACAATAATTTAATCTCCAGAATAAATTCTTACGTGTTAAGTATAAACATATTTCCTTAATTATGTATGATTAAAAAATAATTCTGTGTAAACATTTTTGATAATACGCAAGAATACTGTTTAAGGATGGAAACACAGCTTTTTTGCATATTTCAATTTTTTTTTCACCTTTGCTAATTTAACGTTTTAGGCCGAACATTTTTCTTTCTAAATATTTCATAGAATAATTTTGCTGATGTGGAACATCTTGTGCTCGCAGAAGGTCTAATATTATTGTGATATGTTTATGATTAGATAATTATTTTCGAGAATTGCAAATTACAAAGAATTGACAGAAGAACAATTAGTTTCTCTTGTTTATATGTCTATTCTTTTAGCATCAGTAGTTATTCATTTTCCATTAAACTTAATTCAATTGAGTATGCAATTGCAAGTCCTACAGTTAAATTGAATGATAGATTAGGATATTTACCTATATAAGTTTTTATTTTATTGTCGTGGATTCCATTACAGAATTGATCGCGTAATATTTTGCCTGAGAGATCTATATAAATGCACTTATCATATAATTTTTGTAAAACCAGTGCATAATGTTCTATTGTTTCTTGTTCATATTGTTTACGAACAACGAAAAGTCTTCTGTATAAATACGCTGAAGCTGATATACGTAAATGACGAAGGGGAATGTTTAGTATACCATGGAAATTAAATTCAAGGTTGTGTACAGGAACGTGACTAAAACCTAGAAGAACTTCATAATGCAACATGTTACTTAAGAATTCAAAATTTTCATCGTCTGATAATTTGAGAGAATCTGCTGTGTACTCAAACTTGTTTAACCATTTACAAAAATCTTCTCCATATACTGGATGGTATGTTTTTAACGTTAAATGAGGTAACTGCATACGAGTAATTATTTTTTTAAATTTTATTAATTCAGTGGCGAATTCTACCATTTCGTCGAATGAAAAGCAACGAAATTTTTTTAAAATAGTTTTTATTTCATTATCATAGATCCCATTAAGAAATTGTTCGAATAATATTTCATCTAGACGACTTCTATTAGAGCACTTTTTGGATAATTTTCGTAAACAATTAGCATAATTTTCAATCGATTCATCTTTATATTGTTTACGACAAAGAAGACGCGTTTTATTTAAATCGCTATCTTTGACAGGAGAAAAATATTGAAGGTAAGAATTTATTATCTCCTCGTATGGAAGTTCAGAAAAGTTGATAGAAGGATAAATCATTTTTACGGTCGAATGGACATCATTGTCGATCATATTATTGAATAATTCAATCATTCTATTGTCTTGTACTTTAATTATATTTGCAACATACTCAAATTTATGTAACCACTCATGAAAATTGTCTGCATTCTTTGAGTTGTAAATTTTAATCATCGATAAAGCTGGATTTATGTAATGAGCTACATCAATGGCTCGTGCCAATACAGTGGCCGCTGTGTATCGTAATAAAAAGGAAGACTCTATTTTTATATATTTTTCAAGTACTGTCTCGCAGAATTTACCCAAATATTGGTAAAATGTATCATATTCTAGACTAAATCTATAAGTGCTATCATTGTACATTTTTCGTAATTCACAAGCATAGTCTCTTACCATTTCTTGTTCGTAATCGTTTCGATGCTTAAAAGAATTTCTCTGCGAAAGAATTTCAGGAGAATGATTAAAGTAACAAATGTAATAATTTATTATCTCTTCGTATGACAGTTCGGTGAAGTTGATAGCTGGGTATTTTTCTTTGACACGCTTGTGGATATCTTCATGCACCATTTCAATGAATAATTCAGCCATTTTTTCATCTGGTACCTTACTTTCGTTTGCTAAAAATTCAAATTTATTTAACCACCACCAAAAAATCTTTTTTTCATTTTGTTCGTTATGATAAACCATTCGAAAAGAGTCATTTATATAATTAGTTGATTCCTTATCTTCGAGTAAACGATCATCGATATTCATTGTTATTTTTAAACAGAAAATGCTTTGTATTTTTTATTATACGTATATCGATAATATTATAAATATTCTTATTTTGATATTTTTTGGCTTTCACTATTCATTTTGATAATAAACTTTTCATAGAATAATTCGTAGCACTTTCCTTTTCAGAACACGTGTACGTTTCATGTCTTCTGTTACTTTTTTCTTTACATTTATATATATGTAAAGGATTTAAGTGTTTTAATTTATATTGAAGATTTTTCTCATTAACCGTTAAGCTTAAGTGTATATACGTACGAAAATTATATTAATATCCGAACAGTTTAAAGTATGCTTAACGACTAACCGATTTAAATCTTATTGTTTTTATATAGAAGTGTAGAAGGGAATTTATTGTGTGTCCTATATTAGTCGTTGGTAGAGATAATAACATATGTATCGCTTATCACAATAAACAGTTCATGCCATATTATAAATTTAAGCTAGGAACAGAGTAAACAATTATATGATACTATTCTTTTGTCGATGTTATGAATTTCTATATTAATTGAAACCTATAATATTGACACATATAAATATTCTTACAATATTTTGATAAGTATTAAATGATAACAAGCTTTGTTTGGATTTTTTACACATAAAAATTAAAACTTAGACTCCTAAAACATAACCCATAATAAGTCCATACATGAATGTTTGATCTCTTCTCTTTAGTTATTTTTCTAAAAGGATATCTGACGATCAGAAATAGGAATTCAGATTATATTTCGATTGTTTTGTTAAATAAAAGAACTTCTTGTCACGGAAAAACAATATAATTTGATAAATAAAATACAAAAATAATACTAATACAATAATACGAGTTCGCTGTTTGACTATTAGACGCTAACTGCCTTTCTAGACCTATTCTTTTTTATACACTGTTTATGTTTAACTGTTAGAAAGTCTATCGTTATTCAATGTTTACATTATTGACTTGTTTCCTACTCTGACGTGCATTCAATATTCTACACTCCATGTGTGACACATAGAAAAGATTTGTTTTACTCCTCTCCGCACACATACATCAATATAATAAACATCATATTTGTTTATTTAATTTAAAAAATTTAAATAAAGTCGATTATAAATTCTTGTTTACATTTTATGTATATAAAAGTTTAGCGTTCATAATAAACATTTATGTAATTAATTAAAATACATTTCTTTAATTGCTTAAAATCCAAAAAGAAACATTTAAATTCTTTTGATAACTATAGAAATATTGTCTAAGAATAGAAACACAAATTCTCGAGTAATTATCTCCTCCACTAATATGTACTTACATAATTTTTTTATGAAACTTCTTTGTTCGGAAATAATTGATAAATAAACTTTACTGGTTTTTAATACTTATTGTGCTCGTAAAGTATGTTTTGATAATAAAATATTCTTTTATCAGTTAATAATTTTCGTGAATTCCAAAAGATACATAATTGCACTAACTTACTCTCCGCATACTCTATTTTATTTATTTATTAGTTAAGTATCCGTAATTTTTATAAGCTTTTTTATCCACTCCTCAAAGAAAGTATTTCCCTCGTAAACGCAATTGCAGATGCTACCGTATCATCGTATGATAAGTTAGGTATATTACTTCAATAAGTTATTACAATCTCTTTCTAGTAAGTCATTCGAAAGGATATCTGACGAACTGAAATTTGTAATTCCGATAATTTTAATGGAAAGTTAATTGTGGATAAGAAACGTTTCTTTTCATGGAAATGCAATATATATTTACAAAATAAAATACAAGAACAAATACTAATACAATAAGACAAGAAAGCTGTCTGATTACTAATTGCTAACTTTTTCTTTAGATTTTTATTTTCATATTTGGTTTATGGCTCGCTATAAAAAACACTAACGTTATTCAACTGTTTACAGTTTTGTGACGATGTTCCATTCTTTCTTGCGTTCAATATTCGTAAACTCTTTGTCCAACATATACTAAAGATATATCTCGCTCGTCCTCATACATATTACAAATATATCATAAATAAATTGATTGACTACCTAGTACAAAACGTAAATAAACAACAATATCCTTGTAAAGAACAATTATTTTACTTTTTGTTCAAATTCATTTTTACAATAATTTAATCTCCAGAATAAATTCTTACGTGTTAAGTATAAATATATTTCCTTAATTATGTAAGATTAAAAAATAATTCTGCGTGAACATTTTTGATAATACGCAAGAATACTGTTTAAGGATGGAAACACAGCTTTTTTTCATATTTCAATTTTTTTTTCACTTTTGCTAATTTAACGTTTTAAGCCGAACATACGTTAATTTAACGTTTTAAGCCGTCTTAGCATTCGAAGTGTACGGACGTTCAGAGTGTAGATCTGCGTGTTTATAACTATATTGTTTACATTTTATGTATAACGAATAAATTCGTTACCTGGTTGTTTAATTTTCAAATTTTTAACAAATCGGTCACCAGCTCATGGCAATAAACCTTTCGCATATCCTTGACCGGGATATGCAAACATCAACCACATTTCCACCATGGCAAAAGGTTACTACTCATAGGCGTGAGCATGCTTCTTGTAGCAATAAAAGAGCAAGAATAGATGATGATAACAACAATGTTCCTCGAAGTAATGGAGTACCCGAAACCGTTAACAGATTCTCGGTCTTAACTTCAAGTATAGTCACAGATTGCGATATGCCGCAAAACGAACAAGTGCAGAAAATACCACTACCTCCTCCAATTTACATAGATGACGTCCTTGACATTCAATCTTTAACTAAATGCCTAAATAATGTAGTTAAAAAAGATAATTACACCTATAAAATTAGTAATAATCAGGTTCGTATATTACCAGCAGATGCGGACTCCTACAGAAATATTACTAAAACCTTAAAACATTAAATGCTAGCTTTCACACATTTCAATTAAAACAAGAACGTTCGTTTAGAGTTGTGTTACGTAACGTACATCACTCTGCTGATTTGAACGACCTGAAAGACGAACTAATGGAGCTGGGTCACGAAGTTGTAAACATCAGTAATATTTATCACAGAGCTACACACAACCCACTATCCATGTTCTTTATTGACCTTAAACAAAAACCTAACAACAACATGGTCTACAATATAAAAAAACTGAATAACACAATAGTCAAATTTGAATCACCACGTAAGAAAAAGGAAATTGCTCAATGCAAGAGATGTCAAAAGTATGGTCACACTCAAAAGTATTGCAATCGCAATTTTCAGTGTGTTAAATGTTCTGGTCAGCATGCTACGGCAGATTGTAAGAAATCTATAGATACTCCACCAACTTGTTTCCTCTGCGGTGCCAACCATACTGCGAACTACAAAGGGTGCCCTTCCTACCAAGAGATGTACAAAAAGACGTTTCCTACACCTAGAATAAGGAAAACTGTAAATATTCAATCTAATCTCGAAACCAACCCACCGGTAAACATTCAACGTTACGCCGACCAATCTATGTCTTACGCACAAGCCGTAAATAAAAATATACAAATATCAGATACTTCAAATCCGCAGCATTCAAATAACGTAAACAATAATAACGGCTCAAGTCTTACAGATTCTATAAGTAGACTAGAAAAACTCATCGAAAAACAAAGTGAACTAATAAATAAACAAATCGAACAATCAAACAATCTCATTTCATTATTAACGGTAATAGTAAGTAAGCTGTCGTGTACTAATAAATAATGAAGACATTACGCATTGCTCTTTGGAACGCTAATGGCCTAATGAAACGTAAATTGGAGCTGGAAGCATTTTTAAAATTATATGACATACAAATTATATTAATATCGGAGACACACTTTACGGTTAAAAATTATTTTAAAATCTTCGGTTATAAGATGTACTCCACGAATCATCCAAGTGGAAGGGCACATGGTGGTACTGCGATTCTAGTTAAATCTAACATAAGACATTACGAGCTTGCGCCATATAAACAAGATCATCTTCAGGCAACAAGTGTCATGATATATGACTGGCATTGCCCAATAGCTTTCTCGGCAGTGTACAGTCCTCCTAGACATACTATCAAAAAAGAAGATTTTGATAATTTCTTCGAAAGTCTAGGCTCTAGATTCTTAGCCGGAGGTGACTTTAATGCCAAACATAACATCTGGGGTAGTAGAATTATAACACCAAGAGGTAAAGCACTCTCAAAAAGTATCGAAACTAATAGATTATGTTGCATTAGTTCAGGTGAGCCTACCTACTGGCCAACTGATGTAAATAAAATCCCTGACTTGCTTGATTTTTTATCGCTAAAAATCTATCTCCTCGATATATACAGGTCTGCTCTTCATTTGACCTTTCTTCCGATCACACTCCAATCATAGCAACAATAAATACAACTATTATCGACAAAAGCCACCAATCTCCTTATACAATAGACTAACAAATTGGGATTTCTTCCGCGAAACATTCAATAATACTGTTGATACCACTTTACCATTGAAAACAACTGATGATGTGGACCATGCAGTAAACCATTTAACGCACAACATAATAAATGCAGTTCGAGCCTCTACACCTTCTCTGGAGTATATTTCTGGTCATGACTATCCTGCATATATTTTAAATAAAATTGTAGAAAAACGTAAGTTGCGTAGAAATTGGCACAATAGTAGATCTCCTGAGGACAAACGTAAACTTAATAAAGCTACCAAAGTGTTAAAAAAAATACTGCAGAACTTTAAAAATGAAGGTCTTCAAAGTTACCTTCAGAACTTAACTCCTACTGCAGACTCTAACTATTCACTCTGGAAAGCAACAAGGCGTTTTACTCGTCCAATTCAAGACATTCCACCTATCCGTCAGTCCCAGGGTGAATGGGCAAGAAAACCAATAGATAAAGCCAATCTCTTCGCCTCCTACCTGGCAGATGTATTCAAACCATCTTCACCTTCAGTACCTGCAGAAGATGAAGACGTCTGGACATTTATGCACTCACCTTTCCAATTATCTCCACAAATAGAACCGTTTACCTCAATGGAAGTCAAAGCAACAATTGCATCACACGTTAATCCGAAAAAAGCACCTGGCCTCGACTTAATCAACGGAAAGATGATCAAAGAATTACCAAAAAAAGGAATAGCGTATATTACCTCACTATTCAACGCCATTTTACGCCTAGGCTACTATCCTACTTCATGGAAAGTAGCAGTGATTACACTCATTCACAAGCCAGGTAAACCACCTCACGACGTTACGTCATACCGACCAATCAGTCTCTTATCCTCTTTATCTAAGCTATTTGAAAAAATGTTCACTAATCGCCTACTAAATGTCTTGGATGTCCCTACTCTTCCCGACCATCAGTTCGGGTTTCGGAAATACCATTCAACAATTGAACAGGTCCATAGAATAACTCGTCAACTATCGCAAGATCTTGAAAAGAAAAAATACTGCTCCGCAGTATTCCTGGACATAAGGCAAGCTTTCGACAAAGTCTGGCACACCGGACTACTTTATAAACTTAAGAAAATATTTCCATATCCTTTTTTCCTGATCCTTAAATCCTACCTTACAGATAGAAAATTCATGGTTAAATATCAAAACCAATTCACTTCAGCTTATCCAATCTTGTCCGGTGTTCCACAAGGCAGCGTACTTGGGCCCATACTGTACACAATTTACACGGCAGATCTACCTACCTCGGAAGGGATAACTACTGCTACATTTGCAGACGATACAGCTCTGCTAGCATCTGAGAGTGATCCACGAAACGCGACTGATATTCTCCAACGTCATCTGCACTTACTAGAAAAATGGTGTCAGAAATGGCGAATCAATATCAACGAAAGTAAATCAGCTCATATAACCTTCACATTGCGCAGAGGCACGTGTCCCCCTGTGGTCATTAATGGGGTAAATATTCCTGTTAGAGACTCGATCAAATATTTAGGTATTATCCTAGACAAAAGGCTGACATGGAAGCAACATATACAAACCAAAGTAAAACACCTCAAAGAACGAGTAAGAAAAATTATTGGCTGTTTGGTAGATCGTCTAAGTTAGATTTGGAAAAAAAGCTCGCTATCTATAAAGCTATTCTAAAACCCATATGGACTTACGGAATCCAACTATGGGGAACTGCGAGTAACTCCAATATAGAGATTTTACAGAGGTTCCAATCAAAAACTCTACGAAACATCTGCAATGCCCATGGTACGTTACAAACGAAAGAATTCATCAAGATTTAAGAATATCTACAATAAAAGAAGAAATTGTTAGCTTCAGTGAACGCTACAACTCCCGTTTAGCCAAACATCCCAACCCTTTAGCAAAAAATTTACTGGAAACAAATGAACTAGTACGAAGACTAAAAAGGTTCTACCTTCTGACCTTAAAACAAGATTTGAATGATTTAAAACATAGTAATATTATTTGAGTCTAATGTATTATATCTACACTCACCATTGTAAATTTATTTATTTACATTTCATGTTATTACATCACGCCAGCCTAAAGTACTTATAATTCTCGTCGAGAATTGATTGTATGTTCTGTAATGAATAAAAAAAAAAAAAAAAAAAAAATTTGTCATATATATGTGATGGTATGAGTATGGGTGGGTGAAAGAATCGATCGGTGACGAAAAAGAAAGAAACCGTGTCGTTAGATTAGAGTGTTGATTTCTTTTGTAAGGTAACACCGTCTGGATTTGTCGCTTTTATGTGGCCCCATCCGACTATCTCAAACGTAGTCGATTTTAAAGTTTAAAAGATTTTTAAGTTTTAAAGATTTAAAAGAAGGAAGAGCATTTATTTGTGATCGGGAATCATCGCGAAGTTTCTAGAAGGGTAGGAAATGATAGGAGGAAATGCTAGGAAATGACGTGTGACGATGGAGGGGATGTTAGGCATATATAGGAAACGAAAAAGGCCGGTGAGGATAGTACGATAAAGTTCAATGTTTATACGAAGAGTGTTGGGGTGAAAGAAAACGAGAAAAACAGAAGACAACAGGGGACTGCGAAGGAACACGAAAGACAACGTTTGGCGACGAAGAACCGAGTAAGCCGTGACATTCGCTAATTATGACGGTTGTCTTCGGATTACGGCGTAAATGGTAACACCTAATATCTCGTGGCGACAGATTGTTAATTTAGATTATAGATGCTTTCCGTTCTATCTCTTATATTCTAAAATCGTTTAATAATTACTATTAAATGTTATTACTTTAAAAAATAATAATCAATTAAAAAAATTAAAAAATCTTTCAATATTACAACTTTCAACATAGAGCAGAATCAACAGTAACATTATCTTCATTTTACGATGTTATGATTTTATATATTCAAAGAAATTTAGGATAATAATATATTGATATTCTCAAAATGTTTCGATAAATATTGTTTAATCTAACAATATTTTGATAAGTTTTAAATAATAACAAGGATAGGTTTAATTTTCTTTTTAAATAGTTCTAATTGACTCCTTTTCCTGTAATACTCATAGTCAGTTCATAGGTGAATGTGGAATTCTCTCTTTCCAGTAAGTCATTCGAAAGGATATCTAACGAACTAAAATTAGTAATTCCGATAATTTTAATGGCAAGTTAATTGTGGATAAGAAACGTCTCTTTTCATGGAAATGCAATATATATTTACAAAATAAAATACAAGAACAAATACTAATACAATAAGACGAGAAAGCTGTTTGATTACTAATTGCTAAATTTTTCTTTAGATTTTCATTTTCTTATTTGGTTTATGGCTCGCAATAAGAAACACTAACGTTATTCAACTGTTTACAGTTTTGTGACGATTTTCCATTCTTTCTTGCGTTCAATATTCGTAAACTCTATGTCCAACATATACTAAAGATATATCTCACTCGTCATCATACAAACATATCATAATAAATTGATTGACTACCTAGTACAAAACGTAAATAAACAACAATATCCTTGTAAAGAACAATTATTTTACTTTTTGTTCAAATTCATTTTTACAATAATTTAATCTCCAGAATAAATTCTTACGTGTTAAGTATAAATATATTTCCTTAATATGTAAGATTAAAAAATAATTCTGTGTGAACATTTTTGATAATACGCAAGAATACTGTTTAAGGATGGAAACACAGCTTTTTTGCATATTTCAATTTTTTTTTCACCTTTGCTAATTTAACGTTTTAAGCCGAACATTTTTTTTTGTAAATAGTTCATAGAATAAATTTTCTAATGTGAAATATTTTGTGTGTGTGTGTGTGTGTGTGTGTGTGTGCTCGCAGAAGATCTAATATTAATGTGATATTTTTTTTGATTACATAATTATTTTCGATAACTGCAAATTACAAGGAATTGCACAGAAGAACAATTAGCTTCTCTTGTTTTTTTGTCTATTCTTGTAGCATCTGTAGTTATTCATTTTCCATTAAACTTAATTCAATTGAGTATGCAATTGCAAGTCCTGCTATTAAATTGAATGATAGGTTAGGATATTTACCTATATAAGTTTTTATTTTATAGTCGTGGATTCCATTACAGAATTGATCGCGTAATATTTTGCCTGAGAGATCTTTATATTTGCACTTATCATATAATTTTCGTAAAACCTTTGCATAATGTTCTATTGTTTCTTGTTCATATTGTTTGCGAACAACGAAAAGTTTTCTGTGTAAATACTCTTCAGGTGATATACGTAAACGACGAAGTGGATTGTATAGTATACCTTGGAAATTAAATTCAAAGTTGTATACAGGAGCGTGACGTCCTCGTAGAAGAACTTCATAATGCACCATGTTACAGAAGAATTTAATAACTTCATCGTTTGATAATTTGATAGACATTGCTATGTACTCAAATTTGTTTAACCATTCACAAAAATCTTCTCCATATAATGGATGGTATGTTTTTAACCTTAAATGAGCTAACTGCATACGAGTAATTATTTTTTTAAATTTTATTAATTCAGTGGCGAATTCTACCATTTCGTCGAATGAAAAGCAGCGAAATTTTTTTAAAATAGTTTTTATTTCATTGTCATATATCCCATTAAGAAATAGTTCGAGTAATATTTCGTCTGAACGATTTGTGTTAGAGCACTTATCGGATAATTTTCGTAAACTATTAACATAATTTTTAATCGTTTCATGTTTATATTGTTCACGACAAAGAAGACGCGCTTTTTGTATATCACTATCATTGGTAGGAGAAAAATACTGAAGGTACGAATTTATCATCTCCTCGTATGAAAGTTCAGAAAAGTTGATAGAAGGACAAATCATTTTTACTGCAGAATGGACATCATTGTCGATCATATTATTGAATAATTCAATCATTCTATTGTCTTTTACTTTAATTATATTTGCTACATACTCAAATTTATGTAACCACTCATGAAAATTGTCTGCATTCTTTGAGTTGTAAATATTAATCATTGAAAGAGCTGGGTTTATATAACGAGCTATTTCAATTACATTTGCAAATACTTTATTCGCTATGTATTTTGCTGAAGCGGGAGACACTTTATTCATATATTCTGTAAGTTTCATGGTGTTGAATCTAATAATGTATTGGTAAGCAATTTTATTTTCTAAATAATATCTATAAATACTATTACTGTACATCTTACGTAATTCACAAGCATAGTCTGTTACCACTTTTAGTTCGAAATCGTTTCGATGCTTAAAAGAATTTCTTTGCGAAATAATTTCAGGAGAATGATTAAAGTAACAAATGTAATAATTTATTATCTCTTCGTATGACAGTTCGGTGAAGTTAATAGCAGGGTATTTTTTCATGACACGCTCGTGGATGTTTTCATGCACCATTTCAATGAATAATTCAGCCATTTTTTCATCTGGTACATAAGTTACATTTGCAAGATATTCAAATTTATTTAACCACCACCAAAAAATTTTTTCTTCATTTTGTTCGTTATGATAAACCATTCGAATGGATTCATTTATATAATGAATTAAATCATCATCTTCGTTGTAACGATCTACGATGTTCATCGTTTATTTTAAAAAGAAAACGCTTTGTATTTTTTATTATACTTATATCGATAATATTATAAATATTCTTTTTTTGGTTTTTTTTTTTACTTTCACTAATAACCTTGATAATATACTCCGGATAAAATAATTCAAAACACTCTTCCTTTAGGAACACGTGCACGTTTTATATTTTTTGTTACTTTTTTCTTTATATTTATATATAAGTAAAGGATTTTAGTGTTTTAATTTATATTAAAGATTTTTCTCAATAACCGTAAAGCTGATGTGTATGAACGTACGAAAATTATATTAATATCCGAACAGTTTTAAGTATACTTAACGACTAACCGATTTAAATCTTATTGTTTTTATATAGAAGTGTAGAAGGGAATTTATTGTTTGTCCTACATTAGTCGTTGGTAGAGATAATAATATATATACCGAGTATCACAATAAACAGTTCTTGTCATATTATAAATTTAAGCTAAGAACAAAGAAAAAAATTACATGATCCTATTCTTTTGACGATATTATTAAATTCTGTATTAATTGAAACCTATAATATTGACACATATAAATATTCTTACAATATTTTGATAAGTATTAAATGATAACAGGCTTCGTTTTGATTTTTTACACATAAAAATTAAAATTTAGGCCTCCTAAAACTGAAGGGGTTATATCCACTTGTGATTTTCAAAAAAAATTTTTTTTTTTTTTTTCATTTTTTGAATGTAAATATATTCAAGAATATTCTCTGAAAATTTCAAATCGATCCGACAATTAGTTTCGGAGATATGAGCGTATTAGTAAGAACGTCTCCGAGCGTTCGAAAGTAAGCGGAGCACGAGCCGGAGTAGCAGCTGTTTCTGGTAGCCGCTATACTTTTGATCTCGACTTATATTGTGTTTGGGACCCTAAGATAATAATACAAAAGGTCTAGTTTATACGTGAAACCTATGTTGAGGAATTTTAAGTTAAAAATATGTGAACTCATCAGTTAAAAGTGATCTTCCACGTGGACAAGTTGTGTTTTTGCTCAGTTTGTGTATTTCTCAGTGTGTATAGTTTAATTAATTAAAGTAAAAAATGCCTCGTAAAATTAGCAGAGAAACTCGTAGAACTTCCAGTGAACAGTTGTCTCGAAGAAATAAACGGAAGAACGTTTTTAATCCGAAAACCGTGGAATATGATGATAGCAGTTTGATTATGAGGCCTTACCACCTGATGTTGCAACAGCTATTTTTCCAATTTACGAAGATCTAAGTAACAAAAAATTATTGGAACGATGCGTTGGTGGTTTTACCCAGAACAATAATGAAAGTTATAATCAGCTGATATGGAAAATAACTCCAAAAATTATTCCAGCTGGCTCTAAAATTGTGGAAATAGCAGCAAACATTGCAGCCGGGGTCTTTAATGAAGGTAAAACATCTCTTCTTTATTATATGAGTGCTATGGGATTATCACTTGGACCCAATGCTCATTCCTTCGTGAGTAAAGAGGACGCAGAGCGCATCTCAATTTCGGACGCAAGAGCGCAAGGGTCGACGCGCGAGGGGAGAATGGCTCGTAGACAACAACAACTAAACATTTTGGATGCAAACGACGAAGTAGAGGGTTCCTCTTATGGTACTGGAATAGATGACACGATGTAAGTTGAAAAAAAAAATTTTTAATTTAGTGTAAATCATTCCCGAAACTTTAAACGCGTTTATCTCGAAACCGTGTTTTCAGAGTCGGTGTACAAAATTTCTCCGAAACCGCTAAACCGATCGGTTTGAAATTTTCACACGACTTACTCAGATATATTTTTCAGGTAATGATCGAAGGAATAAGGTTTTGGACAATAATTTCGATTTTTTAAGCCACTTTGAAGTGAAAAATTTTCATGAAAAACTGAATTTTTTTTTTGAACAGCCGCCATTTTGTCAAAAATCAAAATTTTGACTAGACCTTCGATCATTACCTGTATTTATTTATTATAAAACTAAATATTTTTGGTTTTTGGTTTTCAGATAATTTGGACCAGAGATATCTTGTACACCGCCAAGCACTTTTTTTTGGAGGTCTCTCCGCAGATCATCTACAGGAGCTAGGGGATCCAATATTTTTTTAAATAAACCGCTGATTGTTAAAGTACATTAAATTCTCTTTAAGTACATTTTTTCAATTAATGTATAAAATAAAATGCCTCGTCGGAAAAAATTCACAAAAAAACGCGTTTTTTCTGCCTCGCAAGTGGATATAACCCCTTAACCCATAATGAGTCCAAACATGAATATTTGATCCCTTCTCTTTAGTTATTTTTCTAAAAGGATATCCGACGAACACAAATAGGAATTCTGATTATATTTCGATTATTTTGTTAAATAGAACAACTTTTTGTCACGGAAAAACAATATATTTTGATAAATAAAATACAAAAATAATACAAATACAATAATACGAGTTCGCTGTTTGACTATTAGACGCTAACTGCCTTTCTAGACCTATTCTTTTTTATACACTGTTTATGTTTAACTGTTAGAAAGTCTATCGTTATTCAATGTTTACATTATTGACTTGTTTCCTACTCTGACGTGCATTCAATATTCTACACTCCATGTGTGACACATAGAAAAAATTTGTTTTACTCCTCTCCGCACACATACATCAATATAATAAATAACATATTTGTTTATTTAATTTAAAAAATTTAAATAAAATCGATTATAAATTCTAGTTTACATTTTATGTTTACAAAAGTTTTGCGTTCATAATAAACATTTATGTATTAAATAAAAATACATTTCTTTAATTGCTTAAAATCAAAAAAGAAACATTTAAATTCTTTTGATAACTATAGAAATATTGTCTAAGAATAGAAACACAAATTCTCGAGTAATTATCTCCTCCATTAATATGTACTTACATAATTTTTTAATGAAACTTCTTTGTTCGGAAATAATTGATAAATAAACTTTACTGGTTTTTAATACTTATTGTGCTCGTAAAGTATGTTTTGATAATAAAATATTCTTTTATCAGTTAATAATTTTCGTCAATTCCAAAAGATACATAATGCACTAACTTACTCTCCGCATACTCTATTTTATTTGTTTATTAGTTAAGTATCCGTAATTTTTATAAGCTTTTTTATCCACTCCTCAAAGAAAGTATTTCCCTCGTAAACGCAATTGCAGATGCTACCGTATCATCGTATGATAAGTTAGGTATATTACTTCAATAAGTTATTACAATCTCTTTCTAGTAAGTCATTCGAAAGGATATCTGACGAACTAAAATTAGTAATTCCGATAATTTTAATGGCAAGTCAATTGGGATAAGAAACGTCCTTTTCATGGAAATGCTATATATTTACAAAATAAAATACAAGAACAAATACTAATACAATAAGACAAGAAAGCTGTTGATTACTAATTGCTAACTTTTTCTTTAGATTTTCATTTTCTTATTTGGTTTATGGCTCGCTATAAGAAACACTAACGTTATTCAACTGTTTACAGTTTTGTGACGATGTTCATTCTTTCTTGCGTTAATATTCGTAAACTCTTTGTCCAACATATACTAATGATATATCTCGCTCGTCCTCATACATATTACAAATATATCATAAATAAATTGATTGACTACCTAGTACAAAACGTAAATAAACAACAATATCCTTGTAAAGAACAATTATTTTACTTTTTGTTCAAATTCATTTTTACAATAATTTAATCTCCAGAATAAATTCTTACGTGTTAAGTATAAATATATTTCCTTAATTATGTAAGATTAAAAAATAATTCTGCGTGAACATTTTTGATAATACGCAAGAATACTGTTTAAGGATGGAAACACAGCTTTTTTGCATATTTCAATTTTTTTTTCACTTTTGCTAATTTAACGTTTTAAGCCGAACATTTTTTTTCTAAATAGTTCATAGAATAAATTTTCTAATGTGAAATATTTTGTGTGTGTGTGCTCGCAGAAGATCTAATATTAATGTGATATTTTTTTGATTACATAATTATTTTCGATAACTGCAAATTACAAAGAATTGCACAGAAGAACAATTAGCTTCTCTTGTTTTTTTGTCTATTCTTGTAGCATCTGTAGTTATTCATTTTCCATTAAACTTAATTCAATTGAGTATGCAATTGCAAGTCCTGCTATTAAATTGAATGATAGGTTAGGATATTTACCTATATAAGTTTTTATTTTATAGTCGTGGATTCCATTACAGAATTGATCGCGTAATATTTTGCCTGAGAGATCTTTATATTTGCACTTATCATATAATTTTCGTAAAACCTTTGCATAATGTTCTATTGTTTCTTGTTCATATTGTTTGCGAACCACGAAAAGTTTTCTGTGTAAATACTCTTCAGGTGATATACGTAAACGACGAAGTGGATTGTATAGTATACCTTGGAAATTAAATTCAAAGTTGTGTACAGGAGCGTGAGTCTACGAGAAGAAATTCATAATGCACCATGTTACAGAAGAATTTAAAAACTTCATCGTTTGATAATTTGATAGAATCTGCTATGTACTCAAATTTGTTTAACCATTCACAAAAATCTTCTCCATATAATGGATGGTATGTTTTTAACCTTAAATGAGCTAACTGCATACGAGTAATTATTTTTTTAAATTTATTAATTCAGTGGCGAATTCATTTCGTCGAATGAAAAGCAACGAAATTTTTTTAAAATAGTTTTTATTTCATTGTCATATATCCCATTAAGAAATAGTTCGAGTAATATTTCGTCTGAACGATTTGTGTTAGAGCACTTATCGGATAATTTTCGTAAACTATTAACATAATTTTTAATCGTTTCATGTTTATATTGTTTACGACAAAGAAGACGCGCTTTTTGTATATCACTATCATTGGTAGGAGAAAAATACTGAAGGTACGAATTTATCATCTCCTCGTATGAAAGTTCAGAAAAGTTGATAGAATGACAAATCATTTTTACGGTCGAATGGACATCATTGTCGATCATATTATTGAATAATTCAATCATTCTATTGTCTTGTACTTTAATTATATTTGCTACATACTCAAATTTATGTAACCACTCATGAAAATTGTCTGCATTCTTTGAGTTGTAAATATTAATCATTGAAAGAGCTGGGTTTATATAACGAGCTATTTCAATTACATTTGCAAATACTTTATTCGCTATGTATTTTGCTGAAGCGGGAGACACTTTATTCATATATTCTGTAAGTTTCATGGTGTTGAATCTAATAATGTATTGGTAAGCAATTTTATTTTCTAAATAATATCTATAAATACTATTACTGTACATATTACGTAATTCACAAGCATAGTCTGCTACCACTTTTAGTTCGAAATCGTTTCGATGCTTAAAAGAATTTCTTGCGAAATAATTTCAGGAGAATGATTAAAGTAACAAATGTAATAATTTATTATCTCTTCGTATGACAGTTCGGTGAAGTTAATAGCAGGGTATTTTTTCATGACACGCTCGTGGATGTTTTCATGCACCATTTCAATGAATAATTCAGCCATTTTTTCATCTGGTACATAAGTTACATTTGCAAGATATTCAAATTTATTTAACCACCACCAAAAAATTTTTTCTTCATTTTGTTCGTTATGATAAACCATTCGAATGGATTCATTTATATAATGAATTAAATCATCATCTTCGTTGTAACGATCTACGATGTTCATCGTTTATTTTAAAAAGAAAACGCTTTGTATTTTTTATTATACTTATATCGATAATATTATAAATATTCTTTTTTTGGTTTTTTTTTTTACTTTCACTAATAACCTTGATAATATACTCCGGATAAAAATAATTCAAAACACTCTTCCTTTAGGAACACGTGCACGTTTTATATTTTTTGTTACTTTTTTCTTTACGTTTGTATATAAGTAAAGGGGGGATGTTAGTGTTTTTATTTATATTAAAGATTTTTCTCAATAACCGTAAAGCTTAAGTGTATAAACGTACGAAAATTATATTAATATCCGAACAGTTTAAAGTATACTTAACGACTAACCGATTTAAATCTTATTGTTTTTATATAGAAGTGTAGAAGGGAATTTATTGTGTGTCCTACATTAGTCGTTAGTAGAGGTAATAATATATATACCGAGTATCACAATAAACAGTTCATGCCATATTATAAATTTAAGCTAGGAACAGAGTAAACAATTACATGATACTATTCTTTTGTCGATGTTAGGAATTTCTATATTTATTGAAACCTATAATATTGACACATATAAATATTCTTACAATATTTTGATAAGTATTAAATGATAACAAGCTTTGTTTGGATTTTTTACACATAAAAATTAAAATTTAGGCCTCCTAAAACTTAACCTATAATGAGTCCAAACATGAATGTTTGATCCCTTCTCTTTAGTTATTTTTTTAAAAGAATATCCGACGAACAGAAATAGGAATTCTGAATATATTTCGATTGTTTTGGGTAAATAAAAGAACTTCTTGTCACGGAAAAACAATATAATTTGATAAATAAAATACAAAAATAATACTAATACAATAATACGAGTTCGCTGTTTGACTATTAGACGCTAACTGCCTTTCTAGACCTATTCTTTTTTATACACTGTTTATGTTTAACTGTTAGAAAGTTATCGTTATTCAATGTTTACATTATTGACTTGTTTCCTACTCTGACGTGCATTCAATATTCTACAATCCATGTGTGACACATAGAAAAGATTTGTTTTACTCCTCTCCGCACACATACAACAATATAATAAATAACATATTTGTTTCTTTAATTTAAAAAATTTAAATAAAATCGATTATAAATTCTTGTTTACATTTTATGTTTACAAAAGTTTTGCGTTCATAATAAACATTTATGTATTAAATAAAAATACATTTCTTTAATTGCTTAAAATCAAAAAAGAAACATTTAAATTCTTTTGATAACTATAGAAATATTGTCTAAGAATAGAAACACAAATTCTCGAGTAATTATCTCCTCCATATTAATATGTACTTACATAATTTTTTATGAAACTTCTTTGTTCGGAAAAATTGATAAATAAACTTTACTGGTTTTTAATACTTATTGTGCTCGTAAAGTATGTTTTGATAATAAAATATTCTTTTATCAGTTAATAATTTTCGTCAATTCCAAAAGATACATAATTGCACTAACTTACTCTCCGCATACTCTATTTTATTTGTTTATTAGTTAAGTATCCGTAATTTTTATAAGCTTTTTTATCCACTCCTCAAAGAAAGTATTTCCCTCGTAAACGCAATTGCAGATGCTACCGTATCATCGTATGATAAATTAGGTATATTACTTCAATAAGTTATTACAATCTCTTTCTAGTAAGTCATTCGAAAGGATATCTGACGAACTAAAATTAGTAATTCCGATAATTTTAATGGCAAGTTAATTGTGGATAAGAAACGTCTCTTTTCATGGAAATGCAATATATATTTACAAACTAAAATACAAGAACAAATACTAATACAATAAGACGAGAAAGCTGTTTGATTACTAATTGCTAACTTTTTCTTTAGATTTTCATTTTCATATTTGGTTTATGGCTCGCTATAAGAAACACTAACGTTATTCAACTGTTTACAGTTTTGTGACGATGTTCCATTCTTTCTTGCGTTCAATATTCGTAAACACTTTGTCCAACATATACTAATGATATATCTCGCTCGTCCTCATACATATTACAAACATATCATAATTAAATTGATTGACTACCTAGTACAAAACGTAAATAAACAACAATATCCTTGTAAAGAACAATTATTTTACTTTTTGTTCAAATTCATTTTTACAATAATTTAATCTCCAGAATAAATTCTTCCGTGTTTAGTATAAACATATTTCCTTAATTGTGTAAGATTAAAAAATTATTCTGTGTGAACATTTTTGATAATACGCAAGAATACTGTTTAAAGTTGGAAACACAGCTTTTTTGCATATTTCAATTTTTTTTTCACTTTTGCTAATTTAACGTTTTAAGCCGAACATTTTTTTTCTAAATAGTTCATAGAATAAATTTTCTAATGTGAAATATCTTTTGTGTGTGTGTGTGTGTGTGCTCGCAGAAAATCTAATATTAATTTGATATTTTTTTGATTACATAATTATTTTCGATAACTGCAAATTACAAAGAGTTGCACAGAAGAACAATTAGCTTCTCTTGTTTTTTTGTCTATTCTTGTAGCGTCTGTAGTTATTCATTTTCCATTAAACTTAATTCAATTGAGTATGCAATTGCAAGTCCTACTGTTAAATTAAATGATAGATTAGGATATTTACCTATATAAGTTTTTATTTTATTGTCGTGGATTCCATTACAGAATTGATCGCGTAATATGTTGCCTGAGAGACCTATATTATTGCACTTATCATATAATTTTTGTAAAACCAGTGCATAATGTTCTATTGTTTCTTGTTCATATTGTTTACGAACAACGAAAAGTCTTCTGTGTAAATACGCTGGAGCTGTTATACGTAAATAACCAAGGGGAATGTTTAGTATACCATGGAAATTAAATTCAAGGGTGTGTACAGGAACGCGACTAAAACCTAGAAGAACTTCATAATGCAACATTTTACATAAGAATTCAAAATTTTCATCGTCTGATAATTTGATAGAATTTGCTATGTACTCAAACTTGTTTAACCATTCACAAAAATCTTCTCCATATACTGGATGGTATGTTTTTAACCTTAAATGAGGTAACTGCATACGAGTAATTATTTTTTTAAATTCTATTAATTCAGTGGCGAATTCTACCATTTCGTCGAATGAAAAGCAACGAAATTTTTTTAAAATAGTTTTTATTTCATTATCATAGATCCCATTAAGAAATTGTTCGAATAATATTTCATCTAGACGACTTCTATTAGAGCACTTTTTGGATAATCTTCGTAAACAATTAGCATAATTTTCAATCGATTCATCTTTATATTGTTTACGACAAAGAAGACGCGTTTTATTTAAATCGCTATCAACGACAGGAGAAAAATATTGAAGGTAAGAATTTATTATCTCCTCGTACGGAAGTTTAGATGAGTTTATAGAAGGATAAATCATTTTTACGGTCGAATGGACATCATTGTCGATCATATTATTGAATAATTCAATCATTCTATTGTCTTGTACTTTAATTATATTTGCTACATACTCAAATTTATGTAACCACTCATGAAAATTGTCTGCATTCTTTGAGTTGTAAATTTTAATCATCGATAAAGCTGGATTTATGTAATGAGCTACATCAATGGCTCGTGCAAATACAGTGGCCGCTGTGTATTGTGATGAAGCGGAAGACTCTATTTTTATATATTTTGCAAGTACTGTTTCGCAGAATTCACTCAAATATTGGATAGATGTTCTATATTCTAGACGAAGTCTATAAGTGAAATCACTGTACATATCTCCTAATTTACAAGCATAGTCTCTTACAATTTCTTGTTCGTAATCGTTTCGATGCTTAAAAGAATTTCTCTGCGAAAGAATTTCAGGAGAATGATTAAAGTAACAAATGTAATAATTTATTATCTCTTCGTATGACAGTTCGGTGAAGTTGATAGCTTGGTATTTTTCTTTGACACGCTTGTGGATATCTTCATGCACCATTTCAATGAATAATTCAGCCATTTTTTCATCTGGTACCTTACTTTCGTTTGCTAAAAATTCAAATTTATTTAACCACCACCAAAAAATCTTTTTTTCATTTTGTTCGTTATGATAAACCATTCGAAAAGAGTCATTTATATAATTAGTTAATTCCTTATCTTCGAGTAAACGATCATCGATGTTCATTGTTATTTTTAAACAGAAAATGCTTTGTATTTTTTATTATACGTATATCGATAATATTATAAATATTCTTATATTGATTTTTTTTGGCTTTCACTATTAATTTTGATAATAAACTTTTCATAGAATAATTCGTAGCACTTTCCTTTTCAGAACACGTGTACGTTTCATATCTTCTGTTATTTTTTTCTTTACAATTATATATATGTAAAGGATTTTAGTGTTTTAATTTATATTAAAGATTTTTCTCGATAACCGTAAAGCTGACGTGTATAAACGTACGAAAATTATACTAATATCAGAACAGTTTAACGTATGCTTAATGACTAATGGATTTAAATCTTATTGCTTTTAGATAGAAGTGGAGAGGGGAATTTATTGGGTGTTCTATAATAATGATTGGTAGAGATAATAATATTTATACCGAGTATCACGATAAACAGTTCATGCCAAATTATAAATTTAAGCTAGGAACAGAGTAAACAACTACATTATCCTATTCTTCTGATGATGTTATGAATTTCTATATTAATTGAAATCTATAATATTGAAAAATATTATTATTCTTAAAATATTTTGATAAGTTTAAATGATGACCAGATCCGTTCAGACTTTTTACATCTAAAAATTAAAATTTAGACTCTTAAGACATAACCCATAATGAGTTCAAACATGAATGTTTGATCCCTTCTCTATAGTTATTTTTCTAAAAGGATATCCGACGAACACAAATAGGAATTCTGATTATATTTCGATTGTTTTGTTAAATAGAACAACTTTTTGTCACGGAAAAACAATATATTTTGATAAATAAAATACAAAAATAATACTAATACAATAATACGAGTTCGCTGTTTGACTATTAGACGCTAACTGCCTTTCTAGACCTATTCTTTTTTATACACTGTTTATGTTTAACTGTTAGAAAGTCTATCGTTATTCAATGTTTACATTATTGTCTTGTTTCCTACTCTGACGTGCATTCAATATTCTACACTCCATGTGTGACACATAGAAAAGACTCGTTTTACTCCTCTCCCCACACATACATCAATATAATAAATAACTTATTTGTCTATTTAATTAAAAAAATTTAAATAAAATCGATTTTTAATTCTTGTTTACATCTTATGTTAACAAAAGTTTAGCGTTTATAATAAACTTTTATGTTTTTAATAAAAATACATTTCTTTAATGGCATTGGAAATCGATCTCTTATCACCTTTGCATTTAATTTACGGTAATCAATACAAACTCTGTAAGTTCCGTCCTTCTTAGGTACCACTACTACCGGACTACTATATTCACTTGTACTGGGTTGAATTATTCCCTCGTCCAACCATTCGTCTAATTGTTGCGTAACTATTTTTTTCTCTTTCGGAGCTAATCTCCTCGGCTTAGAACAAACTGGAATATTATCCGTCAACTTTATTTTTGTCTCTGTTCGCGCGTCTGATTTAGTATTTGGCTTATAATTTTGTATTAATTCTTTTATGCGCACCTTGTACGGTTCTTTTACGTCTATTTCATCCGTATCTACATATTTTATTTCCATTATCGCCTTTATATCTTCTACTTCTTTATTTGCATTCATATCGTCTGTATCCGTCCGTCGCTCGACATAACCATAGTCGCTCGATTTTACCGATCCCTCGCTTATCTCCTCGCTGAGTCTTTTGTCTGGTCGTCTTATTTCTACTCGCCCTTTATTTATACGAACGTCTAACTCTTTCAGCAACTCTCTTCCTAAAAGGACTTCGTGTCTCATATCTGACTGGCTTACTACAAATACATCCGTTTTATATCTACCGTCTTCGATATCGATATTTACTTCACATCTCCCTATTGGCTTTGTTTTCGCATTACCAAACCCTGCTAATCGTCGAGTGGTTTCATATAATCTTGGTCTTCCTAATTTATTATATAGCTCTGAATTTATAATGCTTACTTCGCTGCCCGTATCTAATAACGCATATGCTAACAAACCATTAATCCTGATCGCAACTCTATCCGTAGTAGATCGAACACAATTGATACTTGCTTTATTTTCCGACGGCTGCTGTTATTTATTACAATGACTCGCTATGTGACCGAAATTATTACATTTAAAACATTTGAGACCTTTTTCTTTGTCTGGACAGAAACGATAACTATGTGCTTCCGAACCGCACCCGTAACAATGGCCTTTCTTTATCGCCGGAGATCTACTGATACGTGTCGACGCTACGTTTCCTTGATTATCTTTTCTAAATCGCGTTCCTTGTACGTTACTTTCTTTAAGTTTATCAAATATTTGAATATTATTTTTAAATTCTGTGAGCGTTCGGGATCCGTACAATACTGCCTTATCGCGACGTTCGCCTAACAAACCATCCGCTATGTACTGTATAAGGGCGTCTTCTTCGATGTTACCTTGATTCGCGATTTCTTGCATACTATAAATGTACAAACGACTACTTTCGCCTGGTTGTTGTCTACGCTTGGACAACTGCTTATGAATCGTGGCTGAATTTACCTTTACCTGAAATTCCCTAATCAAACTACGCTTTAAGCTGTCCCATGATTTAATTTCTCTTTCGAACGATATAAATTGTCTTGCCGCTCCTTTTAACATACGTTTCCCGTAGATAAACTTCTGCAAATCGTTCCATCCCAACAATACGCTGGTATCTTCAAAATCGTGGATCCAATGATCTATCAGTAGCTTATCCTCTCCGTTGAAATATGATAGGCTTTCTTCCACATCCTTTATGGAAAACGAAGCGAGTTGTTGCGTAGCAACGCTAACCGCTCCTCCTTCCCCGCGTTGTCCACCCATCTGTGATCTTCTTCTCGTTTGCCTTCGTCTCCTTCTTCTTCTTCTTCTTCACTTTCTTCGTCTTCGCTTTCTTCATCTTTCATCGCATCTTTCAAGCGATTTCTTAACGCCTGCTTATTTCCGACTGTGGATAACCTTAACTTCTTCGCCGCTTCTTTTAACTCCCTTAATTTCATGGAGTCAATCTGCTCATAGGTGTAAGTGACGGCTTCTTCCTCGACTGCTTTACCTTGACGCTTTCGTTCTTCAACTCGTCTTCTTAGTGACGTGTTTTCAACGGCCTCTTCGTTCAATTCCTCACGTCCAACTACCTGCTCATCCGCACTTGTTTCGAGTGTTACCTTCAATTGAGCCATCGTTCAAACAGCTACTTTTCTTAATCTTAATGTTTCTTTATCGTCCTCCTATATCACCGTTACACCAACACTACCGATTACTTCACAACTTTATTTCAGTATTCACGCGTGGTCAACTTTCCTCGCGCAACACTCTTAATCAACTTAGAATCGGATTCACACTGCTGGTAATTGTAACGCAACTTTCGACTTGATACAACTTTATGCAACTTCACACGACTTTATACGACTTTTTATTGCACACATGAAATCTATTCTCTTTTAATCCCGGCTGAGCCCCCAAATGTAGGATTCCTTCCTCTTCTCATCAGTCTTTCTACGAATATCTGAATATTGAAAATCAGGAATACTGGTTTTAATAATAAATTGTTCTTAAAGATGAATAGAATGTTTTAATGTAAATGCAAATTAATCTGATACAATACAATAACAGATGTTCGCTGCTTAAAGGCTAAACGATGACTAACTTAAATCTTTGCGCTTTAGTCCACTGTTTACTTACATAGCAACGTACCGCTGCACGTCGCTACAATCCAACGGTCAAACCAACCATATCGTATTTTGTTTCATAGCCACTTTGTCTAATTTCCCTTCCCACATATATATATATAATGTATAATAAAAATTTTATAATAAAATAAGAATAAATGTTAATATGTAGTAATAACTTAACGGTTAAACGTATGCCTAGAAACTAACTATTTAAATCTTGTTGCTTCTAAATAAAAGGTGAAAGGGGTATTTATTTACATTAATCTTGTATAAAAATAATAATAATAATAATATAACTAGCAATGAGAATAATAAAATGTTCATAGAATATTGTAGGATTAGGGAAGATTCGAGAAGTTTCTAGAAATATTAATAGACGAATTCTTTATAAGTATCACCGAGTAAAATTTATTCTTTATTTGTCATATATGTGATGGTATGAGTATGGGTGGGTGAAAGAATCGATCAGTGACGGAAAAGAAAGAAACCGTTTCGTTAGATTAGAGTGTTGATTTCTTTTGTAAGGTAAAACCGTCTGGATTTGTCGCTTTTATGTGGCCCCATCCGACTATCTCAAACGTTCTCGATTTTAAAGTTTAAAAGATTTTTAAGTTTTAAAGATTTAAAAGAAGGAAGAGCATTTATTTGTGTTCGGGAATCATCGCGAAGTTTCTAGAAGGGTAGGACATGATAGGCGGAAATGCTAGGAAATAACGTGAGACGATGCAGGGGATGTTAGGCATATATAGGCAACGAAAAAGGCCGGTGAGGATAGTACGATAAGGTTCATTGTTTATACGAAGAGTGTTGGAGTGAAAGAAAACGAGAAAAACAAAAGACAACAGGGTACTGTGAAGGGACACGAAAGACAACGTTTTGTGACGAAGAGCCGAGTAAGCCGTGACATTCGCTAATTATGACGGTTATCTTCGGATTACGGCGTAAATGGTAACACCTAATATCTTGTGGCGATGGATTGTTAATTTAGATTATAGATGCTTACCGTTCTATCTCTTATATTCTAAAATCGTTTAATAATTACTATTAAATTTTATTACTTTAATAAATATTAATAAATAAACAAATTAAAAAATCCTACAATATTACAACTTTCAACGTAGAGCAGAATCAACAGTAACATTATCTTCATTTTACGATGTTATGATTTTATATATTCAAAGATATTTAGGATATTAATATATTGATATTCTCAAAATGTTTCGATAAATATTGTTTAATCTAACAATATTTTGATAAGTTTTAAATAATAACAAGGTTAGCTTTAATTTTCTTTTTAAATAGTTCTAATTGACTCCTTTTCCTTTAATACTCATAGTCAGTTCTTAGGTGAATGTGGAATTCTCTCTTTCCAGTAAGTCATTCGAAAGGATATCTGACGAACTAAAATTAGTAATTCCGATAATTTTAATGGCAAGTTAATTGTGGATAAGAAACGTCTCTTTTCATGGAAATGCAATATATATTTACAAAATAAAATACAATAACAAATACTAATACAATAAGACGAGAATGCTGTTGGATTACTAATTGCTAACTTTTTCTTTAGATTTTTGTTTTCTTATTTGGTTTATGGCTCTCTATAAGAAACACTAACGTTATTGAACTGTTTACAGTTTTGTGACGATTTTCCATTCTTTCTTGCGTTCAATATTCGTAAACTCTTTGTCCAACATATACTAAAGATATATCTCGCTCGTCCTCATACATATTACAAATATATCATAAATAAATTGATTGACTACCTAGTACAAAATGTAAATAAACAACAATATCCTCCTAAATAACAATTATTACTTTTTGTCCAAATTTATTTTTACAATAATTTAATCTCCAGAATAAATTCTTACGTGGTAAGTAGAATAATATATTTCCTTAATTATGTAAGATTAAAAAATAATTCTGTATGAACATTTTTTATAATACGCAAGAATACTGTTTAAGGATGGAAACACAGCTTTTTTGCATATTTCAATTTTTTTTTCACTTTTGCTAATTTAACGTTTTAAGCCGAACATTTTTCTTTCTAAATGGTTCATAGAATAATTTTGCTGATGTGGAACATCTTGTGCTCGCAGAAGGTTTAATATTAATGTGATATGTTTATGATTAGATAATTATTTTCGATAATTGCAAATTACAAAGAATTGACAGAAGAACAATTAGCTTCTCTTGTTTATATGTCTATTCTTGTAGCATCTGTAGTTATTCATTTTCCATTAAACTTAATTCAATTGAGTATGGAATTGCAAGTCCTACTGTTAAATTAAATGATAGGTTAGGATATTTACCTATATAAGTTTTTATTTCATTGTCGTGGATTCCATTACAGAATTGATCGCGTAATATTTTGCCTGAGAGATCTATATAATTGCACTTATCATATAATTTTCGTAAAACCAGTGCATAATGTTCTATTGTTTCTTGTTCATATTGTTTACGAACAACGAAAAGTCTTCTGTGTAAATACGCTGGAGGTGATAAACGTAAATGACGAAGGGGAATGTTTCTTATACCATGGAAATTAATTTCAAGGTTGTGTACAGGAACGTGACAAAAACCTCGAAGAACTTCATAATGCAACATGTTACATAAAAATTCAAAATTTTCATCGTCTGATAATTTGATAGAATCTGCTATGTACTCAAACTTGTTTAACCATTCACAAAAATCTTCTCCATATACTGGATGGTATGTTTTTAACTTTAAATGAGGTAACTGCATATGAGTAATTATTTTTTTAAATTTTATTAATTCAGTGGCGAATTCTACCATTTCGTCGAATGAAAAGCAACGAAATTTTTTTAAAATAGTTTTTATTTCATTTTCATAGATCCCATTAAGAAATTGTTCGAATAATATTTCATCTAGACGACTTCTATTAGAGCACTTTTTGGATAATCTTCGTAAACAATTAGCATAATTTTCAATCGATTCATCTTTATATTGTTTACGACAAAGAAGACGCGTTTTATTTAAATCGCTATCTTTGACAGGAGAAAAATATTGAAGGTAAGAATTTATTATCTCCTCGTACGGAAGTTTAGATGAGTTGATAGTAGGATAAATCATTTTTACGGTCGAATGGACATCATTGTCGATCATATTATTGAATAATTCAATCATTCTATTGTCTTTTACTTTAATTATATTTGCTACATACTCAAATTTATGTAACCACTCATGAAAATTGTCTGCATTCTTTGAGTTGTAAATTTTAATCATCGATAAAGCTGGATTTATGTAATGAGCTACATCAATGGCTCGTGCCAATACAGTGGCCGCTGTGTATCGTAATAAAAAGGAAGACTCTATTTTTATATATTTTGCAAGTACTGTGTCGCAGAATTTACTCAAATATTGGATAGATGTTCTATATTCTAGACGAAATCTATAAGTGCTATTATTGTACATATCTCCTAATTCACAAGCATAGTCTCTTACAATTTCTTGTTCGTAATCGTTTCGATGCTTAAAAGAATTTCTCTGCGAAAGAATTTCAGGAGAATGATTAAAGTAACAAATGTAATAATTTATTATCTCTTCGTATGACAGTTCGGTGAAGTTGATAGCGGGGTATTTTTCTTTGACACGCTTGTGGATATCTTCATGCACCATTTCAATGAATAATTCAGCCATTTTTTCATCTGGTACCTTACTTTCGTTTGCTAAAAATTCAAATTTATTTAACCACCACCAAAAAATCTTTTTTTCATTTTGTTCGTTAGGATAAACCATTCGAAAAGATTCATTTATATAATTAATTACATCACTATTTTCTTCGAGTAAACGATCATCCATGCTCATTTTTTTTTATAAATAAAACGTTTTTTATTTATTCTTATACATATATCGATAATATTATAAATTTTATTTTCTTGATTTTTTTTTGCTGTCACTATTAATCTTGATAATACATACTTCATAAAATAATTCGAAGCACTTTCCTTTCAAGAACACGTGTAGCTTTTATATATTCTGTTACTTTTTTCTTTGCATTTATATATAAGTAATGAAGATTCTTAGTATTTTAATTTATTTATAAAATTTTTTTAATAACCGTAAAGCTTACGTGTATAAACGTACGAAAATTATACTAATATCCGTAAAGTTTTACGTATGCTTAACGACTAATGGATTTAAATCTTATTGCTTTTAGATAGAAGTGGAGAGGGGAATTTATTGGGTGTTCTATAATAATGGTTGGTAGAGATAATAATATTTATATCGAGTATCACGATAAACAGTTCATGCCAAATTATAAATTTAAGCTAGGAACAGAGTAAACAACTACATTATCCTATTCTTCTGAAGATGTTATGAATTTCTATATTAATTGAAATCTATAATATTGAAAAATATTATTATTCCTAAAATATTTTGATAAGTTTAAATGATGACCAGTTCCGTTCAGACTTTTTACATCTAAAAATTAAAATTTAGACTCTTAAAACATAACCCATAAGGAGTCCAAACATGAATGTTTGATCCCTTCTCTCTAGTTATTTTTTTAAATGGATATCCGATGAACACGAATTGGAATTCTGATTTCTTTTTTATAGTTTCGTTAAATAAAAGAACTTTTTGTCACGGAAAAACAATATATTTTGGTAAATACAATACAAGAATAATACTAATACAACAAGACGAGTTCGGTGTTCGACAAACTGCCTTATTAGATCTTTTCTTCTTTATACACCGTTTATTTTTCAATGTAAGAAAGTCTATCGTTATTCGATGTTTACATTACTGACTTGTTTCCTACTCTGACTTGCATTCAGTACTCGCACACTCTATGTTTGACACATAGAAAAGATTCGTTTTACTCCTCTCCCCACACATACATCAATATAATAAATAACTCATTTGTCTATTTAATTAAAAAAATGTAAATAAAATAGATTTTTAATTCTTGGTTACATCTTATGTTAACAAAAGTTCAGCGTTTATAATAAACTTTTATGTTTTTAATAAAAATACATTTCTTTAATTGCTTAAAATCAAAAAAGAAACATTTAAATTTTCTTTACAACTTTTAGAAATATTGTCTAAGAATAGAAACACAAATTCTCTAGTAATTATTTCCTCTATTAATATGTTCCAACATAATTTTGTAATGAAACTTCTTTGTTCGTAAATAATTGATTAATCAACTTTTCTGGTTTTTAATACTTGTTGTGCTCCTAAAGGATATTTCACTAATAAAATATTATTTCATAATTTTTAAATAAATATTCTTTTATTAATTTGTGTCAATTCCAAAAGATACATATCTGCACTAACTTACTCTCGGCATACTCTATTTTATTTGTTTATTAGTGGAGTATCCGTAATTTTTGTAAGCTTTTTTAACCACTCCTCAAAGATAGTATTTCCATCGTAAATGCAATTGCAAATGATACCATATCATCGTATAATATATATATAAGTTAGGTATATTAATTAAAGAAGTTCTTACAATATCGCGCGCGCCGCGGATTCAATTATTAAATTAATCGCAGAATTCTTCTTCGAAGCTATTCGCATCATCGCACTTATTATGCATTTTTCGTAAACTATCAGCATATTTTTCTATCGTTTCATTTTCATATTGCACTCGACACATAAAATGACTTCTATATAAATCACTTTCATAATGTAAGAAATACTTTAAGAAATAATTTTAATTTAGGGTAGGTATAGGACACTCTAATCTTTGTTTACAGAAGATAGATGAAAGATTTTTAGCGTAATAGGATTTGAGGGATAAGGTTCTCTTAAGAGAAAGGATCGGGCATTTATTTCTAAACATATGACACGCAGTGGTCTAGACTGGGAAATTCTGAGAATCTTTGGACGTACTCCCACTCTAAAGCGTCACTTATCTTTGGAAGAAAGACCGTTGATGACCAATGATGGATCGAAAAAGGACAAGGAGTGGCCCGCGTCTTCTTTCCCCTTCTATTGGAGATATGACCGATGCATAGGATACAAAAACAGGGAAAAAGGAAAAGAATAGTTTAAAAGAGTAGTTCTTGTAGTGGCTTCATTAGGTCTTATTAGATCTTATGGTAGTATTATTACGTCTTATGTCATAATCCTTTTATGTCTTTTTATGTCTTATGTATTACGTCTTTTTATGTCTTATATTTACGTTTTCTTATAGAATGCTTATGTTGTTGTGAAGCCTTATGTTAAGTGAGTTTATGTGCTATTAAATATATGTGTATTGTGGGATGCGAGCACCTTCAGGCCAAACGCTTAAATAGGCATTCGTGAGAAGATTGGACGGTGGGCCCTGGATAGCTCAATTGGTTAAAGAGCAGTCGCCGGGAAAGCGGAAGATCCGGGTTCGAGTCCCGGTCCAGTCGGTCCAACGGCCCAATATTTCACGAATCCTACAGTATTTCAGATTTTCTTCCTGACAAACTATCTTCATAATAATCCCATTAACCCTTGCAATACATCAGTGGGGTCACTAGAATAAAAAGGAGCAAAATAATGAAGTAAATAGTTTTGTATCTCCTCATATGGAAGTTTAATAAAGTAGACAAAAGAACAAGTCTTCTGTAAAGACGTAGGGACATCATAATGCACGAATTTTTCGAAGAATTTATTATTTGTTACGTCGATCATGTCTGCTAAATATTCATATTTATCTACCCACGTAAAAAACTTCTCATTTTCCTCTAGTGTCAAAGTATTCATCATTGAAAAAGCTCGATTTCAATAATAATTTATTTAAATTTCTTCGTATAATGAATCCACGTTGCTCATTATTTCCGAAAAGTGAGTGGCTCATGGCCTGTTCGTCCATCGGTTCATAACCGATCTCGTGGACTGCCCCTTTTGTAATATACGATTTTTGGGAGCTACTATCTATAATTAAACGAATGTTAATTTCCTTGTTCCCGTTTCTCAGTTTCGCAAGCAAAGTAGGCATAAGCACTTCTGCATCGTTGCAGCTACTCGCTAAAAAACACACATTGATAGTAATTTCCCTTTTATTATTGGTGGTTCCTTTCGTTTTGGTTTCCTCCTTTTCGGTATCATCTTTTTCGGTTACCGGACACATGAGCGTTACATGCTTACGAGAAAATTCGTCGCACTTCACTCTGGCGAATCATCGCTTATAATGATGTCCGAATTTCAAACAGACGGAACACGTGTTGTACTTCCTCGCCTGTCCCCTTTTTTCTCGTAGGTTCACGTTCTTCGCGATCTCACAATTAACATTACCGTGTTCACTAAAATCACAAAACACGCACGTAGATCTCCTCCCTTTATTAGTCGTAAGTAAAGCACAGCACTAGGAAAGTCTTTAATAGGTGGGCGATTTCTTGAGGTTCTATCCTTTTCACGGTTATCATTTGACAAAAAACCTTTCATAGCTTAGGAAACTTTCATCTCACTTTTCACTTCCATTGCCAGAAATTCCATGAGTTGAGTTAATCGCCCTTTTCCACGAATAGCGGAACCTCCCATTCCTCGTACGTAATTAGCGTTTATAAGTGAGCAACTACGTTGCTACGCTCTCAATAAATCTTCTGGTAATGCTGATTCTACAAGAGGATACAATATGATTAGGTTAGGTTTGCGTCACCACCACGTGTCGGTGGTAAGACCTAAAGACTCCAGCGCTCGCAAACGTGATTCGAGGTTATCATATAAACCGGAGAGAAATTGATTTGTAGACCTGGCCGGTTTCCTCAGAACAAGTTGCAATAATTGATGTATATACACTTCAATTTGCAGATCTGTATCACCGTATCGCTCCATTAGACTTATCAATGGCCTTTGCGTAATTTTCAGCAGTGGGCGAATAACTCTTAATCAATGCTGCCACATGAGATTTTGGCTCCATAGTTTGAATTAAATATTGGAACTTGTCATCTTTTGACAACCCGGAGTTTTCGTGTACTTTCCTGAACGAACTCCAAAATTGTAGTTAATATTAAATATCACCGCTAAATTGATGCAATCGGATCGTCGGTAAATTACAAGACACTCTTACGTATGGTTGTACTGGAAGCTCTTGAACCATTGAGCTATCCAGGGCCCACCGTCCAATCTCCTTACGAATGCCTATTTAAGTGTTTGCTTGGAGGCGCTCGCGTCTCACATATATATATATATATATATATATATATATATATATATATATATATAATAAAAATTTTATAATAAAATAAGAATAAATGTTAATATGTAGTAATATCTAACGGTTAAACGTATGCCTAAAAACTAACTATTTAAATCTTGTTGCTTCTAAATACAAGTGGAAAGGGGTATTTATTTACATTAATCTTGTATAAAAATAAAAATAATATAACTAGCAATGAGAATAATAAAATGTTCATAGAATATTGTAGGATTAGGGAATATTCGAGAAGTTTCTAGAAATATTAATAGACGAATTATTTATAAGTATCACCGAGTAAAATTTATTCTTTATTTGTCATATATATGTGATGGTATGAGTATGGGTGGGTGAAAGAATCGATCGGTGACGAAAAAGAAAGAAACCGTGTCGTTAGATTAGAGTGTTGATTTCTTTTGTAAGGTAACACCGTCTGGATTTGTCGCTTTTATGTGGCCCCATCCGACTGTCTCAAACGTAGTCGATTTTAAAGTTTAAAAGATTTAAAAGAAGGAAGAGCATTTATTTGTGATCGGAAATCATCGCGAAGTTTCTAGAAGGGTAGGAAATGATAGGAGGAAATGATAGGAAATGACGTGTGACGATTGAGGGGATGTTAGGCATATATAGGAAACGAAAAAGGCCGGTGAGGATAGTACGATAAAGTTCATTGTTTATACGAAGAGTTTTGGGGTGAAAGAAAACGAGAAAAACAAAAGACAACAGGGGACTGTGAAAAGACACGAAATACAACGTTTGGCGACGAAGAACCGAGTAAGCCGTGACATTCGCTAATTATGACGGTTGTCTTCGGATTACGGCGTAAATGGAACACCTAATATCTCGTGGCGACAGATTGTTAATTTAGATTATAGATGCTTTCCGTTCTATCTCTTATATTCTAAAATCGTTTAATAATTACTATTAAATGTTATTACTTTAATAAATAATAATAAAGAAACAAATTAAAAAATCCTACAATATTACAACTTTCAACGTAGAGCAGAATCAACAGTAACATTATCTTTATTTTACGATGTTATGATTTTATATATTCAAAGAAATTTAGGATATTAATATATTGATATTCTTAAAATGTTTCGATAAATATTGTTTAATCTAACAATATTTTAATAAGTTTTAAATAATAACAAGGTTAGTTTTAATTTTCTTCTTAAATAGTTCTAATTGACTCCTTTTCCTGTAATACTCATAGTCAGTTCTTAGGTGAATGTGGAATTCTCTCTTTCCAGTAAGTCATTCGAAAGGATATCTGACGAACTAAAATTAGTAATTCCGATAATTTTAATGGCAAGTTAATTGTGGATAAGAAACGTCTCTTTTCATGGAAATGCAATATATATTTACAAAATAAAATACAAGAACAAATACTAATACAATAAGACGAGAAAGCTGTTTGATTACTAATTGCTAAATTTTTCTTTAGATTTTCATTTTCTTATTTGGTTTATTGCTCGCTATAAGAAACACTAACGTTATTCAACTGTTTACAGTTTTGTGACGATTTTCCATTCTTTCTTGCGTTCAATATTCGTAAACTCTTTGTCCAACATATACTAAAGATATATCTCGCTCGTCCTCATACATATTACAAATATATCATAAATAAATTGATTGACTACCTAGTACAAAACGTAAATAAACAACAATATTCTTGTAAAGAACAATTATTTTACTTTTTGTTCAAATTCATTTTTACAATAATTTAATCTCCAGAATAAATTCTTACGTGTTAAGTATAAATATATTTCCTTAATTATGTAAGATTAAAAAATAATTCTGTGTGAACATTTTTTATAATACGCAAGAATACTCTTTAAGTATGGAAATACAGCTTTTTTGCATATTTCAATTTTTCTTTCACTTTTGCTAATTTAACGTTTTAAGCCGAACATTTTTTTCTAAATAGTTCATAGAATAAATTTTCTAATGTGAAATATCTTGTGTGTGTGTGCTCGCAGAAGATCTAATATTAATTTGATATTTTTTTGATTACATAATTATTTTCGATAACTGCAAATTACAAAGAGTTGCACAGAAGAACAATTAGCTTCTCTTGTTTTTTTGTCTATTCTTGTAGCATCTGTAGTTATTCATTTTCCATTAAACTTAATTCAATTGAGTATGCAATTGCAAGTCCTACTGTTAAATTGAATGATAGGTTAGGATATTTACCTATATAAGTTTTTATTTTATTGTCGTGGATTCCATTACAGAATTGATCGCGTAATATTTTGCCTGAGAGATCTATATAATTGCACATATCATATAATTTTCGTAAAACCAGTGCATAATGTTCTATTGTTTCTTGTTCATATTGTTTGCGAACCACGAAAAGTTTTCTGTGGAAATACTCTTCAGGTGATATACGTAAACGACGAAGTAGATTGTATAGTATACCTTGGAAATTAAATTTAAAGTTGTGTACAGGAGCGTGACGTCCACGTAGAAGAACTTCATAATGCACCATGTTATAGAAGAATTTAATAACTTCATCGTTTGATAATTTGATAGAATCTGCTATGTACTCAAATTTGTTTAACCATTCACAAAAATCTTCTCCATATAATGGATGGTATGTTTTTAACCTTAAATGAGCTAACTGCATACGATTAATTATTTTTTTAAATTTTATTAATTCAGTGGCGAATTCTACCATTTCGTCGAATGAAAAGCAACGAAATTTTTTTAAAATAGTTTTTATTTCATTGTCATATATCCCATTAAGAAATAGTTCGAGTAATATTTCGTCTGAACGATTTGTGTTAGAGCACTTTTTGGATAATTTTCGTAAACAATTAACATAATTTTCAATCGTTTCATCTTTATATTGTTTACGACAAAGAAGACGTGATTTATGTATATCACTATCATCGGTAGGAGAAAAATACTGAAGGTAAGAATTTATCATCTCCTCGTATGGAAGTTCAGAAAAGTTGATAGAAGGACAAATCATTTTTACTGCAGAATGGACATCATTGACGATCATATTATTGAATAATTCAATCATTCTATTGTCTTTTACTTTAATTATATTTGCTACATACTCAAATTTATGTAACCACTCATGAAAATTGTCTGCATTCTTTGAGTTGTAAATTTTAATCATCGATAAAGCTGGATTTATGTAATGAGCTACATCAATGGCTCGTGCCAATACAGTGGCCGCTGTGTATCGTAATAAAAAGGAAGACTCTATTTTTATATATTTTGCAAGTACTGTTTCGCAGAATTTTCTCAAATATTGGTAAGATGTATAATGTGTTAGACTAAATCTAGAAGTGCTATCATTGTACATTTTTCGTAATTCACAAGCATAGTCTCTTACCATTTCTTGTTCGTAATCGTTTCGATGCTTAAAAGAATTTCTCTGCGAAAGAATTTCAGGAGAATGATTAAAGTAACAAATGTAATAATTTATTATCTCTTCGTATGACAGTTCGGTGAAGTTGATAGCTTGGTATTTTTCTTTGACACGCTTGTGGATATCTTCATGCACCATTTCAATGAATAATTCAGCCATTTTTTCATCTGGTACCTTACTTTCGTTTGCTAAAAATTCAAATTTATTTAATCACCACCAAAAAATCTTTTTTTCATTTTGTTCGTTATGATAAACCATTCGAAAAGAGTCATTTATATAATTAGTTAATTCCTTATCTTCGAGTAAACGATCACCGATGTTCATTGTTATTTTTAAACAGAAAATGCTTTGTATTTTTTATTATACGTATATCGATAATATTATAAATATTCTTATTTTGATTTTTTTTGGCTTTCACTATTAATTTTGATAATAAACTTTTCATAGAATAATTCGTAGCACTTTCCTTTTCAGAACACGTGTACGTTTCATATCTTCTGTTATTTTTTTCTTTACATTTATATATATGTAAAGGATTTTAGTGTTTTAATTTATATTAAAGATTTTTCTCGATAACCGTAAAGCTGACGTGTATAAACGTACGAAAATTATACTAATATCAGAACAGTTTAACGTATGCTTAATGACTAATGGATTTAAATCCTATTGCTTTTACATAGAAGTGAAGAAGAGAGTTTATTGGTTGTCCTATAATAATGGTTGGTAGAGATAATAATATTTATAGCGAGTATCACGATAAACAGTTCATGCCAAATTATAAATTTAAGCTAGGAACAGAGTAAACAACTACATTATCCTATTCTTCTGATGATGTTATGAATTTCTATATTAATTGAAATCTATAATATTGAAAAATATTATTATTCTTAAAATATTTTGATAAGTTTAAATGATGACCAGATCCGTTCAGACTTTTTACATCTAAAAATTAAAATTTAGACTCTTAAAACATAACCCATAAGGAGTCCAAACATGAATGTTTGATCCCTTCTCTATAGTTATTTTTCTAAAAGGATATCCGACGAACACAAATGGGAATTCTGATTTTTTTTTATAGTTTCATTAAATAAAAGAACTTTTTGTCACGGAAAAACAGTATATTTTGATAAATAAAATACAAGAATAATACTAATACAATAAGACGAGTTCGGTGTTCGACTATTATACGCATACTGCCTTATTAGATCTTTTCTTCTTTATACACCGTTTATGTTTCAATGTAAGAAAGTCTATCGTTATTCGATGTTTACATTATTGACTTGTTTCCTACTCTGACTTGCATTCAATACTCTCACACTCTATGTTTGACACATAGAAAAGATTCGTTTACTCCTCTCCCCACACATACATCAATATAATAAATAACTTATTTGTCTATTTAATTAAAAAAATTTAAATAAAATCGATTTTTAATTCTTGTTTACATCTTATGTTAACAAAAGTTTAGCGTTTATAATAAACTTTTATGTTTTTAAAAAAAATACATTTCTTTAATTGCTTAAAATCAAAAAAGAAACATTTAAATTTTCTTGAAAACTTTTAGAAATATTGTCTAAGAATAGAAACACAAATTCTCTAGTAATTTTCTCCTCCACTAATATGTACTTACATAATTTTTTTATGAAACTTCTTTGTTCGGAAATAATTGATAAATAAACTTTACTGGTTTTTAATACTTATTGTGCTCGTAAAGTATGTTTTGATAATAAAATATTCTTTTATCAGTTAATAATTTTCGTCAATTCCAAAAGATACATAATTGCACTAACTTACTCTCCGCATACTCTATTTTATTTGTTTATTAGTTAAGTATCCGTAATTTTTATAAGCTTTTTTATCCACTCCTCAAAGAAAGTATTTCCCTCGTAAACGCAATTGCAGATGCTACCGTATCATCGTATGATAAATTAGGTATATTACTTCAATAAGTTATTACAATCTCTTTCTAGTAAGTCATTCGAAAGGATATCTGACGAACTAAAATTAGTAATTCCGATAATTTTAATGGCAAGTTAATTGTGGATAAGAAACGTCTCCTTTCATGGAAATGCAATATATATTTACAAAATAAAATACAAGAACAAATACTAATACAATAAGACGAGAAAGCTGTTTGATTACTAATTGCTAAATTTTTCTTTAGATTTTCATTTTCTTATTTGGTTTATGGCTCGCTATAAGAAACACTAACGTTATTCAACTGTTTACAGTTTTGTGACGATGTTCCATTCTTTCTTGCGTTCAATATTCGTAAACTCATTGTCCAACATATACTAAAGATATATCTCGCTCGTCCTCATACATATTACAAATATATCATAAATAAATTGATTGACTACCTAGTACAAAATGTAAATAAACAACAACATCCTTCTAAATAACAATTATTACTTTTTGTCCAAATTTATTTTTACAATAATTTAATCTCCAGAATAAATTCTTACGTGGTAAGTATAATAATATATTTCCTTAATTATGTAAGATTAAAAAATAATTCTGTGTGAACATTTTTTATAATACGCAAGAATACTCTTTAAGTATGGAAATACAGCTTTTTTGCATATTTCAATTTTTCTTTCACTTTTGCTAATTTAACGTTTTAAGCCGAACATTCTTTTTCTAAATAGTTCATAGAATAAATTTTCTAATGTGAAATATCTTGTGTGTGTGTGCTCGCAGAAGATCTAATATTAATTTGATATTTTTTTGATTACATAATTATTTTCGATAACTGCAAATTACAAAGAATTGACAGAAGAACAATTAGCTTCTCTTGTTTATATGTCTATTCTTTTAGCATCTGTAGTTATTCATTTTCCATTAAACTTAATTCAATTGAGTATGCAATTGCAAGTCCTACTGTTAAATTGAATGATAGGTTAGGATATTTACCTATATAAGTTTTTATTTTATTGTCGTGGATTCCATTACAGAATTGATCGCGTAATATTTTGCCTGAGAGATCTATATAATTGCACTTATCATATAATTTTCGTAAAACCAGTGCATAATGTTCTATTGTTTCTTGTTCATATTGTTTACGAACAACGAAAAGTCTTCTGTGTAAATACGCTAGAGCTGATATACGTAAATGACGAAGGGGAATGTTTAGTATACCTTGGAAATTAAATTCAAGGTTGTGTACAGGAACGTGACAAAAACTTCGAAGAACTTCATAATGCAACATGTTACATAAGAATTCAAAATTTTCATCGTCTGATAATTTGAGAGAATCTGCTGTGTACTCAAACTTGTTTAACCATTTACAAAAATCTTCTCCATATACTGGATGGTATGTTTTTAACCTTAAATGAGGTAACTGCATACGAGTAATTATTTTTTTAAATTTTATTAATTCAGTGGCGAATTCTACTATTTCGTCGAATGAAAAGCAACGAAATTTTTTTAAAATAGTTTTTATTTCATTATCATAGATCCCATTAAGAAATTGTTCGAATAATATTTCATCTAGACGACTTCTAGTAGAGCATTTTTTGGATAATTTTCGTAAACAATTAGCATAATTTTCAATCGATTCATCTTTATATTGTTTACGACAAAGAAGACGCGTTTTATTTAAATCGCTATCTTTGACAGGAGAAAAATATTGAAGGTAAGAATTTATTATCTCCTCGTACGGAAGTTTAGATGAGTTGATAGAAGGATAAATCATTTTTACGGTCGAATGGACATCATTGTCGATCATATTATTGAATAATTCAATCATTCTATTGTCTTTTACTTTAATTATATTTGCTACATACTCAAATTTATGTAACCACTCATGAAAATTGTCTGCATTCTTTGAGTTGTAAATTTTAATCATCGATAAAGCTGGATTTATGTAATGAGCTACATCAATAGCTTGTTCCAATACAGTGGCAGCTGTGTATTGTAATAAAAATGAAGACTCTATTTTTATATATTTGGCAAGTACTGTGTCGCAGAATTTACTCAAATATTGGATAGATGTTCTATATTCTAGACGAAATCTATAAGCGCTACCATTGTACATTTTTCGTAATTCACAAGCATAGTCTCTTACCATTTCTTGTTCGTAATCGTTTCGATGCTTAAAAGAATTTCTGTGCGATAGAATATCTGGAGAATGATTAAAGTAACAAATGTAATAATTTATTATCTCTTCGTATGGCAGTTCGGTGAAGTTGATAGCGGGGTATTTTTTCATGACACGCTCGTGGATATCTTCATGCACCATTTCAATGAATAATTCAGCCATTTTTTCATCTGGTACATTAGTTACATTTGCTAAATATTCAAATTTATTTAACCACCACCAAAAAATCTTTTTTTCATTTTGTTCGTTAGGATAAACCATTCGAAAAGATTCATTTATATAATTAATTACATCACTATTTTCTTCGAGTAAACGATCATCCATGCTCATTGTTTTTTTTATACATAAGACGTTTTTTATTTAATCCTATACATATATCGATAATATTATAAATATTATTTTCTTGATTTTTTTTTACTGTCACTATTAATCTTGGTAATACATACTCCGTAAAATTATTCGAAGCACTTTCCTTTTCAGAACACGTGTAGTTTTTATATATTCTGTTACTTTTTTCTTTGCATTTATATATAAGTAATGAAGATTCTTAGTATTTTAATTTATTTATAAAATTTTTTTAATAACCGTATAGCTTACGTGTATAAACGTACAAAAATTATACTAACATCCGTAAAGTTTTACGTATGCTTAACGACTAATTGATTTAAATCTTATTGCTTTTAGATAGAAGTGGAGTGGGGAATTTATTGGGTGTTCTATAATAATGGTTGGTAGAGATAATAATATTTATACCGAGTATCACGATAAACAGTTCTTGCCAAATTATAAATTTAAGCTAGGAACAGAGTAAACAACTACATTATCCTATTCTTCTGATGATGTTATGAATTTCTATATTAATTGAAATCTATAATATTGAAAAATATTATTATTCTTAAAATATTTTGATAAGTTTAAATGATGACCAGATCCGTTCAGACTTTTTACATCTAAAAATTAAAATTTAGACTCTTAAAACATAACCCATAATGAGTCCAAACATGAATGTTTGATCCCTTCTCTATAGTTATTTTTCTAAAAGGATATCCGACGAACACAAATGATAATTCTGATTTTTTTTTATAGTTTCATTAAATATAAGAACTTTTTGTCACGGAAAAAAAATATATTTTGATAAATAAATACAAGAATAATACTAATACAATAAGACGAGTTCGGTGTTCGACTATTATACGCAAACTGCCTTATTAGATCTTTTCTTCTTTATACACCGTTTATGTTTCAATGTAAGAAAGTCTATCGTTATTCGATGTTTACATTATTGACTTGTTTCCTACTCTGACTTGAATTCAATACTCTCACACTCTATGTTTGACACATAGAAAAGATTCGTTTTACTCCTCTCCCCACACATACATCAATATAATAAATAACTTATTTGTCTATTTAATTAAAAAAATTTAAATAAAATCGATTTTTAATTCTTGTTTACATCTTATGTTAACAAAAGTTTAGCGTTTATAATAAACTTTTATGTTTTTAATAAAAATACATTTCTTTAATTGCTTAAAATCAAAAAAGAAACATTTAAATTTTCTTGACAACTTTTAGAAATATTGTCTAAGAATAGAAACACAAATTCTCTAGTAATTATTTCCTCCATTAATATGTTCCAACATAATTTTTTAATGAAACTTCTTTGTTCGTAAATAATTGGTTAATCAACTTTACTGGTTTTTAATACTTGTTATGCTCCTAAAGGATATTTTTCACTAATAAAATATTATTTCATAATTTTTAAATAAATATTCTTTTATTAATTTGTGTCAATTCCAAAAGATACATATCTGCACTAGCTTACTCTCGGCATACTCTATTTTATTTGTTTATTAGTGGAGTATCCGTAATTTTTGTAAGCTTTTTTATCCACTCCTCAAAGATAGTATTTCCATCGTAAATGCAATTGCAAATGCTACCATATCATCGTATGATATATGTATAAGTTAGATATATTACTTAAAGAAGTTCTTACAATATCGCGCGCCCCGCGGATTCAATTATTAAATTATTTGCAGAATACTTCTTCGAAGCTATTCGCATCATCGCACTTATTATGCATTTTTCGTAAACTATCAGCATATTTTTCTATCGTTTCATTTTCATATTACACTCGACACATAAAATGACTTCTATATAAATCACTTTCATAATGTAAGAAATACTTTAAGAAATAATTTTAATTTAGGGTAGGTATAGGACACTCTAATCTTTGTTTACAGAAGATAGATGAAAGATTTTTAGCGTAATTGGTTCTCGTAAGAGAAAGGATCGGGCATTTATTTCTAAACATATGACACGTAGTGGTCTAAACTGGGAAATTCTGAGAACCTTTGGACGTACTATCACTCTAAAGCGTCACTTATCTTTGGAAGAAAGACCGTTGATGACCAATGATGGATCGAAAAAGGACAAGGAGTGACCCGCGTCTTCTTTCCCCTTCTATTGGAGATATGACCGATGCATAGGATACAAAAACAGGGAAAAAGGAAAAGAATAGTTTAAAAGAGTAGTTCTTGTAGTGGCTTCACTAGGTCTTATTAGATCTTATGGTAGTATTATTACGTCTTATGTCATAAGTCCTTTTATGTCTTTTTATGTCTTATGTATTACGTCTTTTTATGTCTTATATTTACGTTTTCTTATAGAATGCTTATGTTGTTGTGAAGCCTTATGTTAAGTGAGTTTATGTGCTATTAAATATATGTGTATTGTGGGATGCGAGCACCTTCAGGCCAAACGCTTAAATAGGCATTCGTGAGAAGATTGGACGGTGGGCCCTGGATAGCTCAATTGGTTAAAGAGCAGTCGCCGGGAAAGCGGAAGATCCGGGTTCGAGTCTCGGTCCAGTCGATCCAACGGCCCAATATTTCACGAATCTTACAGTATTTCAGATTTTCTTCCTGACAAACTATCTTCATAATAATCCCATTAACCCTTGCAATACATCAGTGGGGTCACTAGAATAACAAGGAGCAAAATAATGAAGTAAATAGTTTTGTATCTCCTCGTATGGAAGTTTAAAAAAGTAGACAAAAGAACAAGTCTTCTGTAAAGACGTAGGGACATCATAATGCACAAATTTTTCGAAGAATTTATTATTTGTTACGTCGATCATGTCTGCTAAATATTCATATTTATCTACCCACGTAAAAAACTTCTCATTTTCCTCTAGTGTCAAAGTATTCATCATTGAAAAAGCTCGATTTCAATAATAATTTATTTATTTCTTCGTATAATGAATCCACGTTGCTCATTATTTCCGAAAAGTGAGTGGCTCATGGCCTGTTCGTCCATCGGTTCATAACCGATCTCGTGGACTGCCCCTTTTGTAATATACGATTTTTGGGAGCTACTATCTATAATTAAACGAATGTTAATTTCCTTGTTACCGTTTCTCAGTTTCGCAAGCAAAGTAGGCATAAGCACTTCTGCATCGTTGCAGCTACTCGCTAAAAAACACTCATTGATAGTAATTTCCCTTTTATTATTGGTGGTTCCTTTCGTTTTGGTTTCCTCCTTTTCGGTATCATCTTTTTCGGTTACCGGACACATGAGCGTTACATGCTTACGAGAAAATTCGTCGCACTTCACTCTGGCGAATCATCGCTTATAATGATGTCCGAATTTCAAACAGAAGGAACACGTGTTGTACTTCCTCGCCTGTCCCCTTTTTTCTCGTAGGTTCACGTTCTTCGCGATCTCACAATTAACATTACCGTGTTCACTAAAATCACAAAACACGCACGTAGATCTCCTCCCTTTATTAGTCGTAAGTAAAGCAGCAGCACTAGGAAAGTCTTTAATAGGTGGGCGATTTCTTGAGGTTCTATCCTTTTCACGGTTATCATTTGACAAAAAACCTTTCATAGCTTAGGAAACTTTCATCTCACTTTTCACTTCCATTGCCAGAAATTCCATGAGTTGAGTTAATCGCCCTTTTCCACGAATAGCGGAACCTCCCATTCCTCGTACGTAATTAGCGTTTATAAGTGAGCAACTACGTTGCTACTCTCTCAATAAATCTTCTGGTAATGCTGATTCTACAAGAGGATACAATATGATTGGATCAGGTTTGCGTCACCACCACGTGTCGGTGGTGAGACCTAAAGATTCCAGCGCTCGCAAACGTGATTCGAGATTATCATATAAACTGGAGAGGAATTTATTTGTAGACCTAGCCGGTTTCCGCAGAGCAAGTTGCAATAATTGATGTATATACACTTCAATTTGCAGATCTGTATCACCGTATCGCTCAATTAGACTTATCAATGGCCTTTGCGTAATTTTCAGAAGTGGGCGAATAACTCTTAATCAATGCTGCTGCACGAGATTTTGTCTCCATAGTTTGAATTAAATATTGGAACTTGTCATCTTTTGACAATCCGGAGTTTTCGTGTACTTTCCTGAACGAACTCCAAAATTGTAGTTAATATTCTATATTACCGATAAATTGATGCAATCGGATCGTCGGTAAATTACAAGACACTCTTACGTATGGTTGTACTGGAAGCTCTTTAACCATTGAGCTATCCAGGGCCCACCGTCCAATCTCCTTACGTATGCCTATTTAAGTGTTTATTCTGGAGGCGCTCGCGTCTTACATATATATATATATATAATGTATAATAAAAATTTTATAATAAAATAAGAATAAATGTTAATATGTAGTAATATCCTAACGGTTAAACGTATGCCTAAAAACTAACTATTTAAATCTTGTTGCTTCTAAATACAAGTGGAAAGGGGTATTTATTTACTATAATCTTGTATAAAAATAATAATAATAATATAACTAGCAATGAGAATAATAAAATGTTCATAGAATATTGTAGGATTAGGGAATATTCGAGAAGTTTCTAGAAATATTAATAGACGAATTCTTTATAAGTATCACCGAGTAAAATTTATTCTTTATTTGTCATATATGTGATGGTATGAGTATGGGTGGGTGAAAGAATCGATCGGTGACGAAAAAGAAAGAAACCGTTTCGTTAGATTAGAGTGTTGATTTCTTTTGTAAGGTAAAACCGTCTGGATTTGTCGCTTTTATGTGGCCCCATCCGACTATCTCAAACGTTCTCGATTTTAAAGTTTAAAAGATTTTTAAGTTTTAAAGATTTAAAAGAAGGAAGAGCATTTATTTGTGATCGGGAATCATCGCGAAGTTTCTAGAAGGGTAGGAAATGATAGGAGGAAATGCTAGGAAATAACGTGAGACGATGCAGGGGATGTTAGGCATATATAGGCAACGAAAAAGGCCGGCGAGGATAGTACGATAAGGTTCAATGTTTATACGAAGAGTGTTGGAGTGAAAGAAAACGAGAAAAACAAAAGACAACAGGGGACTGTGAAGGGACACGAAAGACAACGTTTTGCGACGAAGAGCCGAGTAAGCCGTGACATTCGCTAATTATGACGTTATCTTCGGATTACGGCGTAAATGGTAACACCTAATATCTTGTGGCGATGGATTGTAATTTAGATTATAGATGCTTACAGTTCTATCTCTTATATTCTAAAATCGTTTAATAATTACTATAAATTTATTACTTTAATAAATATTAATAATTAAACAAATTAAAAAATCCTACAATATTACAACTTTAACGTACAGCATAATCAACAGTAACATTATCTTCATTTTACGATGTTATGATTTTATATATTCAAAGATATTTAGGATATTAATATATTGATATTCTCAAAATGTTTCGATAAATATTGTTTAATCTAACAATATTTTGATAAGTTTTAAATAATAACAAGGTTAGCTTTAATTTTTTTTTTAAATAGTTCTAATTGACTCCTTTTCCTGTAATACTCATAGTCAGTTATTAGGTGAATGTGGAATTCTCTCTTTCCAGTAAGTCATTCGAAAGGATATCTGACGAACTAAAATTAGTAATTCCGATAATTTTAATGGCAAGTTAATTGTGGATAAGAAACGTCTCTTTTCATGGAAATGCAATATATATTTACAAAATAAAATACAAGAACAAATACTAATACAATAAGACGAGAAAGCTGTTTGATTACTAATTGCTAAATTTTTCTTTAGATTTTCATTTTCTTATTTGGTTTATGGCTCGCTATAAGAAACACTAACGTTATTCAACTGTTTACAGTTTTGTGACGATTTTCCATTCTTTCTTGCGTTCAATATTCGTAAACTCTTTGTCCAACATATACTAAAGATATATCTCGCTCGTCCTCATACATATTACAAATATATCATAAATAAATTGATTGACTACCTAGTACAAAACGTAAATAAACAACAATATCCTTGTAAAGAACAATTATTTTACTTTTTGTTCAAATTCATTTTTACAATAATTTAATCTCCAGAATAAATTCTTACGTGTTAAGTATAAATATATTTCCTTAATTATGTAAGATTAAAAAATAATTCTGTGTAAACATTTTTTATAATACGCAAGAATACTCTTTAAGTATGGAAACACAGCTTTTTTGCATATTTCAATTTTTTTTTCACTTTTGCTAATTTAACGTTTTAAGCCGAACATTTTTCTTTCTAAATAGTTCATAAAAAAATTTTGCTGATGTGAAACATCTTGTGCTCGCAGAAGGTCTAATATTATTGTGATATGTTTATGATTAGATAATTATTTTCGATAATTGCAAATTACAAAGAATTGACAGAAGAACAATTAGCTTCTCTTGTTTATATGTCTATTCTTTTAGCATCAGTAGTTATTCATTTTCCATTAAACTTAATTCAATTGAGTATGCAATTGCAAGTCCTACTGTAAAATTGAATGATAGATTAGGATATTTACCTATATAAGTTTTTATTTTATTGTCGTGGATTCCATTACAGAATTGATCGCGTAATATTTTGCCTGAGAGATCTATATAATGCACTTATCATATAATCTTTCTAAAACCAGTGCATAATGTTCTATTGTTTCTTGTTCATATTGTTTACGAACAACGAAAAGTCTTCTGTGTAAATACCTTAGAGCTGATATACGTAAATGACGAAGGGTAATGTTTTGTATACCTTGGAAATTAAATTCAAGGTTGTGTACAGGAACGTGACTAAAACCTAGAAGAACTTCATAATGCAACATGTTACTTAAGAATTCAAAATTTTCATCGTCTGATAATTTGAGAGAATCTGCTGTGTACTCAAACTTGTTTAACCATTTACAAAAATCTTCTCCATATACTGGATGGTATGTTTTTAACGTTAAATGAGGTAACTGCATACGAGTAATTATTTTTTTAAATTTTATTAATTCAGTGGCGAATTCTACCATTTCGTCGAATGAAAAGCAACGAAATTTTTTTAAAATAGTTTTTATTTCATTATCATAGATCCCATTAAGAAATTGTTCGAATAATATTTCATCTAGACGACTTCTATTAGAGCACTTTTTGGATAATTTTCGTAAACAATTAGCATAATTTTCAATCGATTCATCTTTATATTGTTTACGACAAAGAAGACGCGTTTTATTTAAATCGCTATCTTTGACAGGAGAAAAATATTGAAGGTAAGAATTTATCATCTCCTCGTATGGAAGTTCAGAAAAGTTGATAGAAGGATAAATCATTTTTACGGTCGAATGGACATCATTGTCGATCATATTATTGAATAATTCAATCATTCTATTGTCTTGTACTTTAATTATATTTGCTACATACTCAAATTTATGTAACCACTCATGAAAATTGTCTGCATTCTTTGAGTTGTAAATTTTAATCATCGATAAAGCTGGATTTATGTAATAAGCTACATCAATGGCTCGTGCCAATACAGTGGCCGCTATGTATTGTAATAAAAAGGAAGACTCTATTTTTATATATTTTGCAAGTACTGTTTCGCAGAATTTTCTCAAATATTGGTAAGATGTATAATGTGTTAGACTAAATCTAGAAGTGCTATCATTGTACATTTTTCGTAATTCACAAGCATAGTCTCTTACAATTTCTTGTTCGTAATCGTTTCGATGCTTAAAAGAATTTCTCTGCGAAAGAATTTCAGGAGAATGATTAAAGTAACAAATGTAATAATTTATTATCTCTTCGTATGACAGTTCGGTGAAGTTGATAGCTGGGTATTTTTCTTTGACACGCTTGTGGATATCTTCATGCACCATTTCAATGAATAATTCAGCCATTTTTTCATCTGGTACCTTACTTTCGTTTGCTAAAAATTCAAATTTATTTAACCACCACCAAAAAATCTTTTTTTCATTTTGTTCGTTATGAAAAACCATTCGAAAAGAGTCATTTATATAATTAGTTAATTCCTTATCTTCAAGTAAGCAATCATCGATGTTCATTGTTATTTTTAAACAGAAATGCTTTGTATTTTTTATTATACGTATATCGATAATATTATAAATATTCTTATTTTGATTTTTTTTGGCTTTCACTATTAATTTTGATAATAAACTTTTCATAGAATAATTCGTAGCACTTTCCTTTTCAGAATACGTGTACGTTTCATATCTTCTGTTATTTTTTTCTTTACATTTATATATGTAAAGGATTTTAGTGTTTTAATTTATATTAAAGATTTTTCTCGATAACCGTAAAGCTGACGTGTATAAACGTACGAAAATTATACTAATATCAGAACAGTTTAACGTATGCTTAATGACTAATGGATTTAAATCTTATTGCTTTTAGATAGAAGTGGAGAGGGGAATTTATTGGGTGTTCTATAATAATGGTTGGTAGAGATAATAATATTTATACCGAGTATCACGATAAACAGTTCATGCCAAATTATAAATTTAAGCTAGGAACAGAGTAAACAACTACATTATCCTATTCTTCTGATGATGTTATGAATTTCTATATTAATTGAAATCTATAATATTGAAAAATATTATTATTCTTAAAATATTTTGATAAGTTTAAATGATGACCAGATCCGTTCAGACTTTTTACATCTAAAAATTAAAATTTAGACTCTTAAAACATAACCCATAATGAGTTCAAACATGAATGTTTGATCCCTTCTCTATAGTTATTTTTCTAAAAGGATATCCGACGAACACAAATGGGAATTCTGATTTTTTTTTATAGTTTCATTAAATAAAAGAACTTTTTGTCACGGAAAAACAGTATATTTTGATAAATAAAATACAAGAATAATACTAATACAATAAGACGAGTTCGGTGTTCGACTATTATACGCATACTGCCTTATTAGATCTTTTCTTCTTTATACACCGTTTATGTTTCAATGTAAGAAAGTCTATCGTTATTCGATGTTTACATTATTGACTTGTTTCCTACTCTGACTTGCATTCAATACTCTCACACTCTATGTTTGACACATAGAAAAGATTCGTTTTACTCCTCTCCCCACACATACATCAATATAATAAATAACTTATTTGTCTATTTAATTAGAAAAATTTAAATAAAATCGATTTTTAATTCTTGTTTACATCTTATGTTAACAAAAGTTTAGCGTTTCTAATAAACTTTTATGTTTTTAATAAATATACATTTCTTTAATTGCTTAAAATCAAAAAAGAAACATTTAAATTTTCTTGACAACTTTTAGAAATATTGTCTAAGAATAGAAACACAAATTCTCTAGTAATTATTATTTTCATTAATATGTTCCAACATAATTTTTAAATGAAACTTCTTTGTTCGTAAATAATTGGTTAATCAACTTTACTGGTTTTTAATACTTGTTGTGTTTCTAAAGGATATTTCACTAATAAAATATTATTTCATAATTATTAAATAAATATTCTTTTAATAATTTGTGTCAATTCCAAAAGATACATATCTGCCCTAACTTACTCTCGGCATACTCTATTTTCTTTGTTTATTAGTGGAGTATCCGTAATTTTTGTAAGCTTATTTATCCACTGCTCAAAGATAGTATTTCCATCGTAAATGCAATTGCAAATGCTACCATATCATCGTATGATATATGTATAAGTTAGGTATATTACTTAAAGAAGTTCTTACAATATCGCGCGCGCCGCGGAATCAATTATTAAATTAATCGCAGAATTCTTCTTCGAAGCTATTCGCATCATCGCACTTATTATGCATTTTTCGTAAACTATCAGCATATTATTCTATCGTTTCATTTTCATATTGCACTCGACACATAAAATGACTTCTATATAAATCACTTTCATAATGTAAGAAATACTTTAAGAAATAATTTTAATTTAGGGTAGGTATAGGATACTCTAATCTTTGTTTACAGAAGATAGATGAAAGATTTATAGCGTAATAGGATTTGAGGGATAAGGTTTTCTTAAGAGAAAGGATCGGGCATTTATTTCTAAACATATGACACGTAGTGGTCTAGACTGGGAAATTCTGAGAACCTTTGGACGTACTCCTACTCTAAAGCGTCACTTATCTTTGGAAGAAAGACCGTTGATGACCAATGATGGATTGAAAAAGGAAAAGGAGTGACCCGCGTCTTCTTTCCCCTTCTATTGGAGATATGACCGATGCATAGGATACAAAAACAGGGAAAAAGGAAAAGAATAGTTTAAAAGAGTAGTTCTTGTAGTAGCTTCATTAGGTCTTATTAGATCTTATGGTAGTATTATTACGTCTTATGTCATAAGTCCTTTTATGTCTTTTTATGTCTTATGTATTACGTCTTTTTATGTCTTATATTTACGTTTTCTTATAGAATGATTATGTTATTGTGAAGCCTTATGTTAAGTGAGTTTATGTGCTATTAAATATATGTGTATTGTGGGATGCGAGCACCTCCAGGCCAAACGCTTAAATAGGCATTCGTGAGAAGATTGGACGGTGGGCCCTGGATAGCTCAATTGGTTAAAGAGCAGTCGCCCGGAAAGCGGAAGATCCGGGTTCGAGTCCCGGTCCAGTCGGTCCAACGGCCCAATATTTCACGAATCCTACAGTATTTCAGATTTTCTTCCTGACAAACTATCTTCATAATAATCCCATTAACCCTTGCAATACATCAGAGGGGTCACTAGAATAACAAGGAGCAAAATAATGAAGTAAATAGTTTTGTATCTCCTCGTATGGAAGTTTAAAAAAGTAGACAAAAGAACAAGTCTTCTGTAAAGACGTAGGGACATCATAATGCACAAATTTTTCGAAGAATTTATTATTTGTTACGTCGATCATGTCTGCTAAATATTCATATTTATCTACCCACGTAAAAAACTTCTCATTTTCCTCTAGTGTCAAAGTATTCATCATTGAAAAAGCTCGATTTCAATAATAATTTATTTAAATTTCTTCGTATAATGAATCCACGTTGCTCATTATTTCCGAAAAGTGAGTTGCTCATGGCCTGTTCGTCCATCGGTTCATAACCGATCTCGTGGACTGCCCCTTTTGTAATATACGATTTTTGGGAGCTACTATCTATAATTAAACGAATGTTAATTTCCTTGTTCCCGTTTCTCAGTTTCGCAAGCAAAGTAGGCATAAGCACTTCTGCATCGTTGCAGCTACTCGCTAAAAAACACTCATTGATAGTAATTTCCCTTTTATTATTGGTGGTTCCTTTCGTTTTGGTTTCCTCCTTTTCGGTATCATCTTTTTCGGTTACCGGACACATGAGCGTTACATGCTTACGAGAAAATTCGTCGCACTTCACTCTGGCGAATCATCGCTTATAATGATGTCCGAATTTCAAACAGACGGAACACGTGTTGTACTTCCTCGCCTGTCCCCTTTTTTCTCGTAGGTTCACGTTCTTCGCGATCTCACAATTAACATTACCGTGTTCACTAAAATCACAAAACACGCACGTAGATCTCCTCCCTTTATTAGTCGTAAGTAAAGCAGCAGCACTAGGAAAGTCTTTAATAGGTGGGCGATTTCTTGGGGTTCTATCCTTTTCACGGTTATCATTTGACAAAAAACCTTTCATAGCTTAGGAAACTTTCATCTCACTTTTCACTTCCATTGCCAGAAATTCCATGAGTTGAGTTAATCGCCCTTTTCCACGAATAGCGGAACCTCCCATTCCTCGTACGTAATTAGCGTTTATAAGTGAGCAACTACGTTGCTACGCTCTCAATAAATCTTCTGGTAATGCTGATTCTACAAGAGGATACAATATGATTGGATCAGGTTTGCGTCACCACCACGTGTCGGTGGTGAGACCTAAAGATTCCAGCGCTCGCAAACGTGATTCGAGATTATCATATAAACTGGAGAGGAATTTATTTGTAGACCTAGCCGGTTTCCGCAGAGCAAGTTGCAATAATTGATGTATATACACTTCAATTTGCAGATCTGTATCACCGTATCGCTCCATTAGACTTATCAATGGCCTTTGCGTAATTTTCAGCAGTGGGCGAATAACTCTTAATCAATGCTGCTGCACGAGATTTTGTCTCCATAGTTTGAATTAAATATTGGAACTTGTCATCTTTTGACAATCCGGAGTTTTCGTGTACTTTCCTGAACGAACTCCAAAATTGTAGTTAATATTCTATATTACCGATAAATTGATGCAATCGGATCGTCGGTAAATTACAAGACACTCTTACGTATGTTTGTACTGGAAGCTCTTTAACCATTGAGCTATCCAGGGCCCACCGTCCAATCTCCTTACGTATGCCTATTTAAGTGTTTGTCTTGGAGGCGCTCGCGTCTCACATATATATATATATATATATATATATATATATATATATAATGTATAATAAAAATTTTATAATAAAATAAGAATAAATGTTAATATGTAGTAATATCTTAACGGTTAAACGTATGCCTAAAAACTAACTATTTAAATCTTGTTGCTTCTAAATACAAGTGGAAAGGGGTATTTATTTACATTAATCTTGTATAAAAATAATAATAATAATATAACTAGCAATGAGAATAATAAAATGTTCATAGAATATTGTAGGATTAGGGAATATTCGAGAAGTTTCTAGAAATATTAATAGACGAATTCTTTATAAGTATCACCGAGTAAAATTTATTCTTTATTTGTCATATATATGTGATGGTATGAGTATGGGTGGGTGAAAGAATCGATCGGTGACGGAAAAGAAAGAAACCGTTCCGTTAGATTAGAGTGTTGATTTCTTTTGTAAGGTAAAACCGTCTGGATTTGTCGCTTTTATGTGGCCCCATCCGACTATCTTAAACGTTCTCGATTTTAAAGTTTAAAAGATTTTTAAGTTTTAAAGATTTAAAAGAAGGAAGAGCATTTATTTGTGATCGGGAATCATCGCGAAGTTTCTAGAAGGGTAGGAAATGATAGGAGGAAATGCTAGGAAATAACGTGAGACGATGGAGGGGATGTTAGGCATATATAGGCAACGAAAAAGGCCGGCGAGGATAGTACGATAAGGTTCAATGTTTATACGAAGAGTGTTGGAGTGAAAGAAAACGAGAAAAACAAAAGACAACAGGGGACTGTGAAGGGACACGAAAGACAACGTTTTGCGACGAAGAGCCGAGTAAGCCGTGACATTCGCTAATTATGACGGTTATCTTCGGATTACGGCGTAAATGGTAACACCTAATATCTTGTGGCGATGGATTGTTAATTTAGATTATAGATGCTTACCGTTCTATCTCTTATATTCTAAGATCGTTTAATAATTACTATTAAATGTTATTACTTTAATAAATATTAATAAATAAACAAATTAGAAAATCCTACAATATTACAACTTTCAACGTAGAGCAGAATCAACAGTAACATTATCTTCATTTTACGATGTTATGATTTTATATATTCAAAGATATTTAGGATATTAATATATTGATATTCTCACAATGTTTCGATAAATATTGTTTAATCTAACAATATTTTGATAAGTTTTAAATAATAACAAGGTTAGTTTTAATTTTCTCCTTAAATAGTTCTAATTGACTCCTTTTCCTTTAATACTCATATTCAGTTCTTAGGTGAATGTGGAATTCTCTCTTTCCAGTAAGTCATTCGAAAGGATATCTGACGAACTAAAATTAGTAATTCCGATAATTTTAATGGCAAGTTAATTGTGGATAAGAAACGTCTCTTTTCATGGAAATGCAATATATATTTACAAAATAAAATACAAGAACAAATACTAATACAATAAGACGAGAAAGCTGTTTGATTACTAATTGCTAAATTTTTCTTTAGATTTTCATTTACTTATTTGGTTTATGGCTCGCTATAAGAAACACTAACGTTATTTAACTGTTTACAGTTTTGTGACGCTGTTCCATTCTTTCTTGCGTTCAATATTCGTAAACTCTTTGTCCAACATATACTAAAGATATATCTCGCTCGTCCTCATACATATTACAAATATATCATAAATAAATTGATTGACTACCTAGTACAAAATGTAAATAAACAACAATATCCTTCTAAATAACAATTATTACTTTTTGTCCAAATTTATTTTTACAATAATTTAATCTCCAGAATAAATTCTTACGTGGTAAGTATAATAATATATTTCCTTAATTATGTAAGATTAAAAAATAATTCTGTGTGAACATTTTTTATAATACGCAAGAATACTGTTTAAGGATGGAAACACAGCTTTTTTGCATATTTCAATTTTTTTTTCACTTTTGATAATTTAACGTTTTCAGCAGAACATTTTTCTTTCTAAATAGTTCATAGAATAATTTTGCTGATGTGGAACATCTTGTGCTCGCAGAAGGTCTAATATTAATGTGATATGTTTATGATTAGATAATTATTTTCGAAAATTGCAAATTACAAAGAATTGACAGAAGAACAATTAGCTTCTCTTGTTTATATATCTATTCTTTTAGCATCAGTAGTTATTCATTTTCCATTAAACTTAATTCAATTGAGTATGCAATTGCAAGTCCTACTGTTAATTTGAATGATAGGTTAGGATATTTACCTATATAAGTTTTTATTTTATTGTCGTGGATTCCATTACAGAATTGATCGCGTAATATTTTGCCTGAGAGATCTATATAATTGCACTTATCATATAATTTTCGTAAAATCAGTGCATAATGTTCTATTGTTTCTTTTTCATATTGTTTACGAACAACGAAAAGTCTTCTGTGTAAATACACTAGAGCTGATATACGTACACGACGAATGGGAATACTTATTATACCATGGAAATTAATTTCAAGGTTTTGTACAGGAACTTGAATCCAATCTACAAGAACTTCATAATGCAACATGTTACATAAGAATTCAAAATTTTCATCGTCTGATAATTTGAGAGAATCTGCTATGTACTCAAACTTGTTTAACCATTCACAAAAATCTTCTCCATATACTGGATGGTATGTTTTTAACCTTAAATGAGGTAATTGCATACGAGTAATTATTTTTTTAAATTGTATTAATTCAGTGGCGAATTTTACCATTTCGTCGAATGAAAAGCAACGAAATTTTTTTAAAATAGTTTTTATTTCAATGTCATTGATCCCATTAATAAATTGTTCGAATAATATTTCGTTTTGACGATTTGTTTTAGAGCACTTATCGGATAATTTTCGTAAACAATTAACATAATTTTCAATCGATTCATCTTTATATTTTTTACGACAAAGAAGACGCGTTTTATTTAAATCGCTATCAACGACAGGAGAAAAATACTGAAGGTAAGAATTTATTATCTCCTCGTACGAAAGTTTAGATGAGGTGATAAAAGGATAAATATCTTTTACTGTCGAATGGACATCATTGTCGACTAAATTAATGAAAAATTCAATCATTGTATCGTCTGGTACTTTAATTATATTTGCTACATACTCAATTTTATGTAACCACTCATGAAAATTGTCTGCATTCTCAGAGTTGTAAATGTTAATCATCCACAAAGCTTGATTTATATAACGAGCTACTTCAATCCCATTTGAAAATATATATCTCCCTGCTGATTCTGATGAAACGGGAAACACTCTTTTTCTATATTTTAGAAATTTGATGTGGTCTAATCTAGTAACGTATTGGTTAGAAATTTTTTCTTCTAGAAGATGACTATAAAGGCTTTTATTGTATATAGTACGCAATTCACAAGCATAGTTTATAACCACTTTTTGTTCGTAATCGTTGCGATGCTTAAAAGAATTTCTGTGCCAAAGAATTTCAGGAGAATCATTAAAGTAACTAATGTAACGATTTATTATCTCTTCGTATGAAAGTTCGGTGAAGTCAATATAAGGGTATTTTTCCTTAACACGCTTATGGATATCTTCATGCACCATTTCAAGGAATAATTCTGCCATTTTTTCGTTTGGTACATAAGTTACATTTGCTAGATATTCAAATTTATTTAACCACCAACAAAAAACCTTTTCTTCATTTTGTTCGTTATGATAAACCATTCGAAAAGCATCATTTATATAATTAATTACATCACTATTTTCGTATAAACGATCAGCGATACTCATTGTTATTTTTTTAACAGAAAACGCTTTGTATATTTTATTATACGTATATCGATAATATTTTAAATCTTCTTTTTTTTGGTTTTCTTTTTGCTTTCACTAATAACCTTGATAATACACACTCAATAAAATAATTCGAAACACTTTCCTTTTAAGAACACGTGCGCGTTTTATATTTTCTGTAACTTTTTTCTTTACGTTTATATATAAATAAAGGGAGAATCTTAGTGTTTTAATTTAGATTAAAGATTTTTCTCAATAACCGTAAAGCTTACATGTATAAACGTACGAAAATTATACTAATATGAGAACAGTTTAACGTATGCTTAACGACTAATCAATTTAAATCTTATTGCTTTTATATAGAAGCTGAGAGGTGAATTTATAGGGTGTCCTACATTAGTCGTTGGTAAAGATAATAATATATATACCGAGTATCACGATAAACAGTTCTTGCCATATTATAAATTTACACTGGGAACAGAGTAAACAACTACATTATCCTCTTCTTCTGAAGATGTTATGAATTTATATAATATTAGAAACCTATAATATTGATACATATAAATATTCTTACAATATTTTGATATGTATTAAATGATAACCAGCTCCGTTTGGACTTTCTACACATAAAAATTATAAGTTAGGCGTTCTAAAACATAACTCATAATAAGTCCATACATGAATTGTTGATCCCTTCTCTCCAGTTAATTTTATAAAACGATATCTGAAGAACAAAAATATGAATTCTGGTTATGTTTCGATAGTTTCGTTAAATATAGGAATTTCTTGTCTCGGAAATAAAATATATTTTAATAAATAAAATTAAAAAACAATACTAATACAATAAGACAAGTTCGCTGTTCGACTATTAGACGCTAACTGCCTTTTATGACCTTTTCTTCTTTATACACCGTTTATGTTTCACTGTAAGAAAGTCTATCGTTATTCGATGTTTACATTATTGACCTGGTTTCCCACTCTGACTTGCATTCAGTACTCGCACACTCTATGTGTCACATATACAAAAGATTCGTCTTACTCCACACAACACACATACATCAATATCATAAATAACATATTTGTTTATTTAATTTAAAAAATGTAAATAAAATCGATTATAAATTCTTGTTTAGATTTTATGTTAACAAAAGTTTAGCGTTTATAATAAACTTTTATGTTTTTAATAAAAATACATTTCTTTAATTGCTTAAAATCAAAAAAGAAACATTTAAATTTTCTTGATAACTATAGAAATATTGTCTAAGAATAGAAACACAAATTCTCTAGTAATTGTTTCCTCCATTAATATGTACCAACATAATTTTTTAATGAAACTTCTTCGTTCGTAAATAATTGATTAATCAACTATACTGGTTTTTAATACTTTTTGTGCTCGTAAAGGACATTTTGATAATAAAATATTATTTTATTAGTTAATAATTTTAATAACATATATTTAAATTCGACAAAGCAACTATTTTAGATAGAGAAGACAACTGGTACAAAAGAAATATAAGCGAAAAAAATGTACCACATAACGAGTAATAATACAGTAAATTACAGAACCGACATGAAAAATATAAACAGCATTTATAACGAAATTTTAAAATTTAATTACCATGATAGGACATAGCGATAGAGGACATCATAATATTGAGGATATCTGCTCACTCACCTAGTTAAAATAGGTTCTTGTGGCAAAAGTATATTTTGTAATTGTTTCCTATACGCTTCAATACGAAGCAATAAGAATATTTTCTTTTTAAAAAAAAATTTTCTCCACAGATGATATGTGTATTAATAAATAGAAAACAAAGTCATACTTTCTCATATATTTTGCGTAGATTATGCACCCACGTGTGTAACGTGTATCATGTCTGCGTTAAATAATTTCAATTTCTTCCCTGCTTTTATCATACATTGTGCTGCATCCGTTATAAGTAGGAAAACTTTTTCTTCACTACCATTTGATAACAAAATTTTTAAAGCTGAATTTACAAAACGAGATACTGTTGCATAATTAATTTCATTTATTGTCTTTGGCAATAACATAATAAGTGTGGCTTTGTCGTTTAATTCTCACCAAATTTTTGTAATATTAAATTTGTAATATATGGTTATTTCATCTTCACAAATCCATACATTATACTTTGCTATATTTTCCCTAGTTATCTTAATACGTCAACTATAGCAATCATCTGAGTAATTTTTGCGTAATTTCGATTCATCCGGAATCGAATGATCTATATATTTTACAAGAAAGTTTTTCAAAATAGTGTTATTTAATGAACTCAACGGTAAAATAATGGCAAGTCATTGCTTCCGTTAAATCTTGGTAAAGTTTATTTTTTGGTTTAATTAAATGGATTCGGTTCATTTTCTCTTTAACATTAATCATCTAGCTGTTCAACATGTCTTTTATGTTTAAATGTATTCATATGTCGCACTAACTGCAATTTTCTTTCTCAATTCACACTTTTGCTATAGATTTTTACATAAATACTATTATTCTTTTTTATTATATTCATCATTATAAATAACGAAATAGAAATCACCAAAAATCTTCCTTTTCATTAAAAACGTTTGACTATTTCGAGCTTTTGGCAGTTTTAATAATTTCGCACAATTTTTAGCAGCATCAAATTATTCCAACTAAGTCACTGAAATCTCAAACGTAAACTGAATTTCAAATAAAATATCTAACCCATAGTGAGTGATTAGGAATCATGACAACACATTATAGCGAACTATACTTAGCATACATTACGTGTTATTATGATAAATTAGAATTTAAAGAGATAGATGATATATTAAAGTATTTACCAAAGATATTCACAGTCAGCACGAAAAAGACAAATGCATGAATACGACAAATAAAATATGCACTAATATACTGCATATATTGTTGAACGTAAATATGAAGAACGTATGCATTATACAAAAATTGCAAAAAAACAAAATATATTTTTAGCACTTCCTAATCATGATAAGTACTTGTTCCTTGGTCTTATTGTTTTATATGTTTTTTATTTCTAAGAATATGCAATTACATTTACATGCGGAATCTACTTATAAACATGTCATGCTTTTATAGATTTTTATAGATTTTAATAAACTGAAAGCCGAAAGTCTAAGTAAAAAGATAAACAAAACAAGTCTCACTCCATAATTGAATTCCCATAATTAAATTCCTTATTTTAATATGGGTTTCAGAATAGCTTTGTATATGGAAAAATTGTTCTCCAGATGTAACTGCTTTAAAATATCTTTCTTATTTTTTCTTTTCGGTAGGTTATTTTAAATCGGATATGTTATGTCCATGTCAGCATATTATTCAGTATCATACCGAAGTATTTGACCGAAATTTGGGTTGATAAGACTGTTCCATTTATGGTCACAGGAGTACATGTGAGCTAAAACAACGTGAAGGTTATATTTGCTGAGTTATTTTCATTAATACTGATTTACCTGTTTTGGTACCAACTTTCTAGCATGTGCAGATAACATTGTATAGTTTCAGTTTCGTTTTCAGGATCGATTTATGATGCTAACAGTACTGTGTCATTTGCAAAAGTAGCCGTAGTAATGTCCTTCTAACGTGATTAAATCTGCTGTTCTTATTGCATATAATATTAATCATTGTACACTGTTTATGGGACATCGGATAAGCTTGGATCTAGGCAGGAATCTATGGCAATGTTTTTTTTTGAGTAGATACAATAGTCCAGTGCGCTATACTTTATCAGAAACTTGTCAAAAGTTCCGGAATACTTTTAAACAATATTTCTTCTGTTCCAGATCTTATAATATATTACGAATTATATAATGAATTTGCTCAATAATGGAATGAATGATTTATTTCCAAACTGATGCTTAGGGAATGATGAGATATCTGGTGCTTTGAAGAGACAATTTGTTAGTATTTTTTGAAACAATTTGGATATTGTTGATAAAAGACTAATTGAATGATATGACGTAACATCATGTACTAACTCGTAATGAGTCTCTTTATAAATATCATAAAAAAATATATTTTTGTATTAAAAATTTAAATATATAACATTATTATTCTAAATAACAACGATAACTTTTTGTTTTCGTCTCATTCTTAGAATAATTTCGTGTAAAACACGAATGTTTAAGTTTTAAATATAAACAAATTTTTCTTTAATTGAGTAAATTCCAAAATAAAATCTTGGAACTTTATCGATAGAGTGCTGGAATACTGCTTAAGGAAGAAATGTAGCTTCTTGACTAAATTCTTCCTCTTTTGATATGTACTAATATAATTTTTTTAGTGAAACTTCTTCGTTCTTAAAAAATTGATTAGTATACTTCACTGTTTTCGAATTTTTCATATTCTCGTCGATAATTTTCTGTACTTATTTAAGTTTATTTTATTCTTCTTGCAAAAAATTTATTTCTTTTTCCAATTCAATGGCCATTGCTACCATATTGTTGAATGGTAAGCAAGATACATTTTTTAAATTGATCCTTATTTTATCATCGCGGATACCGCTCCGGAACTGTTCGCATAATCTTTCATTTCGGCGATCAGCATAATTGCATTTATCATATATTTTTTGTAAATCAAAGGCATAATTTTCTATTGTTTCTTGTTCATATTGATTTCGACACAGGAAGCGTTTTCTGTTTGAATCAGTTTCATTGGAAGAAACAAAATAACAAAGGTAATGGTTTATTATTTCTTCGTATGAAAGTTTTGAGAAGTTTACAGAATGGAAAGTCTTCCTGACAGTTATATGGATATCACTATTAACCATATTGTTGAAAAATTGAATCATTTTAAAATCTGGTACCCCGACATAATCTGCCACATATTCAAATTTATTTAACCACTTACAAAACAAACCTTCCGTTTCTGGATTGTAGATTTGAATCATTGAACGTGCTGGATTTAGATAAAGAGTTATTTGATTAACATTGGCAAGTCCAATAGCATAATCTACCATTTTATTGAATGATAATTCAGTAAAATGTTTTAAATCAGTTCTTATTTCATCGTCACGGATTCCATTAAGGAATCGTTTGCATAATTCTTCTTCTCGTCTATTTGTAGAATTGCATTTATCATATATTTTGCGTAAATTGTCAGCATATTCCTTTAACGTTTCTTTTTTATATTGATTTCGACACTTAAAGCGTTTTCTGTGTAAATCACTTTCATTGCAAGGGTCAAAATAACAAAGGTAATGGCTTATTATATCTTCGTATGAAAGTCCAGAAAAGTCAACAGTAGGCAAAGTTTGCTTTATACTCGTATGGACATCATTATCCACCATTTCATTGAAGAATTCGATCATTTTATCGTCTGGTACCTCGATTAAATCTGCTACATACTCAAATTTATTTAACCAAACGTAAAACACACCTTCCTTTTCTTGATTGTAAGTATGCATCATTATAAGAGCTTGATCTAGATAACACATTATTGAATGAATTCTTGCAAATTTAGTGGCCTCTACTACCAATTGATCGAATGATAAGTAAGAAAAATAACTTAAATAAGTACTTGCATCATTGTCTCGGAGTCCATTAATAAATATTTTGCATAATTTTTTTTCTTGGTGAGTTGTATATCTGCACTTACTAAATATTTTTCGTAAATTATCAGCATATTTCTGTATTGGTTCTCTTATATATTGACTTCGACGAGCGAAACGGTATCTGTGGAAATAAAATTCCTGATGAACGATATATAAATCAAGATACTTCGTTAATATCTCGTCGTATGACAGTTCGGAGAAGTCAACAGTTGGGTTCATTTCCTTGACCTGCTTTTGGACATCATCGTGCATCATTGTAAAGAAGAATTCTCCCATTTTATTATCTGGTACCTCGATAATATTTGCCACATACTCAAATTCATTTAACCACTTATAAAAAAACTCTTCTGTCTCCGGGTTGTATATATTCATAATAGAATGAGCTTGATCTCGATAATATGATATTTCTTTATCTTCCGGTATAAAATCGTCGGTAATCATTATTTTTAAAATGGAGAAAACTTTTTATCAGTTATTGTTCGTAAATAGATAATCTCTTAAAAATTCTATCTTTTTCAGATTTTTGTTCCACTTTTACCACAAATCGCAATACACTTTTCATAAAGTAATTTGAAAGCTTAATTTGTTAGGAACACGAATACATTTTATATTTTATATTAGATTTATTACACGTATATATAAATAAAAAATCTCAGTGCTGCAATGTATAACAAAATTGTTTAAATAAAATACGAATAAACTTTAACAACTTCAACTAATATTTAAACGGTTAAACGTATGCTTAACGACTCACACTTTAAATCTTTTTTTTTTTCAATAGAAGTAGGAAGAGAAATTTATTCAACGTCCTATATTTGTCTTTGATAGAAATAATAACAAAACTAGCAGTAAACATAATACACATTTCTTGAATATTGCAAACTCAAACGTTTACATAGTTCACATTTTCATTACAATTTGTACGATGTTTTTTTCATAAGTTGTTACAAACTAAACGAGCCTCTCTCACTAATGTTTTTTTCGTTCACATCCATGCGTATGCCCAAGTATTAAAATATATTTGAACCACTTTTTGCTCGCGAAACACGTGGACCCAAATGATAAACATGATATCTGTTCGGCGAAATTATGGGACTTGACCGGTTTGTATTGCGCGCGGAATATGTTAGGTATGGACGGTGTTCGAAAAGGATAGCTGGCGGAAAGGCTCCGAGACCGGATGGAGTCCCGGGCATGGTGATAAAGGCAGCGGCTGTGCACTGCGGGGTCGGTCTAGCGGAGCTCTTCACGGAGTGTTTTAGGACCAGCAACTTTCCAGCGGTCTGGAAGAGGGCTAGGCTGGTCCTGATAAAGAAGAAGCAGGACGCCCAACCCGACCTGCCTGGCTCCTATAGACCGATTTGCCTGCTAGACGAGACGGGTAAATTATTCGAAAGAATAATTGTCTCGAGGATAAGCGAGTGCCTGGAGACAAGGGGTCTGCTTTCACAGGCGCAGCATGGCTTTCGCGTTGGACGCTCAACGGTAGGTGCCATCATGGTGGTTAAAAGTATAGTGCGGGAGTGCGTGGACAGTGAACGCGTCGGGATCCTGACTTCGCTGGACATTAAGAACGCATTCAATTCGCTACCATGGGAGACCATCTTCAGGGCCTTGGACGAGGGGGGTCTTCCCACATACATTGCGAACATGGTGAGAAGCTATCTGTCGGACCGATCGTTGTTGTTTATCGGGAGACGGGGACGATTGGAGGAAAGACGGGTGTCGTGCGGGGTCCCGCAGGGTTCGGTGCTGGGACCAACCCTGTGGAATATCGCCTACGACAGTGTCCTCCGTGCTCCGGTGCCGGGGGGTTCCCGTGTCGTTTGTTATGCGGACGATACGGCCCTCCTGTCAGTGGGGCGGGACCTGTCGGAGGCGATTGCGATCGCGGAGCGAGACCTCGAGGTGATTGTGAGCGCGATTGAGGAGCTTGGCCTCGAAGTGGCGCCGCATAAGACGGAGGCAATGGCCTTCCCTGCCTCTGCCCTCCGCAGACGCAGAAATGCTCCAGCCCCTGTCATTAGGGTCAGGGGGTCTCGGTGTAGTTGAGTTGTGATGGCGCGCGGGGGCATTAGAGATACATGTAGAACCGCCTTATCACGCGAGGTACATGCGAGTGCATCTTGAGGTATGCGGGTGGGGATGCGTGCGCGGGGCCTTGAACAATCCAAGATCTGGATAGCTAGGAGAAAGTGTATGTTTCTGGAAAAAGAAAGTGGCGCCATATTGGCATTATCTAAGTGAGAGCTGCAGTGTTCTTTGTAGTGCGCGTCCGAGCTACAAACGTGTGAGTTTCAGGGGTTGTAGCTGCAAGGCTACAACCATTCAGGGGTTGTAGTTGCAAAGTCACAACCATTCAAGGGTTGTAGCTGCAAGGCTACAACCATTCAGGGGTTTTAGCTGCAAGGCTACAACAATTTAAGGGTTGTAGCTGCAAGGACACAACCATTCAGGGGTTTTAGCTGCAAGGCTACTACCATTCAGGGGTGTTATAGCTGCAAGGCTACAACCATTCAGGGGTTGTAGCTGCAAGGCTACAATCATTTAGAGGTTGTGCAAAGACACAACCATTCCTTTTACTGAGAGTAGCGGTGTTTCTTTACAGTGCTTGCCGGTCTACCAACGTAGGATAGAATTGCAGCGGCTCAGGCTACACCCAGGTTGAGGTTGTTAGTGTCGAGTATAACGCGCATTTGTAGGACTGATAACGTGTCTAGGTAGATTGCGGTATTTTGAATAGTTGCTGCGGAAACAAAGGTAAGAGAGATCTCTAGTGTAAGGAAAAAAGAGGTCCCTCGCGACGAAATTAGTGCATGCGTTCTTTCTTTAACTTGTCCACAGGGTACTACTTATTGTATTATTTGTTTGAATAAAGCCTTCGTTTGCCCCAACTTTTCTTTCAACTTCGTGAGAGTTTTTATGCGGAGGCAAGGGTTTATATCGCGTAAAATTGTGTTGATTGATTTATCTATCCTTTTCTATCTCTCTCATTCATACGTTCAATTCACCGAACTCACGACATTAATTTCAAATTTCTTCCAGTCTTATAATCTACAAAACAATATGTATATTGCGGAATTTCCTTTTTCTCTGTTGACTGTAGAAAACCTTCATCCCTTTTGTGCTCTTACGTTCCTTTAAAATAAAACTAATGCAGTTTCTAATCACTTTCTCGAACTTTGCCCTAATATTCGAGAAACAGTAATCTCGCTTTATAGGTGACTTCGTTTTATCTATTGTAAAATGTTTAACCTCATTGGTTTTTCTAATTATATTGGTTTGCATTGATTGCTGTAGGCCTATAATGGAACTACTTACGTGACTGGTGCAGAAGACCCTGACCACTGATTTTACAAAAATACCATTTTAATAATAACAAAATATAATACACTTTTAACTCATTGTTAAGTTCTCGGGCAGACAAAATTAATATGATAGAAAATAATATAACAGAAAAGTCAACAATAATATAATGGTCAAAGAATAAGATGAAATTGAACAATAATTTCGTTAACAATATGTATTACAATAAAATAAATATTAAACACTACTCGAAATTAAATCTAGGTAATGTACAATGAAATAAATATAAACTAATAGAGTTAAATATACGAAATATTACAAATAAATAACCAAATAACAATAAATAATCGAATAACAATAGACAAATTAATAGAAAGTAGAATAAAGATTTATTCGTGAAGTAAGTTCTCAACAATACTCATAATATTTTAACTGTTCTCTCGACGCTGTATTTATTAAAATAGTGTGATATTGTTTGATTGGTTAATTATTATCGCGAATAATTATAAATAAAATACTAAACTCTAATTTACAGTTTACTTATTCTGTTTTATTTGTTGATTGTTTCATATAATTAATTAAATTTTTCATTATTAATTAATTTTTTTTTTATTGTTTCATTAGTTAATTAAAAAATTTTTCCTATAGTTAATTAAAGCTATTCTTCTTTATTCTGCACAAAATGTGTTCCTTTTTCAAATGCAATGACCTTTGCTACCAATTCAGCAAACGATAGTTGACGAATTTTACCTAAACGCATTTTTAAATCATCTTTGCGGATTCCATTTATGAATCGTTCGCATAATCTTTCTTCTATGCTTGTTCTATAGTTGCATTTATCAATTAATCTCTGTAAACTAAGAGCAAATTTTTCAATCGTTTCGTTTTCATATTGCTTTCGAGCCATAAAAATTTGTCTACGTATCAGATCCATTCGATCGCTACAACTAAAATAAAGTAGGTAATGAATTATTTTGTCATCGTATGAAAGTTCAGAGAAATCGATGGAAGTGTTAGACCTCTTGACAAACGTATGGAGTCTATCATCCACCATTTTGTCAAAGAATTTATTCATTTTTTCATCCGGTAGCTCGATCATATCTGCTACATACTCAAATTTATTTATCCAATCGAAAAATGCACCTTCTTTTGTTGGATCGTAAATATTAATATTTTTGAGAGCTTTATTTAGAAAATCAGATATGTCATTAGCTTTTTCAAATGCAATGGCTTCTTCTATCATTTCGTAGAATGATAAGTGAGGATTCTTATTTAAATGAATTCTCATATCATAATCGCTGAGTCCAACAAGGAATTGTTCGCATAATTCTTCTTCCATGCGACACTTATCAATACACTTATCATATAAATCGCATAAACTTTCAGCAAATTGATCTATCGTTTCTTTTTCATATTGCTTACGACACAAAAAACGTAGTCTGTAGAAATGAAACTCACACGAAAAAGAAAAATAACGAAGGTAAAGGTTTATTATCTCTTTGTAAGAAAGTGAATAATATTTTACACAAGGAAACGTTTGCTTGACACCCATATGTATATCGTTTTCTACCATTTTCTTAAAGAATCTAACCATTAAATTATTTGGTACTTTGATAAAATCTGCTACAAATTCAAATTTATTTAACCATTCGTAAAACTTGCCTTCCTTTTCTGGATTGTAAACATTAATCATCGAAAGTGCTGAAATTATATAATTAGTAATATCATTTGCTTTTTCAAATTCAATTGCCTTTGATACAATTTCGACGTATGATAATCCCGGAGACTTTTTTAAATAAAATCTTATATCATCGTCAAGGATTCCATTAATGAATCTTTCACTCAATTTTTCTTCCGGTTTATCCATAAAATTACACTTACTCAATATTTTCTTTAAGTTATCAGCATATTTTTGTATAGTTTCTTTTTCATATTGATTTCGGCACATAAAACGTTTTTTATATAAATCTTTACCATAGGAAAGAGTATAATAACGAAGATAATAATTTGTTAATTGTTTGTATGTAAGTTCAAAGAAGTTGACAGAAGAAAATCTTTTCTTAACAGTCTTATGAACATCATTATCCACCATTTCGTCGAAGAATTCAATCATACTATCATCTGGTACCTCAATCATGTTTGCTACGTATTCAAATTTATTGAACCACTCATAAAACCTTTCTTCCTCCTCTGAATTGAACATATTAATCATTGTAAAAGCCGGTTCTACATAATTTGATATAACATTAGCTTTTTTAAGTTGAATGGCCTTTTTTACTGTTTCAGCGAATGACATGCAAGATAATCTATACAAAGAAGTTCTGAATTCTTCGTCGCGGAGTCCTCTAATGAATTGTTTGGATAATCTGTCGTCAAGGTGATCTTTGTAAAAGCATTTAGAAAACATTTTATTTAAATTCTCAGCATAATTTTCTATCGATTCTAATGCATATTGTTTCCTATTATTAAAACGGATTCTGTAGAATTTCAATTTTTCACTACCGAAAGCTAAATATTGATATTTATCTAATATCTGCTCGTATGAAAGCTCAAAACAATTGACAATTTCGCAATTATTTTTGATAAATTTATGTACATCGTCGTGCAACATTGTAATGAATAATTCACCCATTATTTCATACGGTACCCCCATCATATTTGTAACAGACTCAAATTTTGTTAACCACGTAAAAAATGGCTTATCTTGCTGAAGTTTGAAAACATTCATCATCGAGAGAGTTCGATGAAAATAATAAGTTATTTGATTATCTTTTAAAAATGCAATGGCTTCTTCTATTATTTTATCGAATGATGACCAACCAGTTTCACTTAAATGGGCTCTCATATCTTTGTTGCGGATTCCCTTGACGAATTGTTCGCATAATTTTGCTTCTGAACGATCTTTATAGTCGCACTTATTGTATATTTTGCGTAAATTATCAGCATATTTCTTGACCGTTTCTTGTTTATATTGAATTCGACTGATAAAACATCTTCTGTGTAAATCACTATCGTAGGAAGGTGAAAAATAACGAAGGTAATAGTTTACCAGTTCTTCGTATGAACGTTCAGAAAAGTTGACAGAAGAACAAGTCTTCTGTACAGAAGTATGGACATCATTATCCACCATTTTGTAAAAGAATTCAACCATTCTATCATCTGGTACCTCGATCATGTTTGCCACATACTCAAATTTATTTAACCATTCGTAAAACTTTACTTTCTTCTCAGGATTGTAAATATCGATCATTGAAAAAGCCATATTTAAATAATGAGTTATATTATTTGCTTTTGCAAATGCAGTGGCACTCATTACTAAATCATTGAATGATAAGCCCGGATTATTTTTTAAGTAAGATTTTATATCATCGTCTCGTATTCCTTTAAGAAATTGATGGCACAATTTCATTTCTTCGTGCATTTTGTATTTGCACTTATTAAATATTTTCTTTAAATTACTTGCATATTTTTGTATTGGCTCTTGTACATATTGTTCTCGACATGTAAAACGAATTCTGTGTAATTGAAATTCTGGAATGCAAAGAAATAAATAACCATAACTAGGTAATACCTTATCATATGAACATTTCATGGCGCCGATCATTATTAAATGGCTCGTAGTACGTGTGTGGATATTAACACCCAACATTCTAATGAATAATTCTCCCATGCTTTCCCGTGGTACTTCGATCATATTTGCTACATAATCAAATTTATTTAACCACATGGGAAAAAAATGTTCTTCCTCTATGTTGAAAATATTCATCATCCGAAGAGCTTGATTTCGGTAATAAGATATTTCCTTAACTTCGTGTAATGAATCCTCGTTGCTCATTATTTTCAAAACGGTGAAAGCTTTTTATTACGTATTGCTTTTAAGTAGATGTACTTTTGAATATTCTTTGCTCAAACTTTTTTTTTTACTATTGTTTTTCTCCACTAACCTCAGTACACTTTTCATAAAATAATACGTGTATGTTTTATATTTTCTTTTGTATTTTTTTACATGTATATATAAATAAAGTATCGAAGTGTTGTATATATATATATAATGTATATTTAAATATTTTTAAATAAAATTATACAGTTAACGAGAATAAACGTAAAAATTTCAACTAATATCTTAACGATTTAACGTTTGCTTATTGACTTACTATTTAAATCTTGTTGTCTTCGGATGGGAGTGTGTGTGGAAAGGGGAATTTATTCAACGTCCTACATTAGTCTTTAGAAGAGATAATAATAAAACTGACAAGAACTATTATAAACATTTCTTGAATATTGTTTATTCAAACGTTAACATAGTTCACAGTTTCATTATTATTACGAAGATTTTGTATTTCATAGATTCTTTTAGATTAACAATAAAAACTAAAAATAAAAAATATGTCTTACTAAACGATTCTCCTTTTATTATGCTTTTACTGTTCTTTTTTATACGTATGATGAAGTATTATATATTTAAACTTTCTTTGATGAATTTTAAGTTCCTTTTCATGGTCCAACAAGCTCGAGATTTGACGAAAAATTAAATAAATTTGGTGATTTTGAAAAAATAAAATCATCACGAAAACAGAATATATTTTATTATTTTGTTTGTTTATTTTTATTATTCGAGAAATATACAATTTAATTCAAAGCTAAAATTTCAAGTCATTCTTGCTGACGTAATACATTGAAATGAGTTGAAATAAGTTGTTAAAAAGTATGTTACAATGATAACTGTAAACTAATATAATCTTTACAGAAAAACCATATTAATATTTAACAAAATCTAATTGCTTCATAAAAATCTTGAAAAATCTTCATACATATGATAAATAAATTATATTTTTTTAGTATAAAATTTAAATAAATAACACTATTGTTTTAAATAACAATGATAACTTTTTGTTTTCGTCTCATTCTTAGAATAATTTAGTGTAAACCGCAATTATTTGTGTTTTAAATATAAAAATATTTCTTTAATTTTAAATAAGATTCAAAATAAAATGATGGAACTTTGTCGATAATGTGCTGGAATACTTTTTAAAGATAGAATTATATTCTTGACTAAATTCTTCCTCTTTTAATATTCACTAGCAAAATTCTTCTGATGAAACTTCTTTGTTCTTAAATAATTGATGAATAAACTTCACTGTTTTCAAATATTTCATATTCTCGTCGATAATATTATAATAACGTGGTATATTCTTTGATTAATTATTTTATTCGTGAATTATTGAAGACAAATTATTAAAATGATTTACAATTATACTATTCTATTTTACTTGTTTATTGTTTGAAGTCCTATAGTTAATTTAAGCTTTAAATTAAAATTTCATGAACTTAATTGTCTTGCAAATGCCTTGGTCTTTATTACCATTTCATCGAATGATACGAGAGGAGATTCATTTAAAAAATTGTATATAGAATCGTTGCGAAAGGGTTAAGGTTTGAACATCTACATAACTAAAGCGCACATTTCGAATACAGGTTAACAGTCTACGATCGATTCCGATCGTTGTTTATTTTTAATTCTAATTTATTTTATATAAATAAGACAAACATTTATATTTCATATAATTATTCTTTACTAAAATATAAGTTCTATTACAAGATCAACATAAAGATTATTAAGGATTATATTATGCTAACAAAGTAATCGTTTGTAACGTTTCCAAAGTAACCATAGTTAATAATATAGTAACTTCATTATACTATTTTATATAGCTCAAATTTAGATCAAAATTTTTATCTTTCATTGCATTGTTCGAAGAATTGTAAAATACGATACTGATTTATTAACGACCTCCAATTTAAAAACAGAAAAAAATAAACTTATTTGTATGTATAACAGTGTATTATATACTATACCATATTTTACATAAAATGTATACAAGGAATCCCAACTTTTTCACGCACAACGATGCAAATATATTTTACGGGAATAAATATGAATAAAATGTGTAAACGTAGCATGAAAAATGTTTTTTTTTTTTTCAAAATTTATAACAATACTATGGAAAATAACTATTGATTTGTTTGTATTTTAAAAAGAGAATAAATTTAAAATAAAATTGTATCTTTTTTTTTTTAATTACTATTTATGTTTGATTCAAATTGATTAATTTCATTTTAAAAAATAAGTATTTACCAAATATCTGGCAATCTAGTGTTAATTAAAATATATTTTCATGATATGTTTATATGACATTTTCCTCTTATATTTACTCGTTGAATATACTGGTATCGTTATGCGTAAAATAATTGAAATACCCTGTATTATTAACAATCTATATTTCATTCATACTTACCATAGCAAAGCACTCTAAACATAAGATGATCAATTTACCAGCTGTGAGTTTGGAGGTTTCCAAACTTTTAATTAACATTATTCTGATTAGCTTTCTTGATTTCATCGAGGTCAAATACCACGCAGCTTTGCATCTATCATATTACCTGCGATTTAATATTTTTCTTTTTGTTGTACTTATAAAAATAATGAAATTTAAAAAGAATATTAACTTACATCGAATCGTGTACTAAAGCACTATGATCTATCAATTGTTGTGCCTGCCAACATTCAAAAAATAAATGAAGAAGTTGCGCTGCAGCTAACATGATTAATCTAATAAATTCAAATAATACATCAGCGTATAATACTATCTGGAAATAAATGTATATTTATTAATTGATTAAATAATGTTTATTTTTTTATTTGATTAAAATTGATGATTATTTGTTGATGTTATATATAGTAAAATAATATACCTGTGTACCCGTAATACTCATATTAATCATATTGTAACCTAATTGAAGAAAGAAATACGTTGAATATATAAATTCAATCTCATCGACGAAACTGCAACATTGAAATTTTTTTATTTGTTTAAAAATATTCTTCTTATATGTATATAATTATTAATTGTTATAAAAATATATATATTTATTATTGTTAAATACTAACTTGATAATCTCTCTATGTTGGCGAATGCAATTAACAATTCTATAATAAGCTTTGTCATCTAAACTGACTTCTGATTTTTCATTCTCGATTTTCGTCATATTTTCTAAACGATATCTATTTTAAATATATTATAAGTTATTATATAAATTGACAGAGAGAGAGAGAGAGAGAGAGAGAGAGAGAGAGAGAGAGAGAGAGAGAGAGAGAGAGAGAGAGAGAGAGAACTACGTTTTTTAATATTAATAATAATAATAAAAATAATAATATTTATCTAATCATAGAGACTTATGATATTTTAATCCTTTGAGTACCAAAAAAATTTCCCATTTGTCATTACCAAATGTGGGCGTTCCTAGATATAACCGGACAGGAGCGTACCAAAAATAGAGTGATGAGAAAAGTAAACCTAATATTTTGTTTCTTTTCTTCAAATAATTTCTAATTACCTTTTTCACCTGTTACTAATCTTAAATAATAATATCTAAATTTTTAATCTACTTAAAAAAAAAATCTAACTTTTTACATATTATTCATTCTAACCTCAAATAATAAGACGTTCTCGCTTGGTCGGCTTTATTGGTTACGGCACTGGTTTTTCTAACAAGTGATACAGAAGAAGGGGTCACATGAACAACCTAACCTATACTATTACACTAAATAACGACAAACTTCAATTTGATTGGCTGTACCTTTATAACCGTTCACTCGTAAATTCCTTAAATTTTTAATGATGAAATTATACGAACATTTTTCTTTTTTTTTTGTTTCGTACTGAAACCATCCCTGAAATTGTGCCGACATTTTCATCGAACAACCCGTATATGTGCGTGCATATACAAACATAAATATATATTTACGTAAATACATCATATGTAATTACGTATGCATATATACGTGTATATTATGTACTATAATATCTAAATTTTGTAATCTACTTAACCTCACTTTTTACATATTATTCATTCTAACCTCAATAATATATACAATAACTTGAAAAAAAATATTCAGACACTAAACATCACTAACTTTATGGTTTCATATTTCAGTTATTTATAAAGTAATATTGTCTTAGTTATTATTTCTAACAATTGGTCGTTTATTAATCTTTATAAAAATATATATAATTTATTTTTAGTTATATATACATTAATTATTATACGTTAATGTAGAAATATTTTTGAAGAAGTGATTGTATATGTAACACTTACCCAAGAATAGCGTACATTGCACAACTATGTTGAACGAGTATAATAAACATGGTATCCACTGCGACTATTATAAAAGTATGTGAGAAAACACACAAATAACAATGAATCAATATAAGATAATAATATTTGTTCATGTCAACGAGATAATCCACCTCGAAAGGGATGATAGAGTTTTCACTCATTCCAGAATCTTCAACTATATTCTTCAATACGGGGAATAAAATATATGCGGAAGATACCATCATCATAAAACCTATATATAAATATTTATATCCAATATACATGGTGATTTACATATTTCCATACTTCAAATAACTTTTAAATATGCGTCTAATGAACAATTGTTAACCCAATTACACACAAATACCACGAAATGAAAAATTGACTCATATAATCAAAATGTTTTTTATATCCTCTAATGATTGAAATATTTCAAAATGATTAAAAAAAATATGCAAAACAAAATTGAGTACACAGAGATTACACAAAATTATAAATGGGACGTTTTAAAAGTTGTTTTACTGGAAAAAAGAAAAAGAAATCAATATTAATTTATTAATAAAATAACCATAATTTGTTCTTCATTTCGTCACCATCAAATATCTTCATATACGAGAAGAAATATCTTCATCACGTCACCATTTCAAATACCCATGAAACAAAAATGTATAGTTTTTTAAGGACTTTTGGAAGAGTCTATAATTTAAGAAAAAAAAATATGTCGAAAGAATATTAATAAATAAATCGATTAACGATTAACGAGATATTTTTTGCGATAAATTGTTTTAATAATAAATACTTCGTAGTATTATTGAAGAAATAATTTATTAGCAATGTTTATAAACAAAAAGGTCTTTATTTTACATTCTAACGTAGGATCCTTTGAAATCATGCAATTTTTGTATTTAACAATTTTCCCGTTAGATGCATAATTTAAAAGTTATTTGAGGTTTATAAGTATTACGTAATTAAGTATGAAATTTATGATTTTGGATTGAAAGTATTCGAAGTAATTGGAAGTTTCATACTTAATTAATTAATAAATACGTGAATCAAGGTGCATTAATATACAAATTATAATACAATTGTTTTTTTAAATTACATGCGTAGCTTATGGTTAATTGTCTGCCACGTTTACTATAACTTCGTAAAATTTTAATTTCTTCTTCTCGGGTAATCAAGTTCCAATTGTTCATTATTTTTTGAAGTAACGTTTTAATCTGTAACTTTGATCGTACGAAATGATCGAGAAAACGTAGTTACTATTTTAATAAATATAAATGTACATACAAAATTTCTCATAAAAATGTAAACACAGTTTAATCATAAATATAACATCTACAAGTAATAAAAAAGTAAGTAAATTTGTAAAAAATATTAATTACATAAATAATACAAATTATTATTATTTCTATTTGTTAAATAAATTAATTTAATATTCAAATATTTATACACAAATTGTTCTTTTCCTAAAATGTGTATACATTTTTCTGGTCGATTTTGTATATATGTTACCGTTAATGTGTTAAATCTGTTGATTTATAGGATAACCAAGTATTTCATAAAATAATTAAAGTTAAAGCACGAAATAAGGTAGAATTACATACTTTAACTAGTTGTTCAATACATTCACCGATGCATTCATCAAAATGATTTACTGTATAATTGTATACAGTATGTATTGAAAGAAAATATAAATGAAAAATACAGTAAGTTTTCTTTTGAAATAATTATACAGAAACACTTTAAACGGTAACATATAATAAATAAATAAATACATACATTATTTCCATGATACACCGAATTAATCACTTTAATACCACACCCAACGGCAACTACGATCGTTGGTATACACTTCAAAATGTTAATCGTATTGATTCGAGTTAATTTAATCGCAGCAAAAATCTGCACACAATATGTGAACAAACAAAGAACAAAATAAAAATTTAAACGAAATTAAATTAATTACGTTTAATGATATTTCCGAAGTTTAACGTAAAAACGTCGAGTGATACTCGACTAAGGAGCTTCTGTGATAAAAACTGATGTCGAGTGTAACTCGACATACAAGTGCACAAAGTATTTCATTAAAATTTTTATTACGTAACACTTTACCTGCGGAATTAGGATGCTTTCCGCCATTAAAAGGCTCATAATTATACACAAAATTTTGGAAATGATAGATTGATACGGCCATAATCCAATAATTCGTAATAATCTTACGTTGTAATGATAATAATAAGTATGAAAAAATGTATTCGGTATTTCCGTCATCGTTGATAGACCAACACTATAGAATTAGATTTCATTTCCCCCGAGGTATATTATTCTCTTACTATGTGGTATTATAGATTCTCTTTAAAAGATTATCTCTTTGTTGTCATCGATTATTTCGAAGACGGGAAAAATTATAGGTTATGATAGCAAGTTTGTGCATATTTAATTGAAAGAAAGTCAGTAGATTACGGGGGAGTAAGAATATTGCTGATACGTTTTTCACATGTGCGAATTGAAATTAATATGATGTAACATTTATTAAAGTACAATGTATATCCGTAAAAGATATCTAGTTAATGTATTCTCTTTCATTCGTAGAACTCACGGTGTAGAGAAGTATGAAAGTAGCTTTTGCATATGATACACACGAGGGATATTAGAAAGTACAAGAATTAAAAGATAGAAAGAAAAAGAGTAAATGTGGTTACTTCAGATACGTAATGTATTATAATATTTAAATATATTTTATCCGAGTGATTTTTGATTAATTAATCAATTATATAATTTGTTATCTTTCACAACAGAAATAATATATACAATATTATTAAACGTATTACTTGTTATTTCAAATGTAATTTTTATTCATTATATTGATTGCAATACGGTGAAATAAAATATTTACATTTGTACTACGTTTGAATAAAAAATAAATTGGAAAGCTAAAATTTCAATATGTTTTATCACAGTTATTTTATTCATTAATAAATTATATAATTTGTCATCTCTGACAATCGAGGTCCTATATACTATTATACGTACATTTATTATTTTTAATGTAATTTTCATTCACTTCATTGATTGCAATACGGTGAAATAAGACATCGACGTTCGTACTACCTTTGAATAGAAAAAAAAAAGATTAGAAAGTGGAAATTTGTTGTTGATATCTTGTATAAGATAACCTTCGAAGTCTTACCGTACTGAATGTTTCTATGGAGATAGTAATCATACTTCCTGCTGTTATTTCGCACGGTTTCGAAGATCGCATCATTATTAAGACGAGTAGTTTTTTGCAACGTGTTGAAGTATTGTACCAACGTGCTTGAACCCTATAATTATTGAATAACAATAAATATATAAGAGTATATTTATTTTTTACCAGTGTTTAATATTCGTAGTAAGTGAAAGGTATAAACAATTATTTTAATCATTTTTAAATAAATTATAGGTGCTTGTAATGATAATTTTTCAAAATCTTTATATAGAGTAATATATTACGTCTTGTAATGCCCGATATCGAATTGTAATCGGACGGTTTGAACTTAATAACCAAATATTTGAGTATTAATTAACTTTTAAATTAATATAAATTTGATTTTAATGTTGCATGAATTAATCATAAAATTGATTTAACAAGATTAATTGTAACATTAAGTTGTACTCAGTTGAATATTCTTGTCATTTTATAATTATTTTGCAAATATTTAGTATACTTTTGTCAGACTAATTTTTTTTTAATTATTTTTTAAATATTTTACAAAAAATAATACGAATATTCATATATATTTAAAGTAAATTTCTTTTAACTGTCACGTAATACATGTAATACGTCTTTATTAAATATTTTCATAAAATCATTGTCATAGATGTGTTCGTATAAATACGTATATGTAATTTTTGTTTATAATTTAACACACTGATTTCAACTCACGCGCTGTTGTAAGGTACATTACTATAATCCAATAAAAACTGTGCTTGCCAGCATTGCCATAAGAGTTGGATAGTTATAGATATAAAGAGAGCAGCGAATCTCACAGCTTCGTCTAATTCATCAGAATGTAATAATACCTACAAAAATTAATTATAAATAGATAAAATAAATATACAGGTTTTTACATACCTTTAAATTCGTTCTTTTGCAAGTTAAATTCATCCCGTTTGCAAATCTTTTTCATCTTTTTGCCTTCCAATTTGATTTGCAAATGGGTGAAATTAAAGTACAAAACTTATATTACGTATGTCTTATAATAATATTTCTATTTATTTATTTGATTTTTATTTTCTATTACCTGTGTACCGGAAACGGCTAAAATTAACACGTGGAGTCCTAAGGTGAATAAAAACACAGCCGAAAACGATCCATCTATGAGCTCGGAAAATCTATAAATAAAAATTTCCAATTGTATTTGAACGAGACAAACGATTTAATATTGATACATACTCTATAACTTTAATGTGTTTTCGTAAGCAGTCTAAAGCCGTCCAATAATTTTTGTCATCGATCTTTTTAACGTCTAAATTTATTTCTAAATTTTCTTCTTTGCCAATATGTTCCAACTTATACCTAAAAAGACTTGTTATATCCTATTACTAGCTTTTAATTATTAACAAAAGGAAAATTCATGGGGTTTACATTATTCTATAACTCTATTAGACTCTTCTAAAAACTTGATATTTATGCCGATAATTATAATAATGGATTTACAATTAGTCAAAAAATTGAGAAAATTTATTGCATGATTTATTTTATAAAATAAATATTTTTAATATTTAAACATAAGAAGTTAAATTCACGTATGAGCAATTGGTAATACATGCCGGGGTCTCAACATGTTAATTAAATTATTTTGGATCAAGAAAGTTTCTATTTGATAAAAAAAGTTTTAAATTATCTATTTACAAAAGAGTCATTAGATATTACATTTATAAGCAGACAATATATAGATTTACCGGGCATTCTATACAATGCTCGTAGTAATATATTGATATATATAATATATGATAGGTATTCGTGAAAAAGTTGACCGAAAGCCCTTTGAATAGCTTAACCCTTTAAGTATCAAAGACTTCAGGAATCTACATGGCAGCGGTTATGAGTGTACAGCCAATCAGATTGAAGTTCGTCGTTATTTAGTGTAATAGTATAGGTTAGGTTGTCATGTGACCCCTTCTTCTCCATCACTTGTTAGAAAAACCAGTGCCGTAACCAATAAAGCTGACCATGCGAGAACGTCTTATTATTTGAGGTTAGAATGTATAATATGTAGAAAGTTAGGTTTAACTTGATTATAAATTCAAGTATTATTATTTAAGTTTACAAACAGTAATAGGTATAAAGGTTAGTTAAAAATTATTTGAGGAAAAGAAAGTAGAAAAAAAAGGAGAAACTGAACAAAATAAAAAATTAGGTTTACTGTTCCCATCTTCCTATTTTTGGTACGCTCATGTCCGGTTACACCTAGGAACGCCTACAATTTTGTAATGACCAATGAGAAATTTCTTTGATATTTAAATGGTTAATAGATAGAATAGTCACCAGAAAAAAATCCTGGGTTCGAGTTTCGGTTCAGTTAATCCATTAGCTCAATTTTTTCACGAATTCTATAATAATGTTCACGTTTGATCATTTTATATCATAAAGACGAGACCTGATTCTTACCCGATCACGGCAAATATTCCGCAAGCGTGTTGAATGAACGATATGTATATTAAATTTATAGAAGATAAAATAAGCATATGATACATAACAGTAATGTAAGAATGAATAAGTATCTCGTAATAATGTTTTTCGATATCGAGATTGCCATAACGCAAACGATACGGAATAGTCTCCAATATATTTGTTGAGTTATCAAAACTTGAACTCAACATTCTAATTATCGGTTGCAGAATGAACATGAAACCAGTAAACGACATGTAAACTGTAACACAATGAAAAATAGGATAAATTCAATCTTTTTATTATTGTTATTATTATTATCAATAACAGATCGTGGCTTAAAAATGTCGAGATGTTGTAACTTTGTAAATATACATGTATGCTGTACAAGGATAAGTTAAAAAATTTGCACCCTATTCTTTTCTTAAAGTTTTGAAACTAAATTGAAAATTAAAAGTAAATTTTATTGAAACAAAAAAATAATTGGTGTGTACTGTTGACTCCAAAGAAAGCGGTAAAAAGACGTGAATTCTATGGTAGTATTGAATAAGTGTAAAATAGTGTTAGTGGAAAAGTAATTTTAGCCTGTAAAAAGGAAAATAAAAGTACAACAATAAAATAAATAAATGCTTGTTTTTATATACAACAAATTTTGATCTGCTGTATAATAATTTTACAGTATCTATGCCGATCCAGTCCAGATAATAATAATAATAATAATTGTTATTATTATTGGAATTATATTTTGATTATGTCATACTTAAGTAAAGAATGGCTAATTTTTTTCCTTGTAAAGTATACGACTTTAATAATTCAATCTCCATTTTTGAAGACAAACATTGCCAATCCTCAAAGATTGTATCGATACATTTCTTCACCTGTGTAAATCTATTTCGTGTGAAGATCTCTCGAAAACTTTAAAAATTCATTAACTATATATAATATTTATTATTAAATGTAAATGATATACCTTTTTCGAATTATATATAAGTCCTAAGAACTCTGCTCCACAAAACAATGATATCATAATATTAGGTATACAATCGATCACTTCGTCCATGTCATCTCTGACTTGAATCAATTCTGATAACTGTGTGGATTAAAAAAAAAGATTAATAAATTATTTTTTAAAAAGTTAAATCGGTTTCGTTGTTTTTTGTTTTCGTATTAACTTGATTTTATTTTGTTTTTTATACCCCAACGATACTATATTATTAATAACGTATAAAAACTGAAAAATTAAATAACGTTTGCAAATTATGAAAATTATTTATACGTCTTTAATATTGTATCCGCTTAAAATATTATACCTAACTTAAATAATTTTTTTCCATGTTAATATTAGAAAATAAGTAAAAGTTTTTTGGCTACTGTAGTAGTGCCTTACACTTACTATATATGTAAGCAACAATCGTATAATTGCAACTAATTTTTGCAATTTTATAATAATAATATCAATTTTTCATGTATCCACCACTACATGGGCATCACTGTATATATAATGTGTAAGATTGTACGAAAATATGATTGTGAGGGATTAAAAAATAATTTTAATTGTTGTTAGAATATAGAAAAAGTCTAAATTGTTGACTGTGAATCTTAATAAAATGATTATTATATTACTATATAAGAATGTGTATGCGAGTAAGTATATACCTGTCCAATGAGAACTCCTTCACTTAAGAATAAAGTCATTACGGAACAGAAACATTTTACGAGTAATGTCTCATAAGGCCATAGTCCACTAATACGCATAAAGAATCTTAAAACTTTATAATACTCTTCATAATTGTCTTCGTGATAGAAATCCTGTGACACCATGTTCTACCTTGTACGTGTATTACAATATTAAATGTCTTTTACTTTGATCTGTTACTTTCTTTCAACTATAATAAAGAAGTCTATTTCAAGTGACTAAAGGGTTGCAGTTAGAGTTAAAAGAGACTTGTAATTGTAACGTAGCAGTCTATTAAGACTTCCTTCGTTATAAATAATTAATTATCGGTGGTATTACAGTTAGAGAACAGAAGTGTTTATTATTTAATCCGACAGTGTTGTTATATGGATTTTAATGGACTTGCGCGTTTACTAAATGTTCTTTGATACAACGAAATTTCATTAGTTAAACATGATATTTTTTAAAAAAGTTGCTTTGTCAAATTTGAAATTATGTCCTATTTTAAAATAATGTTCAGCTAACGCGGTGGTATTGGTTTTTTGTGCATTAGTAGGTTTACAGTCATTCCTATGTTGATCTATTCTTTTTTTGAGTTTCTGTTTCGTTTGTCCTATATAACACTTATCACATTTACATGGTATTTTGTACACTAAGTTTGACTGATCCAGTTTATCAACCTTATCTTTTAATTTAGTGTAAATGGAATTTACTTTTACTAAGTTATAAGAAACTAGTTTGATATTAGTGTTTTTAAAGCATTTACTTATTTTATTCGTAAGTGGTTTGATAAAAGGAAACTTAATGAATTTTTTATTATTTGGATCTTTCATATGATCCTTCTCTATTCGGATTACATTTCAGGAAACGTTTTGTTGCTAGAAAAGTTGTTGTTATGTCGTTCTTTCACGGTCTTTGATTTCTCTTGTAATAATTTGATATCAAATTTACTGCTTTAGATTTTACATTATTCTGTTCATCCTTCATTGTTTTAGCGTCACTGCCTGTGATGTCAATACGTCTGATACCTTCCTCTAAATCTTTTATTAAAGTACACACTGGAACTTTATTAGGTTTTATTAGGATACCATATCCTAGTTCTAGGTTCAATATTTTTTTCCACTTCGTGTGATACCTCAACATCCATGAAATTAAAAACACAAGTGCTCTGTCCATTGATATTGTCCTTATTGTGTGAATTATCATTTATTAAATTATTCAATTTTTTAATGCTGTTATTTTCTGTGGTTTTAAATTTATTTTCAAATTTTTTTATTAAAAAAGGTTTTGCAATTTGTAAAATGTTTTATAATATGTATTTTTTAAAAAACTCGTAATGAAATTTCTGTTGCTGAAGAAGTCTTGACGAAGGGACAAAACGTACAATAAGATCGAAATAACGTTCTAAATTTTTACCCTGTCCAACTTCCCTGCGACACATTTATTAATAGTTGTATAGTTTGTTTATTAAAAAAAAAGACAACTGATTCATTTTTTCGCTGTGATAACTACCGTGTGGCTATATGTTTTGACAATTTCAAGTACTATTATACTGCGTAAAACTATTAAATTTAATTTCTCAAATTATTTTCAATGTATAACTTCATTGTGAATTAAATGAAATTAAATATACAATTCTTTGCGTATGCCATTTCAATTTTCGTTTTTTATCATTTTGAAATATTTTAATTTTTATACAAAATAAAAAATTTAGATGAAAAATTATGCGAAATATAAAATTGAATACAACAACATAAATTCATTAAATAAATTTTTTGGAAACGAATATTACTAATTTATTATATAATGTAAAACTTAATAACATTTTTACAGATTGTTTTTAAATAATAGAATTACATTAATAAAAACATGGAATATAAATTAAGAAATAATACCTAAATTTAACAAGAAAATATAATAAAATTAAACATTCAACAATTACCTTGAACAATTAAATTTGATAATAACAAAAATTTAATAAATAAGTTAATAATTAAAATTAAATATCTCCAACGATGAAGGACTACGTTTTCAACACATTCGACTATAGAATTTAATTCTTTAAAATAATTCGATTACAGAATTTAATAATTTTTCTTTTAAGAAGAATTTATCGAATATGAATTCCGATAGCAAAAAGGTCACAACTGTCTCCCAAATTCAGGGGGCTTTAAAAGTAAAAGAATGATACAGAAATAATTATAATGAATATTTTATTGTTAAGAATGAAATTATTTTTCTCAGGTAAGTGTCTTTAATCTTTAGTGTCTTTATTTCTCTATGTGTTAACATTTATTCTTATAATAATTTACTATTTAATTGTTAGACAGCAAAACGTTTTATTATGTATCCTTAAAAAAAAAAAAAAAAAAAAAATAATTTACTTTGAATTTTATTCAAAAAATAAAGGTCGTGTCGATAAGGTAGGAAGAAATCTTCTATGACAGATTATCAAAGAAGAGTAGATTCCGACTATTACCGACCGTTCACGTAAGCAAACTTTCTATTAACGAAGATGCAAAAACATAACCTCAAATTAAGGAGACGAATAAAAGCACTCGCTTAAGATATTTACATACATTTTAAGACTATTTCATTTACGTTAATGAAGATAAAAATTGATAGTTTTCTCTTTGTTTAAAAATTATGGACCGACATGAACTTCAAGAAGTTTTCACACCATTTAAACCGCTTTGCGATTCATTAATGAAAGATCCAAGTATTAAATGTTCGTTGGAGGTTATTGATTGTATAAAAACAATCTCGGATGGTGCTATTCAAGATTTATTGGATTATATTTTATTTCCTGTAATTGTACATTTACAAAATGAGGATGTCAGGTGTGTAATATAGTAATGCATAATATATTTTAATTACTTTAATAAGAATATTGCTGTTTTATTTGTTTGTTCATTTATTTTTAGTAAACATTCCAAAGAATATTTAGTGAAAATCATAAGAACTGTTCTATTAAAAGGCAAAATTACAAAGTATAAAGCTTTTGATAAGTTATATACTACTATTTTATCTCTAATTTATGACAAAAATGAACCTCAAAAAGGTATGTAACAATTCTTATTTATTAAATTAAACTAATGCTGATATAAGTCTTTTTATAACTGTAAGTAATTTTACAGTTATTCCTTGCCATGAAGAATTGGAAGAAACAGTACTTCTCTGTGGTGGTGGTCTTCATAGGATTTATTAAATAGTTTTTTTACAAATATCATTAAAGAATTATATACACGACAATATGCACGCAAACTTGCTCGCAGTATATATCTATGCGTATCAATTGCTAAATACGAAAAATCACGTTTTCTGAGGTAATATATTATTAAATGTTTATTAAAAAGATTATTTTATTTTTTTTCTATCTTTTATCGATATCACAAATAATATGTTGTAACGATATGAAATTGTTCTATGATACAGGTCAATAGCTATAGAAACCGTAATGGTTTTATGCTATGAAGGTGATTCTTTCAATGAGTTTGATATTGTCTTGGTATATCAAGTAGCAAATACTATAGTGTTATTGTTACCAGGTATCATTAGTGAATTGCAGGAAGTTGCTTTGGGAAGCGATATTCAAGGTCATAAAATTACAATGGTATTAAGATTTGTATTTTTTATTATACATTTTTTCCTTATTATACATGGATATATACATAGATGGAATAAAAATGATATACTTGATTGACTAAAATTATTTTAGATGGCCATTAGAGCATGGGCTAAGATAATACGTCTTGTAATGCAAGATAAGCTCAATGAGGAAACTATGCCTTCGGTCTTTAGCATTAAAGAAGAAGAAACTAATGTAATTGATCCGTTAGAAAATAAATTACATCGTGAAGAAGCTATCGGAGATGAAAAGCTTTTAAATTCGACAGAAAGGAATCAAGAGTGATTAAATGCCGCAGCTATTAAATTAAACGTACTTGTACGAGCAATGAATCCCTTAAGAAAACATTCTCATTTTAAAGTTAGAAAAGAATTGGCTACAAGTATTAGTTTATTAATAGTAACGTGTGTGTGTGTGTGTGTGTGCGTGCCAGGTTAATATTATTAATAATTAATAATAAATAATTAATATATTTTTCATTTAATATTGACCATTTATTGACATAATATTCATTCTATAAAGAAATATGAAGCCAAGCATTATGGAGTTAATAGAATATTTGATTTCCTTATCTGAAGATGACAACGAAGAAGTTAAAGAAGAAGCTAAGAAAGCGTTAGATAAAATTAATGAATCTTATATGCAGAACATAGATATGAAACCATTGGTCGAATTATTAGAAGAAAGTTTTTATAAATTACTTACACAATTGCCACGCATCATAAGAAGTTCTGGTAGGAATGATATACTTAATATTACTTATGTATCATCATTTTAATAACAAGAATGAATATTTTTTTTAACATGTTTAATGTTTAATATTTAATGTTTATTTAATTTACAGAGAGAGAGAGAGAGAGAGAGAGAGAGAGAGATGATAGCGAACAACTAGTAGGTTTAAATCACCTTTGTGGATATTTAAGATTACTAGGAAAAGAAAGATTGCCAGCTACTATACAATCTGCAGCACACGTACGGAGATTGATACAAGCTCTTTTATACATCATTGAAATAGATTGCAATGGTATTACTCTTTTAGAAGATATCGGTGTAAAAGATCTTGATGATTTGACTCATCGTAGCCCAACGCATTCATGGAAACAATTGAAGTTTATACAGGATATTTGTTGTAAGGAGAAAATTGCTACTATATGCGAGCTTCTGGGAACGTACAGCGATCTAAGAATTTTAGTCGACAATATTCTTCAGGCTATGTATAATGTACCTCAACATAGGAAAGAATTAATATATCTACTTAATTCAATAGTAAATGGTAAATGACTAATATTATATAATAATGGAAAATTAGATTAATAGAAATTTCAATTTTTCTACAACTAAGTTGAATTTATCATTTTGTAATGTTACAGTTCCCATTACATGCAATAATACATCAACGTTGTCATTGTATAAGGAAATTATTGAATTTTATATTACTGAAGATTTTTGGTATTTACCTATCGAAGTTACAGAGGATATACCATTACGCGTTGCACAAAATAATGTGGTACAATGTTGCCTTTTAACGGAAGGCTTAGGACAAATTGCTAAGAATTTAGGACCCGATTTTGAGAAATTTCTTCTGAAAATTTTATATTTTGTTATCGAAAGAGCTGGTATATAATATATATTCTCATTATTTTCATATTTCTATACACACACATACATACATGTTATTTTAATTATATTTTTATTGCAGGAAGTACAAATAGTCTTTTAAGTCGAGTAGGAATAGAAACTTTAGAAAATATTGCAGAAGCGCTAAAATATGAAACAATAGGAGATCTTCTACGGGCAAATGTAGATTATTTTTCTTATCATGTGACTGTTAAGCTACGTAGAATAGAAAGAAATCCAGGAGTACTTGATGTTGTCAAAGTTGTCATGAAATATAGTTCTATGGACGTGTTACCGTGTTTAAAAGAAATTGTATTGGATGTTCTTCTACAATTAAATACTGTCTTTCAAAAACGAAATACGTTCTCTTTTTTAAACGTTTTTTATATATTTATACTGTATATAAAGAAATTAACAGCAGAACCAGACGCAGATGTAACACGAACATCGCCTACGTTAATTCAAAAGGAACCACATGAAATTATTACATTAAATTTGTTAGAATTTTATGAAGCAAGAAAAGCAAAAGAACAAACTGACCAAAATCTTGACAACGAAGTTATGGATGAAGAAAATACGGAGAAACAAGATGAAGAATCTAACATGAATTCAATGGCTGAGGAAGAAGGTATGCATATATATTTTGTAAATAATGTACATATATCATAAATAAAAAATATTTTTTATTCTTTTGTAGAAGAAGAAGGAATAATTTACCAACGTATATAAAAATGGTCGAAGATGTTTTGAAATATTGCTAACATTTTTTACCTTCAAAAGGTATCAAGCAATTACTTATCGCTATGTTAACTTTAGAGGAAGGTTTGCCAATTTTAACTAAATGGGAAAATCAATTATTACCAATCATACATCAAATATGACATCCATTAGTAGACAGATTTTAAGATCAAAATGTATTTCTTATTAATCGTTCATGGCAATTATTACGCGTACTTGCGCATGTTTTGAAAGATTTCATTAGGTTTGGAATATTAAAGTAAGTCTATTTATTTCTTTTTTTGTTTTTGTGAAATAAAAATTTAATTTTTATTTTGAATCGAATTTTTTAATTATCTCATAACAATCTAGACAAATACTGCCGACATTATCAAATTTTATGAATAAATCTGCTAAAGAAAGTTACAACAAATCTACCAATGCGGTTTATAAGTTTACACAAATGTACAAACTTCAAAAAGAATTATTATCTACGTTGGGACAAATAGTAAAAGATTTGAAACTTATCGAAAACGACTTATAGAATATATTGAGTATTGCAGAAGTATATCTTAGTTTGCGTCAACATCCAACATTACAACTAGAGGTATATTACTGTTGAATAATCTAATAAAATAAAAAAAAAGGAATTAATTTTATGATATTTCTTGTAGAACTGTTGCATAAATTTGTATAAAGAACTCACTGATTACAATAGCGATATCGTTTTAACAAAATGTCTTAGTATTTGGCATTCTAAAATAGCACAAATTCCAACCGATAAAACATTCAATTTTGATTTCTTAAAGGTACCATACATATATATTTCATTAAATAATATGTTTTTGTATATTTCTTTATTTTTGTTCAATATATGAATCTTATACATCGTTATTTTATATTTTTTCAGAATACAGAAAGTGCATTGTCAAATGAATATCTACAAAATGTGAAAACGATAATTACATATATTTGATAACAAATTCTAGTCAAACACAATGAAACGCCTATGGAGATAATAAAAGATTGTTAAAAAGGTAAAAGTATCAAATAAATATGTCAATACTTGACAATTTGTAATGGAAACTTGCATGGTGAAAAATATAATCTTTTCATGATGTCTGAAAATCTTCTAGAATCATGTAAGTGTTGATTTACATTTTTTAATCGTAAATAACTATTATATATACATGGAATTTACCATATTTTCATTATTGTGTGGAGTATGTACAATTAGCGAAATGTGTACAAACAAAAATGAAATAATAATTATAATAATATTAAAAGAATAAGAATTTTTAATACTTGATAGTATAATAAATAAGATATATTTTTTTAAAGATACAAAAGTATATGTCCACATGAATATAAACAATAATTTTCAAACAAAAATACAACAACAATAACATGATCTCTAAACATGCGAGTTGTTTGAGATAATCTTTCGCAGTCTTCTTAGCATGCATTAAGTTGCATATCTTTGAATAAATTAAAAATACTTGAAAGAAAACTATCTAATCTGTGTACTTTATATCAGGAAAAATATGAATTATTATAGCATTATTAGAATTTATACTATAGCAGGTCATTAAGATTATACATTATATCCTAAGAGTAGGGTCAATATCGATATAGATTGAAAAAGATATACATATAATTATATATTTTCGTATTGAATTTACATTAAAAATTGATATACTTAAAAATAGGCATGAATTTTTTACGAGCAAACTAATATTGCAATTATTGTTTATAATGTGATAATACCGAAAAATCGTAGTTGTTCTTTTTAAGAATAATATACTTACGTGCTTAATCGTTAGTTTTAAAAATATTTTCAAAACAAAGCAGAAAAACTTATATGTATCTAGGAGGTCAAACTTTGTATACATTCGCTACGTACATATATATTAAATCAAACCTCTTAACTTATTTATCGTTAGTCTAGGAGTATTCCACAAGACAAGCAAAGCAGTTTGATTCTATTAACGAGAGATGTCTTGAAGTACGAGCGGTACATGTAGGTAAGATGAAGATTTATTTGTTTCATTTTTACCTAGTTAGTATATTTTGTATTTTATAAAACTTTCATTTGGTTTTATAATTGTTGAACGAATTATTCGAATTTTTCAATATATATTTCTTATAACGAAATTTGCTTTGATAAATGAGTATTTTAAATAATAAGCATATTTTTGGAATGAATTATCCCAACAAACGAAGGTTTCATTGTAATTAATTGACGAAAATTTTTTGTTAACAAATGATAGATATTAAAAATAAGTTATTAAATAAATCTTTCAAATACATCTAATTTGACATGAGATTATATAGTCAATTAAAATACGATTTAATTATTTCCGTTGAATGTATTTACTTGTCCGGAAAGGTCGTGACGATTTTTTAATAAAATTTTTAAATTTTCTATTTTAATCTCACATTACTTTTACATTTCGATATACACATATATTTTCATATAGAATTTAGATTAAAAATATATATATTTTTAATTACTTGTAAATTATAATATAATTAGTGTCCATGCACATGAATTTTTTACGGGCAAGCTAGTATTGAAATAATTATTTATAATATGTATTATTTTATATATATATATTATATTAATTATTCAAAAGGAATTTTTCTCTTCTAGATAAAACTTCAATTCATAAATAAATTATTAAAATAATTTTTTTATAACATTAGTTTAGGAAAAGATCAGATATTCAAATTTGATACGAAAAAATATATTCCGTTGAATGTTTAGAGTTGTTCGGGAAGGTCGTACCGAGAGATTTTGAAATAAAATTTTGAGGAAATACGTTTATATTTCAATATAGAATTTAAAAAAAAAAAAAATATATATATACATATATTTTCATAATACAGCTTATATTAAATATTTGTATATTTATAATTGGCATGTGTGTGTGTGTGGGTGAATTTGTACCGGATAAAATAATATTGAAATAATTGACAATAATATGGTAATAATGTAAAACGTATTTATTTTTTTCAAGAATATTATGCCTACGTATTTAGTCGTTAGTTCTCAGAATATTTTGAAACAAAGCTGAGAAACATAATATGCTTATATTTACGCATCAGACAATGATTTCGACTCTTTTCGTTCTGTTTCTTTCAATATTTCTTATCTGCATCCCCACTTCTACAATTTGTTGCTTTTCTTAAAATAGACAAAATAATAAAGGATCTTACAAAGTCAGATCAGGAAAGTATAAATACGGTAATAATTTTAGAACTGACATTCAGTCTCAACTTTTACCACGATGTGATATCAATGGTGAATTTTTAAAATAATTTGTAATATAGAACCTACTAGACCGGGTAAGAATTGATTTATAATATTCTATATATATATTGGTATTATATATTTTTTTTCTGGCATTAACAAATGTTGCGATACGAAAATGGTATAGACGCATTCGTACCAAAAACCTCACATCAATAAATAAATAAGTAATTATAAAATAGGATTAGATATTTTTGATGTGAAGTTTATTCGTTTCGAAAGTGTCTTATTATAAACAGTGGTATAATATGCTCAATATTTATTATTTATTTTAGTTTTTATATATCTCTCAATTTCTGTTTATAAGATTATGTGAAGAAATTAATTCGGATTTCTAATATTCAATTATTTATAATGCCGGTTTATATGTAAATAATTATATTACGTTATTTTATAACGTTAAGTATCAACAATATTGACGATTACTTAAAACAGAAACTAATAATAAAATAGGGGCGTTTGGGAAATCTCTCATACGGCACTAGGATTATTTTCTGCCAACTGTGATTTTGAGTCTTTTAAAATAAATAAATAAGAATTTATATTTTTTAGCTTTTTTTATAAATTTCAAATTTCCAAGCCACGATATTATAAAATATAAATTAAATTTTCTAATTTCTCATATTTCTCTTTTTCTCTTGAAAAAAAGAAATATGAGAAATTTTTCTATAAATAAATGTTATTATTTTTTTCTATAAATAAATGTTATTATTTATTTACAACCAGTTGGCCTAAATTAATGGACTTAGTTATACATTTACAAAATATACCATAATACATTATACATTTCAAAAAATGAATCAAATATAATACCTGCACAATGTTCCTTTTACCCTTTTTAACTTTGCTTCTTTCTTCTCAGCTTCCTCAAGAAGAAATATCTACATCGAATATATTTTTTATTTAAATTTGTAACTAATAACAAGCAACAACAGTATTAATCCTATTTTTCTTTGCTGTCGATAAATCTTAAAATTCAAGGCACCGTTATGTCTTCTCTTCTATTCACTTCGTTTTTACCATTCATTTACTTTTTTGCTCTTTTGACAAATTTCATCAAATCGATTTCTTTTTTCTCATGATTTTCTAAATTCCGTAGGTTCAGAGAAGGGAGTAGGAAGTAAATCAAGAAGATTTTTTCGAAGGTAGTACCTTCCAACCCAGTAACCTTTCATACGAGGTGCATATATCCAAATTGGATGAAATATTTTGACTTTTTTGCGAGGAGACTGCAGCTGAATATCTTTTTTCGTTTCGAGATGAAATGATGAACGAATTGTGGCGTATACTACGATAAAGAACGTTGACTCCGTTTATATTACGTACCATAGTTAGGATTAAAAGAAGCAGATGCCAACAAGCGTATTTTATGTTAAAAGGAATCCAGCACGTTATTATGAAGGTAAGAAATTTTAATTCCAAATATTATTTCTACGTAATATTTAGGTGATATTTAAAACATAACATTTTTTCTTGGCTGTTACTATGCGATCAACGAAAACGAAAATTGTTAAATATTCTTTAAAATAATATTACTATTTTAAATAGTTTTCCTTGTAGAAATAAATGTATTGATGAAAATAGATAAAACATATATTTATTTTAAATATATTTAAAGATAAAACATATATTTTTTTTAAATATATTTAATATATCCTATATATATATAGGATATATTATATATATCCTATAGAATTTATATATAATAATAATAATTATTATTAATAATATATAGATTTTATATATAATTAGCAATATCTCAACGAGAAGTTATTATAAAGATTAATATATTTTTTATTCAACAATATTCATTTTCGTCTATTACACATTTACAGTCAATACAAAATGCTTTGTATTCAGTATCACTTTAATGTTAAGTAGAAATGATATTCAGAATTCAAATTTTAAATAAACGCTAAAAAGTCCAACTAATATCTTAACGTTAAAGTTTTATTTTGTCTTTGTATGAAATTTCAGAGAAGTTGAAAGAAGGGTTGGCTTTCTAAACATCTGTATGGACATCATTATCGACCATATAATCAAAGAATTCGACAATTTTATCATCTGGTACCATGATTATATCTGCTACATACTCAAATTTATTTAACCACAGATAAAATACTTGTCCATTCTTTGGATGGAATATTTGGATTCTTAAAAGAACTGGATTCTGATAAGAAATGTTTTGTTTAAATTTTACTAATTTATTGGCAAATTCTTTCGTTTCACCGAATGGCAAGCTAGGAAACTTTCTTTAAAATAGTTTTTATTTCATTGTCATAGATTCCATTAATAAATTGTTTGCATAGACTTTCTTTTAGGTTATCGGTATAATTGCACTTTTTCTATATTTTCCGTAAAATCGGAAAAAATTTATTGTTTCTTTTTCATATTGATTTCGACAAAGGAAACGTCTTCTGTGTAAATCAGTTTCATCGGCAGAAGCAAAATAATGAAGGTAATAGTTTATTATCTCATCGTATGAAAGTTTACAGAAGAATAAGTCTTCTGTACAGACATATGGACATCATTATCCACCATTTAGTAAAAGAATTCAACCATTCTATCATCTGGTACCTTGATCATGTTTTCTACATACTCAAATTTATTTAACCAAGCATAAAACATACCTTCCTTCTGTGAATTGTAAGTATTAATCATTGAAAGAACTTGATTTAAATAATGAGTTATTTTATTAACTTTTGCAAATGCAATGGCCTTTGCTAACATTTCGTCCAATGATAAGCCACGATTTCAACTTAAATAGATTCTTATTTTATTTTCGCGTACTCCATTAATGAATTGTTCGCATAGTTCTTCCCTTTCTTTATTTAAATATTTTTTAATGAACATATCATATATTTTTCGTAATCCATCAGCATATTCCTCTATCGATTCTTTTTCATGTTGTTTACAATTCAGACGTTCTTCTTCTTCTTCATTCTTAAGTTTAGGCAAGTTGCCTGTTTCGTAAAGACGTTTCTCTGCCTATTGCACTGTTAAATTGTCGCATCATCGTTTTCGTGGGCGCCCCGTACTTCTGCGGCCAATCGGTGATTTATCCCGTGCAATTCTGCTGATTCTTGTTGTCCATTCAGCTAATAGACAGAGTGTCGTTTCTATGAGCCGCAAATTTTTTTTCCGTTGGGTAGGGAGCTAACCTGATCCAACAACCTTCCTCCTTTTCCCGGGCTTAGGACCGGCAACATGATCGCTGACCTTGATCCGTCCAGCGATCATGCAGGGGTGTTCTGTGTATATCAACTTCAAAGGGAAACAAATAATGAAGATAAACGTTTATTATTCGTAAATATGAAATGGAATAGGAGTTAATAGTAGGGTCAGTATCCTTGACACACGTATGGACATCATTGTCAACCATTTTATCGAAGAATGCAACCATTTTATTATCTGGTACCTCGACCATATCTGCTACATATTTAAACTTATTTAACCATTCGTCAAATTTTTCTTCCTTCTTTAAACTGAAAGTATGAATCATTGAAATAGCTTTATCCACATAAGTAGTTATTTCATTCAAATTTGCTGAATCAGCCGTTACAACCACCATTTCATCGAATGATAAGCAATAAATTCTACTTAAATGATTTCTTATATTATCGTAACGGATTCTATTAATGATTTATTCGCATAATATGTCATATAATCGACTTGTAGAAATCACTCGTTAGATAATTTTCGTAAATTAGCAGCATATTGTCCTACTGACTCTTGTTTATATTGATTTCGAGTCGTTAAACTTATTTTATTTACATTAAATTCGCGGAGAGAAGAAAAGTGAAGAAAGTAATATTCTATTCTTAGTTCGTATGGAAGTTCATAGAAATTGATGTGTGGGTTATTTCACTGGACACGTTTATGGACATCATTCTCCACTATATTCTTGAAGAATTCAACCATTACATCTTCTGGTACACTTTTAATATCTGCTACATATTCAAATCAATTTAACCACACATTAAAATCTTCTTCTTCTTCTTCTAAGTTGTAAATTTGCATTATTGTGTTAGCTTGATTTAGATACCAGAATATCTGATTATCATTGTCTAATGAATCTTCGTTACTTATTTTTTTGTTTACAAGAAAAAACCCTATTTATTACCCTTTGTTCGTAAATAAATAATCTGTTGAAAGTTCTTTGCTCGGATTTTTGTTTCGCTTTTACCAATATCAGCAATACACTTTTCGTAATTTAATTCAAAATAATTTTATTTTAGTAACACGTATACGTTTTATATCAAATTGTTAGATATTTTAAATGTTTGAAGTTACAGCGGATTTAGGCAGAAACAAATGTGTCACGAAATATTGATGAATTGTAAAGAAAATATTTTAGAAAATGAGAATGTCAAAGATTTCATTGTCAGGAGAATGTTTGAAAAAAAAATTATTAACCGGTGATTTTGTATTACGTTTAAATTGTTTATAATAATCAGTCCTATTGTTTCAAGACTCTCTTTTCTGTGTAAACAGATAAGTTTTAACAGAATGATAATTCGAGTCCATTAGACAGCTAATATTTTTATTCTTCTTAACGTAACACTTTTGTTAAAAGCTTAACATAATGTATATTTTCTGATTAATTTTAAGATTATAAGAATTCTATAGAATAACCAGGGCAATCTATAAATTTTCCTCGTAAATCGGGGAATCCATGAAAGATTTGCACATTATACACTTTGCCCGATGATTTTAAAGATTGTCTAGTTATTCTATAAAATACACAGAAGGTTTCAGTTAATCTATAAAATCTATTACATAGGCTGTTTTCAAAGATTGGAGTTTGGAAATGATTTGAAAATATTTTTAATGAAATAAGCCATGGAAATCAAAAAAGATGTACAAAATGCGTTTAACAATTTTTGGTCCGTGCTTTCAAGCACGTTGGAGAGAAGGGAGAGGAGAAAAGTATCTGAAGTTGTTGAACAAATCAGGACAATTTGTTAATAACATTTTGTACATATTTTCCAAATCCATTTCATTAATTTTTAACTGAAACCTTTTCTAAAAATAAGAAGCCTTCTACAGAAAATATTATTGTAATTTAATTAAAATTTCGTAGAAATATTTTTAATTAATCAGATAAGGAAAATAATGCGTATTTTAAAACTTTCTACATTATCTTTTATTTTATACGATCTATTTCGATTGCAATAATATAACATAATCGTATATTAAGCTATCATTTACATGATTTACGATCATGTAAAATTTTTATCTCGTAGAACTACCTGTACGTCTTACAAATAAATAAATGATATATGAAAAAAGACTTTTTCATAATAATTTATTTAAAAGGGTAAAAAAGGTTTAGAGATTTCCAAAATTTGTAAATGTATTTTAATTTATTAATTATATTAAATAATATAGTTAAATATATATAAACTTGTAATAGTGTGTATTATAACTAGTCAGGTTTTTTAAAGCTAGTCTTGCTATAACAGTTAGTAAGTTGATTGAAAAGTACCACCATGTTGCGAGGTGATCACGCAGTATTGTAGTTCCGTTACTTAAATAAAAAAAAATTTAATTTGACATAAGCATGACATCGTTAGAAGAATGATAAACAAAATCAAATTTGTAGCCGTTAATTTTAATAAATGTTTATATTGCGAATAATCAACAAATTGTTTAGAATGTTCGATCATATTGATACTTCGAATAAAGCTTAATGTTAGATACTTAATATCTCCCCCTTGTACCTTTTGCAACTGAACTGTTAAGTGTAAATACTGGGTCGATCAGTGTTCGTAAGATGATTAAGATATCACAAGACCTTTTGTTTTTATTCTTGTTAATTTTATAATTTTATTGTCAAAATTCATATTTTCCGTTACGATACTGATTGTAAGACCCGTTATTATATGTACGTGTATGCTAATAATAAAATACAAAATATAAATTACTAACGTTCGTTTTTCAAAAAAAAAAAATAGTTTCAAAGTACATTACAAAAAGGGCAGTGCATAGTGTTCATTAGTGAAAGTTAAACATAAAAACTTCAAACATATCACATATTTACGTGCTATAAAAATTATAAAAAGTCTTATTTGTTTTGGAAGTATAATGGATCAATCGCTGAAGGAATTTGATAATTTGATTATTCATGTACTCGAAAAGTTTAATCCTGAAACGATGAATTTTCTTCAATAGCTAAATACGTTTGAATTTACGATAGATTTACTTTACATATTTCCTAAAAATTTTTACTTAACAAATATGCTCGAGTTTTCAGCTTACAAGTATATTAAGAAAATTATAGTAGTTATCCACCCTGTCGAACTTCCATACGAAATGCTAGTATCAATGTTACAGGAAAAATATTCACGCTTCAATGTATATCTTTCGAGTTTTCTTCGTTTATTTTTTAGATATCAAATCGAGGGTGAATCTGTGAAACACTATTATGAAACTATCGAAGAGTTAAATTATAAATGGAATTGTGGACCTCAAGTAAATTCTATATTACTTAGTATATTCGTGAGTGGACTCAGAAACCAGGAAACTCGTACAATGTTGCAAACGATACCAAATTTAACACTTGGAACTGCATTATTTATTGCCAAATATATGGAAATTATAGAGAAACCGATTTTATACATTTAATTACGTTTTTATGTATTAAATGGACTATATCATTTATAAAATTGAAGAAATATACTAACCGTGCAAACGGATCTGTTTAAAAGACATTCAAGATTAATTTGATGTAAAATCATCAATCTTATGAAAATATTCGATTCATTACTGGAAGTAATAATATTATGATATAATATGTGAACTTAAAAAGTATTTAGAACCAATGAAATTGTTATATTGTAGGGATATCCCTGCCATGAATGATGAAACGTCATATTTTATTATATATTTTATCGTATTATTATATTTTTTATTGATTTTTAAATTTAATACTTTTGTTATAAGTATAATTGATTTTAGTTTCAATTATTTGTTTATAATAATTTAATTGTATGATACGAATTTAATAATTTCTTTATCGAATATGATTATAATTTTTTGACCGATCATTAAAAAAAGATGTAATGGTAGAATTCTTCAAGAATATGGTGGATAATGATGTCTATAAATGTGTCTAGTTGAATAACTCGCACATCAATTTCTATGAACTTCCATACGAACTAAGAATAGAATATTACTTTCTTCACTTTTCTTATCTCCACGAATTTGATGTAAATAAAATAAGTTTAACGACTCGAAATCAATATAAACAAGAGTCAGTAGGACAATATGCTGCTAATTTACGAAAATTATCTAACGAGTGATTTCTACAAGTCGATTATATGACATATTATGCGAATAAATCATTAATAGAATCCGTTACGATAATATAAGAAATCATTTAAGTAGAATTTATTGCTTATCATTCGATGAAATGGTGGTTGTAACGGCTGATTCAGCAAATTTGAATGAAATAACTACTTATGTGGATAAAGCTATTTCAATGATTCATACTTTCAGTTTAAAGAAGGAAGAAAAATTTGACGAATGATTAAATAAGTTTAAATATGTAGCAGATATGGTCGAGGTACCAGATAATAAAATGGTTGCATTCTTCGATAAAATGGTTGACAATGATGTCCATACGTGTGTCAAGGATACTGACCCTACTATTAACTCCTATTCCATTTCATATTTACGAATAATAAACGTTTATCTTCATTATTTGTTTCTTTTTGAAGCTGATATACACAGAACACGTTTGTAAACAACATGAAAAAGAATCGATAGAGGAATATACTGATGGATTACGAAAAATATATGATATGTTCATTAAAAAATATTTAAATAAAGAAAGGGAAGAAACACACGGAGAAAAGAAATAGAGCTAAAAGAAAAATGAATGCAAATAAAATCATTATCAATAAGAGGTATGAAACTTTTACTTTCAACATTTGTACATGCAATTTATGTAAATTCGACAACTATTCATTTCCAGTCCTATCCCATATTGCAATAACTGACAATATCTAAATTTGTTTCAGCAATAGCTATCATATTTGCTACACATTGATATGGGACTTGATTACTATTCAACATAATTTTAAAATAATTTCTTTCTTTACTCTATAGAAGATAGAAGTCTGATTTAAAAGATATATTGTTTCGTTCAGATCAAACGATGGTGACAGTAATATTAATTTATATATAATATATTATATATATTATATATAATTTATATTATAATGTTTTAGAATAAGTGTTACGTACCTACACACATCATCCACTTTATTTAATCTAAACGGGGTATTCATACTTATGGAATTTTGACACAAGATTTCAACAATTCGTAAACAACCATATGATAACATTCTTCTCGAAAAATTTCAATGGATAAGGAGCAATAAAAGATGTTTCGAATAATGATCAAAACAACAAACTGAATACAGACGAGGAACTACAAACCTGCAATGCCGCATAATAATCCTCATTCATATAATCAACTCGATTTGGGATCTCTATTTCATTTGTACTTTTTTGTTTCTCTTGCTTAAAATAAAAAGATACGATTAATGAATTTATTGAATGAAATCTTTCGAAGAAATGATTGAATGAAATCAAATGATGAATGAAATCAAATAAAGAAAATTTGTTATATTTTGTAATTGTGATAGTTAAAAACAAGTATTGATTTTAATCTATTTCTTCTTTTTTCTGTAAGCAGTAATTACGATAAATTTTGTGTTACAATTAACCTTTTAGCTACTGTAAAACTTCTGGCAATTGTGGCAGTAAGACTTCTGTATTTCTATACAGTTATGTTCGATTTAATGTAATACTCTTTTTTTGGGGGGGGTTTTGTTAAATCCAAAAGCCATTATCGTGGGCATATAGTAGCTAAAAGGTTAATCATTCACAAAATAATATTCTATTAAATGTCATATGTGTAATCTCTAAAATTTCTTACAATATAAAAAAATGTTACTTTTAACTGAAATACAACAATTGTATAAAAACAAGTTGATTAGTTTATTTTTTATTAGATTTCTTTCAATTTCAGACTTTACAGTGTAAAAATTCTTTACTGTTCTACTCTTATAATAAAATAATAATAATAGTAATAATAATAATTAAGAAGAATAAAAATTATTAACATAATAAAAATATTAATAATGATGATGATAATGATTATGTGTTAATAATAAAAAAAAGAAGTCGAATTAAAAGTTAATTTGTATTTATTACAGTGTTCAATATTGAAAATAATTCTCTTGAAATATGCTCACACTTATTTTAACAATAAAAAATAGGTTTAGTCTTTCTTCCACCTTTTAGAAGTCAATATCACATAGCTTTTTATTCTTATGTACACGTTGTTTGATTTTAATAATCGGTCAAAAAATTATAATTCAATTTGATAAAGGAATTATTAAATTCGTATCATACAATTAAATTATTATAAACAAATAATTGAAACTAAAATCAATTATACTTATAACAAAAGTATTAAATTTAAAAATCAATAAAAAATATAATAATACGATAAAATAAATAATGAAATATGACGTTTCATCATTAATGGCAGGGATATCCCTACAATATAACAATTTCATTGGTTCTGAATACTTTTTAAGTTCACAGATTATATCATAATATTATTACTTCCAGTAATGAATCGAATATTTTCATAAGATTAATGATTTAACATCAAATTAATCTTGAATGTCTTTTAAACAGATCCGTTTGCACGGTTAGTATATTTCTTCAATTTTATAAATGATTTAGTCCATTTAATACATAAAAACGTAATTAAATGTATATAATCGGTTTCTCTATATTTTCCATATATTTGGCAATAAATAATGCAGTTTCAAGTTTTAAATCTGGTATCGTTTGCAACATTGTACGAGTTTCCTGGCTTCTGAGTCCACTCACGAATATAATAAGTAATATAGAATTTACTTGAGGTCCACAATTCCATTTATAAGTTAATTTTTTGATAGTTTCATAATAGTGTTCCACAGATTCACCCAAGATTTGAAATCTATATCTTAAACGAACATAAGCCGAATAATATGCATCGTAGGGTGAATATTTTTCCTGTAACATTGATACTAGTATTTCGTATGGAATTTCCAAAGGGTCGACAGGATTTACACGTGTCCAAATATAATTGTAAGGTGAAAAGTCGAGCATATTTAATAAGTAAACATTTTTTTCAGTTGTGTGAAGTAAATCCATCGTAAATTCAAACAAATTTAGCCATTCAAGAAAATTCATCGTTTCAGGATTAAACTTGTCGATTAAATGAGAAACAAAATTATCAAATTCCTCCTGCGATTGATCCATTATACTTCCAAAACAAATAAGACTTTTTATAATTTTTATAGCACGTAAATATGTGATATGTCTGAAGTTTTTATGTTTAACTTCCACCAATGAACACTATGCGCTGCCCTTTTTGTAATGTAGTTTGAAACAATCTTTTTTTTTGAAATACGAACGTTAGTAATTTATATTTTGTATTTTATTTTTAGCATACACGTATATGTAATAACGGGTCTTACAATCAGTATCGTAACGGAAAATAAGAATTTTGACAATAAAATTATAAAATTAACAAGAATAAAAACAAAAGGTCTTGTGATATCTTAACCATCTTACGAACACTGATCGACCCCGTATTTACACTTAACAGTTCAGTTACAAAAGGTACAGGGGGGAGATATTAAGTATCTAACATTAAGCTTTATTCGAAGTATCAATATGATCTAACATTCTAAACAATTTGTTGATTATTCGCAATATAAACATTTATTAAAATTAACGGCTACAAATTTGATTTTGTTTATCATTCTTCTAACGATGTCATGCCTATGTGAAATTAAATTTTTTTTTATTTAAGTAACGGAACTACAGTACTGCGTGATCACCTCGCAACATGGTGGTACTTTTCAATTAACTTACTAAATGCTATAGTAAGGCTAGCTTTAAAAAACCTCACTATATTTTATTTTGACTATATATTAATAACAGTATTTTGACTATATTTAATCTGACTGTATTTTAATACACACTATTACAAGTTTATGTATAGTTAACTATATTATTTAATATAATTAATAAATTAAAATATATTTACAAGTTTCTCTATACCTTAACGCTTAATAAGATTACCTCACCCCTCATGTCAGATTTATTATTATCTACAGCTAATAATGCAGCTTTATTGCTTACTTTTTCTTTTTATTCTAAGGAATAAATATTGATGAAGTGAACATCTGTTCTGCGGGAGGTTTAAAATCGTTTAGTAACATACTCAACATTCCCGCAAACTCTTCATTTTCCATTTCACAGGCTGCGTTATATGCAACACCTAGTAACGATATTGGTCGTTTCGATTTTAATTCTATTTTTATTTGAGTTTTTTGCAGTCCTTCTATGAATTGATAGACTGTGTGATAATTGTGGACTACGTTAGGACTGCATTCGCCCAATAAATCTATTAAAGACGAATAATAATTGGTTAAATATTCGGCGAAAAATTGTTTTCGTTTGAAGAAACGATAGTCAGCTGCTTCGATTCCGTTATAAGGTGCATACATAAAATGAGATGCAAGCTCATAATATGAAAGAATAATTGGATCGACAGGAGTTAGTCTGTTCTGAGGAGCCACAAGAACGGAATTTTCTACCATGTGTAATAATAATTTGACTTGGTTACTATTTTCTACATGATGAGAACGGACTACAAATTCATATTCGTTTTGCCATTCGAGAAAATCCGTATTATCCGGATTAAACTTCCTAAGCATTCGTTCCGTGTTTGTTAATATTTAATATCTTCTATCAATTCTATTAAATATTAACAAACACGGAAAAATTAAAATAAATTCCTCGGTTCCGTTAACACCTGACTGCTACAACAACATTTTCTTTAGAGTTGAATGATGATTAAAATGAGAAGAGAAAGTTGTTAAATCTATTAGAATGTTCAGTAACAGAGAAAAATACGATCTAAAAATTGTATGCGATGATTTAAGATTAATTAAACAACTCAAAGAAACTGGAATTTTATTAATGTGTATTGTTAATACATTTACGGCAATAATTGCAGAAACGCTTGAAAACATTACACGTTATTTCATAAGAAGATTTCGAAAGTGCACTTATTGTAATAAGAAAAACATTTAGGACACTTGCGATAATAAAATAATAAAAATGTATTATTTGTGAATATTTTAGTAAATATTAATATAATAAATATAGAGATAAAAGCCGAGATAAGCGAATAATTTATTTCATAAAGGAAATTGTACAATTCAAGGGTATAAAAAAACAAAACTGTACAACTCGAGGATAGGAAAATAAACTAAAAAAGATAGGAAAATAAACGAAACAATACTGCCAGGTATCTTTTCGTACTCTTTGCTTTGATTATTGCAGAGACGAATAACCGAAGTTTTGTCCAAATGGTAAAACTAGGAGTCTTTGCATGACCGGTTTAGCCAGCAAGAAATCTCGAACGAAAATAAGAAAAGTTCCAAATACGTTCACGAGGCGCAACTAAGAATCTTTTGCCCCCCACCACTCGCTCTTCACCCCTCACAACTGTGATTATTGAAACTGTAAGGCACAAAATTCAAATTCCTCCCAAAAAGGTCCAAATTCTTCCAAATAACTCGAACGAAAATTGAGAGTAAAAAAAAGACTAAAACACTTTCTTCACTTGGCATAATAATGCACGAAATATCGAGTTTTAAATTTTAATATTTCGATTCTTTTATTGTAATATTGTTTAATGTATTTTGTGCATAATGCACAACTTTCTCGTTGTGGGGTCTTGTAGTTCCCCATCCCTCTGTGTGTGTGTGTGTCTGTGTGTGATATTTTTTTATATTTTTGTATTTATTATGAGTATTGTTAATAAATGACATTAAGGTTTCTAGCTCGACAATTAACAACTCGAGTCCCATTACAGAACTGCTAAAAGTGAGGTTATGGTCAATTACCGCTTCGAAAAATAAACGTAAACTTTTAGAAGAATAAACGAGCATTTTGAATATACATTAAAGAATCTACGGTCGTTTTCGATTGTAAACAGATTTAAAACAAGTTAATTGATTTTTTAAATATTCCCAGATGAATTAAAATTTCAAACATTTTCTCCCGTTTTATCGAATCATACGCATCATCATACGTCATCATAAACCGTTTTTCTTAAAGGTAATATGAATTTAATTTTGAGAAAATTTTTTGTCAAGATTAGTTTTTTTTTTTTTTTTCTTTTTTTTCTTAGGAAAAAAAAATTTCTAATAAAAATATATAACAATAAACTTTTACTGTAATAAACATATTTTATATTAAATTGAATGCCACGTGGTTTCAAGTTGAGAAAAATTAATGAAATACAATTTTTAGAATGATTATATTAAGTATTATGTATTTATTAAACTTAATGTCAAATTTACAATGTATTCGATATTATAAATACATAGTTGTTTTATATATTATATCATTTTTTAATCTAAACCACAAATATATTTTATGTTTTATAAAACAAAAATAAATAAAAGTTGCAATAATAAACAAATAAAATCCCAGATTAATATTACTTTTTAAAATACATTTGACATCGTTGTTCACAAAGCAAATCATCAAAATTTGATTTATTATATTGGGCTGTTGTAATTGTTAAAATTGATGATAAATGTTGATCGGTTAACATTGCTCTTTCTTAATTTTTATTGTAAAATTTTCGAGTTGTATAGATATCATAATTCATCATTTTTAAGGAGAATTCAGTCATTAAATTGTCAGAAATCCTAACAAAATAAAAAAACCATTTAATTTGTATAAAATTTGTTGTTCGAATTTCTGTTTCGCTTATACCAATAATCACAATAAAAAGTTTGTAATGTATTTTGAAAGGATTTCTTTTTGGAACACTTATTTGTGTGTGTTCTATATTTTTTATTATATTTATTACAGTTGTCTATAAGCAAAGGAACTTAGTGTTATAATGTAAATTAAAACTGTTGTTAAGAAAATGTTAAGTTAAAAAGAGAATAATTTTATAAATGTTTAACAAATATTTTAAAATTTAAACATATACTCAACGAATTGATAATAAAACTTAATTGATATTAAAATTATTAAATAAGAACCTTACATGTGTCCTTAGTATATCTAACAATAAGTTCAATAAACAATTCATTGTATATTTAAAATTATAAAAATATATATAATATATTATATAAAATATCTATCTTTTTTAAATATCAGAAATAAACTGTGTGTTTTAGTTAAAGGATAATATAAATAATAAACAATGTATTGTGTCTAATAAAAATTTAAACTTTTTGTTTTCGTCTAATAGTTAAAAGCATTCCATATAAATAAAAAACATCTATATCTATAAGCGGTACTTATTTACATTGAAATAATAGATGTAACAATTTCATTGGATTTATATACTTCTTGTGCTCGCGTAGAAGATGTTATAGCGATGTGAAATTCTTTGATTATTGAATTATCATTTGTTAAATTATTTCAAATTTAAATTTGTACAAATTTTCATTTCATTCATTTTGTTTCATTTGTTTATTTTTTACTAGCCGATAATTCACTTAAGCTCGATTATTCATTTGAAGGATCATTTTCCTTTTATATTAAATTCAATAGCCCAAACTACCATTTGTTCGAATGATAGGTCAGGAAATTCATTTAATTGAACTCTAGTATTATCGTCAAGGAGTCCTTTAAGGAATCGTTCGCGACAGCTATAATTTGTGCCAGATTTATAATAGTACTTATCCCGTAATTTTCGTAAACTAATGGCAAAATATTCTACTGGCTCTCCTTTAAATTGTTTTCGAGTCTTAAAACGTTGTTTATCGACATCAATTCCACGGGGAGAAGGAAGATGAAGAAGGTAATAATCTATTATTGTTTCGTATGGAAGTTCAGAGAAGTCTACAGAAGAAAAAGCGTTCTGTACAGCCATACGGACATCATTATTTACCATTTTATGGAACAATTCAATCATTTTATTATCTGGTACGTCGATCAAGGTTGCTAAATACTCAAAACAATTTAACCAAACATAAAAATAATCTTCTTGATCTAGATTGTATATATCCATCTTTAATATTATTCGATTTAGATAATACGTTATTTGATTAGCTTTTTCAAATTTAATAGCCTCATCGGCCAACTGATCGATCGTTAGGTTATGATTTTTTTTCAAATGAGTTTTTATATCATTCTCACGTAATCCATCAATGAATTGTTTGCACAATATTTCTATCATGTTTTCTTCGTACTCACATTTGTCAATTATTCTTTTCAAATTATTAAAATAATTTTCTATCGTCTCGTGTTCGTATTGAATACGAGACATAAAACGATCCCGATGTAAATAAAGTTCATCGGTAGATGTAAAAGTACAAAGGTATTTGTTTACTATTTCATCGTACGAAAGCTGGGAGAAATCGACTCTATTGTAAGTCGTCTTTACGGACTTATGGCCATCGTCATGCACCATCTTATTGAAAATTTCAATTATCATATCATCTGATATCTTTATACTACTTGTTACGTACTCAAATTTATTTAACCACAGATAAAACGAACCTTCTTTATCTGGATGGTAGACATTAATCCTTGAAAGAGTTTGATTTTTATAAAAATTTTTTTGATTATCATCACAATATTTAATAGTTGTGGCTACGATTTCTTCGAACGTTTGGTCAGAAAATTGGATCAAATAATCTCTGATACTCTCGTCGAATTGCCCTTCTATGAATTTATAGCATAAATTTTTATCTGGCAAATCGCACTTGTCAAATAATTTTTTTAAATTATCGGCATATTCCTTTATCGTTTCTTGTTCATATTGATCTCGAAAATAAAAAAGGCGTTCCTTTAAGTCAAATCCGGTGAAAGGAAAAAAATAGTTAAAGTAAATTTTCGTTGTTTCATCGTATGAAAGTACGTCGAAGTCAATAGAAACATCAGACATATATACAGCCGCATTAACACTAGTATCCACCATCTTATAGAACAATGCATGCTTTCTATCATCTGGTACCTTGATCTTATCTGCTACGTATTCAAATTTATTTAACCAAACATGAAATTGACCTTCTTGTTCTGGATTGTAACTATTAATTATTAATAGTGCTCGATCTCGATAATACGTTATTAGATTAACTTTTTCAAATTCAATGGCCGTTGCCACTAATTCATCGAATGATGAAAAAGTACGATTAAATAAATGATTTCTTATAAGATTTTCTCGTAGTCCATGAAAGAATTTTTCACACAATTTATTTTGTGTGCTTTCTCCATAATCGCATTTATTATATATTTTTAATAATTTTTGAGCATAATTTCCAATCGGCTCCTCTTCGTATTGAATTCGAATAACAAAGCGATTTTGGTATCCAGTTTGTTTACATAAATAAAAATGATGAAGATAATTGTCTATTATTTCGTCGTATGAAAGTTCAGGGAAATTTACTGCAAATAAAATCTTCTTAATTCTCTTCTGGACATCTTTATCTACCATTTTCTCGAAGAATTCAATCATTCTTTTATCTGGTACATCGATAATATCTGCTACACATTCAAATTTATTTACCCACTCACAAAATTTCTCATCTTCCTCTGATCTGTAAATATTCATCATTCTGAATGCTCGTTGTTGATAAATAGATACTAGATTATATTCGTTGAATAAAAGTTCATCGCTCATTATTTTCAAAATTATTATTATTTATATGCCCGTAAATATTCAATTTGTTTAAAATTTGTTCGTTCGTACTCTTGTTTCACTTTCACCAATAATCACAATAAACTTTTCGTAATGTATTTACAAAGGATTTAAATTTCGAATACCTAATGTATATGTTTTATACTTCTTATTAAATTTGTTTATAAGTAAATGATCTGAGTGTCGTAATGTATATAAAATATTGTTTTTAGAAAACGCCCAATTTAACGATAATAATCTTACAAAAGTTTAACTAATATCTTATCGGTTTGACGTATATCCAATGACTCAATATTTAAATATTGTTACATTTTTCGATGGTTGTGGAGAGGGAAATTTATTCCCCGTCCTTTATTAGTCTTTAGAAAAGATAATAATAACACTGTCAGTGAGCACAATAAACAGGTTACGGAATATAAACGTATAACAGAATAACAGGTACATTATCTTTCTGAGAATGTATTAATTTTATAGATTTCTATAGACTAAAAACTGGTAGTCTAAACAGAAAGTCTAATTAAACAAGTATCTTTTCCTTAATGTTTTTACGTTCTCATCTATGCATAAAGTACATCATCTAGCTTTGAAAAACTAATTAACTATGTAGACTTAAAAGGTTTTACCCTTCTGATCTAGAAATAAGATTTAGTTAAATAATAATATGATTATACTGTAACACAGATATATCCGCTTACACTTATCACTGAGAATTCATTGAATATTCCATTATTAAAAGTAAAAAAAAATTCATTTGCTATTCAAGATGGTAACTACAAGCTGCTGTTGGGGTTGAACAAACGCGGGATTTTATTGAAACGTATAGTTTCAATTAGAACCGTACTATATACAATATCTTGAAGTTTCGAAAGTTTTCAATAGTGTCTCAATAAAAGTAGAGTCTTTTTTCCCTTTAGTTGAGTCGACAAGTCAAGTTTAAGTCCCAGAACAGAATTTTATGGAAGTAATGCTTGTCATCTGATTTTTTAGTCTTAGAAATGTACGTTTCTTGAGTTACATTGATTTTGTCTTGAGCAGACGTAGAAAAATAAAACATTCTTGTGGACGTAACAATATAATTAATAATATTCTTAAATAAAGCCAATTCTTTTATAAAAATGTGTGTGTGTGTTTATTCTTCTTTATTTTGTTTATTATTTCTTTTATGAAAAAATTCATCTTTACATTGCAGTATAATATACAAATATATTATAATAATCGATATTGTTTCAATTTTTATTATTTATTTATCATTATAATAGTACGTATATATAAAAGTAGTATATAATCATTCGCAACTCAAATAACTCTTTGTTTCTTTAATGTTTTTACTTATATTTAAGGATAAAAATAAAATTTCAGAATTTCGTATTTTTAAATACAAAATCTGACAAGGGGACCTTACACTGAGATACCCACGGAATTTAACGAACTTTGGTATATTAGTAGTATACTTTTATGGTGTTATCGTAGTAAAGGGTTTTTTCAAAATGCCTAGCCAATTTTGAGAAAAAAGGTTTTAAAGTTTTGATTTATGTTGTATATATGTTTATTTTATCTTAATTTCAACAGTCTATCAAGTAGAGCGATAACGTAAGTAGTAGCGTTATCGATTTTCTTGCCACTAGTTAGTGCTCGATCCTTCATGGGGGAATTTTTTTTTTTTATTTTTTTCTATGTTTTCAAATTTGTTTTTCGTATTTCTTAATTTTTAAATATATACAGAAAAGAGAAAATTATTTATTAGAAAAAAATTAGAAATAATAAATTTTTTAACATCTTGCGCAGAGATAATAAAGGAAAATTTAATTCTTGAATTAAAGTTAACATTTTAACATTTCTCTTTCCTGTATATATTTAAAAATTAAGAAATATGAACAAAAAATTTGAAAAAAGATAGAAAAAAATTATTAAAAAAAAATTCCCCCATGAAGGATCGAACACTAACTAATTGCAGGAGAAGCGAGAACGCTACTAAATACGCTAGCGCGCCACTTGATAGACGGTCAAATTTAAGATAATATAAATACGTATTCAACAAAAATCAAAATTTTAAAACCTTTTTTCTCAAAAATGGCTGCGCATTTTGAAAAAACCCTTTACCACGATAACACCCTCGAAGTATACTACTAATATACCAAAGCTCGTTAAGATCTGTGGGGGTTCCAGTGTAAGGTCCCCTTGTGAGTCTAATAAATTAACTAATACATTTACAACAATTCCAACACAAATTCTAAAATATGTCGAATTTAGAAAAAATTTATAAAAATCTTTCCAAATATAAGGCACTTATAAATAATTTTGTAGCTAGATGTTACAAATGTGTTATGCTTTGTAGTTCGGTAAACATTATATAAAAAGAAAAACGACATACAATGTTTTACGTTACCTTCGTTATTTTCATTTTGCATTTCGTTAAAAAATTTTTGAAGATATCTTAAATAAATTCAAATATTACATTATAATCGTGGCTTCTTTTTTTGAAAAGTATTGTATGTAAGTAAATAATAATTAATTCAATTCGTTAGATGTTTTGCAGAGAAACTAATATGAAAAAAGTAGATATTCTTTTATTTTTTTTTTTTTTTTTTTTATTATAATTATATGAATTTACAATCAATTCTCAGCGAGAATTATGAGTAATATAAGATAACGTGATACATTGACATGAACTGTAAGTATAGAAAACATTACAATGATGAGCGTAAATATATGTAACTTTTACTAATTAACGTCGTTAGATGTTAAGTGAATCTTATTGCAAGATCCGAAGGGTAGACTCTTTTTAACCTACGAGTTAGATTCGAGATTTCCAGCAAATTATTTGCTAGTGGATTCGGGTGTTTAGATAAACGAATGTTGTAGCGTTCGATGAAGTTTGCAATTTCTTCTTTTACTGTGGGCATCCTTAGATTTTTATGGATTCTTTCATTGCTTATGTATCAGGGGGTATTGCAAATGCAACGCAGGATTTTTGATTGGAATCTCTGTAAGATTTCTATATTTGAGTTACCAGCAGTACCCCAAAGTTGGATTCCATAGGTCCATACCGGTTTTAGGATTGCTTTATAGATAGCAAGCTTGCTCTCGAGACTTAACTTAGATTTTCTCCCAATTAGCCAATACATATCTCTTACTTTTCCCTTCAAGTAGTTTGTTTTTGATTGGATATGTTGTTTCCACGTCAATCTTTTATCCAGTATCATTCCCAAGTATTTAGTCGAATCTTTCATTGGTATTTCTGCCCCATTAATGGCCACTGGAGGACATGTGCGCTTACGCAGTGTAAATGTTACATGCGCCGATTTACTTTCGTTTATATTGATGTGCCACTTTTGGCACCATCTTTCTAGAATATGTAGGTGACGTTGTAAGATATCAGTCGCATTTTGAGGATTGCTGTCAGATGCTAACAGAGCTGTGTCGTCCGCAAATATAGCTGTAGTTATCTCGTCAGAGGTTGGTAAATCTGCTGTGTAGATTGCGTACAGTAAAGGCCCGAGTACACTGCCTTGTGGAACACCGGATAAGATAGGATAGGCTGTGGTGAGTTGGTTTTGACATTTGACTATAAATTTCCTGTTTGTGAGATAGGACTTGAGAATCAGATAAAAAGGATATGATAGTATTTTTTTTAGTTTGTAAAGCAGTCCCGTGTGCCACACTTTGTCGAAGGCTTGCCTAATGTCCAGGAATACCGCTGAACAGTATTTTTTCCGTTCTAGATCTTGTGATATCTTTCTAGTTATGCGCTGAATTTGCTCAATTGTTGCATGGTGCTTTTGAAATCCGAACTGATGATCAGGGAGTACTTTAGAGTCCAGCTCAGCGTGGAGGTGAATAATTAGCATTTTTTCAAATAGCTTAGACAGAGCGGATAAAAGACTAATTGGTCGGTATGACGTAACTTCACTTGCTGCTTTCCCTGGTTTATGAATGAGCGTTATCACAGCTGTTTTCCAGGTGGTAGGAAAGTATCCTAGACGTATAATGGCATTAAATATGGAAACTATTGATGCGATTCCTTTCTTCGGCAAATTTTTAATCATCTTCCCGCTGATTAGATCAAGGCCTGGTGCTTTTCTTGGATTCATGTAAGCTGCGATTGCCTCTTTGACCTCTGTCGAGGTAAAAGGTCTGATTTGTGGTGACAGTTGAAAAGGCGAGCAGAGAAAACTCTTGATCTCTTCTTCCTCGTTAGATGCAGAAGATGGAGAAGATTTGAATACTTCAGCCAGATGAAGGGCAAAGAGATTCGCTTTATCTATCGGTCTTCTGGCCCATCCACCTTGTGGTTGTCGAATCGGCGGAATGTCTTGTATTGGACGTGTGAATCGCCTGGTTGCTTTCCAAAGTGAATAGTTACTGTTAGCTGTGGGATTTAATTTTGTTAGGAAGGTCTGTAGGCCTTCATTTTTTAAGTTCGTGAGATTTTTTCTTAGAATCCTCGTTGCTTTATTTAATTTCTGTTTGTCATCCGGTAATCTGCTATTTTGCCAGATTCTTCTCAGCTTTCGTTTTTCTTGGATTTTTCTTATAATGTATTCAGGGTACTCGTAGTTATTCTTGCTCTTAGGACTAGGTGTAGAAGCTCGAGCTGCATTTATTATATTATTTGTTAGGTAATTTATCGCAACGTCTACATCGTCGGTCATTACCAATGGTGTTGCGGCTGTAGTAGCAATACTAAATGTCTCCCGAAAATAATCCCAGTTTGTAAATTTATTGCATATTGAGCTTGGAGGACTATTCTCAACAATTGTTGTGTTTATTGTTGCTATGATTGGAGAATGGTCAGAAGAAAGGTCAGGTTAAGAGCATACCTGTATATATCTAGGAGATATATTTTTAAGTAAGTAAAAATCGAGAAAATCTGGAATTTTGTTGACATCTGTTGGCCAATACGTAGGTTCTCCAGAACTAATAAACGTTGCCTTATTTGTTTCAATACTTTTTAAAAGAGTTCTCCCCCTTGGGTTTACAATTCTACAGCCCCAATGGTTATTTTTAGCATTAAAATCGCCTCCTGCCATGTATTTAGTGCCCAAACTTTCCAAGAAATGATCGAATTCTGTTTTTTGGATATTGTGTTTAGGAGGGCAGTAGACTGCCAAGATAGTTAGTGGGCTATGCCAGTCGTAAATCATTACATTTGTTGCCTGAAAATAATCTTGTTTATAGGGTGCCAGTTCGTAATGTTTCAGACTAGATTATTCAACATAATTTTAAAATAATTTCTTTCTTTACTCTATAGAAGATAGAAGTCTTATTTAAAAGATATATTGTTTCGTTCAGATCAAACGATGGTGACAGTAATATTAATTTATATATAATATATTATATATATTATATATAATTTATATTATAATGTTTTAGAATAAGTGTTACGTACCTACACACATCATCCACTTTATTTAATCTAAACGGGGTATTCATACTTATGGAATTTTGACACAAGATTTCAACAATTCGTAAACCATCTGATAGCATTCTTCTCGAAAAATTTCAATGGATAAGGAGCAATAAAACTCCGCCTGCATGATCGCTGGACGGATCAAGGTCAGCGATCATGTTGCCGGTCCTAAGCCCGAGAAAAGGAGGAAGGTTGTTGGATCAGGTTAGCTCCCTACCCAACGTAAAAAAATTTGCGGCTCATAGAAACGACACTCTGTCTATTAGCAGAATGGACAACAAGAATCAGCAGAATTGCACGGGATAAATCACCGATTGGCCGCAGAAGTACGGGGCGCCCACGAAAACGATGGTGCGACAATTTAACAGTGCAATAGGCAGAAAAACGTCGTTACGAAACAGGCAACTTGCCTAAATTAAAGAATGAAGAAGAAGAAGAAGAAGGAGCAATAAAAGATGTTTCGAATTATGATCAAAACAACAAACTGAATACAGACGAGGAACTACAAACCTGCAATGCCGCATAATAATCCTCATTCATATAATCAACTCGATTTGGGATCTCTATTTCATTTGTACTTTTTTGTTTCTCTTGCTTAAAATAAAAAGATACGATTAATGAATTTATTGAATGAAATCTTTCGAAGAAATGATTGAATGAAATCAAATGATGAATGAAATCAAATAAAGAAAATTTGTTATATTTTGTAATTGTGATAGTTGAAAACAAGTATTGATTTTAATCTATTTCTTCTTTTTTCTGTAAGCAGTAATTACGATAAATTTTGTGTTACAATTAACCTTTTAGCTACTGTAAAACTTCTGGCAATTGTGGCAGTAAGACTTCTGTATTTCTATACAGTTATGTTCGATTTAATGTAATACTCTTTTTTTGGAGGGGGGGGTTTGTTAAATCCAAAAGCCATTATCGTGGGCATATAGTAGCTAAAAGGTTAATCATTCACAAAATAATATTCTATTAAATGTCATATGTGTAATCTCTAAAATTTCTTACAATATAAAAAATGTTACTTTTAACTGAAATACAACAATGGTATAAAAACAAGTTGATTAGTTTATTTTTTATTAGATTTCTTTCAATTTCAGACTTTACAGTGTAAAAATTCTTTACTGTTCTACTCTTATAATAAAATAATAATAATAGTAATAATAATAATTAAGAAGAATAAAAATTATTAACATAATAAAAATATTAATAATGATGATGATAATGATTATGTGTTAATAATAAAAAACAGAAGTCAAATTAAAAGTTAATTTGTATTTATTACAGTGTTCAATATTGAAAATAATTCTCTTGAAATATGCTCACAATTATTTTAACAATAAAAATAGGTTTAGTCTTTCTTCCACCTTTTAGAAGTCAATATCACATAGCTTTTTATTCTTATGTACACGTTGTTTGATTTTAATAATCAGTCAAAAAATTATAATTCAATTTGATAAAGGAATTATTAAATTCGTATCATACAATTAAATTATTATAAACAAATAATTGAAACTAAAATCAATTATACTTATAACAAAAGTATTAAATTTAAAAATCAATAAAAAATATAATAATACGATAAAATAAATAATGAAATATGACGTTTCATCATTAATGGCAGGGATATCCCTACAATATAACAATTTCATTGGTTCTGAATACTTTTTAAGTTCACAGATTATATCATAATATTATTACTTCCAGTAATGAATCGAATATTTTCATAAGATTGATGATTTTACATCAAATTAATCTTGAATGTCTTTTAAACAGATCCGTTTGCACGGTTAGTATATTTCTTCAATTTTATAAATGATTTAGTCCATTTAATACATAAAAACGTAATTAAATGTATATAATCGGTTTCTCTATATTTTCCATATGTTTGGCAATAAATAATGCAGTTTCAAGTGTTAAATTTGGTATCGTTTGCAACATTGTACGAGTTTCCTGGTTTCTGAGTCCACTCACGAATATAATAAGTAATATAGAATTTGCTTGAGGTCCACAATTCCATTCATAAATTAATTTTTTGATAGTTTCATAATAGTGTTCCACAGATTCACCCAAGATTTGAAATCTATATCTGAAACGAACATAAGCCGAATAATATGCATCGTAGGGTGAATATTTTTCCTGTAACATTGATACTAGTATTTCGTATGGAATTTCCAAAGGGTCGACAGGATTTACACGTGTCCAAATATAATTGTAAGGTGAAAAGTCGAGCATATTTAATAAGTAAACATTTTTTTCAGTTGTGTAAAGTAAATCCATCGTAAATTCAAACAAATTTAGCCATTCAAGAAAATTTATCGTTTCAGGATTAAACTTGTCGAGTAAATGAGAAACAAAATTATAAATTCCTCCTGCGATTGATCCATTATACTTCCAAAACAAATAAGACTTTTTATAATTTTTATAGCACGTAAATATGTGATATGTCTGAAGTTTTTATGTTTAACTTTCACCAATGAACACTATGCGCTGCCCTTTTTGTAATGTAGTTTGAAACAATCTTTTTTTTTGAAATACGAACGTTAGTAATTTATATTTTGTATTTTATTTTTAGCATACACGTACATATAATAACGGGTCTTACAATCAGTATCGTAACGGAAAATAAGAATTTTGACAATAAAATTATAAAATTAACAAGAATAAAAACAAAAGGTCTTGTGATATCTTAACCATCTTACGAACACTGATCGACCCCGTATTTACACTTAACAGTTCAGTTGCAAAAGGTACAGGGGGGAGATATTAAGTATCTAACATTAAGCTTTATTCGAAGTATCAATATGATCTAACATTCTAAACAATTTGTTGATTATTCGCAATATAAGCATTTATTAAAATTAACGGTTACAAATTTGATTTTGTTTATCATTCTTCTAACGATGTCATGCCTATGTGAAATTAAATTTTTTTTTATTTAAGTAACGGAACTACAGTACTGCGTGATCACCTCGCAACATGGTGGTACTTTTCAATTAACTTACTAAATGCTATAGTAAGGCTAGCTTTAAAAAACCTGACTATATTTTATTTTGACTATATATTAATGACTGTATTTTGACTATATTTAATCTGACTGTATTTTAATACACACTATTACAAGTTTATGTATAGTTAACTATATTATTTAATATAATTAATAAATTAAAATACATTTACAAGTTTCTATACCTTAACGCTTAATAATACCACCTCACCCCTCATGTCAGATTTATTATTATCTACAGCTAATAATGCAGCTGTATTGCTTACTTTTTCTTTTTATTCTAAGGAATAAATATTGATGAAGTGAACATGTGTTCTGCGGGAGGTTTAAAATCGTTTAGTAACATACTCAACATTCCCGCAAACTCTTCATTTTCCATTTCGCAGGCTGCGTTATATGCAACACCTAGTAACGATATTGGTCGTTTCGATTTTAATTCTATTTTTATTTGAGTTTTTTGCAGTCCTTCTATGAATTGATAGACTGTGTGATAATTGTGGACTACGTTAGGACTGCATTCGCCCAATAAATCTATTAAAGACGAATAATAATTGGTTAAATATTCGGCGAAAAATTGTTTTCGTTTGAAGAAACGATAGTCAGCTGCTTCGATTCCGTTATAAGGTGCATACATAAAATGAGATGCAAGCTCATAATATGAAAGAATAATTGGATCGACAGTAGTTAGTCTGTTCTGAGGAGCCACAAGAACGGAATTTTCTACCATGTATAATAATAATTTGACTTGGTTACTATTTTCTACATGATGAGAATGGACTACAAATTCATATTCGTTTTGCCATTCGAGAAAATCCGTATTATCCGGATTAAACTTCCAAAGCATTCGTTCCGTGTTTGTTAATATTTAATATCTTCTATCAATTCTATTAAATATTAACAAATACGGAAAAATTAAAATAAATTCCTCGGTTCCGTTAACATCTGACTGCTACAACAACATTTTCTTTAGAGTTGAATGATGATTAAAATGAGAAGAGAAAGTTGTTAAATCTATTAGAATGTTCAGTAACAGAGAAAAATACGATCTAAAAATTGTATGCGATGATTTAAGATTAATTAAACAACTCAAAGAAACTGGAATTTTATTAATGTGTATTGTTAATACATTTACGGCAATAATTGCAGAAACGCTTGAAAACATTACACGTTATTTCATAAGAAGATTTCGAAAGTGCACTTATTGTAATAAGAAAAACATTTAGGACACTTGCGATAATAAAATAATAAAAATGTATTATTTGTGAATATTTTAGTAAATATTATTATAATAAATATAGAGATAAAAGCCGAGATAAGCGAATAATTTATTTCATAGAAGGAAATTGTACAATTCAAGGATATAAAAAAACAAAACTGTACAACTCGAGGATAGGAAAATAAACTAAAAAAGATAGGAAAATAAACGAAACAATACTGCCAGGTATCTTTTCGTACTCTTTGCTTTGATTATTGCAGAGACGAATAACCGAAGTTTTGTCCAAATGTTAAAACTAGGAGTCTTTGCATGACCGGTTTAGCCAGCAAGAAATCTCGAACGAAAATAAGAAAAGTTCCAAATACGTTCACGAGGCGCAACTAAGAATCTTTTGCCCCCCACCACTCGCTCTTCACCCCTCACAACTGTGATTATTGAAACTGTAAGGCACAAAATTCAAATTCCTCCCAAAAAGGTCCAAATTCTTCCAAATAACTCGAACGAAAATTGAGAGTAAAAAAAAGACTAAAACACTTTTTTCACTTGGCATAATAATGCACGAAATATCGAGTTTTAAATTTTAATATTTCGATTCTTTTATTGTAATATTGTTTAATGTATTTTGTGCATAATGCACAACTTTCTCGTTGTGGGGTCTTGTAGTTCCCCATCCCTCTGTGTGTGTGTGTGTGTGTGTTTTTGTGTATGTGTGTGTGTGATATTTTTTTATATTTTTGTATTTATTATGAGTATTGTTAATAAATGGCTTTAAGGTTTCTAGCACGACAATTAACAACTCGAGTCCCATTACAGAACTGCTAAAAGTGAGGTTATGTTCAATTACCGCTTCGAAAAATAAACGTAAACTTTTAGAAGAATAAACGAGCATTTTGAATATACATTAAAGAATCTACGGTCGTTTTCGATTGTAAACAGATTTGAAACAAGTTAATTGATTTTTTAAGTATTCCCAGATGAATTAAAATTTCAAACATTTTCTCCCGTTTTATCGAATCATACGCATCATCATACGTCATCATAAACCGTTTTTCTTAAAGGTAATATGAGTTTAATTTTGAGAAAATTTTTTGTCAAGATTAGTTTTTTTTTCTTTTTTTCTTTTTTTTCTTAGGAAAAAAAAATTTCTAATAAAAATATATAACAATAAACTTTTACTGTAATAAACATATTTTATATTAAATTGAATGCCACGTGGTTTCAAGTTGAGAAAAATTAATGAAATACAATTTTTAGAATGATTATATTAAGTATTATGTATTTATTAAACTTAATGTCAAATTTACAATGTATTCGATATTATAAATACATAGTTGTTTTTATATTATATTATTTTTTAATCTAAACCACAAATATATTTTATGTTTTATAAAACAAAAATAAATAAAAGTTGCAATAATAAACAGATAAAATCCCAGATTAATATTACTTTTTAAAATACATTTGACATCGTTGTTCACAAAGCAAATCATCAAAATTTGATTTATTATATTGAGCTGTTGTAATTGTTAAAATTGATGATAAATGTTGATCGGTTAACATTGCTCTTTCTTAATTTTTATTGTAAAATTTTCGAGTTGTATAGATATCATAATTCATCATTTTTAAGGAGAATTCAGTCATTAAATTGTCAGATATCCTAACAAAATAAAAAAACCATTTAATTTGTATAAAATTTGTTGTTCGAATTTCTGTTTCGCTTCTACCAATAATCACAATAAAAAGTTTGTAATGTATTTTGAAAGGATTTCTTTTTGGAACACTTATGTGTGTGTGTTCTATATTTTTTATTATATTTATTACAGTTGTCTATAAGAAAAGGAACTCAGTGTCATAATGTAAATTAAAAATGTTGTTAAGAAAATGTAAAGGTAAAAAGAGAATAATTTTATAAATGTTTAACAAATATTTTAAAAGTTAAACATATACTCAACGAATTGATAATAAAACTTAATTGATATTAAAATTATTAAATAAGAACCTTACATGTGTCCTTAGTATAAATAATAGTATATCTAACAATAAGTTCAATAAACAATTCATTGTATATTTGAACATGGGAAAGATCAAAACATCGTTATCCTCATAACGATTTCATAAGTTTAGAAACATCAAGAAATTTCTGACGTTGACACTTTTTACTAATTTATTATTTGGTAGCCATTAAAATCTTGATTTATATTTATTCCGAATAACGTCCTCTTTGATTATTTACAATTAAAGGATCTAATTACAGCTTTCTGATAAATCTATTCTTTTTTAAATATCAGAAATACATTGTGTGTTTATTTAAAGGATAATATAAATAATAAACAATGTATTGTGTCAAATAGAAATTTAAACTTTTTGTTTTCGTCTAATGGTTAAAAGCATTCCATATAAATAAAAAACATCCATATCTATAAGCGGTACTTATTTACATTGAAATAATAGATGCAAAAATTTCATTGGATTTATATACTTCTTGTGCTCACGTAGAAGATGTTATAGCGATGTGAAATTCTTTGATTATTAAATTATCATTTGTTGAATTATTTCAAATTTAAATTTGTACAAATTTTCATTTCATTCATTTTGTTTCATTTGTTTATTTTTTACTAGCCGATAATTCACTTAAGCTCGATTATTAATTTGAAGGATTATTTTCCTTTTATATTAAATTCAATAACCCAAACTACCATTTGTTCGAATGATAGGTCAGGAATTTCATTTAATTCAACTATAGTACTTTCGTCGCGGAGTCCTTTAAGGAATCGTTCGCGACAGCTATAATTTGTGCCAGATTTATAATAACACTTATCCCGTAATTTTCGTAAATTAACGGCAAAGTATTCTACTGGCTCTCCTTTAAATTGTTTTCGAGTCTTAAAACGTTGTTTATCAACATCAATTCCATGGGGAGAAGGAAGATGCAGAAGGTAATAATCTATTATTTTTTCGTATGGAAGTTCAGAGAAGTCTACAGAAGAAAAAGCGTTCTGTACAGCAATACGGACATCATTATTTACCATTTTATGGAACAGTTCAATCATTTTATTATCTGGTACGTCGATCAAGGTTGCTAAATACTCAAAACAATTTAACCAAACATAAAAATAACCTTCTTGATCTAGATTGTATATATCCATCATTAATAATATTCGATTTAGATAATACGTTATTTGATTAGCTTTTTCAAATTTAATAGCCTCATCGGCCAACTGATCGATTGTTAGGTTAAGATTTTTTTTCAAATGAGTTTTTATATCATTCTCACGTAATCCATCAATGAATTGTTTACACAATATTTCTATCGTGTTTTCTTCGTACTCACATTTGTCAATTATTCGTTTCAAATTATTAAAATAATTTTCTATCGTCTCGTGTTCGTATTGAACACGAGACATAAAACGATCCCGATGTAAATAAAGTTCATCGGTAGATGTAAAAGCACAAAGGTATTTTTTTACTATTTCATCGTACGAAAGCTGGGAGAATTCGACACTATTGTAAGTCGTCTTTACAGACGTATGGACATCGTCATGCACCATGTTATTGAAAATTTCAATTATCATATCATCTGGTATCTTTATACTACTTGTTACGTACTCAAATTTATTTAACCACAGATAAAACGTACCTTCTTTATCTGGATGATAGACACTAATTCTTGAAAGAGTTTTATTTTTATAAACATTTTTTTTATTATCATCACAATATTTAATAGTTATGGCTACGATTTCTTCGAACGTTTGGTCAGGAAATTCAAACGAATAATCTCTGATATTGTCGTCATATAGCCCATCTTTGAATTTATAGCATAATCTTTCATCTGGCAAATCGCACTTGTCAAATAATTTTTTTAAATTATCGGCATATTCCTTTATCGTTTCTTGTTCATATTGATCTCGTAAATAGAAAAGTGCTACCTTTAAATCAATCCCGGTGAAAGGAAACAAATGATTAAAGTAATTATAGTAAATTTGCGTTGTTTCATCGTATGAAAGTACGTCGAAGTCAATAGAAACATCAGACATATATACATCCGTATTAACACTAGTATCCATCATGTTATAGAACAATTCTTGCTTTCTATCATCTGGTACCTTGATCTTATCTGCTACGTATTCAAATTTATTTAACCAAACATGAAATTGACCTTGTTTTTTTTCATCGTATTTATTAATCCTTTCTAGTGCTCGATCTCGATAAAACGTTATTAGAGTAACTTTTTCCACTTGTATGGCCGTTGCCACTAATTCATCGTATGATGAAAAAATTTCTTCAGATAAATAAAATTTTACACTATCTTCGCGTAGTCCATCAATGAATTTATTTAACAATTTGTCTTTTTCGTTTCCATAATCGCACTTTTTATATAGTTTTCGTAATCTCTGAGCATAACATCCTATCGACTCATATTCGTATTGATCTCGAATATTAAAGCGATTTTTGTATCCAATTTGTTTACATAAATAAAAATGATGAAGATAATTGTCTATTGTTTCGTCGTATGAAAGTTCAGAGAAATTTACATAAAATAAAATCTTTTTAATACTCATCTGGACATTTTTATCTACCATTTCCTCGAAAAATTTTATCATTTTTTTATATGGTACACCGATAATATCTGCTATATATTCAAATTTATTTAACCACTCACAAAATTTCTCATCTTCCTCTGATTTGTAAATATTCATCATTGTAAATGCTCGATGTTTATAAATAGTTACTATATTAAAGTCGTTTAGTATACTCATTTTTTGGGAATTTGTATTGTATATTTGCACGTAAATGTTCAAATTGATTAAAACTCGCTTGTTCGTACTTTCGTTTAACTTTCACCAATAATCACAATAAACTTTTCGTAATGTATTTCCAAAGGATTTAAATTTCGAATACCTAATGTATAAGTTTTATACTTCTTATTAAATTTATTTATAAGTAAATGATTTGAGTGTCGTAATGTATGTAAGACATTATTTTTAGAAAACTCCCAATTTAACGATAATAATCTTACAAAAGTTTAACTAATATCTTATCGATTTGACGTATATCCAAAGACTCAATATTTAAATATTGTTACATTTTGCAACGGTTGTGGAGAGGGAAATTTATTCTGCGTCCTTTATTAGTCTTTAGAAAAGATAATAATAACACTGTCAGTGAGCACAATAAACAGGTTACGGAATATAAACGTATAACAGAATAACAGGTACATTATCTTTCTGAGAATGTTTAAATTTGAGAGATTTCTATAGACTAAAAACCGAAAGTCTAAACAGAAAGTCAAATTAAACAAGTATCTTTCCCTTAATGTTTTTTACGTTCTCATCTATGCATAAAGTACATCATCTAGCTTAAAAACTATAATTTAGTATGTAGACTTAAAAGGTTTTACCCTTTTGATCTAGAAATAAGAATTAGTTAAATAGTAATATGATTATACAATAACAGATATATCCGTTTACACTTATCATTGTAATAGTCTTTTGAACTTCCAACTTATGTCAATGTATTACATCAGTAAACATTTCCTATAATTCGAATTTCATGTAACAAAATTTCCTCAATGTACTTCTTATTTCCTTGTTGCGAATTCCACGTATGAATTGTGAGTATAAACAATATTTTCGGGGATTTACACATCCGCACTTAATATACATTTTGCATAAATTTTCAACCAATTGTTTTATCGTTTCTTTTTCCTATTAATATAGAATTAAAAAACGTTTTTTGCGTAAAAGTAATTTATTATAAGGTCTTGAGAAAAAATGATGAAACTGCTGTACCATTTGTTCGTAAGTTAAAAAAGTTAAAAAGATTTCCACAAAGTAGAAGATACATTATTTCCTGAAAGATTTCATTATCTACGATCATAATGAAGAAATCATGCATTTTATGATTAGAAATCATGACAACACACTTTCCATACTCAAAATCGTTACCCTACTGAGGAAACAAACCGCTTTTTAAATTGTAAGGTTTTAACATTGAATGAATTGACCTAAATGAAAATCAAATATGCGATCAATTTTGTCTAACGAATACTCGTTCTCAATCATTTTCGAAACGATAAATGCTTCTTTTAATTTCTTATTGTACGTAAATAATAAAATCAATTTGAAGTCTGTTGTTTCTCGTTGTTTGTTTATTTACAAATATATTACATTAACATTATTACCAATAACCACAAGAAATACACTTTTCGTAACATATCTCCAAAAGGATTTCTTTTTCGAACACGCGAATGTTATAAATTTTCTAATATATTTCTACTCACATTTATATGTAAGCAAAGTATCTTCTTGTCGTAATGTAGATTAAAAATTGTTTTAATAAATGCATAATTGTTATAAATTATGAATAAACAACAATATGATTGATACTTTAAAGGTCTAACGCATGTTTAACGACTAATCTATTTAAACTTTTTTGATATTAGCAAGAAACATAAACAAACATATTTTCAGCGCCCTCTATTAGTTCTTGAAAGTTATAATAATATAATTGAATATGTAAACAGGATTTAAAAGATTTTAATAATAAAGTTTAAGAACTGATAGGATACGTTTCTATTTCTTCAGGTAATTCGAGTAAACTTTCCACAATTTAACTCTTCGATAGATTCTCTTTTTTCAAACCACCACGTACACATACTAAAGATAAATCATACACACACATACACACTCGTATCCTTGATATCTAACTAAACAGACAATAACTGGATGTTCTAGTAATGACAGCTTCTTTAATTAATTAATTACAATTTTTGAATAATTTAAAATTTTAATTCGAAAAAATTTTCATTTAATTGATTTTGTTTTTCTTGTTTATTATTTAAGGGTCGAAGTTTATTTAAGCTCGATTATGAATATTGCGGAATAATTCTTTTTATCCTTAATTCAATAGCCCATACTACCATTTGTTCGAATGATAAATTAGGCATTCCATTTAATTGAGCGCTAGTATTCTCGTCGCGAATTCCAGTAAAAAATGGTAATCGCAAATCTTTTTTGCGTCCAGTTTTATAATAGTACTTATCACGTAATTTTCGTAAAGAAACGGCATATTTTTCTATTGACTCTCCTCTAAATTGCTTTCGAGACTTAAAACGTTGTTTATGGACTTGAAATTCATAGGTAGTAGGAAATAAAGGTAGGTAACAATCTATTAATTTTTCGTATGAAAGTTCAGATAAGTTTACAGAAGGATAAATCATCTTTATAGACGTATGGACATCAACATCTACCATAATACAGAACAATTCATACATCTTATTATCTGGTACTTCGATCTTGGCTGCTAAATACTCAAATCTATTTAACCAAACATAAAAAAGACCTTCTTTTACTATATTGTAAGGATTAATCATAACTATTATACGATTTACATAATACGTTATTAGATTTTCTTTTTCAAATTTAACAGCCTCTGCGACCAACTGGTCGTACGTTAGGGAGGTTTTTTTTTTCAAATGATTTCTTATATCTTTCTCACGTAATCCATCAATGAATTGTTGGTATAATATTTCTATCATGTTTTCTCCGCACTCACATTTGTCAAATATATTTTTTAAATTTTTAGAATAATTTTCTATCGTCTCGTGTACGTATTGAACACGAAAATTAAAACGATTACGATGTAAATACATTTCATCGGGAGATGTAAAAATACGAAGGTAATTGTTTACTAATTCATCGTACGAAAGCTTAGAGAAGATGACATGAGAGTAAGACGTCTGTACGGACGCATGGACATCGGTATGCACCACGTTATTGAAAATTTCAATTATCATATCACCTGGTATCCCTATAATACTTGCTGCGGACTCAAATTGATTTAACCACAAATAAAACAAAACTCCATTTTTTGGATGGTAGACATCAATCCTTAAAAGAATTTCTTTTATAAAAATAGTAATTAGATTATTTCTTTTCAATTTAATGGCAGTAGCCATCGTTTCATGGAACGTTGCGCCAGAAACATCTTTCAAACAAGCTTTTAAATTCTTGTCGCATAGTCCATTCTTAAATTTTTCGCATAATCTTTCTTCTGGGAAATTTGTATTATCGCACTTGTCATATATTTTTTTTAAATTATCGCCATATTCTTTTATCGTTTCTTGTTCATATTGATTTCGACACAGAAAACGTTTTTTGTTTAAATCAATCTCGGTGATAGGAAAAAAATGATTGAAGTAAATTTTCGTTGCGGCATCGTACGAAAGTTGGAGGAAATCAGTAGAAGCATTATTCCCCCTTACAGACACATGGACATCAGTATCCACCATCGTATAAAACAATTCATGCATTTTTTTATCTGGTACCTTGATCTTATCTGCTACGTACTCAAATTTATTTAACCAAACATGAAAATGACCTGTTTGTTCTTGATTGTAACTATTAATTATTAATAGTGCTCGATCTCGATAATACGTTATTAGATTAAGTTTTTCCAATTCAATAGCTGATGCCACTAATTCATCGAATGATGAAAAATTATTTTTACATAAATGAATTCTTATAAGATTTTCGCGTAGTCCATGAATGAATTTTTCACTCAATTTATCTTGTGTGCTTTCTCCATAATCGCATTTATTATATATTTTTAATAATTTTTGAGCATAATTTCCAATTGGCTCCATTTCGTATTGATTTCGAATATTAAAGCGATTTTTGTATCCAGTTTTTCTACATAAATAAAAATAATACACAAAAGTGTCCATTACTTCGTCGTATGAAAGTTCAGAGAAATTTACGTTGAAACAAAACTCCTTAATAATCATCTGGAAATCATTATCTACCATTTTCTCGAAGAATTCAATCATTTTTTCATCTGGTACTTCGATAATATCTGCTACATATTCAAATTTATTTACCCACTCACAAAATTTCTCCACTTTCTCTGATCTGTAAATATTCATCATTTTAAATGCTCGTTGTTGATAAATAGATATTACATTATATTCATTGAATAAAAGTTCATCGCTCATTATTTTCAAAATTATTATTATTTATTTGCCCGTAAATATTCAATTTCTTTAAAATTCGTTTTGTTTTACTTTCACCAATAATCACAATAAGCTTTTCGTAATTTATTTCCAATGGATTAAAATTTACGTTTTATACTTCTAATGTATACGTTTTATACTTCTTATTAAATTTATTTATAAGTAAATGATCTGAGTGTCGTAATGTATATAAAACATTCTTTTTAGAAAACGCCCAATTTAACGATAATAATCTTACAAAAGTTTAACTAATATCTTATCGGTTTGACGTATATCCAAAGACTCAATATTTAAATATTGTTACATTTTGAAACGGTTGTTGAGAATGATATTTATTCAGCGTCCTTTATTAGTCTTTAGAAAAGATAATAACACTGTCAGTGAGCACAATAAACAGGTTACGGAATATAAACGTATAACAGAATAACAGTTACATTATCTTTTAATTTTATACATTTCTATATACTAAAAACCGAAAGTCTAAATATATATATATATACCTGGAGAGATTCAATCAACTGCATGTAATAGTGGTGGTAACACACCGCTTTCTGGTAGCTCTGATATTTCCAAGTCGACCATAGCAAAACAACAGGCAAGAAATAGGAAGGATTCACTTAGTGCAGTTATAGATCAATTAAAAAATGCTCAACATTGTACGGATGAAGGTGGAAATGGCGGACAGATGACGAGCAGTGAAAGAGGTAGCTGTAGTACAAGTAGTCAGAAGGAAAGGAGCTTTGGTAGTTCATCGACTAAAAACGTTAGAGGGAAATGCGTTATCAAGAATTCATCAAACGACGCGAAAAATACTGCAGAATATATGGTGAAACATAGTTCAGATGGCATGAAAATAACAATCAATAAAACACGTACAAAGGATTCAAAGTCAGGGAGGAGTATAATACTTTCATCGACCGCTGTTACGTCAGTTACTGGCCGTACCTTCAGCAACAGTATCGTCTGGTTCAGTAGTAGGAAATGGTTCATCCAAAGCTCATACGGAGCTTAAAACCTGGAGTAAATTCTGAACCTGCATTAAAGAAGCCACAATCCCATACATCACCCAAATTACCTGGTTTATCTAGTTGTAGTAGCATTAGTGGAAATAGAACTGGCCTGTTAGGTCAAAAAGTCAATTTGTTAGCGTTGAAATCAATGTCTTGAGGAAATACTAGCACTGGTAACGGAGAGGGAGTTGTTGGCCGTATTAGTAGTAGCAGCGGATTATTGGGTAAAGGGACCTCAACTTCAAAATCTTTAGGATTACCTAATACAACAAGTACAAGTGCGACCGATCTAATGTATGTGACAAGTCAAAAAATCTTCTTTCTGTTCTGTTATGTTATTAAATTGGAAATTTCTGATTTAGAGGCTAAAAGTTATCGAAGTAATATGCCATTTTATACTATATGACAACACATTTAAGGTTTTAAGGAACATAATTGCAATTAATAATAAATTAATTTTTATTATAGGATAATATGTAAAAGGAAATTAGAACTTCGACCAAAATTAGTGTTTACTGATTTTTATTTATTATCGTCAGTTCAACGGTGCCATTTGATTATAATTTTTTAGCATGTTCATATTTAGAAAAGATTCTGCTACAATCCGTCAAAGTCTTTAATAAGTATTTCTTCATTATCACAAATTCTGTCACTTAGAAGAGTTTTCTGATCAGTCAGTCCTTAAACAAATATTAAAAATAAATTATCTTTTTATTAAGGAAAATATTACTTTTTTTAATAACAATTACCGTTTTCGTTTCCTTTTAAATATGTTTTTTTTTTTGATTAATTAATCTTTTTCTATTCAGTATGAATATAATTCAGTAAGTGTATAAATTCCAGGACCAAAATTTTGAATTTTTGTAAAACCATGCAGGATTACTATCTACAAATAGAAACACACGCCCGCCAACGTGTTGTTTTAAACGTAGATAATTTGTTCTAACATACATTTCACTGGTTTTAAATTCTTCTTGTATTCGTAGAAAATTTTGTAATAATTTGATGTTCTTTCAATTATTAAATAATTTTTCTCAATTATTGACGATTTAAAATAATGGGAATTTATAATCCGCTGGTTTTCTTTGTTTTATTTGTTCAGTTTTTAGCAATCTATAGTTCATTTAATCTGTTTTACGAAATTTTTAAAATTTTTTTTCATCTTTCGAATATAATTGCTACTCTTACTAATTCTTCGAATGTCATGTAACAAGATTTTTTCAATGTACTTCTTATTTGCTTGTCGCGAATTCCACGTATGAATTGTGAGTATAAACAATATTTTCGGGGATTTACATATCCGCACTTAATATACAATTTGCATAAATTTTCAACAAATTGTTTTATCGTTTCTTTTTCATATTGATATCGAATTAAAAAACGTTTTTTGTGTAAAGGTGATATATGTTGGGGTCTTGAGAAAAAAAGATGAAACTGCTGTACGATTGGTTAGTACGTTAAAAAAGTTAAAAAGTTTTCCACAAAGTAGAAGATACATTATTTCCTGAAAGATTTCATTATCCACGATCATAAGGAAGAAATCATGCATTTTATGATAAGGTATCCCGACAACACACTTGACATACTAGAAATCGTTTAACTACTGATAGAAAAAGTTGCTTTTTAAATTGTAAGATTTAACATCGAACGAGCTTGGCCTAATTAAAAATCAAATATGCGATCAATTTTGTCTAACGAATACTCGTTCTTAATCATTTTTGAACCGATAAATAATTCTTTTTATTTCTTATTGCACGTAAATAATAAAATTTATTTGGAGTCAAAAGTTTCTCGTTGTTTGTTTATTTCACATTTAAATATAACCACAAAGTACACACTTTTCGTAACGTATCTCGAAGAGGATTTTTTTTCGAACACACGTATAAGTTATATATTTTCTAAAATATTTCGTCACACATTTATATATAAGCAAAGTATCTTCTTGTCGTATTGTGGATTAAAAATTGTTATAATAAATCCAAAATTGGTAAAAACATTGAACAAACAACAATATGATTGATATTTTAAAGGTCTAACGCATGTTTAACGACTAATCTATTTAAACTTTATTGATATTAGCTAGAAAAAAAACGAGCATATTTTAAGCGTCCTCCGTTAGTTCTTGAAAGATATAATAATATAATTTATTATGTAAACAGTATGTAAAAAATTTTAATAATAGAGCTTCAAAACTGATAGAATACGTTTCTATTTCTTCAGGTAATTCGAGTAAACTCTCCTCAAATTCACTCTTCGATAGATTTTCTTCTTTCAAATCACCACGTACACATACTAAAGATAAATCATACAAACACATACACACTCATATCCTTGATATCTAATTAAACAGAGAATAACCGGATGTTCTAGTAATGAGAGCTTCTTTAATTAATTAATTACCATTTTTGAATTATTTAAAATTTTAATTCGAAAAAATTTTCATTTCATTGTTTTTGTTTTACTTCTTTATTATTTAAGGGTCGAAGTTTATTTAAGCTCGATTATGAATATTGCGGAATAATTCTTTTTATCCTAAATTCAATAGCCCATACTACCATTTGTTCGAATGATAAATCAGGCATTTCATATAATTGAGTACTAATATTCTCGTCGCGAATTCCACTGAGGAATTGTATTCGCAAACTTTCTTGGGAATTAGTTTTATAAAAGCACTTATCACGTAATTTTCGTAAAGAAACGGCATATTCTTCTATTGACTCTCCTCTAAATTGTTTTCGAGACCTAAAACGTTGTATATCGGCAAAAAATTCACGGGAAGGAGGATAATAAGGTAGGTAATAATCTATTATTTGTTCGTATGTTAATTTAGAGAAGTCTACAGAAGGATAAATATTCTGTACAAACGTATGAACATTAATATCTACCATATTATAGAACAAATCAATCATCTTATTATATGGTACTTCGATCTTGGCTGCTAAATACTCAAATCTATTTAACCAAACATAAAAATGACCTTCTTTTACTTGATTGTAACGATTAATCATCACTATTATTCGATTTAGATAATACGTTATTAGATTAACTTTTTCAAATTTAACAGCCTCTGCGACCAACTGGTCGTACGTTTGGTTAGGTTTTTTTTCCAAATGAATTCTTATATCATTCTCACGTAATCCATCAATGAATTGTTTGCACAATATTTCTATCATGTTTTCTCCGTACTCACATGTTTTAAATATTCTTTTCAAATAATTAGAATAATTTTCTATCGTCTCGTTTTCGTATTGAACACGAGACATAAAACGATACCGATGTAAATAACGTTCATCAGGAGATGTAAATATACAAATGTATCTGTTTACTAATTCATCGTACGAAAGCTCAGTGAGGATGACATGAGTGTAAGTCATCCGTGCAGACATATGGACATCGTTATTCACCATCATATTGAAAATTTCAAGTATCATGTCATCTGGTATTCCTAAAATACTTGTTATGTACTCAAATTTATTTAACCACAGAGAAAACACTCCTTCAGTTTTTGGATGATAGACATTAATCTTTAAAAGAATTTGATTTAAAAAATTAGTAATCGTATTATTTCTTTTCAATTTAATAGCAGTGGCTATCACTTCATGGAACATTAAGCCAGAAATACTTTTCAAAGAAGCAGTCAAACTCTCGTCGAATAGTCCGTTTATGAATTTTTCGCATAATATTTGTTCTCGGAAATTTGTATTATCGCACTTGTCATATATTTTTTTTAAATTATCGCCATATTCTTTTATCGTTTCTTGTTCATATTGATTTCGACATAGGAAACGTTTTTCGTTTAAATCAATTTGGGTGGAAGGAAAAAAATGACGAAAGAGAATTTTCGTTGTATCATCGTACGAATATTGGGAGAAGTCTACAGAATAATTAGTCACATGTATAGACGTTCGGACATCAGTATCCATCATCCTTAAGAACAATTCGTTCTTTTTCGTATTTGGTACCATGATCTTATCTGCTACGTACTCAAATTTATTTAACCAAACATGAAAATGACCTTCTTGTTCTTGATTATAACTATTAATTATTAATAGTGCTCGATCTCGATAATACGTTATTAGATTAACTTTTTCAAATTCAATGGCCGTTGCCACTGATTCATCGAATGATGAGAAAGTACGATTAAATAAATGATTTCTTATAAGATTTTCGCGTAGTCCATGAAAGAATTTTTGACACAATCTATTTTGTGTGCTTTCTTCATAATCGCATTTATTATATATTTTTAATAATTTTTGAGCATAATTTCCAATTGGCTCCTTTTCGTATTGATTTCGAATATTAAAGCGATTTTGGTATCCAGTTTGTTTACATAAACAAAAATAATACAAATAATTGTCTATTATTTCGTCGTATGAAAGTTCAGGGAAATTTACTGCAAATAAAATCTTCTTTATTCTCTTCTGGACATCATTATCTACCATTTTCTCGAAGAATTCTATCATTTTTTTATCTGGTACTTCGATAATATCTGCTACATATTCAAATTTATTTACCCACTCACAAAATTTCTCCACATCCTCTGATCTGTAAATATTCATCATTCTAATTGCTCGATGTTGATAAATAGACACTAGATTATATTCGTTGAATAAAAATTCATCGCTCATTATTTTCAAAATTATTATTATTTATTTGCCCGTAAATATTCAATTTCTTTAAAATTCGTTTTGTTACACTTTCACCAATAATCACAAAATACTTTTCGTAATGTATTTCCAAAGGATTTAAATTTCGAATACCTAATGTATACGTTTTATACTTCTTATTAAATTTATTTATAAGTAAATAATCTGAGTGTCGTAATGTATATAAGACATTCTTTTTAGAAAACGCCCAATTTCACGATAATAATCTTACAAAAGTTTAACTAATATCTTATCGGTTTGACGTATATCCAAAGACTCAATATTTAAATATTGTTACATTTTGCAACGGTTGTGGAGAGGGAAATTTATTCAGCGTCCTTTATTAGTCTTTAGAAAAGATAATAATAATACTGTCAGTGAGCACAATAAACAGGTTACGGTATATAAACGTATAACAGAATAACAGTTACATTAACTTTCTGAGAATGTTTTAATTTTATAAATTTTTATAGACTAAAAACCGGAAGTCTAAACAGAAAGTCTAATTAAACAAGTATCTTTCTCTTAATGTTTTTACGTTCTCATCTATGCATAAAGTACATCATCTAGCTTTGAAAAACTAATTTACTATGTAGACTTAAAAGGTTTTACCCTTTTGATCTAGAAATAAGATTTAGTTAAATAATAATATGATTATACTGTAACAGATATATCCGCTTACACTTATCATTGAGAATTCATTGAATATTCCATTATTAAAAGTAAAAAGAAATTCATTTGTTATTCAAGAGGGTAACTACAAGCTGCTATTGGGATTGAACAAACTCGAGATTTTATTGAAACGTATTGTTTCAATTAGAACCGTACTATATACAATATCTTGAAGTTTCGAAAGTTTTCAATAGTGTCTCAATAAAAGTAGAGTCTTTTTTCCCTTTAGTTGAGTCGACAAGTCAAGTTTAAGTCCCAGAACAGAATTTTATGGAAGTAATGCTTGTCATCTGATTTTTTAGTCTTAGAAATGTACGTTTCTTGAGTTACATTGATTTTGTCTTGAGCAGAAATAGGAAAATAAAACATTCTTGTGGACGTAACAATATAATTAATAATATTCTAAAATAAAGCCAATTCTTTTATAAAGGTGTGTGTGTGTGTGTGTGTTTATTTTTCTTTATTTTGTTTATTATTTCTTTTATGAAAAAATTCATCTTTACATTGTAGTATAAAATTCAAATATATTATAATAATCGATATTGTTTCAATTTTTATTATTTATTTATCATTATAATAGTACGTATATATAAAAGTAGTATATAATCATTCGCAACTAAAATAACTCTTTGTTTCTTTAATGATTTTACTTATATTTAAGGATAAAAATAAAATTTCAGAATTTCGTATTTTTAAATACAAAATCTGACAAGGGGACCTTACACTGAGATACCCACGGAATTTAACGAACTTTGGTATATTAGTAGTATACTTTTATGGTGTTATCGTAGTAAAGGGTTTTTTCAAAATGCCTAGCCAATTTTGAGAAAAAAGGTTTTAAAGTTTTGATTTATGTTGTATATATGTTTATATTATCTTAATTTCAACAGTCTATCAAGTAGAGCGATAACGTAAGTAGTAGCGTTATCGATTTTCTTGCCACTAGTTAGTGCTCGATCCTTCATGGGGGAATTTTTTTTTTTTTATTTTTTTCTCTGTTTTCAAATTTGTTTTTCGTATTTCTTTATTTTTAAATATATACAGGAAAGAGAAAATTATTTATTAGAAAAAAGTTAGAAATAATAAATTTTTTAACATCTTGTGCAGATAATAAAGGAAAATTTAATTCTTGAATTACAGTTAACATTTTAACATTTCTCTTTCCTGTATATATTTAAAAATTAAGAAATATGAAAAAAAAATTTGAAAAAAGATAGAAAAAAATTATTAAAAAAAAATTCCCCCATGAAGGATCGAACACTAACTAATTGCAGGAGAAGCGAGAACGCTACTAAATACGCTAGCGCGCCACTTGATAGACAGTCAAATTAAAGATAATATAAATATGCATTCAACAAAAATCAAAATTTTAAAACCTTTTTTCTCAAAAATGGCTGCGCATTTTGAAAAAACCCTTTACCACGATAACACCCTCGAAGTATACTACTAATATACCAAAGCTCGTTAAGATCTGTGGGGGTTCCAGTGTAAGGTCCCCTTGTGAGTCTAATAAATTAACTAATACATTTACAACAATTCCAACACAAATTCTAAAATATGTCGAATTGAGAAAAAATTTATAAAAATCTTTCCAAATATAAGGCACTTATAAATAATTTTGTAGCTAGATGTTACAAATGTGTTATGCTTTGTAGTTCGGTAAACATTATATAAAAAGAAAAACGACATACAATGTTTTACGTTACCTTCGTTATTTTCATTTTGCATTTCGTTAAAAAATTTTTGAAGTTATTGTGAGTATCTATAAGTCTAAGACAGTGAAAGTGAGTAAGTTCATCATGGAGTCAGAAAGGTCATCTCAAGAAGATCTGGCAAATACGACAATTGTGGCGGTTGAACCAGATATTAGTAAAATGAGGTATCTGGACTTGAGAGCCAAATTAAAGGAGATGGGCTTACGGTCGACAGGTAAAAAGAAGGAACTTGCGGAACGCTTGCGGGCAGCTAGGGAAAAGAAGCTGCGGCAAAACGATGATGACGATGATGACGATGATTCCGAAGATGAAGAAGCGGAAAGTAGTGAGGATGAAATTTCTACGAAGGCAATGCAGATGTTAACTTTTAAAGATGTGGAAGAGTCGCTCCAAGCATTTAGTGGCGACGATACGCTTAGTGTTAAGCGTTGGATGAGAGATTTCGAAGACATGGCAGAAGTATGCCAATGGGACAGTACTCGGAAAATTATATATTGTAGACGGCTATTGCGAGGATCGGCGAGATCGTTCGTGCGGTACGAGAAATGTGGTAAGTCGTGGAAACAGCTTAAGAAGGCATTGTTGAACGAATTTGCGGAAGTGACAAGTGCATATAAGGTCCACGAGTTACTTAGGAAACGAACGAAGAAAGCTGGAGAATCCTATCAGGAATACATCTACACTATGTGCGAAATTGCTGCTCAAGGAGGACTGGACAAGACAAGTACGATACAGTACATTGTGAATGGTATAGAAGATGAGCCATCTAATAAAATGATCTTATACGGGGCAACGACGATTAGTGAGCTGAAACAGAAGTTTACGTTCTATGAGGCAATGAAAGAAGAGCTGCGGAAAAAATCGAAGACGCCGAAGGTGCATAAGAGCAAGGAGACGGAGGAACTGCTACATGGATCATCTACGGGGACCGGCGGTGGAAGCTGTTACAATTGTGGAGAGTCGGGTCATCGGAGACGAGAGTGTCCATTTAGGACCAAGAGCGTGAAATGCTATCAGTGCGATGAATTCGGCCATGTATCAAAAGATTGTCAGAAGAACATCAAGCCTCAGGAGACGCCGAAGCAAGTGTGTAGTGTGAGTAAAGAAGCCGAAGAAAAGTGTGTTAAAGAAATGCAATTAGGAGACAGTAGTGTTACAGCGTTGATAGATACGGGTAGCGATCTTAGTCTAATTACAGCGGACCAATATTTTAAGATCGGCGCACCCAAATTGGGTAAGGAAATTTTGCGATTTCGAGGCGGGGGTTCTGCGTGCGGTGCGTTTTTCTGTGAGTTCGGTAATAATTGACGAGTGATAAGTGTAATGGAGAGTACGGAAGACAACGGGGAACGGCGAAGGATTACGATAGGCGACGACGAGTCGGGTTCGGGTGTTCCTTGCGGTTTTTTTCGGACGTAGAGAGTTACACTTATTGTTAATATATCGTAGCGTTAGGTCATTGGTTTTAGATTATAGATATTTACTATTTTATTTCTTACAAACATTATACCTTGTTGGTATTTATTAATAAATACTACTTTAATAAATAAATATAAATATACATCATCTATACGTAAATCTTTCATTATCTTAAATAAATGCAAAGATTACATTGCAATCGTGGCTTCTTTTTTTGAAAAATATTGTATGTAAGTAAATAATAATTAATTCATTTCGTTAGAGTTTTAGCAGAGAAACTAATATGAAAAAGTAGATATTCTTTAATTTTAAAGTATTTTTCATATTAATTTTACATAAATTTTTCGTTAGCATAATCAATTTTTATTAAAAATCATATCTAATGTATGTCATTTTTTATAGCAGTAGTCCTAAACACACGTCAGTACCTGCCAGCGTTATTCCAAAGCATGTAACGTCTTCACCGAAACATGGTAGCTCAACGAGTACAAGAAAACCAAGTATGTCTGCCCTGAAGTCAGCTACAAATTCTCCTTCCAGCAAAACTAGTGACTCTGTATCATCCAAAATTAAGTCTTCCTCGTCATAGTCCAGTAAGGATTCTAGTCGTGATAAGGAAAGGAAAACGTCATTAACGTTTGTGAGTACAAGTAGTAATCAAAGTTCAAAGACTAAATATTCTACTATTAAAGTCAAACAATTGGATACAATACCTGGTGAGATTCAATCAACTGCATCTAATAGTGGTGGTAACACACCGCTTTCTGGTAGCTCTGATATTTCCAAGTCGACCATTGCACAACAACAGGCAAGAAATAGGAAGGATTCACTTAGTGCAGTTATAGATCAATTAAAAAATGCTCAACATTGTACGGATGAAGGTGGAAATGGCGGACAGATGACGAGCAATGAAGGAGGTAGCTGTAGTACAAGTAGTCAGAAGGAAAGGAGCTTTGGTAGTTCATCGATTAAAAACGTTAGGGGGAAATGCGTTATCAAGAATTCATCAAACGACGCGAAAAATACTGCAGAATATATGGTGAAACATAGTTCAAATGGCATGAAAATAACAATCAATAAAACACGTACAAAGGATTCAAAGTCAGGGAGGAGTATAATACTTTCATCGAACGCTGTTACTTCAGTTACTGGACGTACCTTCTGCAACAGTATCGTCTGGTTCAGTAGTAGGAAATGGTTCATCCAAAGCTCATACGGAGCTTAAAACCTGGAGTAAATTCTGAACCTGCATCAGAGAAGCCACAATCCCATACATCACCCAAATTACCTGGTTTATCTAGTTGTAGTAGCATTAGTGGAAATAGAACTGGCCTGTTAGGTCAAAAAGTCAATTTGTTAGCGTTGAAATCAATGTCTTGAGGAAATACTAGCACTGGTAACGGAGAGGGAGTTGTTGGCCGTATTAGTAGTAGCAGCGGATTATTGGGTAAAGGGACCTCAACTTCAAAATCTTTAGGATTACCTAATACAACAAGTACAAGTGCGACCGATCTAATGTATGTGACAAGTCAAAAAATCTTCTTTCTGTTCTGTTATGTTATTAAATTGGAAATTTCTGATTTAGAGGCTAAAAGTTATCGAAGTAATATGCCATTTTATACTATATGACAACACATTTAAGGTTTTAAGGAACATAATTGCAATTAATAATAAATTAATTTTTATTATAGGATATAATATATAAAAGGAAATTAGAACTTCGACCAAAATTTGTGGTTACCGATTTTTTTTCATTATCGTCAGTTCTACGGTGCCATTTAATTATAATTATTTAGCATGTTCCTATTTAGAAAAGTTTCTTCTACAATCCGTCAATATCTTTAATAAGTGTTTCTTCATTATCACAAATTCTGTCACATAGAAGAGTTTTCTGATCAGTCAGTCCTTCAACAAATATCAAAAATAAATTATCTTTTTATTAAGGAAAATATTACTTTTTTTAATAACAATTACCGTTTTCTTTTCCTTTTAAATATGTTTTTTTTTTGAATAACAAATCTTTTTCTATTCAGTATGAATAGAATTCTGTAAGTGTATAAATTCCAGGACCAAAATTTTGAATTTTTGTAAAACCATGCAGGATTACTATCTACAAATAGAAACACACGCCCGCCAACGTTTTGTTTTAAACGTAGATAATTTGTTCTAACATACATTTCACTGGTTTTAAATTCTTCTTGTATTCGCAGAAAATTTTGTAATAATTTGATATTCTTTCAATTATTTAATAATTTTTCTCAATTATTGACGATTTAAAATAATGAGAATTTATAATCCGCTCGTTTTCTTTGTTTTATTTGTTCAGTTTTTAGCAATCTATAGTTCATTTAATCTGTTTTACGAAATTTTTAAAATTTTTTTTCATCTTTCGAATATAATTGCTACTCTTACTAACTCTTCGAATGTCATGTAACAAGATTTTTTCAATGTACTTCTTATTTGCTTGTCGCGAATTCCACGTATGAATTGTGAGTATAAACAATATTTTCGGGGATTTACATATCCGCACTTAATATACAATTTGCATAAATTTTCAACAAATTGTTTTATCGTTTCTTTTTCATATTGATATCGAATTAAAAAACGTTTTTTGTGTAAAAGTGATATATGTTAGGGTCTTGAGAAAAAATGATGAAACTGCTGTACCATTTGTTCGTACGTTAAGTTAAAAAGTTTTCCACAAATGTTCTGGTACCTTTCAGTGTTCGTTAAACGTTTGGGACATCCGTATAATTTTTATTTTTATTCTCGTTAAGTTAAAACTTTTATTGTACAAATTTTTATTCATCATTACGACACTGAGAACCTCCAATTACATGGAAATATTCTCTTTTAAAATAACCATTTAAATAATATACAACATCGATTTTCTCTCTAAGAAAACAATATCCTTTTAAGTTACACTACAAAAAGTGTTTAGTGTTTTTTGGTCAAAAAGAAACGAAAGGTTCTACAAAGAAAATTAGGCACGTTTTCTATTTACGTAATAATACAAGAAAAAGCAGTGTTTTGTTTAAGGGATAATGGGTGAATGGGATTCAAATGAGGAGATATTGGAAAGAGTTCTTTGTTGTCTCAGAAAATTCGATTCTACGAAAGAGAACTTCATTAAATGGCACGATTTCGTGGAGCAAATATTAGATATGTGTTTAAGATAAAAATTAATTCAAGAAATTATATCTTATTAAATATACTCGAATCTTCGGTTTTTACTCATGTACGGACACATGTAGAACCTGAAAACCCTTTCAGTATTCTGTACGAAATGCTTATAGATATATTACAGGAAAAATATTCACCCTATGGAGAATTTCAATCATTAATGTTTCGTTTTACATTTCGTGATCAGTTCAGAGGAGAATCTTTTGAACATTACTACTATTCTTTAAAAAAGTTAAATGAAAAGTTGGACATTAGTTCTACAGCAAAATCGAATTTACTGTTTCGATTCAAGTTTGGATTAGAAGATGATGAAATACGTAAAGCTTTACTAGAAACACCAAATTTTACCATGTATAATGCAATGGTAATAGCCATGAAAACAGAATTTAATAAAAAGTCTTCATTAAAGAATCTTTTTGAAGATCAGTGGTTTTATCTAATGCATGAATTAAAAACGGAAGAAGAACAAGAAAGTTTGCTTAAAAATCAGTTGTGAATGTTGTATTATTACGGTATATTCTATTAGAACAAGAAGTATTAGAAATAAGTAGAATTAATGTATTGATTATGTTAAAACAATATTGTCTTCGTTCAAACCAATATATAAATCTAGGTGAAAAAAAGAAAATTTATGAAAAAGTTGAATTATCAACCATGTAATTAAATATTCATAACATTTTTTGATACAATATTTACTGGACCTACATCTGATTTTTCTATGCGTACCAAAAATGTAATAAAGTAAAAACAAGAATCAATTAAAAAATTCCTTACTGCAGATGTATCCAAGCACAGAACATTTGAGAAAAAGGAGATAAAAATTGTCCTACACGTTCGAAGAGATCTGGACTTAAATAGAGTTTTTACAGAAAAATAGAAGACATACAGATCTTAATAAATGCTCTTAGTAAAAGAGGAATCAGAGAAAGTGAATTATGTAATAATTTAAAACATGAAATGCCCAGTTTGATATCTGTAATTGAAGAATGCACGAGACACAAATAAAATCCTGAAATTTTTTCATAACCTGTAAAATAGCAGATCAATAAGACAGTGAAGAAAAATAAATATGAAAATTCTAACCTCAAAATTTTCCAATTGATTTGTCAGTTGATCTTGTAATGGAATTGACATTAAGAGATTTTATTTTGGACTCTGAGGACAAAAGTAAAGGTAGTTGTTTGGGAAATTTAAAAGTTGTTAATCGAGATACTTAGAGAAAGGTAATAAATAATGAGAGCTACGATAAACAATGTGAAAAATTAGTCTATGGTATAAATGAAATTGATGTAGATGTTGCTCCTAATATTATATTGGATAAAGTAAAAAATAAATGCAAACAAAGTTGACCCGGTACTGCAGATTCAGAAATTATTAATATTAACAGGAAAAGTTACAAAGATCCGGGAAAATATCTTGGTCCTCAAAATAAAAATGAAATATCTCCAGATCAAAAACAACAAACTAACATTAAGCAAATGGCTTGTGATATTTTACAACTATCTCATGCTATAAAGTAACGATACTTAAAAAAACCTTTAGGTACAGATGAAAAAGATAAAAAGTGGTCTTTTAAAGATCCAAAAAAGAAATGGGAATATTCTCTTATGGCTTCGACAAGCTGGTCTCAATTATTTAAAATACAAAATAGTATTGCATGGGGTAAGAGCGCATTTAATGCACAGTGTCGAGTATGTCGAAGACGAAGAGATGCAGAAAATATGCTACTATGTGATGGATGCAATAAAGGCCATCATTTTTTAAAACCAAAGTTTAAAACCAAAATTAAATGCTGTATCTGAAGGTGATTGGTTTTGTTCTACTTGTAAACCACCTTAAAAAAAAAACCAAAAGAAAAAGTTAAAAAAATGAAGAAAATTTGAGGACGAAATTGACGAAAATTTTATTTTAACCAAAAAAAATTCAACATATTCGTGTTAAACGTATTCCAGAAAGCGAAGAGGAAGAAGATCAAAATAAAAATCAAAAAGATGAAATGGAAAAAGAAAGCTATGGAGAAGTGGACAAGTCAATTGATATATGTTTTTCATGTAAAAGTGGTGGAAAACTAATCAGGTGTGATATTTGTTCAAATCATTTTCATTGAGAACGCATTGATCCTCCTTTGTTGAGAATGCCAAGAAGCAGGTTTGTATAAATTGCAAAGAAAGAAGAGAACCTAATTCTAAATTTCTTACGGATTCCTATATTATACCTTGCCAGTAAAACAAATAGATCATCTTTTAATGAAATGGTAGAAGATGTTTACCAATTTTGATCGATGAAAGAGAAGAGATTGATATTTTGTTGGTGAAATGGTTGAAGAGAGTTTCACTGAAGAGTCATGGTGTGATTGTCATGTTCTTCAGGTTATTGAACCAACAGAGCAACAAATTAAACTTTATAATAAAGATATTTGCAGAAGTTTGCAAGAATATCAATATCATACACCAGCCAAGCTATTTCGTTATGAAGTAGAGCAACTGTTTTGCGGGGATTCTGATGTTGCACAACTTATGTAGTATAGCAAGGAAAGTAACAAAATATTTCTTCGTCAGCTCTACGAACAAAATGAAAATGGTAGATTAATAGTAGAAAAGAGTGTCTTACAAAAATATCAGTAATCAGTAAAATACGTTTTGAATATTCAAAACATTATTTTATAAGTACAATATTTTATTTCACAATAATACCAATAATTAAGGCCTTGATTGTCGAATGTAAGCAAAAAAATGTAAAGAACTTGCTCTTGACATTAAAGTTTTCTAATACAAGACGAACATGCATAATTTTATTGGTTTTTCAGAATAATAGAAGGTAAAAGATACTTTATTTTCTGAAAGATTTTAGTATCAACCATCATAATGAAAAAACCAAGCATTTTATGATTAGATATCCCGACAACACACTTTAATTATTCAAAATCATTTAACTACTAATAAAAAAAACCGCTTTTTAAATTTTAAGGTTTTAACATTGAACGAGCTTGACCTAATTGAAAACCAAATGTGCGATCAATTTTGTATAACGAATACTCGTTCCTAATCATTTTCGAAACGATTAATGCTTCTTTTTATTTCTTATTGCACATAAATAAAAAAATCTATTTAAAATCAATTGTTTTTCGTTGTTTGTTTATTTCACATTTAGCAATAACCACAAAGAATTAACTTTTCGTAACGTATCTCGAAAAGGATTTTTTTTTCGAACACGCGTATAAGTTATATATTTTCTAAAATATTTCTTCTCACATTTATAAATAAGCAAAGTATCTTCTTGTCGTAATGTGGATAAAAATTGTTTTAATAAATCCATAATTGGTAAAAACATTGAACAAACAACAATATGATTGATATTTTAAAGGTCTAACGCATGTTTAACGACTAATCTATTTAAACTTTATTGATATTAGCTAGAAACAGAAACGAGCATATTTTAAGCGTCCTCCGTTAGTTCTTGAAAGATATAATAATATAATTTATTATGTAAACAGTATGTAAAAAATTTTAATAATAGAGCTTCAAAACTGATAGAATACGTTTCTATTTCTTCAGGTAATTCGAGTAAACTCTCCTCAAATTCACTCTTCGATAGATTTTCTTCTTTCAAATCACCACGTACACATACTAAAGATAAATCATACAAACACATACACACTCGTATCCTTGATATCTAATTAAACAGAGAATAACTGGATGTTCTAGTAATGAGAGCTTCTTTAATTAATTAATTACCATTTTTGAATTATTTAAAATTTTAATTCGAAAAAATTTTCATTTCATTGTTTTTGTTTTACTTCTTTATTATTTAAGGGTCGAAGTTTATTTAAGCTCGATTATGAATATTGCGGAATAATTCTTTTTATCCTAAATTCAATAGCCCATACTACCATTTGTTCGAATGATAAATCAGGCATTTCATTTAATTGAGTACTAATATTCTCGTCGCGAATTCCCCTGAGGAATTGTATTCGCAAACTTTCTTGGAAATGAGTTTTATAAAAGCACTTATCACGTAATTTTCGTAAAGAAATGGCATATTCTTCTATTGACTCTCCTCTAAATTGTTTTCGAGACCTAAAACGTTGTATATCGATAAAAAATTCACGGGAAGGAGGAAAATAAGGTAGGTAATAATCTATTATTTGTTCGTATGTTAATTTAGAGAAGTCTACAGAAGGATAAATCTTCTGTACAAACGTATGAACATCTATATGTACCATATTACAGAACAATTCAATCATCTTATTATCTGGTACTTCGATCTTGGCTGCTAAATACTCAAATCTATTTAACCAAACATAAAAAGGTCCTTCTTTTTCTATATTGTAACGATTAATCATCACTATTATTCGATTTAGATAATACGTTATTAGATTGACTTTTTCAAATTTAACAGCCTCTGCGACCAACTGGTCATACGTTAGGTAAGTATTTTTTTTCAAATGAATTCTAATATCATTCTCACGTAATCCATCAATGAATCGTTTGTACAATATTTCTATCATGTTTTCTCCGTACTCACATTTATCAATTATTCTTTTCAAATTTTTAGAATAATTTTCTATCGTCTCGTTTTCATATTGAATACGAAACATAAAACGATCACGATGTAAATAAATTTCATCGGGAGATGTAAAAATACGAAGGTAATTGTTTACTAATTCATCGTACGAAAGCTTAGAGAAGATGACATGAGAGTAAGTCGTCCGTACGGACGTATGGACATAGTTATGCACCATCTTATTGAAAATTTCAGTTATCATAATATCTGGTATTCCTATAATACTTGCTGCGAACTCAAATTTATTTAACCACAAATAAAACAAACCTTCACTTTCTGGATGGTAGACATTAATCCTTAAAAGAATTTCATTTTGAAAAATAGTAACTAGATTCTTTCTTTTCAATTTAATGGCAGTGGCTATCGTTTCATGGAACGTTGCGCCAGAAACATCTTTCAAACAAGCTTTTAAATTCTTGTCGCATAGTCCATTCTTAAATTTTTCGCATAATCTTTCTTCTGGGAAATTTGTATTATCGCACTTGTCATATATTTTTTTTAAATTATCGCCATATTCTTTTATCGTTTCTTGTTCATATTGATTTCGACACAGAAAACGTTTTTTGTTTAAATCAATCTCGGTGATAGGAAAAAAATGATTAAAGTAAATTTTCGTTGCGGCATCGTACGAAAGTTGGAGGAAGTCAGTAGAAGCATGATTCCCCCTTACAGACACATGGACATCAGTATCCACCATCGTATAAAACAATTCATGCATTTTTTTATCTGGTACCTTGATCTTATCTGCTACGTACTCAAATTTATTTAACCAAACATGAAAATGACCTGTTTGTTCTTGATTGTAACTATTAATTATTAATAGTGCTCGATCTCGATAATACGTTATTAGATTAAGTTTTTCCAATTCAATAGCTGATGCCACTAATTCATCGAATGATGAAAAATTATTTTTACATAAATGAATTCTTATAAGATTTTCGCGTAGTCCATGAAGGAATTTTTCACTCAATTTATCTTGTGTGCTTTCTCCATAATCGCATTTATTATATATTTTTAATAATTTTTGAGCATAATTTCCAATTGGCTCCATTTCGTATTGATTTCGAATATTAAAGCGATTTTTGTATCCAGTCTGTTTACATAAACAAAAATAATACAAATAATTGTCTATTATTTCGTCGTATGAAAGTTCAGGGAAATTTACTGCAAATAAAATCTTCTTTATTCTCTTCTGGACATCATTATCTACCATTTTCTCGAAGAATTCTATCATTTTTTTATCTGGTACTTCGATAATATCTGCTACATATTCAAATTTATTTACCCACTCACAAAATTTCTCCACTTCCTCTGATCTGTAAATATTCATCATTTTAATTGCTCGATGTTGATAAATAGATACTAGATTATATTCGTTGAATAAAAGATCATCGCTCATTATTTCCAAAATTTGTATTATTTGTTTGCCCGTAAATATTCAATTTCTTTAAAATTCGTTTTGTTTTACTTTCACCAATAATCACAATAAACTTTTCGTAATTTATTTCCAATGGATTAAAATTTACGTTTTATACTTCTAATGTATACGTTTCATACTTCTTATTAAATTTATTTATAAGTAAATGATCTGAGTGTCGTAATGTATATAAAACATTCTTTTTAGAAAACGCCTAATTTAACGATAATAATCTTACAAAAGTTTAACTAATATCTTATCGGTTTGACGTATATCCAAAGACTCAATATTTAAATATTGTTACATTTTGAAACGGTTGTTGAGAAGGATATTTATTCAGCGTCCTTTATTAGTCTTTAGAAAAGATAATAATAACACTGTCAGTGAGAACAATAAACAGGTTACAGAATATAAACGTATAACAGAATAACAGTTAAATTATATTTCTGAGAATGTTTTAATTTTATAGATTTCTAAAGACTAAAAACCAAAAGTCTAAACAGAAAGTCAAATTAAACAAGTATCTTCCCCTTAATGTTTTTTACGTTCTCATCTATGCATAAAGTACATCGTCTAGCTTTGAAAAACTAATTTACTATGTAGACTTAAAAGGTTTTACCCTTCTGATCTAGAAATAAGAATTAGTTAAATAGTAATATGATTATACTATAACAGATATATCCGCTTACACTTATCATTGAGAATTCATTGAATATTCCATTATTAAAAGTAAAAAAAAATTCATTTGTTATTCAAGAGGGTAACTACAAGCTGCTATTGGGATTGAACAAACTCGAGATTTTATTGAAACGTACAGTTTCAATTAGAACCGTACTACATACAATATCCTGAAGTTTCGAAAGTTTTTAGAAGTTTTTTAATCAAAGTAGAGTTTTTTATTTTTTCTAGTTGAGTCTACGAGTCAATTTTAAGTCCCAGTACAGAATTGTACCGCGGTAATGCTTGTCATCTGATTTTTTAGTCTTAAAAATTTACGTTTCTTGAGTTACATTGATTTTGTCTTGAGCAGAAATAGGAAAATAAAATATTCTTGAGGACGTAACAATATAATTGATAATATTCTGAAATAAAGCCAATTCTTTTATAAAAGCGTGTGTGTCTGTTTATTCTTCTTTATTTTGTTTATTACTCTTTTTATGAAGAAATTCATCATAACATTGTAGCATAAAATACAAATATATTATAATAATAGATATTGTTTCAATTTTATTTATTTATTTATCATTATAATAGTATGTATATATAAAAGTGGTATACAATCATTTGCAATTCAAATAATTTTTGCTTTTTTGATTTAAAAAATTTTGCTTTTTAATGTTTTTACTTATATTTAAGGATAAATAAAATTTTAGAATTCCGTATTTTTTTAAACACAAGATCTGAGTTTAATAAATTAACTAATATATTTAAAGCAATTCTAACACATATTCTGAAATATGTCGAATTGAGAAAAAATTTATAAAAATCTCTTCAAATATAAGGCACTTATAAATAATTTTGTAGCTAGATGTACAAATTTTTTATGCTATGTTGTTCGGTAAACATTATATAAATCAAAAACCGAAATCCAATGTTTTACGTTACCTACGTTATTTTCATTTTTCATTTCGTTAAAAAATTGTTGGAAATACCTTAAATAAATTCAATGAGTACATAGTAATCTTGGCCCCTTATTTTGAAAAAGGTTGTATGTAAGTAAAAATGTGTAAGAAAATAATTATATAAATTCGTTAGAATTTTTGCAGAAAAACTAATATAAAAAAAGTAGATATTCTTTAATTTTAAAGTATTTTTCATATTAATTTTACACAAATTTCTCGTTAGCATAATCAATTTAGATTAAAAAGTCATATCTAATCTATGTCACAAGTCATAAATTCTTGTTTCTTTTCTAATATGTTAGTAATTTTGAAATATTAATTTAGAGGTTAAAAGTTATAAAAGTAATATGACATTTTATACTATATGACAATATATTTAAGGTTTTAAGGAACATAATTAAAATAAGAATTAAATTAATTTTTATTATAGGATAATATGTAAAAGGAACTTAGAAATTCGACCAAAATTTGTGGTTACTGATTTTTTTTATTTATCGTCAGTTCAATGGTGCCAATTGATTATAATTTTTTATCACGTTCCTATTTAGAAAAGTTTCTTCTACAATTTGTCAAAATCTTTAATAACTATTTCTTTATTATCACAAATTATGTCACTTAGAAGAGTTTTCTGATCAGTCAGTCCTTAAACAAATATTAAAAATATCTTTTTATTACGGAAAATATTACTTTTTTTAATAACAATTACCGTTTTCGTTTCCTTTTAAATATGTTTTTTATTTTTGAATAACAAATCTTTTTCTATTCAGTATGAATAGAATTCTGTAAGTGTTTAAATTCCAGGACCAAAATTTTGAATTTTTGTAAAACCATGCAGGATTACTATTTACAAATAGAAACACACGCCCGCCAACGTGTTGTTTTAAACGTAGATAATTTGTTCTAACATACATTTCACTTATTTTAAATTCTTCTTGTATTCGTAGAAAATTTTGTAATAATTTGATATTTTTTCAATTATTTAATAATTTTTCTCAATTATTGACGATTTAAAATAATGGGAATGTATGATCCGCTCGTTTTCTTTGTTTTATTTGTTCAGTTTTTAGCAATCTATAGTTCATTTAATCTTTTTTACGAAATTTTTAAAATTTTTTTTCCTCTTTCGAGTATAATTTCTACTCTTACTAATTCTTCGAATGTCATGTAACAAGATTTTTTCAATGTACTTCTTATTTGCTTGTCGCGAATTCCACATATGAATTGTGAGTATAAACAATATTTTCGGGGATTTACATATCCGCACTTAATATACAATTTGTATAAATTTTCAACTAATTGTTTTATCGTTTCTTTTTCATATTGATATCGAATTAAAAAACGTTTTTTGTGTAAAGGTGATATATGTTGGGGTCTTGAGAAAAAAAGATGAAACTGCTGTACGATTGGTTAGTACGTTAAAAAAGTTAAAAAGTTTTCCACAAAGTAGAAGATACATTATTTCCTGAAAGATTTCATTATCCACGATCATAAGGAAAAAATCATGCATTTTATGATAAGGTATCCCGACAATACACTTGACATACTAGAAATCGTTTAACTACTGATAAAAAAGCTGCTTTTTAAATAATAAGGTTTAACATTGAACGAGCTTGAAATAATTGAAAATCAAATATGCGATTAATTTTGTCTAACGAATACTCGTTCCTAATCATTTTCCAAACGATAAATGCTTATTTTTATTTCTTATTGCACATAAATAAAAAAATTTATTTGGAGTCAATTGTTTTTCGTTGTTTGTTTATTTCACATTTAGCAATAACCACAAAGAATTAACTTTTCGTAACGTATCTCGAAAAAATTTTTTTTTCGAACACGCGTATAAGTTATATATTTTCTAAAATATTTCTTCTCACATTTATAAATAAGCAAAGTATCTTCTTGTCGTAATGTGGATAAAAATTGTTTTAATAAATCCATAAATGTTATAAATTATGAACAAACAAAAATATGATAGATACTTTAAAGGTCTAACGCATGTTTAACGACTAATCTATTTAAACTTTTTTGATATTAGCTAGAAACAGAAACTAACATATTTTCAACGTCCTCGATCAGTACTTGAAAGTTATATTAATATAATTGAATATGTAAACAAGATTTAAAAGATTTTAATAATAGAGTTTAAGAACTGATAGAACACGTTTCTATTTCTTCATGTCATTCGAGTAAACTGTCCTCAATTTAACTCTTCGATAGATTCTCTTTTTTCAAACCACCACTTACACATACTAAAGATAAATCATACAAACACATACACACTCGTATCCTTGACATCTAATGAAACAGAGAATAACTGGATGTTCTAGTAATGAGAGCTTCTTTAATTAATTAATTACCATTTTTGAATTATTTAAAATTTTAATTCGAACAAATTTTCATTTAATTGATTTTGTTTTTCTTTTTTATTATTTAAGGGTCGAAGTTTATTTAAGCTCGATTATGAATATTGCGGAATAATTTTTTTTATCCTTAATTCAATAGCCCATACTACCATTTGTTCGAATGATAAATTAGGCATTACATTTAATTGAGCGCTAGTATACTCGTCCCGAATTCCACTGACGAATTGTATTCGCAAATCTTCTTTGTATCCAGTTTTATAATAGTACTTATCACGTAATTTTCGTAAAGAAACGGCATATTCTTCTATTGACTCTCCTCTAAATTGTTTTCGAGACTTAAAACGTTGTATATCGACATCAAATTCATGGGAAGAGGCAAATAAAGGTAGGTAATAATCTATTATATTTTCGTATGAAAACTTAGAGAAATATCCAGAAAGATAAATCTTCTCTAATAACTTATGGACATCTATATGTACCATATTACAGAACAATTCAATCATCTTATTATCTGGTACTTCGATCTTGGCTGCTAAATACTCAAATCTATTTAACCAAACATAAAAAAGACCTTCTTTTTCTTGATTGTAACGATTAATCATCACTATTATTCGATTTAGATAATACGTTATTAGATTTACTTTTTCAAATTTAACAGCCTCTGCGACCAACTGGTCGTACGTTAGGTAAGTATTATTTTTCAAATGAATTCTTATATCATTCTCACGTAATCCATCGATGAATTTTTTGTACAATATTTCTATCATGTTTTCTCCGTACTCACATTTGTCAATTATTCTTTTCAAATTTTTAGAATAATTTTCTATCGTCTCGTTTTCATATTGAATACGACACATAAAACGATCACGATGTAAATAAATTTCATAGGGAGATGTAAAAATACTAAGGTAATTGTTTACTAATTCATTGTACGAAAGCTTAGAGAAGATGACATGAGAGTTAGTCGTCCGTACGTACGTATGGACATCGACATGTACCATCTTATTGAAAATTTCAATTATCATATTATCTGGTATCCCTATAATACTTGCTGCGAACTCAAATTTATTTAACCACAAATAAAAAGAACCATCACTTTCTGGATGGTAGACATTAATCCTTAAAAGAATTTCATTTTGAAAAATAGTAACTAGATTCTTTCTTTTCAATTTAATGGCAGTGGCTATCGTTTCATGGAACGTTGCGCCAGAAATTTCTTTCAAACAAGCTTTTAAATTCTTGTCGCATAGTCCATTCTTAAATTTTTCGCATAATCTTTCTTCTGGGAAATTTGTATTATCGCACTTGTCATATATTTTTTTTAAATTATCGCCATATTCCTTTATCGTTTCTTGTTCATATTGATTTCGACACAGGAAACGTTTTTTGTTTAAATCAATCTCGGTGATAGGAAAATAATGACGAAAGAAAATTTTCGTTGCGTCATCGTACGAAAGTCGGTGGAAGTTAGTAGAAATATTATTCGCTTCAACAGACGCAAAGACATCAGTATCCACCATCGTATAGAACAATTCACGAATTTTATAATCTGGTACCTCGATCTTATCTGCTACGTACTCAAATTTATTTAACCAAACATGAAAATGACCTTCTTGTTCTTGATTGTAACTATTAATTATTAGTAGTGCTCGATCTCGATAATACGTTATTAGATAAAATTCTTCCAATTCAATGGCCGTTGCCACTAACTCATCGAATGATGAAAAAGTATGATTAAATAATTCAATTCTTATAAGATCTTCGCGTAGTCCATGAAAAAATTTTTCACACAATATATTTTGTGTGATTTCTTCATAATCGCATTTATTATATATTTTTATTAATTCTTGAGCATAATTTCGAATCGGCTCTTTTTCGTATTGATTTCGAATAACAAAGCGATATTGGTATCCAGTTTGTTCACATAAATAAAAATAATACAAATAATTGTCTATTAATTCGTCGTATGAAAGTACATGAAAATTTACAGCGAATAAAATCTTCTTTATTCTGTTCTGGACATCATTATCTACCATTTTCTTGAAGAATTTAATCATTTTTTCATCTGGTACTTCGATAATATTTGCTACATATTCAAATTTATTTACCCACTCACAAAATTTCTCCACTTCCTCTGATCTGTAAATATTCATCATTCTGAATGCTCGTTGTTGATAAATAGATACTAGATTATATTCGTTGAATAAAAGTTCATCGCTCATTATTTTCAAAATTATTATTATTTATTTGCCCGTAAATATTCAATTTCTTTAAAATTCGTTTTGTTTCACTTTCACCAATAATCACAATAAACTTTTCGTAATGTATTTCCAAAGGATTTAAATTTCGATTTCCTAATGTATAAGTTTTATACTTCTTATTAAATTTATTTATAAGTAAATGATCTGCGTGTCGTAATGTATATAAGACATTCTTTTTAGAAAACGCCCAATTTAACGATAATAATCTTACAAAAGTTTAACTAATATCTTATTGGTTTGACGTATATCCAAAGACTCAATATTTAAATATTGTTACATTTTGCAATGGTTGTGGAGAGGGAAATTTATTCAGCGTCCTTTATTAGTCTTTAGAAAAGGTAATAATAACACTGTCAGTGAGAACAATAAACAGGTTACAGAATATAAACGTTTAACAGAATAACAGTTACATTAACTTTCTGAGAATGTTTTAATTTTATAGATTTCTAAAGACTTAAAACCAAAAGTCTAAACAGAAAGTCAAATTAAACAAGTATCTTCCCCTTAATGTTTCTTACGTTCTCATCTATGCATAAAGTACATCATCTAGCTTTGAAAAACTAATTTACTATGTAGACTTAAAAGGTTTTACCCTTCTGATCTAGAAATAAGAATTAGTTAAATAGTAATATGATTATACTGTAACAGATACATCCATTTACACTAATCATTGTAGCATTCTTTTGAACTTCCATCTTATGTCAATGTATTACATTAGTAAAAATTGCCTATAATTCTTGCTGAGAATTCATTGGATATTCCATTATTAAGAGTAAAAAAAAATTAATTTTTGATTCAAGAGGGTAACTACAAGCTGCTATTGGGATTGAACAAACTCGAGATTTTATTGAAACGTACAGTATCAATTAGAACCGTACTACATACAATATCTTGAAGTTTCGAAAGTTTTTAGAAGTTTTTTAATCAAAGTAGAGTTTTTTATTTTTTCTAGTTGAGTCTACGAGTCAATTTTAAATCCCAGTACAGAATTGTACCGCGGTAATGCTTGTCATCTGATTTTTTAGTCTTAAAAATTTACGTTTCTTGAGTTACATTGATTTTGTCTTGAGCAGAAATGGGAAAATAAAATATTCTTGAGGACGTAACAATATAATTGATAATATTCTGAAATAAAGCCAATTCTTTTATAAAGGCGTGTGTTTGTTTATTCTTCTTTATTTTGTTTATTATTCTCTTTATGAAGAAATTCATCATAACATTGTAGCATAAAATACAAATATATTATAATAATAGATATTGTTTTAATTTTATTTATTTACTTATCATTATAATAGTATGTATATATAAAAGTGGTATACAATCATTTGCAATTCAAATAACTCTTTGCTTTTTAATGTTTTTACTTATATTTAAGGATAAATAAAATTTCAGAATTTCGTATTTTTAAATACAAAATCTGGGTCTAATAAATTAACTAATGCATTTACAACAATTTTAACACAAATTCTGAAATATGTCGATTTGAGAAAAAATTTATAAAAATCTCTTCAAATATAAGGCACTTATAAATAATTTTGTAGCTAGATGTAAAAATTTTTTATGCTATGTAGTTCGGTAAACATTATATAAAAAGAAAAACGACATCCAATGTTTTACGTTACCTTCGTTATTTTCTTTTTTCATTTTTTTTTTAAATTTTTGGAAATACCTTAAATAAATTTAAAGATTACATTGTAATCTTGGCCTCTTAATTTGAAAAAGATTGTATGTAAGTAAAAATGTGTAAGAAAATAATTAATTAAATTCGTTAGAATTTTTGCAGAGAAACTAATATGAAAAAAGTAGATATTCTTTAATTTTAAAGTATTTTTCATATTAATTTTACACAAATTTCTCGTTAGCATAATCAATTTAGATTAAAAAGTCATATCTAATCTATGTCACAAGTCATAAATTCTTCTTTCTGTTCTAATATGTTAGTAATTTTGAAATATTAATTTAGAGGTTAAAAGTTATAAAGTAATATGACATTTTGTACTATATGACAATATATTTAAGGTTTTAAGGAACACAATAACAATAAGAATTAAATTAATTTTTATTATAGGATAATATGTAAAAGGAAATTATATAGAACTTCGACCAAAATTGGTGGTTACCGATTTTTTTTTCTTTATCGTCAGTTCTACGGTTCCATTTGATTATTTCTTTTTAACATGTTCCTATTTAAAAAAGTTTCTTCTACAATCCGTCAATATCTTTAATAAGTATTTTTTCATTATTACAAATTCTGTCACTTAGAAGGGTTTCCTGATCAGTCAGTCCTTAAACAAATATTAAAAATAAATTATCTTTTTATTAAGGAAAATATTACAATCATTACCATTACTTTTTTTAATAAAAATTAGCGATTTTCGTTTCCTTTTAAAAAAGTTTTTTTTTTTTTGAATAACAAATCTTTTTCTATTTAGTATGAATAGAATTCTGTAAGTGTATAAATTCCAGGACCAAAATTTTGAATTTTTGTAAAACCGTGCAGGACTACTGCTAATATCAGAAATTTTTATAAATTTATCAATTAATGACATAGTCAGAAGGATAATGTTTTTTTTATTCTTTTCCACGATCGAATTTAAAATATGCAATGATCTGTTTATTGTACTCATTAGTAATGTAAAGGAGTAATATTAGTTTAGAATAGATATAGGATAATCTGATCTTAGTTTGTATAAGATAGATAGAGAATTTATGGCACTATAGAATCCGTAAGATAGGATCCTCTTAAGAAAAGGATATAATATTTATTTCTGAACAAATAACATCTTGGTGATTTAGACTGTGGAGATTCCGAGAACGCTTTGTACGTACTCCCACTCTAAGGTGTTACGTAGATTTGGAAGAAAGACGGTTGATGACCAATAATGGATCGGAAAAGAGACTAGGACCGCCCTGCGTCCCCTTTCCCTCTCCGTCTGCGCTAGGACCGATGCATAAGAAAAGAAAAGGGTTAGTCTTATGATTGCGCCTCGAAAAGTCTTATGATTGAGTCTTAGGAAGTCTTATGGTATTAAGGGGTTATACGCAGTTGCGAGGCTCGAAAAAGACGTATTTTCATGAATTTTTTCTAGAAACAGTTTTTATTTCTCAAAAAAAATTGTTGGTAATTCAAATAGAGTGAACTTTTGAGAATACAATAGCGCGTCGATTCTGTAAAAATATTAATCTGCACTGCTCCTGTAGATGATTTCCTGAACGTCCTCTAAAAAAAGACGTTTGGCGGTGATCTCCATTTTGGCGGTTTGGATTATCCGAAATTAAAAAATATGGTGGATTCTTTTAAAGGATAGATTAATGCAAGTATTAAAACCAAGGAATAATAAAAATTTTGATTTTTGACAAAATGGCGTCTATTTGAAAAAAAGTTGTTGTTTTTGACTAAAATTTTCGCTCTAAATTGTTACAAAAAAATAGTAATAAATTTTTTTAAAAATTATTCCTTATACTTAATACCTGAGGAATATATCTAAGAAGATTGTGTAAAAATTTGAAACCGATCAGTTAAGCCGTTTTTGCAAAATCGAGATCACCGACTTTGAAAATACCGTTTTGAGAAAAACGCGTTTAAAGTTTCAAAGAGACGTTTACACATAGTTAAAAATTTTTGTTTGCAGCTTACATGAAGTGAAGAATATTTGTCGGATCGATTTGAAATTTTCAGAGAATATACTTAAATATATGTACATTCCGAAAATGCAAAAAAAAAATCGATTTTTTGAAAATCCTAACTGCGTATAACCCCTTAAGTGGTCGTATTATGTGAAAGTGTTATGTGGCCTTATTGAGTTTTATGTCTTATGTCTTACGGTTTTTACGTCTTATGTTTTCTTATGTTATGCTTATGTAATTACGAAGATTTACTTTTAAGTGATTTTATGTACGATTAAATATATGTGTATTCCAAACTTTTAATCCTGACAAACTGTTATTTAAATAATAACGCCCTTTAACCCTATCATCAAGACAGAGGGATTCGTTACTGTAAATATATTATTAATTCTACTAAGGACAAATGTAAAGCTATAAATATTTTCCCCTCTCCTCTCCAATCTAAAAGCAATAAAGTTTAAACTGTGAGTCGTTGAGCATACGTTAAACCGTCAAGATGTTATTTAATCATTTACATGTTTAATATCGTTAACTTTATTAGTTGTAAAAAATAATTTGTAATATTCGTTACGACACAAAGATCAGTTTCTTCTATATAAATGACAAAAATATCATAAAAAATATAAAACGTATACGTGTTACTAAAAGAAAATTATTTTAAATTATATTACGAAAAGTGTATACTTGTTATTGGTAGAAGAGAAAAACAAAATCCGAAAAAAAAAAATTTCAAAATAGAATCTTATTTACGTACAATAAGTAATAAAAATCCCTATTGAAAATGATGAGCAACGTGAATTCAATTAACGAAAAAGTTCAAATGAATTATTATCGAAATCTAGCCCTTCCAATGATAGGAGTTTACGAATCAGAAGATGTGGAGAAATTTATTATGTGGTTAAATAGATTTGAATATGTATCAAATATTATCTGTTTACCAAGAGATAAAATGATTGAATTTTTCCTTGAAATGGTGAATGACAATGTCCGTAAAGATGTCCAGCAGATTATCTATAACTTCAATGTCTATGAAGTTCCATACGAGAGTTTAATAACCTATTATCTTCTTCTTTTGTCTGCGAAGGAAGGTAATATACACAAAAAACGTTTCATGTGTCGAAATCAATACGAACATGAGCCGATAAAACTTTATGCTAATTATTTACGAAGAATGATAAATAAATGCAATTACGGAAGCGAGAAACATGAAAAATTGTGTGGTAAATTTTTGGATGGATTACGCGAAATTGTTTTAAGAAATTATTTATATGAAACTAATTACGAATCGTTTGACGAATTGGTTGCAAAGGCCATTGAATTTGCAAAAATTAATCTAATAACTTATTACACCGATCTAGCTCTTCTAAAGATTGATATTTACAATCCAGAGACCCAAGGTATTTTTTATATTTGGTTAAATAAATTTGAGTATGTAGCAAATATGCTCAAGGTACCACATAATAAAATGGCTGAGTTTTTCAATAAGATGATAGATAATGATATCCATATTTCTGTACAAATGACCTTCCCTTCTATCCAATTTTCTATACTTCCATACGAGATAATAGTAATCCATTATCTTCATTATTTTTCTCCTCATGAAGAGGATTTACACAGGCCACGTATATGGTGTCGTAAACAATTTGAAGAAGAAACGATAGAAAATTATGCTCATAGTTTACAAGAAATTTGTAACAGGTGCATATATACAACTGACCTAAGAAACAAATTATTCGAACAATTCAAGTATGGACTTCGTGAAATTAAGATAAAAATTTATTTACGTGAAATTAATTACGAATCATTCGACGAAATGGTGGCAAAGGCTATTGAATTTGCTAAAGTTCATTTAATAACGTATTATCGAGAACAAGCTCTTTTAATGATTGACATTTACAATCCGGAAAGGGAAGATGAGTTTCAAATTTGGTTAAATAAATTTGAGTATGTAGCAGCTATGATCGAGGTACCAGCTGATAAAATGATTCCATTTTTTAACAAAATGGTAGATGATTATGTCCATACGACTGTTTTGAAGACTTATCCTTTAATCAACCTCTCTAAACTTTCATACGAACTAATATTAGAATATTACTTTCTTTGTTTTTCTCCTTCCCATGAATTTGATTTAAACAAAAAACGTTTTTTGTCTCGAATTCAATATGAACAAGAGTCAGTAACACACTATGCTTTTAGTTTACGAAAATTATATTCTAAGTGCTATTATACAACTGGCCTAGACCAAAAATTAAGCTTACGATTCATTACAGGAATCCGCGACAAGGATCTAAGAAATCATTTAATTAAAACTTCTACCTTATCATTCGAACAAATGGTAATAAGCGCCCTTGAATTTGAAACTACAAAAAATTATTATTGGCGTATTTAATAATCGAGATTAAGTGAACTATCGTTTATTAAAAAATAAACAAATAAAACAAACTGACAGTAGGAAAAATTTGCAACAATTGAAATTGTCAATAATTTAGAAATGTAATTAATTAATCAAAGAATCTCACATTATACCACATCTTTTACAGTCACAAGAATTATTCGAAACCAGTAAAATTGTTGCATGAATTATCAAAAAACGAATAATTATCGGTTAAAATAGTACATTATCAAAATTTTCAAGAAGAACGAAGCAAAGAAACATTGGTTTTCTTCTTAAACAGTTAACCTGTACGTTATTGAAAACGTTCAGATGATAAGTTTTTTATGGTACACAATTATAGAAATATATTTATATTTAAGAAATCAAAATTTATGTTCGTATTTGTGTACTATACTTTTGTGAGGATGAAAAGAAATACGAGAAGTGTATGCATCGATTTTTCTGGAAATATGTGTAGACAATTTCCTTATAAATACCGAAAAGAAATGTTATTCTTTATTTGTATGAGTGTGATGAAATGTGTATGAGTATGCGAGAGTTTATTGTAGGATGAAAGAAAAAGAGACCGTTTCTCTAGACGAGAATGCATTTGTTTTATTTGTAACGTGACACCGCTTGGACTCGTCGCTTAAAATGTCGTCCCACCGAAACTTCTCGAACATTCCCGATACGAAAAAACAAGATGAATTCAGATTCATTATGATCAGGAATCATTGGGAAATTTCGTGAAGATACGCAATGAAATGACGAAAAGTGACAGAGGGGGGATGATAAGTATTTATGTGCCCATAATTATGAAAGTGGTCTAATTGTAAATCAAAATTATAAAAAAAATCAGTTTATTAGTTATTTCACATCACATTACTTTAAACTAAATTAATTCAATGTAATTTTAACGATATTGTTAAAAATGAACCGTTAGATAGTGTTTGTTATTTCAATATTATATAGAATTTATTTAATGTTCAAATGTAATCCTTTAAATATCTGACTTAAACCACTTTCATAATTATGGGCACATATAGGCGACGAAAAAAAAACAACGGGGCGTATTTTATATTGTTTTGTTTGTGTTGAGAATATCATATATATTTTCTACTGCAACCAATAAATTTTATTTTTGTTATCAATTAAACATTATGTTTAAAACTTTTTAATATCCAACTCATTAATAAATTCATTTATTCGAACAGTTTGTACGACGAGTGTTTGTGTCTGAAAGAAAACAAAAGACGACGAAAGACAACGTCAACGAAGAATTAAGTAGAACGATATCTTCGTTAATTACGATGTTTAAAGTAACACATATTACAGCGTATTAATGAGTTATTAATTTAAATTATAGATACTTACCATTTTATTCTATCTCATTTCATTATATTTTATTGTAACTTATTAAATCTTTTAATAAAACATTATTAAATGATATTAAATTAATAAAATTAAAATATACATAAAGTAAATCTTACAATTTTGTAAAAATGATACCTTAATAAAGTAATAATTGTTATTTAAAGAAGGATATTGTTATTTATATACATTTTTCACTCGATAAAAATATAATTTATTTATGATATTTCTATAGGGACCGATTATAAGTTATGTATGAGGTTATGTATGAGGTTATATATGAGGTTATGTATGAGGTTGTTAGAAATTGTAAGTGTAAAAATTCAAAGCGGACCTTGTCATCATTTAATACACATCTAAATATTATGGGATTAATAATTTCTTATGAAAATGTTATGGAAATGTTATTATGTAAATATCTTTGATTTTTTATTGCATATAAAAGCATAACACCTTTAAAAGTTTAATGCAACTGTTGATTATATTCTACGTTAAAATTTATAATATTCTATGAACTGTTTATTTTACTCATTATTTGTTATATTATTATTAAATCTACCAAAAACTATAATGTAAAGAGTTATAAATCTTCCACTTTCAACTTCTATCTAAATGCAATAACGTTTAACACGTTTAATCACTCGTCCAACAGTAAAACAAACAGGTAAACCACCAAGTTTATTTCCGATATCTAAATAAACAGATGGGTCACACGTAAAGTTCGAATTCTGACGTCGTGAATATAAAAACAAGAAATACGACCGGCACAACAGAGATTTAGCAACGGGAATTGAAACAGCTGATCCGACGGTGAACGCGCTTCAGATCGATGTAAATAAAATGCGTTCGAAAATATTTATTCAGGAGAGCAAACATAGATAAATTAAATTAAAAGTTCTGACTTATTTTTTCCGAATTTAACTCTAACCTTTAATACACTTTTGATCAAATAATTCGAAAAACTTTTCTTTTAAGAACAAATGTGTATATGTTTTTATACTCTCTTTCTATTAGATTTTTTTAATATATATAAGTAAAGGATCTAAGTGTCGTTATGATTATTAACATATATTTAAGAAAAAAAAATTCTAAAATTAACGAGAATAAATGCAGAAAAATTAAACTAATATCTAAACGGTTTTCCATATGCTGAATGACTAATAATTTAATTTTTAGATTGGAATAGAGAGGGGAAAATATTTAATGCTCTACATTTGTTTTTAGTAGGAATAATAATATATTTACCAATGTGAGCACAATAATGACCAAATATAAATAAACAATGATAATATTTCTCATAAAAATTCAAACTTTTTGCTTTCGTCATATCGTTAGAAACATTTAATTTACAAAACAAATGTTTATGTCTTAAGTATAAAAATATTTTCTTAATTTTCTAAAATCCCCAAAACACAAAATTTTGGAACATTTTTGATATATAAAAGAGTTCTAATAACATTTTCGCTGATTCCTTTAATGAATTGTGCGCATTGTTCTTCTTCCGAGTCATTTTTATATATTTTATAGCATTTATTATATATTTTTCGTAAATTAATAGTATATTCTTCTATCGTTTCTTCTTCGTATTGAAATCGACAGTAAAATCGTTTTCTATGTAAGTTAAACTCATTAAATACTGAAAAAATATTATGGTAAAAGTTTATTATAACTTCGTATGAAAATTCAGAGACGATTATATGAGGATATTTCAGCTCAATATGCTCCTGGATATTATTGTGCACCATTGTAATGAAAAATTCACCAATTTTATGATCTGGTAACTCGCTCTTTTCTGCCACGTACTCAAATTTATTTAATCATGATTCAAAAAACATAAGATCTTCTAGTACAGAAATATCTTTCATGGAAGTAGCTTTATTTTTATAGTAAGAAATTTCCTTAACTTCCTCGTTGCTCATTATTTTCAAATGAGAAAACTGTTTTTATAACTTATTGTACGTAAACAGATAATCTTTTAAAAGTTTTTTGTTCTCGGACTTATTTTTCGTTATTACTACTAACTTCAATACACTTTTCATGAAGTAATTCAACGAGCTTTTCATTTAAGAACATGTTTATGTGTTATACTTTCTATTATATTCTTTTATACATATATATAAGTGTTGTAATGATTATTTATAATTTAAAATAAAATTATAATATTAACGAGAATAATCGTACATAAATACAAGCAATATCGCAAAGATTTAACGTATACTGAATGACTAAAAATTTAAACATTGTTGCTTTTAGATAGGAGTAGAGAGGGGAAAATATTATGTCTTCAGTAGAAATAATAATATATTTACCAATGAGCACAATAAACAGTTCATTGCATATTCTTAATTCGGACGAAAAAAAGATCAAAAATTATATTGTCTTCCTAACAATGTCATAACTTCATAAACTTAAAAAAATTTCTAATATTAACAACTTTAAAAACGTTTTATAAAGTGGTCCATGATATCTTGATTTAAATTCATTTATAACCAAGCTCATTTAGGTTATTTACACTTAAAAGATTTAATTAAGGTAACCTGATACAACGGTTTTTTTATAAATATCTATTAATAAAAATTAATTAATAATATTTTTACAAATTATTAACGTTTTACATTGACCCTGATTATAAGGACACTTATTCTGACTCATTTATCTACTGTTCAAAGTCCGTCGGATTTTGCATTTCGATATTCATTCTCTGAAATATTTTATCCATTTCCAATTGAGTGGCTTTTGCTACCATTTCATTGAACGATAAGCCACGAGTTTCATTCAAAAGAATTTTTATATCATTATCAAAGATTCCATTAATGAATTGTGCGCATAATTCATAATCTCTGTTTCTTTTATAATTGAACTTATTATATATTCTTTTTAAATTTTCAGAAAATTCTTTAATCGTTTCTCTATTATATTGCTCACGACAAAAAAAACGTCTTCTGTGTAAATCATATTCAAAGTACTCAGAAAAATAAAGAAGATATTTTTCTATTATCTCGTCGTATGAAATGTCACAGAAGTTAATTGAAGGAGAAGCCTTCCTGACTTGCTTGTGGACCTTTTCATGAACCATTTCATTAAAAAATTCAATCTTCTTATCATCTGGTACTCCGAGACTAACTGCTAGATACTCAAATGTATTAAACCAAGCATGAAAAGAACCCTCATTTTCTGGATTGTAAATATTAATATTTCGACAAGCTATATCTACAAGATACAACATCAAATCCGATTTAGATAATTTAATGGCCTTTACAACTGGTTCATTGAATGATAACTCATTACAATTTTTTATAAAACTTCCTGCAATCTTATCACGTAGACCAGAAATGAATAGTTTGCATAAACTATCTTTGTCAAATTTATAATAGCACTTGTTATTTATTTTTAGTAAACTATCGGCATAATTTCTTATGGTTTCATTTTCATACTGCTTACGAACAGTTAATCGACTGCTATGTAAATCAACTTCACAGGGAGAGAAATGACGAAGATAATAATCTATTATCTGATCGTATTGAAGTTTAGAGAAATTGACAGCAGGAAAACTGTTCATTACGTCCATATGAACTACATTATATACCATTGCATTGAACAATTCAACGATCCTATCATCCAGTACCCCTATACTATCTGCTACATACTCAAATTTATTTAACCAATCATAAAATTCACCTTCATTTGGTGGATTGTAAGAATTCATCATTAAACGTGCTTCATCTACATAAGACGTTATTATATCTGATTTTGAAAATTCAATTGCCTTTGCTACCTTTTCATCAAACGATGATCTAAGAGTTTCACTTAAAAGAGATCTAATGACATTATCGCGGATTCCTTTAACGAATTGCTCGCATAATATTTTGTCTTTGTTACGTCTATAATGACACTTATTACACATTTTTCGTAAATTGTCAGCATAATTTTCTATTGTTTCTTTTTCATATTGATTTCGAGACTTAAATCGCTTTCTGTATACATTAAGTTCATTGGAAAAATTAAAATAACGAAAGTACTGGCTTATTAATTTTTTGTATGATAATTTAGAGATGTTGACGTTAGAGTATTTCTTTCTCAATCGCTCATTGAAATTATTATCCACCACTGCAATCAATAATTCACTCATTTTGTCATCTGGTACATGGATCTTATCTGTCACGTACTCAAATTTATTTAACCATATATAAAATTTTCCTTCTATCTCTTGGTTGTAAATATTCATCATCGAAAGAACTTCATCTCGATAATAGGAAATGTCCTTAACTTCGTGTAATGAATCCTCGTTGCTCATTATTTTCAAATGTGAAAACCGTTTTTATAACTTATAGGACGTGAATAGATAATCTTTTAAATGTTCTTTGTTCTCGGACTTATTTTTCGTTATTACAACTAACTTTAATACACTTTTCATAAAGTAATTCAATGAACTTTTCTTTTAAGAGTATATATATATGTATATGTGTTATATTTCCTAGTATATTTTTTTACACATTTATACAATATATATATATATAAGTGTTGTAATGATCGTTTATAATGTAAAATAAAATTATTAAATAAATGAGAATAACCGTACATAAGTTCGAGCAATATCGCAACGGTTTAACGTATACTGAACGAATAAGAATTTAAACATTATTGCTTTTAGATACAAGTTGAGAGGGGAAAATATTCAACACTCTACATTTGTCCTTGGAAGAAATTATTATATATTTACCAATAAGCCCAATAAACAGTTTATTTCATATTCTTAATTCGAACGTAAGAAAGATTAAAAATTAAATTATCCTTCTAACGGCGTTATATAACTTCATAAACTTAAAAAAATTTCTAATATTAACAACTTCAGAAACATTTTATAAGGTGGTCCATGATATTTTGATTTGAATTCATTTATGACCAAGCTCATTCAGGTTATTTACACTTAAAAGATTTAATTATGGAAACCTGATACAACGGTTTTTTATAAATGTCGAAAAAACATTGCATTTTTATTTAAGAGAAAATATAAATAAACTATAGTAATATTTCTCATAATAATAATTAAAACATATTAGTTTCGTCTTATCGTTATAAACATTTAATGTTAATAACAAATATTTATGTTGTAAGAACACAAATAATTTCTTAATTTTGTAAAATCCAGAACACTTAATCATTGAACTTGGCGATAACTTGCAGGAGTAATGCCTAATGACATAAACAAATTTTTGATTACTTTATTTTTTCCTTCAGTAATGTAAATTTTTAACTAGAGCTCAATAGCTCTGAAATTGTTCATGCAAAAATTATATTGATTTTACATTCTACTTGGGCTAGTAAAACATATTATAGCACACAATGTGATATTATTAGATTAATTGATTATTTTTACAAATTATTAACGTTTTACATTGACACTGATTATAGGGACATTTATTCTGACTCATTTATTTACTGTTCAAAGCCCGTTGGATTTTTCATTTTGATATACATTTTCTGAAACGTTTTATCCATTTCCAATTGAGTGGCTTTTGCTACCATTTCATTGAACGATAGGCCACGAGTTTTACTCAAAAGAATTTTTATATCATTTTCAAAGATTCCGCTAAAGAATTGTGCGCATAATTCATCATCTCTGCTTCTATTATAATTGCACTTATTATATATTTTTTTTAAATTTTCAGAAAATTCTTTAATCGTTTCTTTTCTATATTGCTTACGACAAAAAAAACGTTTTCTGTGTAAATTATATTCATAGGATTCAGAAAAATAAAAAAGGTATTTTTCTATTATCTCGTCGTATGAAATGTTGCAGAAGTTAATTGAAGGAGAAGCCTTCCTGACTTGCTTGTGAACCTTTTCATGAACCATTTTATTAAAAAATTCAATCATTCTGTCATCTGGTACTCCGATACTATCTGCTAGATACTCAAATGAATTAAACCAAACATGAAAAGGACCCTCAATTTCTATCTTGTAAACATTCAAATTTTGACGAGCTAGGTCTACATAATGCCATGTCAAATTATTTTTAGATAATTTAGTGGCCTTTGCTACTGTTTCAGTGAATGATAACTCATCAAAATTTTTCATAAAACATCCTGTAACCTTATCACGTAGACCAGAAATAAATAGATTGCATAAACATTTTTCTTTGTCAATTTTATTATAGCACTTGTTATTTATTTTTAGTAAACTATCGGCATAATTTCTTATCGTTTCCTTATCATATTGCTTACGAACAGTTAAACGACTGCTATGTAAATCAACTTCGAAGGGATAGAAATGACGAAGGTAATAATCTATTATCTGATCGTATAGAAGTTCAGAGAAATTAACATCAGGGAAACTGTTCTTTACTTCCACATGAACAGCATTACAAACCATTCTATTGAACAATTCAACGATCTTATTATCTGGTACCCCTATTTTATCTGCTACATACTCAAATTTATTTAACCAATCATAAAATTCACCTTCATTTGGTGGATAGTAAGAATTCATCATTAAAAGTGCTTCATCTACATAAAACGTTATTATATCTGATTTTAAAAATTCAATTGCCTTTGCTACCTTTTCATCAAACGATGATCTAGGAGTTTTACTTAAAAGAGATCTGATAACATTGTCGCGGATTCCTTTAACGAATTGCTCGCATAATTTTTTGTCTTTGTTACATCTATAATGACACATATGACACATTTTTCGTAAACTGTCAGCATAATTTTCTATAGTTTCTTTTTCATATTGATTTCGAGAGTTAAATCGCTTTCTGTATACATTAATTTCTTTGGAAATATTAAAAAAACGAAAGTATTGGCTTATTAATTCTTTGTATGATAATTTGGAGATTTTGACATTAGGGCATTCATTTCTTAATCGTCCATTGACTTTATTATTCACCATTGCAATTAATAATTCACTCATTTTATCATCTGGTACATTGATCTTATCTGCTACGTACTCAAATTTATTTAGCCATATATAAAATAATCCTTCTATCTCTTGGTTGTAAATATTCATCATCGAAAGAGCTTTATCTCGATAATAAGAAATATTTTTAACTTCGTGTAATGAATCCTCGTTGCTCATTATTTTCAAATGTGAAAACCGTTTTTATAACTTATAGTACGTAAATAAATAATCTTTTAAAGTTCTTTGTTATCGGACTTATTTTTCGTTATTACAACTAACTCAATACACTTTTCATAAAGTTATTCAATGAACTTTTCTTTTAAGAGCAGGTATATGTGTTATACTTCCTATTATATTTTTTTACATATATATATACATATATACATAAGTGTTGTAATGATTATTTATAATGTAAAATGAAATTATTAAATTAACAAGAATAACCATACATAAGTTTAAGACATATCGCAACGGTTTAACGTATACTGAACGTCTAAGAATTTAAACATTATTGCTTTTAGATAGGAGTGGAGAGGGGAAAATATTTAACACTCTACATTTGTCCTTGGAAGAAATTATTATATATTTACCAATGAGCCCAATAAACAGTTTATTGCATATTCTTAATTCGAACGTAAGAAAGATCAAAAATTACATTTTCCTTTTAACGGTTTTATGACTTTAGAAACTTAAAGAAATTTCTGATATTGACGTTACTACAAATCTATTAAGTGGTAGCGCTTAATATCTTGATTTGTATTCATTTATAAAGACAAACTTTTAAGATACTAGGATAGATACTAGGATAGTTGATTAACTTTGTGTAATGAATCCTAGTTGCTCATTATTATTATTATTAAGTGGCGTTGGGAACTCGAAAGCTCATTGTTGCATATACCAAATCCTGCCAGTGTTCTCGTTCCATTCGCGATCCTCATATCCCATTTTCTTAATAATCCTCCTAATATTGTCCTCCCAACTACGCCTTGGTCTACCCAATGGTCTTTTCCCATTAGGTATACCTATACCTATACCTATACCTGAATACAGAAAACCCGTTTTATTCCTAATTGCACGTATATAAATAATCTTTCAAAATTTCTTTGTTCGGTATCTTTTTTTGCTATTAACACTAACTTCAATACACTTTTCAAAAAGTAATTTAAGAGAATTTTTTAGGAAAACTTATACATTTTATATTTTCTGTTACATTTTTTAAATGTATATATAAGTAAAAGATCTAAATGTCGTAAAATATATATTACAAATTTCTTTAAAAAATTCTAAAGTTAACAAGATGTAACGTACAAAAATTATACTAATATCTTAACAGTTTAACGTATGCTTAACGACTATTCTATTTAAACTATATTGTTTTTAGATAGAAATGTGTGGAAAGGGAAATTTATTCAACGTTCTACATTAGTCTTTGGTAAGAGTATAATAAAAGTAACAAGGAATACAATAAACATTTCATGTAATATATCTAATTTAAACGTGGAACAAAATAAACAATTACATTATCATTCTGATGATGTTTTATATAATAAAAGAACTCTATGATATTGCCGTAAAAATTTTTTAATATAATATTCTTTTAATTATTAACTACTCCAGTATTAGTTTAATAAATATCAAATAACAACCAGGTCTGCTTCGACTTTTTACATTTAAAAGTTCTAATTAAAGCCTCCTAAAAAATAATTCATAATGAGTCCCTACATGAATGTGGAATTCTATCACTCTCTTCAGTCTCCAGAGTGACAACTGACGAACAAAAAAAAAGAATTCCGATAATTTTGATGATGGTTTCGTTGAATGAGGGAGCCTTTCGTCACAAAAATGCAGTATATTTTTATAAGTAAAATAATAAAACAATACTAATACAATAAAACGAGTTCAGTGTTTGACTATTAGACGCTGATTGCCTATTTAGACATTTTCTTCTTTACACACTGTTTATATGTCACTGTAAAAAAGTCTATCATTATTCCATGTTTACATTATTGAGTCGGTTTCTCACTCTGGCTTGCACTGAATAATCTCACACTCTATGTCTCATACATACTAAAGATTCGTCTTACTCGTCACAACACACATACATAAATATCATATAAATTGTATTTTTTCTAGTAAAAATTTTAGGTAAATAACAAAATCTTTCCAAATAAAAATGATCACTTTTTGTTAACATATTTCTTTTTTACAAAACCTTAATGTCGAGAACGTATTTTTATTTTCTATATATAAATATATTTTCATAATTATTTGAGTTCAAAAACTAAATTTTGAATTTTTTCGATAACGTGCAAGAATACTGTTTCACGATAAAGACATAGCCTTTTGGCTTACTTTGAATTATTAAAGACAGAAAATTACCTAAAATTGCAGACCGTTTATCTTTTTTTATTTGTTTATTGTTGTAATACCAGTAATTCTTTAAACTTTTTTATTCATGTTTAAAACAAATTATTTCCTTTTTAATTTTGAATTTTGAATTTTTCAATTTCCCTTGAAATTAAAATTGCCACTGCTACATATACATCGAACAATAGGCCACGAAATTTACTTAAATAAATTCCTATTTTATCGTCAAAGAGTCCTTCACAGAATCGTTCGCATAATATTTCATTTGAGGAATCGGTATAATTACATTTGGAATATATTTTCAGTAAATTATCAGAATATCTCTCTATCGTTTCTTTTTCATATTGATTTCGACACAGGAAACGCCTTCTGTGTAAGTCAGTTTCATCGATAGAAGAAAAATATTCAAGGTAATAGTCTATTAGCTCGTCGTATGAAAGTTCAGAGAAGTCGATAGAGGGGTTGTTTTTCTTTACATACCTATGTACATCATCATCGACCATATGGTTAAAGAATTTATTAATTTCATCATTTGGTACTATGATTATATCTGCGATATACTCAAATTTGTTTAACCACACATAAAATTCTTCTCCCTTTTCTGGATGGAATGTAGGAAGCCTTAGAAGAGATGGATCCAGATGAGAAATTATTTTTTTAAATGTTTTTAAATGAATGGCAAACAGTTCAATTTCTTCGAGTGAGAAGCCACGAAGTTTTTTTAAAATTGTTTTTATTTCAATGTCATAGATTCCATCAAGAAATCTTTTGCATTTTATATTTTGTGGATCATTTGAATAACTGCACTTACTATATATTTTCCTTAAATTATAAATATATTCTTCTATCGTTTCCATGTCATATTGATTTCGACACAGGAAACGCCTTCTGTGTAAATCAGTTTCATCGGCAGAAGCAAAATATTTAAGGTAATAGTATATTATCTCGTCGTATGAAAGTACAGAGAAATTGATAGAAGGGTTGGCTTTCTTGACAGCAGTATGGACTTCATTATCGACCGTTTCATTGAAGATTTCAAGAATGCGCGATTTTTCTTCTTTATCAGTTTGTACCTTATACTCAAATTTATTTAACCATTCACAAAAGATACCTTCATTCCCTAGACTGAAAGTATCAATCATTAACGCATTTTGACTTTTATGAGTATTTCTTTCATTCACGTTTGCAAACTCAAGGACCATTGATACTAAGTCAACGAATAATAAATTATGTTGTATTTCAAAATGAAGTTTTGTTATAGTGTCGCGGATTCCATCAACGAATTGTTGGCTTAGTTTTTCTTCTAGGCGATCGTTATATTCGCACTTTTTATAAATTTTTTTTAATCTTGAAGCATAATTTAATATCGATTCTTTTTCATATTGTTTACGACATAGAAAACGTTTTCTGTGTAAATAAATTTCATCAGGAGAATCAAAATAACGAAGGTAATATTTTATCATCTCTTCGTATGAAAGTTCAGAAAAGTTAACAGAAGGATAGGCATTCTTGACATTTGTATGAACATCATTACCGACCATACTATTGAAGTATTCAACCATTTCATGACCTGGTACATTGAGAACATCTGCTATATACTCAAATTTATTCAACCATTCGTAAAATATACCTTCATCCTTGAGACTGTAAGTATTAATTGTTGGATCAGTTTCACATTCACAATTATTTGTTTTATTAAAGTCTGCTATATCAATGATATTGTCTATTGTTGCATAAAATGACATGACAGTACGGTTTTTTATATGGAATCTAAAATTATCGTTGTAGAGTCCATCAATGAATTTTTCACATAATTTTTTTTCTCGTATTTCTCTATACTCGCACTTATTATATATTTTCTGTAAACTGTTAGCATATCTTTCTATCGGCTCATCTTCATATTGATTCCTATTTATAAATCGAATTCTGTACATATACTTTACATCTGTAGGATCAAAATAACGAAAGTAATGGTTTATTATCTCATCGTATGAAAGTTCAGAGAAGTTGACAGAAGGATAATTTTGCTTGATAAGTTCCTGGAAGTTATTATCTATCATTTTATTGAAGATTTCAACCATTTTATCGTTTGGTAAATCGATCATATCTGCAATATACTCAAATGCATTTAACCACAAACAAAACGTAGATTTGTTTAGATTTTTGTAAGGATGTATCATTCGAACAACTCGTTCTTGATAATCAGGTTTTCTATTATCTTTGGGTGATAAATCCTCGTTGCTCATTATTTTTTAAACAGAAAACGTTTTATATTCCTTTTTGCACGAAAATCGATGATATTTTAAAAGTTACTTGTTCTGATTTTGTTTTGCTTTGACCAATAACCTTAATTCACTTTTCATTGAAAAACACGTATATGTTTTAAATTTATCGTTATTTTTTTTACATTTATATATAAGTAAACGATATAAGTTTTTAATGTATATTATTATTAATTTAATAAACTATAAAGTTAATGAAAAAAAATGTTAAAACTTGTATATCTTTAAGTAATGTCTTAACAATTTAATATATTCTTAACGACTAACTATTTAAACCTTATTGCTTTTATATAGAAGTGAAGAGGGAAAAATATTCAATGCTTTACATTTGTCCTTAGTAGAAATAATAATATATTTACCAATAAGCACAACAAACAGTTCCTCGAATATAACAAATTTAAATGTGTAACAGTTACTGTATCTTTCTGATGACGCTATGATTTTATATAATAGATTTTTATAGACTAGATGCCAAAGTCAAAGCAAAAAGATTAACCAAACAAGTATTCATTTCTTATGCTTTTTACACTCTTATGTACGCGTATTCTCAAGTATTTCATGTTAAATCTTCCTTTGATGAACTTTAAGTTCTTTAACGGTGTATTAACAAGAAAATTAAACAAAAAGAATACATTTCGGTGAGAGAGATGTTAGAATTTTAATGAAAATATTTCATAGATTAATTATAGTTCAAAAAATAGTTCGCTTATTTTAATTTCACAAGCAGTCAAGAGTAATTCTGTGAAAATGTCCTTAAGTCGTTCAGAATCGTATTATTGTTCTGCTTATTAAAATGGCATGCAATCAGAATAAAAGTGATGCATTAAATAGCGATAAATCTTTCTTTTGGTAAAGAGATATATCTTTCTAGCAAAGATTAGTAATTATTTTCTATTTTAAAAGCATAGGTTGTTTACTTATCTAACATTTCTTTTCAGTATAGCTAAGATTTGGTGAAGTTGATTCTTTTTATAAATTTGTAGAAAGTGTCGTTACTACTGTATAGAGTAGTTTTCTTAAATTTGGTTCGGTCATTGCTGCAATTCTAGGACTAGTCGTCTTTATAATTATTGTAAAACTTATTATTTATTCTATTCCCCAAGATTACACCCTAAACACTACATGTGGTTAGAGTCCCTATCTATTCAGAGTCGTCTTGGATTCCATTGCTAGTCTGTTAATGCATCTGGGAAATCGCTGATAAGGACTTCCGGACGAGATAATTCATTTTTCGTCATATTTTTTAGTTTTTTCATTCGTCTATTTATCGATTGAACTCCGCCTGCATGATCGCTGGACGGATCAAGGTCAGCGATCATGTTGCCGGTCCTAAGCCCGGGAAAAGGAGGAAGGTTGTTGGATCAGGTTAGCTCCCTACCCAACGTAAAAAAAATTTGCGGCTCATAGAAACGACACTCTGTCTATTAGCAGAATGGACCACAAGAATCAGCAGAATTGCACGGGATAAATCACCGATTGGCCGCAGAAGTGCGGGGCGCCCACGAAAACGATGGTGCGACAAATTAACAGTGCAATAGGCAGAAAAACGTCGATACGAAACTGGCAACTTGCCTAAATTAAAGAATGAAGAAGAAGAAGAAGATTTATCGATTGACAATTTCTCTCTCATTTGCTGCCAGACATCGTATCTGCTGCAGCACAGTTTCTTCGTCTTATACTCCCAGTTGTAATTATCGCTTTTTCTATCTTTACCACGTTGTCTGGGTCATTTTAAAGGGGCTCCTTTCTTAGCGTGGAAATTCTCAACTCTAGGAAGTCAGCACCAATAAGCAACTTCTTGTTTCAAAATAGCACCTGAAAAAACTCAAATTAAAATGTGGGAAACGGTTTTCATCTATTGTTACCTCTGTCGTGAACTCTCTCAATACTGCATGTGCTAGTAATTTGGATTCTGTGAATGTGCACTAGCTAACCAAGCAAAATAAGCTGGATCGGTTTAAAGTATGCTCATTATTACTGACCTGAATTTTACAAATGAATTAAAGTATGAAATTTTGCAGCACTTATCTTATTTACCGGATCTTTTATTAACTAACTTTCATTTTTTTAAACACTTAGAACAGTTTCTACGAGCTAAACAGTATGAAAATAAAGACAGTCTAAAAAATTCCATGTCACAATTTATAGATACCAAAGATCAGAATTTCTTCAGGACAGGCATCTATGTATTAAAATCTCTTTGAGAAAAATGTATTAAAGCAAACAGAGTTTACTTTGATTAAATAAACAAGTTTTGAAAAAAGATATGCAGTTTTATATATTTACTTAAGAATCCGACATTTCATACGCACCGATGTAATACTTCTTCGGATGAATTCTGCGTCACAGCACGTGTTTCTTCCGTCATAACATTTTTCTTCGGACATTTCTTCCCAAACCCTTTCGTAGGGTACGTTGCGCCAGGATGACCAAATACATCACGATTATAGTTGCTGTTATTAGTTTTCTTCCTTGCTTCGTGGTGTTCCATGTTTACATTCTTCGCGTTACGCATTGGCTTCACTGATACGACGTTTCGTTTACCGTGTTAGTTCGTTGAACTTACAGTAATTCTATCAAATGTGTCGATTAGGCCCTCTGTCGTCGCGAAACAATAAATACGCTCCTAATCGCGCAATGACTTTTCTGGGATTCCGTCGATAATGTAATCTAACATTAGAGCAAACGAAACTTTAACATGCGACGATCAACACTGACTTTACTTTCCGATTCTTTTGTATTTTATTTTAACGATGCAACACACGAATACTTCATTGTCTACACGCACGATTGCAATGATGTTCTGAAACAGAAAAAGAAAAAGAACAATTAATACCATCGTTATAATAAAAAAACCATTAAAGTTATCATAGAAATGTTTGATAGGAAAATATATTGACTTTTAGTCTTCATTGATGACTGCAGGATGGGTATCCTATCCTTAGGATGACGATGAATAAAATAAAATTAAATAAAAAATCTGCAAAGCTGAAATATACTAAAGATTATAGTACAATATTCCCTGTCAATCATTTCTGAAGGCAGGACACACATTAAAAGATGTTTTATCATAAAGAATCAACGTTAAATATAACAAAAAAATGTAATTATCTATGAGAATTGAATTAATTAAAAGTATAAGTTATAAAATATTTGTATAACGTACCAAAGTATGCAACTATTTGCTTGATAGTACTCGCTTTGCATTTCAATATGCAAACTCAGGCAATATTAATTGTTTAAGTTTCACTATTTCAATGTAATTGTATACAAAGTATATAAAGTTAGTAAAAATATTAATTAAAAAGCTTTAAAGTTGTCTAAATAAACAATAATTGAATCAGCAAACTCAATAAAGAATAACCAAAAAAATAAATCGTTTGTTATACCATCCTATGTAATGAAAAACTCTTGAAAGTATTTGAATTAACACGAGAACGTTATAAATAAAATTATTCAATAGTTTAATGCGCCGTCACTTTTACTGGTCTTAACTTGTCGAAGGACGGAAGAGGAATGAGCATCTCTTTCTCCCTCTCTCACTCTCTCTCTCTCTCTCTCTCTCTCTCTCTCTCTCTCTCTGTTTATCCTTGAGAGTAACGAATTTCGGCTGTTTTTGTTTTTATCTCATTGTTAGCTCGAGCATTGCTGAAAAACACAGAACGTGTTAATACACGTTTATATGCGGAATGTTTTGTATTTTTATTCTCTCTCTCTCTCTTTCTTTCTTTCTTTCTTTTTCTTCTTCTTCTCCCTTTTTCACATTCTTGCTTTTTTTCTTACATTCTTTCTATTATACTTCTCTACGTTATGAAAAAATACATAGCTTACTTCAACGAATATGAAGGAGATAAAAATGTGAACACAACAGTAAGGTTAAGTATATGTATTCGTCCTGGACTCTCCCAATGCTCGGAAACCTTAAAAAAGTAAGAAAAGATTACATTAGTACAATACAAAGAAAATCAAATATATGAATGTGTTATGTATGTATGTATGTGTGCGAGTTAATTCGTAAGATTTGGCGCGTAGTTGACAGATATCGATTTTATTTTAATGGATATCTTTCGAACTTTTTAATATTTCATTTTGAGAATACTCACGTATAAAAATCTAGCTTGCAATTATCTTTTGATGTATAGTAGAAGGGTGCATCTTAGAAAATTTCTTTGAATTACCTGATATTAACGGGACGACGATGCTTTCTTACGATCTCCACAACGGATGTTAAGAAAAGAACGCTGATTGGCTTAAAAATTGCAGTTTAGTATTTTGAACGTGTGACCATATAAAAATTCATATATTAAATAAATAAAATAATATGATATATATAAGATAATAACCAATTTATAGAGTAGTATATCTTATAACATGAGTTATACAAAGTCATTAGAAAAGTATTTTTAATCGATTGGATGAAATTAAATGAATATTTTCTTACTTGCAAATTCAAATTATTGCCAACGTCTCATACACGCACACATGCTAGCCGTCACACATATGTTAACTTGCTTTTCTTCTTGACAACGTTAGTCAAATTTGATATTATAATTTATATATTAAATAAATCGAAAATTCACGTACATTCTATTTTTCTATTAAGTGATTTCTTGTTAATATTTAAAAAAAAATGAATAGAATAAAGATAATATATATTAAAAATTTTGTCCCATCGAACAAAAGAAAACAGTCGTATAAAAAAGAATTATTGTTGTAGAAATATCTTTCAAAAAAAAAAAACATCACGTGCCATCTGTGAAAGAAAAAATTCGCGTAATTTATATCGATAATGAAAAATTTTACCTTATTGATCTATTGTCGATTAGGTACTAACTTCAATTTCAATACTTTGATAGCGTGCAATGTCAATTGTTTTAAAGATGCCTACCAACGACGTTTCTTTTCTTTACAATTCTTCTGTGCTTCTTCTGTTCTTCTGTACGATACGATACAAGGTTCTTAGTATATATTGGTTTTATTCTATTCATTATTTTAAAAATATTAACAAGAGACGTGCACACTAATGGAAAAATAGAATTAATTTTCGATTTATTTAATATATAAATCAATACATCGTGTTTGACTAACGTTGTCAACAAGAAAGGTGAGTTATCATACGTGTAACATATATGTGATGGTATGAGTATGGGTGGTCGATCACTACCGTACGATCGAATGGTAAGAGAGGAAGATCTTTAAAATAAGCTTTTACTTCATCGTCGTGGATTCCATTAAGAAATTGTACGCATAATTCATCTTCTAGGCGATTTGTCTCATTGCATTTATAATATATTTTGCGTAGACAATCAGCATAATTCTCTATCGTTTCTTGCTCATATTGATTTCGGCACAGGAAACGTTTTCTATGTAAATCAGTTTCATTGGAAGGAGAAAAATAACGGAGGTAATGGTTTATTATCTCATCGTATGAAAGTACAGAAAAGTTGACAGATTCATAAGTCTGCATAACACTTTTATGGATACCATTATCCACCAATTTATTGAAAAATTCAACCATGAAAAAATCTTGTACCCCAAAAGTATTTGCTACATACTCAAATTTATTTAACCACGCATAAAATAAACCATCCTTCTCAGGATTGTAAAATTGAATCATTGAAAGAGCTGGAGTTTGAAAATCATTCATTTGAATACCATTCGTAAATCCAATAGCCTTTGCTACTGTTGCATTGAACGACCTGCAAGGGATTTTACTTAAGTTTTTTTTTAAATCATCGTCGCGAATTCCTTTTATAAAGTATTCGCATAATTTTTCCTCTCGATGACATTTATAAACGCACATATGATATATTTTTTGTAATCTATTGGCATAATTATCTATCGTTTCTTTTTCATATTGATTTCGACATTGGAAACGACTCCTATGTAAATCACTTTTACGGGAATAAGAAAAGTAACGAAGATAATGGTTTATTATCTTTTCGTATGGAAGATCAGATAATTCGACAGAAGACAAAAATTTCTTTACGATCGAATGAACATCGCTATCCACTATTTCATTGAAGAATTTAATCATTTTATAATCTGGAACTTCGACAGTATCTGCCACATATTCAAACCATTCATTAAATTTTTCTTCCTTCTTTAAACTGAAAGTATGAATCATTGAAACAGCTTTATTCACATAAGTAGTTATTTCATTCAAATTTGCTGAATCAGCTGCTGCTGCCACCGTTTCATCGAATGATAAGTCATCAAATTTTTCTATTTCAGTTCTTATTTTATCGTCACGGATTCCATTAATGAATTGTTTGCACAACCTTTCTTCTAAGCCAGTTTTATAACGGCACTTATCAATTATTTTCCGTAAACATATAGCATAATTTAAAAACGTTTCTTGTTCATATTGATCTCGACACATGAAACGTTTTCTATAGAATTGATATTTCGGGATATCAGTTAACAATTTAATATAATGTGTTAATATCTGGTCGTATGAAAGTTTACAGTAGTTTATACCTGGCTCACTATTACGGACATCATGTTGCATCATTTTAGTAAACAAATCAACCATTTTATCATCTGGTACGCCGATAATATCAGCTACGTACTCAAACTCATTTAACCAGATATAAAATAACGCTTGTTTATGTTGTTTGTAAGGATTCATCATACGCAGAGCTCGTTCTTGATAATCAGATACTTGATTATCTTCGGGTAATAAATCCTCGTTGCTCATTATTTTTTAAACAGAAAACGCTTTATATTTCTTACTGCAAGTAGATCTATAATATTTTAAATGTTCTTTGTTCGGACTTTTCATACGTTTTTATCAATAACAACAATACACTTTTCATAAAGTAATTTAAAAGACTGTTTTAGGAAAACGTATTAATTTTATATATTTTCTATTAAATTTTTTAAATTTATTTATAAGTAAAATATCTGAGTGTCGTAATATATATTAAAAATTGTTTTAAAAAACTCTGAAGTTAACAAGATGTAACGTACAAAACTTATACTAATATCTTAACAGTTTAACGTATGCTTAACGACTATTCTATTTAAACTATATTGCTTTTAGATAGAAATGTGTGGAAAGGGAAATTTATTCAACGTTCTACGTTAGTCTTTGGTAGGGGTAATAATAAAAGTAACAAGGAATACAATAAACATTTCACACACACACACACACACATGTAATATATCTAATTTAAACGTGGAACAAAATAAACAATTACATTATCATTCTGATGATGTTTTATATAATAAAAGAAATCTATGATATTGCCGTAAAAATTTTTTAATATAATATTCTTTTAATTATTAATTACTCCAGTATTACTTTAATAGGTATCAAATAACGACCAGGTCTGCTTCGACATTTTACATTTAAAAGTTCTAATTAAAGCCTCCTAAAAAATAATTCATAATGAGTCCCTACATGAATGTGGAATTCTATCACTCTCTTCAGTCTTCCAGAGTGACAACTGACGAACAAAAAAAAAAGAATTCCGATAATTTTGATGATGGTTTCGTTGAATAAGGGAGCCTTTCGTCACAAAAATGCAGTATATTTTTATAAGTAAAATAATAAAACAATACTAATACAATAAAACGAGTTCAGTGTTTGACTATTAGACGCTGATTGCCTATTTAGACATTTTCTTCTTTACACACTGTTTATATGTCACTGTAAAAAAGTCTATCATTATTCCATGTTTACATTATTGAGTCGGTTTCTCACTCTGGCTTGCACTGAATAATCTCACACTCTATGTCTCATACATACTAAAGATTCGTCTTACTCGTCACAACACACATACATAAATATCATATAAATTGTATTTTTTCTAGTAAAAATTTTAGGTAAATAACAAAATCTTTCCAAATAAAAATGATCACTTTTTGTTAACATATTTCTTTTTTACAAAACCTTAATGTCGAGAACAATAATCTTATTATATATAAATATATTTTCATAATTATGCAAGTTCAGAAACAAAATATTGAACTTTTTCGATAACGTGCAAAAATACTGTTTCAGGATAAATACATAGCTTTTGGGTTTACTTTGAATTATAAAAGACAAAAAATTACCCAGAATTACAAACCGCTTATCTTTCTTTATTCGTTTATTGTTATAGTACCTGTAGTTCTTTAAGCTTTTTTATTCAACTTTAAAACAAATTAATACACTTGAATTTTGTCACTTAAAAATGAAACTGCCATTGCTACAGATACGTCGAATGATAGGCCACGAAATTTACATAAATAATTTCTTATATCATCGTCGAGGAGTCCTTCACGGAATCGTTCGCGTACTATTTCATCTGAAGGATCGGTATCATTACATTTGGAATATATTTTCAGTAAATTATCAGCATATCTCTCTATCGTTTCTTTTTCATATTGATTTCGACACAGGAAACGCCTTCTGTGTAAGTCAGTTTCATCGATAGAAGAAAAATATTCAAGGTAATAGTCTATTAGCTCGTCGTATGAAAGTTCAGAGAAGTCGATAGAGGGGTTGTTTTTCTTTACATACGTATGTACATCATCATCGACCATATGGTTAAAGAATTTATTAATTTCATCATTTGGTACTATGATTATATCTGCGATATACTCAAATTTGTTTAACCACACATAAAATTCTTCTCCCATTTCTGGATGGAATGTAGGAATCCTTGAAAGATCTAGATTCAACTGCGAAGCTTGTTGTTTAAATTTTGTTAATTCAATGGCAAATCGTACTATTTCATTGAATGAAAAGCCAGAAAATTTTTTTAAAATAGTTTTTATTTCAATGTCATAGATTCCATCAAGAAATCTTTTGCATATTATATTTTGTGGATCATTTGAATAACTGCACTTACTATATATTTTCCTTAAATTATAAATATATTCTTCTATCGTTTCCATGTCATATTGATTTCGACACAGGAAACGCCTTCTGTGTAAATCAGTTTCATCGGCAGAAGCAAAATATTTAAGGTAATAGTATATTATCTCGTCGTATGAAAGTTCAGAGAAGTTGGTAGAAGGGTTGGCTTCCTTGATCTCAATATGGACATCATTATCGACCGTTTCATTGAAGATTTGAAGAATGCTCGAAGTTTCTACTTTAGCAATGTGTACTGTATACTCAAATTTATTTAACCACTCACAAAACATACCTTCATTCCCTAGACTGTAAGTATCAATCATTAACGAATTTTGATTTTTATGAGTATTTCTATCATTCACGTTTTTAAACTCAATGGCCATTGATACTAAGTCAACGAATAATACACAAGTTAATATATTAAAGTGACTTTTTATTAAACTGTTGCGGATTCCATGAATGAATTGTTGACTTAGTTTTTCTTCTAGGTAATCGTTATAATGGCACTTAATATATATTTTTCGTAATCTTACAGCATAATTTTGTATCGCCTCTTGTTCATATTGTTTACGACACAGAAAACGCTTTCTGTGTAAGTCAGTTTCATCGGCAGAATCAAAATATTCAAGGTAATACTTTATTATCTCGTCGTATGTAAGTTCAGAGAAGTTGATAGAAGGGTTGGCTTTTTTGACAGCAGTATGAGCATTATCATCGACCATACTATTGAAGTATTCAACCATTCTATGATCTGATATATGAAGAACATCTGCTACATACTCAAATTTATTTAACCACACGTAAAATATACTTCCATTTCCAGGACTGTAAATATTAATTGTTGGATGAATTTGACTTTTACGATTAATTTCTACTTGAAATTCTGCTATTTCAAGGACCTTTTGTACTGTTTCATCAAATGGTAAGATAGAAAGTTTTTTTACATGGGTTTTAACATTATCGTCGTATAGTCCATTAATAAATTTTTCACATAATTTTTTTTCTCGTACATCTCTATACTTGCACTTAATATATATTCGATGTAAACTGTTAGCATATTTTTCTATCAGCTCTTGTTCATATTGATTCCGTTGTATAAATCGAATTCTGTATATATACTTTACATCTCTAGGATTAAAATAAGAAAAGTAATGATTTATTATTTCCTCGTATGAAAGTTCTGAGAAGTTGACAAAAGGATTATTTTGCTTGACAAGTTCCTGGATATTATTATCCACCAATTTATTGAAAATTTCAACCAGTTTATCGTTTGGTATCTCGATCATATCTGCTACATACTCAAATTTATTTAACCACAAACAAAACGAATATTTATTCAGTTTTTTGTAAAGACGCAGCATTCGAAGAGCTCGTTCTTGATAATCAGTTTGTTCATTATCTTCGGGTAATAAATCCTCGTTGCTCATTATTTTTTAAACAGAAAACGTATTATATTATATATATTTTTGCACGAAAATCGATAATATTTTAAAAGTTATTTGTTCTAATTTTTTGTTTTGCTTTGACTAATAACTTTAATTCACTTTTCTTTGAAAAACACGTATATGTTTTAAATTTTCCGTTATTTTTTTACATTTATATATAAATAAAGGATATAAGTTCTTAATGTATATTAATATTTATTTAAAAAACTATAAAGTTAATGAAAAAAAACGTTAAAACTTGTATATCTTTAAGTAATGTCTTATCAGTTTAACATATTCTTAACGACTAACTATTTAAACCTTATTGCTTTTATATAGAAGTGAAGAGGGAAAACTATTCAACGCTTTACATTTGTCCTTAGTAGAAATAATAATATATTTACCAATAAGCACAACAAACAGTTCCTCGAATATAACAAATTTAAATGTGTAACAGTTACTGTATCTTTCTGATGACGCTATGATTTTATATAATAGATTTTTATAGACTAGATGCCAAAGTCAAAGCAAAAAGATTAACCAAACAAGTATTCATTTCTTATGCTTTTTACACTCTTATGTACGCGTATTCTCAAGTATTTCATGTTAAATCTTCCTTTGATGAACTTTAAGTTCTTTAACGGTGTATTAACAAGAAAATTAAACAAAAAGAATACATTTCGGTGAGAGAGATGTTAGAATTTTAATGAAAATATTTCATAGATTAATTATAGTTCAAAAAATAGTTCGCTTATTTTAAATTCACAAGCAGTCAAGAGTAATTCTGTGAAAATGTCCTTAAGTCGTTCAGAATCGTATTATTGTTCTGCTTATTAAAATGGCATGCAATCAGAATAAAAGTGATGCATTACATAGCGATAAATCTTTCTTTTGGTAAAGAGATATATCTCTCTACCAAAGGTTAGTAATTATTTTCTGTTCTAAAAGCATAAGTTGTTTACTTATCTAACATTTCTTTTCAGTATAGCTAAGATTTCGTGAAGTTGATTCTTTTTATAAATTTGTAGAAAGTGTCGTTACTACTGTATAGAGTAGTTTTCTTAAATTTGGTTCGGTCATTGCTGCAATTCTAGGACTAGTCGTCTTTATAATTATTGTAAAACTTATTATTTATTCTATTCCTCAAGGTTACACCCTAAACACTACATGTGGTTAGAGTCCTTATCTATTCAGAGTCGTCTTGGATTCCATTGCTAGTCTGTTAATGCATCTGGGAAATCGCTGATAAGGACTTCCGGACGAGATAATTCATTTTTCGTCATATTTTTTAGTTTTTTCATTCGTCTATTTATCGATTGACAATTTCTCTCTCATTTGCTGCCAGACATCGTATCTGCTGCAGCACAGTTTCTTCGTCTTATACTCCCAGTTGTAATTATCGCTTTTTCTATCTTTACCACGTTGTCTGGGTCATTTTAAAGGGGCTCCTTTCTTAGCGTGGAAATTCTCAACTCTAGGAAGTCAGCACCAATAAGCAACTTCTTGTTTCAAAATAGCACCTGAAACAACTCAAGTTAAAATGTGGGAAACGGTTTTCATCTATTGTTTCCTCTGTCGTGAACTCTCTCAATACTGCATGTGCTAGTAATTTGGATTCTGTGAATGTGCACTAGCTAACCAAGCAAAATAAGCTGGATCGGTTTAAAGTATGCTCATTATTACTGACCTGAATTTTACAAATGAATTAAAGTATGAAATTTTGCAGCACTTATCTTATTTACCGGATCTTTTATTAACTTTCATTTTTTTAAACATTTAGAATAGTTTCTACGAGCTAAATAGTATGAAAATAAAGATAGTCTGAAAAATTCCATGTCACAGTTTATTGATACCAAAGATCAGAATTTCTCTTAGGCAGGCATCTATGTATTAAAATCTCTTTGAGAAAAATGTATTAAAGCAAACAGAGTTTACTTTGATTAAATAAAAAAGTTTTGAAAAAAGATATGCAGTTTTATGTATTCACTTAAGAATCCGACATTTCATACGAACCAATGTAATACTTCTTCGGATGAATTCTGCGTCACAGCACGTGTTTCTTCCGTCTTAACATTTTTCTTCGAACATTTCTTCCCAAGCCCTTTCGTAGGGTACGTCGCGCCAGGATGACCAAATGCATCACGATTATAGTTGCTGTTATTAGTTTTCTTCCTTGCTTCGTGCTACATTGTTCGCGTTACGCACCGGCTTCACTGATACGACGTTTCATTTCCCGTGTTAATTCGTTGAACTTACAGTAATTCTATCAAATGTGTCGATTAGGCCCTCTGTCGTCGCGAAACAATGAATACGCTTCTAATCGTGCAATGACTTTTCTGGGATTCCGTCGATAATGTAGTCTAACATATCGACATTATAGCAGTTTTAAAGTTAGTTTACTTTAACATTACCATTCTGAAAGAGGTTCATGTAGCCGATATTTTCTTAACGGTATATTTTTCCTATTACTCGATCGGTTTCAAAAAATCGCTAATTTATCGTTGGGTTTTGAGTGACCTGGCATAGGCGATGATCTCATCTGTTTTTCGTATGATGAAGAATTCTAGGAAGGAACTTTACTTTGAATGAACGCGCTCCGACGCCTATGTCTCGTAAAATTCCACGGCACACAATGACGCCTTTGTGAGGATAGGAGAACGCTGGTGTGCTCCGAACGTTTGTTTTCCCAGCCTTATTTTGATTATGCATGCTTGACTCTAATTTCAACCTTATCCAATCCTCTCAGTTTCATGTCCTGCAATTCCCTTATCTTTGCACGTGTTGAAAGCCGATGGTCAAGAGTGGGGCCCATGTAATGTCCGTTAGGTTTCCAAGAAAACTTTCCAATGATTTATTATTTCGTTTATATATTACGAATTGCACTCCTAGTCCTTGTTTGTACCGAAAGGCGAGGGTGAAGGATGGGAACCACATGGTGTTCTTTGGATTTTCAAGAACAATATTTGATGGGTGATTTATTTTTTTCGTATTTGTCTTAAGAGTGACATTCTTACCGATAGTTCAATTTGATATCGATAATAAGTATTATTCGTTCCTCGTTAATAAAAATGAGTATAATTGATTAATCTTTTATTTATACTACTTCTAAAACTGTTTTTATTGATTTTTATATTTACTAATAAAAATAGTTTCTATTGTTTTTTACGTAAATCACTAGAATAATGTCTCTAGTAATCTGTTTTGTTTTACTGCAAAAAAATATAATTAGAAATTCGTAGCGGCATATCTTCCTTCAATTTTCCGCAGTAGAATAAAAATTAACTAAAAGAGACATTATTCTAATGATTTACATAAAAGACAACTGAAACCATTTTTAGTAATAAGTACCGAAACAATCGCAGCAGTAATACTAATAAAAAATTAACTTATCAAATCCATTTGATAGAGAGCGCATAAATAATTATTCTTAGAACCAAGCTGATTTCATTAATACACGCATTTTTCAGCGATATAGAAGCAGTCACAGTGAATCACTGGAAAATTTCCTAAGAATTCGACAAACCCCATATGGCTTCTACCATCTACCCTTCTCCGTCAACACGTGTCAACCATAAAACACCGCATGCCAGGTAGCTGGGAGGATCGGAGAATATGAAATCTAGGATCGAAAGGACCAACGTTCTCCTATTGTCTCCGGGACACCATTGTTGCCATGAATACATTGAAACTGTTGTCAACGCCGGGATATCCGAAACCTAACATAAACCAGAGCCAACACTTCGAGTTTTCTCGGGATATAAATGTCAAAATAAAACCAACCGTCAACCGGCCGATAGAATAAACCCTAAACAATTCTGACCTAAAAAAAACGTGTAGAATTTTCTCGAATGATTTGAAAGGAAGAATATGGAATGTTCTTGAATAGTTTAAATATGAATTCTAGAAACCAAGAAATATTAAAAACAATTATTGAATTAGGATTCCTCGACGTATACTTGCGCGATAAAAGATTACCAGAACATTTTTAAAAATGTTATATGCATTCCAAGAAAAGTAACTAAAATTTTTAAAGTTTTATATTTCGTGAACGGTTTCATTAAAAAATTGGAAACGAATCAGTAAGCTCTTTTTCACGGAATACAAAATAATAATAAAATTTAGAATAAATCAAAAGTATCAATTTTTACAGTAAATTGAGTTGGCATGCAATGTCACATATATAACTAAAATTAGGCAGGTAACAGAATTTTTGTAAATTCTTTCTTTCGTGCTTTCAAAAACTCGCAAAAACCAACATGTGTCCCTTGTTTTTTCTTGTTTTTTATTTCACGCATTCGATATTTCGAATACATACAGTTCTCTATATACAGTTCTTTTCGTAGATTCTTTACATTCCATTTTTAACTTCCAATTGATTGTAACTAATAATTAATAATAAAATTTTTAAGAACATACTACACAATATGCATTAATCGGATATAAACAAAAATATTTATTAAACTCATGTTAGTTAGCGCATATTTAACCTTGTTCAAATTGATGCACAAACAATGCACAATACTAAGGTTAGAAATGAATAACCATACGTAAAGATTAAAAACGATAAAATAAAGACCTTCCTAATAAAAATCATAGTCCGAAAAAAATAAAAGAAACTCGAGACAACCTTTTCACAACATCGCCAAACATCCCTTGAACGGGACTCGAAACCATTAGAATCCGGAACGTAAATGTGATCCCAAGACAAGATCCATTGTCGTAGGCACCTCCGTCGATTTAAAAAAAATTACGATTTTCATGATACACTAGCGCGGAAATAAATTTACTGAAAAAAGATTAAATATTAACTCACGTAACTGAAATAATAAAAATTTCGAGAATATCAAACATAGAGCATAGTAAGTTAGGAACTATTAAAATACGAATATTTGATGAGGATATTAAGTTTCATTTAGTTGATACCGACTTCTCAATCAAACAGGACCCGATTAGAGAACGAAAGTTTGAAAAGTAAATCTGTTATATTAAATTATACTAAAGAACAACTAAAATGGAATAATAAAATAGATAAATTCTTCGACTATGAATTTGTTACCGAACCACCCCGTTCGTCACAGATTTATTTTTGTTGTATTAAAAACCCAGAAATTAAAGAAGGGTATATTTATCTTTTAAAAAAACAGAACAATGATGGAAGAGTCGAACAATGATGGAAAAAGTCGTCCTTCTTTTCCTTCATTTGCCACGTTCGAAATTTTTTTCGTCGAAGACAATGGTCAAGAAATCCAAGAAAGATTTATTACTAAAACAAAAAGACCAGATGATAACCATTTTTCAGACCCGCGCTTCATTGTCGCCTAAGCGTTCGTTTGGAAAAGATTCACATAACCTAAACATCTTGAAAATCTCGTATTTCCTATCGCTCTCAGAAAATATATGACTATTTAACAAAGGATCTCATCAACAGACGCAAACTCTTCAAATTCCTGGTCTCAAATGTCATCTGAACTTCATCCTTGAAAAATATAGTAATTTCTTTGTAAAATACCTAAACCAATGAGCCTCTTAGGGATCAATGCGACTATCTAATAAGAAACAAAGTTTACATAACCTAAAATCTGATTCGTTATCTCCCAAGATGCAAATCCGCAATTAGCTGTCTACCAAAACTTCCAAGAACGGCCAGGCGTGAGCGATGTAATCCAATTATTTTCGAAGATTCGATCCAAAAAAGGAATGTTTTTTCCACTCGCAAAATGAGTTTGAGTTTGTAGTCAATATGCTCCAAAAAATAAAAATAAAAAAGTTTCCTTTCTTATTAATTATGATGAAACCTTCCGTTTATAAAAAAATATCAGTCAAAACATTTGTAATTTTATTCCTGTTAATTTTGCACTGTTTGTTTAACAACTCTTAATGTTAAATGCGATACTGTTTTCTTTATCTTGTGTATGAATACATAAAAATTATTTTTATATTATTTTAATATTATATTTTATAAGAACTACCGATATTTATTTAAATAAATTTACTTCGAAAAACATTACTAAAGCTTTAATGTGGTTATTTAGTCCACTCAAATGGGTCCAATTTCTGAACTTCAGGTGAAAGCGGGGGAAATTGATCTAAGGGTAAGTCGACGACGCTGAATCGAATGGTGCTAATTTTTTTACAATAGGATCCGAAGTTTTTGAGATAAAGGGTAAAAAAGGGAAAAATGGCCTTATAGAAAAAAGTATATAAAATTTCTATAGAAAAAATTTCTATAGAAATGGCCTTGAGTATATAAGAGTAAGATGTACATTTATTTTTTTAGCTGAGTATATAATAATTTTAGTTTCGGGTATAATTTTTATTATTATATTTTTTGGAAATTCAATGTATTTTATAAAAAGTGTTGTTTATGTATTAATTTTTAGAATTTTAATAATTTTAATTCGAGGTTCGTTACCACGTTTACGGTATGATAATTTAATGTATTTTTGTTGATATTATTATTATTTTATATAAAAAGGCCAAAAATAGAAAAAAAATTTATTAAGCTTACTTCACAATAACGAAAAAGAGAAATAAGAAAGCAAAGAAAAAGAACGAAGAGAAAAAGAAAGAAAGAAAGGTAAACGTACTTGTTAGCGTTGTCAAGATAAAATATAGGTATCGGCGACGTGAAAAACATACACACACTGTAGCTACTGTAGCCACTACACTACTACAAAAGACAAAAGTATTCGTACAGTGAGTATGTGAAAAGAAAAAAATCTGTAATTTCTACATTATTAATTGTAATACAATATATAAGTGTGCGTGTTATGCACTAACATTAGTAGTAAGTAATATAAATAAACAAAAATTAATTATAGTATTTTGTAACGTACAAGACTTTAATATTCGTCGAATGGTGAAAAATCAGCGAAACATAAGTATTCGTACATCGTTAGTAATTAATATAAATGTAATGATTAGTAATTTCATAAGATTCCCCTTTTGATGAATAACTGCACCTAATCTATTCTTTTTGAAATAAAAAAGAAATAATCTATTCTTTTTGAATTTCTTTTCGCATACTTACTGTACGAATACTTTTGTCCCTTACTGTACATCCGATGTGCCGGTCTCTCATTATCAGTCCTTCTCTTTCTCTCTTTCTCTTTCTCTCTCTTTCTCTCTCTTTTTCTAGCATCTACAGTATCTTATGTTTGCTAGCTATGAAATTAAGTTTGAAAAAAAATACTTTTGTGAGATTAGACTATCGTATTGTAGACTTTGTCCCTACGAAAGAAATATCCCCACCTACTAAGGGAAACGAATCCAACGACTTAAGCAAGGACCGTTCGAACTTCAGTTCTAGTTCATCAGCCCTCCTAATTCTTTGATTTTTCTGAGGTTGTTAACTGGAGTCTCATTCCCTATTTTGAACATGGAGTCTGGTGAAATTGTAAGTCCTACTTTCGAATCCTATACTCAGCCTGTTTCAACAAACCTAAAACTTTTGCTTCGCGAATTCTGACAAAGAATAGATTTAATTCGAATTTTGCGTTAATAGAATGTACTCAATTTTGTATTAACAGATTTACTTTGATTAATAGATTTTACTTTAATTTCGCATTAATAGATTTATTGCAATTTTGTATCGAACGTTTGTTCTGAATATTGCAATCATAGATTTTATTCTGAATTCGCATTATCGAATCATATTCCGAGTATGCATTAGTTAAGCTAATTCTCAGAAAATTTTGTGTTATTAATCAAATATATTTTTGCTTTTGTATAACTAAATCCTCTCCCGTATCGAGAATTCACCTTGAGAGTGCATGCATCTTTATTTTAGTAAGAATTATTTGATCAACGTATGATTTTCTTTTATACTTTTGTTGTCACATATTTAAAATCTGATTAACGAATTATCAATCTACCTAAAACCAACCCCACCATCTGCAACTCATCTGCAATTTCCTACCCTTTGAAAAAAGTGAAGTGCCAACGACTCATTCAATCTACAAGTCTTCGTGATCTGGATTACTACATCGAACCTATGTCAATCCGCATCGAGGAAACTTAACACGTATTAAACTTTTGATTACCATTGTACAGGTAAGTTTCACTTTATCCGTTCCAATTTTTATTAGCAGCTAACCTACCTTATCTCCGTGCAAAATCTTTTTTTACATTGAAAAAACAGGGAACCTTTGTTTTCGAACGTGTGAATAATAATTATCAATTTTTTGACCGATTTGTCGCAACGAAACTTTACATAAAAACACGTGGCAGCGGTGGGATTGCCAAAAAGCAGTAAATAAAATTTCTTATACGTACTTTCGCGTAATTAATTAAAAGTAAGAAGCCGCATGTTATAAACCGAGTACCACTCTTACCGAAACAGAAGTGAAAAGCTACGAAGAGGAGTGTTCTGACACGTGAAATGTTAGAATTAATGAATTAGCTAGCACAGAAGATAAGTTAGTTATGTTGCAAATAGAAATTACCCAAAGACAGAATAGTTTGATAATACGTGAATAAATAGTTGTCCAATAAGAATAGAAAATGAAGAAGTATTATCACAAATGGTACGGTTCAGGCACGCGTAGTGGATTTTTCATCCGAAAGTAATTTAAATTTTTTTGACTCATTTTTATAATTCAATTGAGATGCGAAAATGAATGATAAACGCGCTTTTTGTCAAATAATCGATCATTTTCTCCTACTCCACCTATTTCAATCCCACACCCTGCTCATGTTTTTATCCAAATTCGTGAAATAGCTTACTTGATAGCTATAACATTTCAATAAATTTAGTTTATTAGGGCGTGTAAATTCGCTGCCGAGTAACTATTCCAAAAAATGAAAAAATTCTTTAACACGTTCCGTGCCAAGCCATTTTTGCGTGACTTGTCGTTCAGGTTATTTGATATTTTGACTAAAGATTGATATATTATCACACAATATTTCATTACATTATCAATACATAAGTAATTCTCTTATTTAAAGTAGTTATCACATCGTGTACCGTGGCGCTGCGATCGGTTCGATTATAAAAGTCGGTCAATTCGAAACTTTTAAGGTTAGTAAAAAACTTACTGCATTTGAATTTGTTAAATTTGTAAAAAAATTCGGTATTGAAGTAACAAGACAAAAGACCCAAAAAAGTCGTCTTTATGCTTCCCTTGCTTTAACAAAATCCGCCATTAAATTTAATTATTAATTATTATATATTATAAGGGAGAAAGGGATGATTGTGATGATATAATATATATTTTATCTAGATAGTTTGTCTGGATGATGGGCGCAATGACTAATTATTGATTGAAGATAAAAGTCTGATATACATATATATTTAATCTCAAATAAATTCACTTAACATAAGATTTTCACACTAATATAATCATAACCATAAGATAACCGTAAGACATAAGACATAGACATAAGAAGACATAAAAGAACTTAAGACATAACACGTAATAATACTTAATAAGACTCAATAAGACTCAATAAGACCACTCCTTTCCTTTTTCCCTATTCTTATATCCTATGCAACGGTCATACTTCCGATGAAAGGGGAAAGGAGACGCAGGGCGGTCCTAATCCTTTTCCGATCCATCATTGGTCATCAACCGTCTTTCTTCTAAACATAAGTGACGGTCATACTTCCGATGAAAGGGGAAAGGAGACGCAGGGCGGTCCTAATCCTTTTCCGATCCATCATTGGTCATCAACCGTCTTTCTTCTAAACATAAGTGACGCCTTAGAGTGGGAGTACATCCAAAGGTTCTCAGAATCTCCCAGTCTAAACCATCACGTGTTATTTGTTTAGAAATAAATGCCCGATCCTTTCTCTTAAGAGAACCTCATCCCTCAGATTCTATAACGCTATAAATATTTCGGCTATCTTCTGTAAACTAAGATTAGAGTATCGTATACCTACCCTAAACAAATATTACTCCTTAAAATATTTCTTACAAATCGGCCATTCTGACAAAGTTCGGTCTCCGAACTCGCACACTTCTAAGATTAACATAAAAAAATAAAAAAAATAACTTCCTCAATTTCTTTCTTAAGCGGGTACCCACGGTCGCATGTTCGATGTTTCCCATGTCCCAAAATAATATGGCGTTTGTGTTAACTGAAAATCTTCGACATCTTTTACAACGTATCGGTCGTTTCTTAATACTCTATCGACTTGATAAGGACCTTTGAAACGCAGTATCAATTTCTGTGATATACCCGGTGTAGCATCAAAATTTCTTATCATGACTTTATCGCCCACTTGATATTGCTTCGCTACTCTATGTCTTTTATCGTAAACGCGTTTATTTGCTTCTTGAGCTCGTCGGATTCGTTCATCCGCCTGCTTACACACACTTGGTAAATCTCGCATTTTTCCGTTACATCCATGAGCTTCCAATCTCTCACGCAATTCATCCACGACCGTTCCTCGCTGATGCACACCAAATAACAAAACACTTGGACATTTTTTTGGTTTCAGATACTGTATTGTTACACGCAAACTTCACGTCACTTAACACATCATACCAACGCACATTCCTCTCATTCATTAATTTCGCAATCATCGGTAAAATAGTTCGATTATATCTCTCAACCTGGCCATTTGCCTGAAGTGAAGCTGTAGAGATCTTCATATGCTGCACATTATTTATTTTCATAAAGTTTTCGAATTCGCTAGAGGCAAAACAACTTCCTCGGTCGGATTTGATACGCAATGGTCGACTATAATAATTGAAATATAACGTAAGACATTTAAGTACTTCGGACGTACTCGTAGTCCTTGTTGCATACAATTTTAAATACTTCGAAAAGGCATCTACGACTACGAAAATATAGCGTTTTTTTGAACGAGCTGTTCTGGATATTAGAGATAAATGATCTATATGCAACGTAACAAACGGTATCTCACCCTTTGATATCGAATGTAACAGACCTTCGGACCTCCCTGAATCCAACGTAAAAGCGACACACTTCAAACAGCCTTTTATGAGCTATCGACCTTCGATTTCATTCCCGGAAACCAATAGCTGTTTAAGATATTTTTCATTGTGTTACCGACGCCAATGTGTCCTATCTCGTTGTGGTATTTAAACACGATCTTTTCCAAGGCTTCTTCGTTTAACATATTTGTAATGGATATGCCGTTGGATAGTTAATTTCCTGCCATCGTTCTTATAATGTTGTTAGTCATCGCTTGTTCCTCGGACGGAAACATGACGTGATCTTTTAGTTGTAATATTTGATGAGGCGTATATATTCCGCTGGTTGCGAGAGTACTAGGAGAGGTGTATTTCCAGGAGAGCGCTGTCTCAGGTTTCAGTATTCCAGGTGCCGATACGTCTATTGCGTCAGTTGTTAATCGGATCAAACCGTGTTCGGACTGAAATTTCGTCGGTAAAATCACGTTGCACTCTCTCTCACTGCCCACTTTCTTAAGGATCATAGTTTTTGGTGTTAGAAAATATGAGTTATTTTTATATGTTACTGGCTGTTCGTTATAACATCTCCCAGAGTGTCAGGTTGGCACTTCGACAGGTGTAAATTTAACTATGTGAATTACTTCTCCCACTTGCATAGCGGTATATCCAGGTCCTTTCATTATGGTGTATGCAAATTCTACCGGATCTCGGGGAGCATCTGCCAACGCATTTTGTCGTATCTGCCGTTCGAGCTCGCATTTTTGACTTATTACATTATTGTAAAGTTCTGTTATTTGCGTCCTTAAATGTTTGTCAACGAAGACGAATTTGGAGTTCACGTAGGTGAATATGTCGAGGTTTTCTATGAATATGGGTTGGCGCTGGATGAGTGATCCGCCCAGTTGTGTTTCCATGATGAAGAGTTTCGGATGTTCAGTACGGTAGATGGAGAATCCGCATAATTTAGTCTCCGTAGTCCTGGCTAACGCGAACGTGGTTTCTTTAGTGGTGAGAGAATAGACTTCGATTGATCGGGGATCACTCATGTCGATTGTACGTTCGACGGGTCCTTCGTACAATACATCGTAACTCGAGAAATCGCATAGTCGGTAAGGAGCTATTATGTTCCAGAAGGTGTAACCATTTTCGAGGTCTAGGCAATGTCCGTCATTGAATTGACATACGATCCCGGAACGTAGCGTGACTTTTCATGATGAAATTTTTACGGGGATATATCCTGACCTAAGCGTTATCACCTAATTTGCGAGCACGACGACGCTCGTCCATGACCCGAACTGATCAGAGTATTACGATCCAGAGCACGACCCGTCGACTCCCACCTTTCCTGATAGCGTTATCGAGCGACTAGTGGTGCTATTTACTTTAAGGGCGATTATATTTATTCCGTTGGCAAAAGTGAAGGTACCGGTACGATGCATTGTCTTGCATTGTTGTACCGTCGGTTCAAAAAGGTATTCAGCGAGTTCATTGTTGACGATGGACATGTGGGAGTGCATGCCGCAGTAATATACGGTTCGGGTTATCATCACCTTACACTGGATATACGGGATGACTTGGTATTCTGCTGCTTGAAGTAGTTGTATATAGGCGCGCGTGGTGTTGAGGCGACGCATTTCCGTATCGCAGTCGCCCACGTCGCGGAGGGGTATCTTTGTGACGTTTAATGAACCGCCGCCGTAATCAAATCCGATAAATGCCTCCACGGTAGCTATGACTGCAAGAGCCAGGGTGACGTATCGCGCAATTCCTAGTAAATCATGCGCGGTTACCAAAATGTTGAACTTTGAGGGGTGTCTTCCGCAGGTGTACATAATTATTAACTAGTCTTAGGATCAAGCATGATCGGAGCGCAACTTACGTTCTATGTAAAGGAAAGGATTCTTTGAGTTTCGGTTTTAACCAGTAATCTCGAAAGCTATATAATTTGTAAGAATAAATTTGTTCTGTCTAAAATGAAAACCAGAACGATTCCTTAAGGGAAGGAGTTTTATTTATCCGAATCCACCCTTTTCTACGATATGGTTTAAAGTCGAAGTGTATTATCCCCGAGTCCAAGTCACGATAAACGAACGTCAATAATGGAAAATTGCTATTTTTATTTAATGGGAAAGAGAAAAAAATAATTTTTTTTTATTGGCCGAAATAATGAATTTTATTCCGTATCAATTGGATTTTCTTCTAGGAACAAGCTTTGAATGGCTTCATCTATTGCTGCTAGGTTTTCTTGATGATAGTTCATTATGTCTTCCTCTCGGATTTCTGTATGGTTGGTGGGATGGGGGGGCGGTGCGTGATTTTCTTCGTTTGTTAGTTTTTGCCAGTGATCGGATCCTAAGTGCCGGGAGCGGCTTATCTATTCCTAGGATTTTCTTTTTTCCTCCTCTTGTTTGTTGTTGTTTTTTCATGTTCTTTTGAATATTACTCGAACGTTCGTGCCAAAAATCTAAAATTATATTGACCATTGTTTTCTAATTCTGAACTTTGTAATTTTTTCAAATGATCTACGTTTACCCTTCTCGTTTTTCCCTTTCCTTAGTCTATTATAGCATTATTGTTCTCTAATAGCTCTAATAATTTAAAGGGACCGTTGTAAGTGTTACTGAATTTCCCTTGTTTTACTGCCAGTAAGAAATCTTGTTCCACTACCTTTTTATTGTAATAAGTTTTACTCTTAATCTTAGCTTTTTCTATATTTTTTCGCGCTAGAGACTGTAATCTATTTACTTCATCGAATTGATCATTTAAATATTGGTTGTACGTGAGATCTACGTCTTCCTCTATATATATAGGAGGGCAAGATGACGGTGTAATCGGGCAAATTTTTACAAATACTAGCTCATAAGGTCTATGCTTTGTTCCCTCATGTACACTGGTATTATAATAGAACATCGGAGAATATTGCTTCTTCAAAAAATGCATTACCCATCTGATCCTTTGTCTTAGTGGCAAATCTCAGGAGTGTCAATGCTAAGAATCCTGTCAAAGTCAGGAATCTTGCCTCCAATGCTCTAATCCCATTAAATCTAGGCAATATCCCTTTAACATGTGTTAAAAACTGCTGAGATGATTGATCTGTGTATTGGGTTATCAAATTCATATATTCTGCCCTTTCCTCAGAGATCACATTTTCTGCCCCGTAAATAACTTCAGGGAGAGACCCTACACTGGTACTCTGCAATTGTAATTCGACAAATCCATTTGCTGCATAGAAAGCGTGGTTTCTTGATGGAAGATGCCTCCAGATATTATCCTGATTAGTTCGAGCCATTTCTACAGCATCATAGACTACAGAATTTACAGAATCTTTATCATTGACGTATGCCCATTACGTCTTTCCTCCTCATTCTGGATTCTTCTGGCGTCATCCAGTATTACCGCCGACTTGCCTATACCCTCAATAACCGCAAGATCTGGTTTAGTTCGGTTATATATGGAGATACCTATGGCTTTAGCCGCTGCTATTTCTGAGAGTTTTGCCATCGTACGTTATGAATATTACTAAATAATCTTTCCTGTTTTTTTAAGCAATCTCTGACATCAATTAGTTTAAAAAGTGAACTCAGAGCTGCAGGGCGGAGGACAGCACATGGGTCAGGTTCATCTGGGACGGTGGAGCTAGAGGAGGAAGGGGATAGTGATCTAGATGAGAATGGTGACGATGGAGAGGATGGCTTCGGGGAGGAGTGAAGAATCTCAAAGGACTCACACGTGCCAGGCCCTTCAACAGTTGCCTTTTCCTCATTAGTGGATTTTTCTAGAGGAGGGGATAGTAGGCGTCGTTTCTTTTCGGGATGGGAGGACAATGGAGCATCGCATCTTAAGTGAGTATTGACGGATTATTTTACTATTTTATTTAGTATTTCTGCAATGAATTATTATGTTAATGTCATGAGGCGAGGGTGAGGATGTCGGTTGGATGGGGGGCGGGGGCGGAGGTAGCAATGCCATCGGAATTTTTCCCGAGTCTTTGACCTTCGCGAAACCCGTAGTGTAGCATTATTTTATATACTTTTCCCGATATATCCCAAGGTACAATTAATTTTATGGAAACCACCGAATTTCAAGAGAGTGCATCCGCGTTGAGATTTACCTTTCTCAGTTTATATATTACCTTTATATATTCCCTGAAATCATATTCGCTTAATTTGTCAGACCAACGTCAAAGTCTAAGAGTTTTATATTTTTGCTAGCTTGTTTGATAGGCCTTTAGCCTATTGTAGATTTTTGGCACGAACGTCCGAATCATATTTAATACAACATGGAAAAGCAACAACAAACGAAAAGAGAGAAAAGGAAAAACATAAGAATAGATAAGCCGCTCCTGACATTTAAGATCCAACCACTGTCGAAAACTAGCAAACGGAGAAAATCACGCACAGCCCCCCATCCCACCAACCATACAGAAATCCGAGAGGAAGACATAATGAACTATCATCAAGAAAACCTAACAGCAATAGATGAAGCCATTCAAAGCTTGTTCCTAGAAGAAAATCCAATTGATACGGAATAAAATTCATTATTTCGGCCAATAAAAAAAATTCTTTTTTTCTATTTCCCATTAAATAAAAATAGCAATTTTACATTATTGACGTTCGTTTATTGTGACTTAGACACGGGAATAATACACTTTGACTTCAAACCAAATCGTAGAAAAGGATGGGTTCGGATAAATAAAACTCCTTTTCTTAAGGAATCGTTCTGGTTTTCATTTTAGACAGAACGAATTTATTCTTACAAATTATATAGCTTTCGAGATTACTGGTTAAAACCGAAACCAGACGAATCCTTTTCCTTACACAGGACGTAAGTTGCGCTCCGATCATGCTTGATCCTAAGACTAGTTAATAATTATGTACACCTGCGGAAGACACCCCTCAAAGTTCAACATTTTGGTAACCGCGCATGATTTACTAGGAATTGCGCGATACGTCACCCTGGCTCTTGCAGTCATAGCTACCGTGGAGGCATTTATCGGATTTGATTACGGCGGCGGTCTATTGAACGTCACGAAGATACCCCCCCGCGACGTGGGTGACTGCGATATGGAAATGCATCGCCTCAACACCACGCGCGCCTATATACAACTACTTCAAGCAGCAGAATACCAAGTAATCCCGTATATCTAATGTAAGGTGATGATAACTCGAACCGTATATTACTGCAGCATGAACTCCCACATATCCATCGTCAACAAAGGACTCGCAGAATACCTTTTTGAACCGACGGTACAACCATGCGAGACAATGCATCGTACCGGTACCTTCACTTTTGCCAACGGAATAAATATATTCGCTATTAAAGTAAATAGCACTACCAGTCGCTCGATAACGCTATCCGGAAAGGTGGAGGTCGACGGGTCGTGCTCTGGATCGTAATACTCTGATCAGTTCGGGTCATGGACAAGCGTCGTCGTGCTCGCGAGTTTGGTGATAACGCTGAAGTCAGGATATATCCCCGTAAAAATTTCATCATGAAAAGTCACGCTACGTTCCGGGATCGTATGTCAACTCAATGACCTACATTGCTTAAACCTCAAAAATGGTTACACCTTCTGGAACATAATAGCTCCTTACCGACTATGCGATTTCTCGAGTTACAATGTATTGTACGAAGGACCCGTCGAACGAACAATCGACATGAGTGATCCCCGAGCAATCGAAGTCTATTCTCTCACCACTAAAGAAACCACGTTCGCGTTAGCCAGGACTACGGAGACTAAATTATGCGGATTCTCCATCTACCGTACTGAACATCCGAAACTCTTCATCATGGAAACACAACTGGGCGGATCACTCATCCAGCGCCAACCCATATTCATAGAAAACCTCGACAGATTCACTTACGTGAAGTCCAAATTCGTCTTCGTTGAAAAACATTTAAAGACGCAAATAACAGAACTTTACAATAATGTAATAAGTCAAAAATGCGAGCTCGAACGGCAGGTACTACAAATCGCGTTGGCAGATGCTCTCCGAGATCCGGTAGAATTTGCATACACCATAATGAAAGGACCTGGATATACCGCCATGCGAGCAGGAGAAGTAATCCACATAGTTAAATGTACACCTGTCGAAGTACCATTCCGACACTTTGGTAGATGTTAGAACGAACTGCCAGTAACATATAAAAATAGCTCATATTTTCTAACACCAAAAACTAGGATCCTCAAGAAAGTGGGCAGCGAGAGAGAGTGCAACGTGATTTTACAGACGGAATTCCTATCCGAACACGGTTTGATCCAATTAACACCTGACGCAATAGACGTATTGGCACCTGGAATACTGAAACCTGAGACAGCGCTCTCCTGGAAATACACCTCTCCTAGTACTCTCGCAACCAGCGGAATATATACGCCTCATCAAATAGAACAACTAAAAGATCACTTCTTATCTTAGTTTTAAGTTAGCTATTTCACCGCGGTAGTTATTTAATGTCTTTTTTGAAGAAAAGGTTTTTTTTATTGCTTGTAAAATTGATTCTACCGTCTCGAATTCCACGCCGGAAAATAATCTATATGCATCCCCGTTCAATTTAATTTTGAAATTTTTTATTATTTCTTGCGTTGAGAAATTTTGTAAAATGCGAGCCGCGTCTTTACACCAGCGAATAAAATCATACACAGATATGTCATAGCCGTCGAATCTAGGAATTTGATCTATTATTTCCTTCGGTCTAAGGAATGATTCTCGGTTTTGGTCAAGAATTTCACCGACGTGAAGGAAAGGGGTGGATGAACTTGCGGGAAGTAGAAGTTCAGGGCGCGGCAACCCGGTAGAATAGCCTCCTTCTTCCCCTTTCTTTGATGTTATCAAATTTAATATTTCCGTTACCGTTTTTAATTTTGCCATTAACTGTCTAATCTTTTCATTATGTTGCTCGTTTTCTGCCACTAACGTGCTTCTCTCCTCGTTGAAACGTTTCTTTTTATCTTGGGCCTTTGAAAGGCTCAAGATAATATTATAAGGTCGAATATATTTTCAAGAACTAAAACTAATCTTATTGTTTTATATTATTGTTCTAGGCTTGAGATACTATTTTATAATTGCGAATATATTTTCAAGAACCTGTTTTTTCGTCCTGTGACGTAATAAATCAGTTTTTATGCAAGCTGTGAAGCCTTTACCAGGGAGTAACCTAAACTATTGTGAAAGTGATAACGGGTGATGAGACTGCTGGGATGAATGACAAACTGAAGAAGAAGGTGGGTAATTTTAACAGAAATTTGATTAGGATACCATTAGATAGAAAACATAAGATTAGGAATTGAAGAAAGATTATTATCTTTACCATGGCTCGAGAAGTAGCTTGTTGTAACAATTTTGGTCTCCGACAATCCAATAACATTTTTCACGGGTTTTAATTGATTTATAAAATTCGTAAAACCACATGAACCTGCAAACAGGTGAATCCCAGTAGATATTCCTGTCGTCAAGCTAAACACACCCTCCAATTTTGAGATCGTATAGTTTTAAAATATTTGTTTGATAAATGTGCAAATAGACTGGTAAAATATCTTCTTTTTTTTTTATTTTGATAAAATATTTGAAACAATTCATCGATAAAGGAAATGATTGGGACGTATTGGTAGGGATGGCCATGTTTTCATAAAATCCGAGTATCCACGAAGGCAACGGCGATTTACACTTTATGAATTAGTATTTTGCCAAAATAATTTAGAAACAATCTATTTAGATTACTATACTAATTTATTGAACAAAATTCGCTAAACGCATGAAATAGCACAAAAAAATTTGATGAATGCCAAAATAAGACCAATAAGATATTACGATCAGAAAACAAAAAAAACAGCATGTAGTAATAGGACTAAAAGTATTTTTACTATAAGAACCTAAATCGAAATTAAAAGATCAATGCACCTATCTCCATAAAATTCTGGAAGTGCTACCAAATAATAATTGAAGAATAAAAACTACGAAAGTCGCAAAGGTGGTTCATCAGGATAAGGTTAAAATATCTAAGCTTAAGAAATCGTAAATTTTGAATTTTTAATAAATTACCAAAAGCTGTAGTATCTTGTGCAGATCAGTATCTTCAAACCTAGGAAATAAACTTAGAACCTTCGAATTTGAAACATTATCTACCTTAGAAAGTAAAAATTCGAAATTTGGCAAATTTGAATACGAATGTAAAATTTGTAATTAACGAAAATAAGCTGTAAAACCTATGTCCGCGTATTGAATTTCGTACTCTAACGTAAACTTGAATTTCGCATTGTTAGCCAATGAACTTAATTATATCACACTTACAATTTTCGTAATACCCTGATTTGTAACGACCTGTAGTCGAAAGAAATTATTTTTGGAATAGCCTGTATTTTACAGAAGATTGAATTACTATAAGAATGCAATTTATCACCGTTTATCTAACCTGTTGCGTCAGCACCACTTTGGCCCTTGTAAACTACGATCCTGCGATGGATCAGCTGTAAAGGTCACCGCCCAATAGCTGTTGGAGAGGGGGAAGTGCGACTTCCCCTCCACTATGCCAAGCCAGCATGAGGCCTATAACTGTTACAGCTGACTGACTACGAATCAACGCGTGTGCATCAGTGCCGTATTGAGATAGATCGGACATTTTATTATTGTGGAATGCACTCGCATATATCGGCCATCAGCAACAGGCATTGAATATAAATTCAGAAACATGCCATGACGCTATCAACACCAGAACATTATCGTTTACATTCGTATATTAACAGAGTTAATACAACTAACTATCATAGTATAACTTTGATTGGATCAGTGATCAGTGAAGGCAAATGTTCCAGGTACTCAATACACTGACACTTATGATACTTGGACAGCGTAAGAGTGGAAGCAGTAGTACAAGTGGAACTAGGAATTTATACTGATATAGTAAAAATGAAAGATTATTTTGTCTCGTAAAAAAGACATATTCAATGCGTGTTCTCCAAAGGTAAATGCTTGACAAATATTTCGACAACCGTTCCTGAAGTTTACATGATAACGACTAAGGATGCAACATTCGACCTGATGTGAATGCAAAAATATCATCTGTGCGGATACACATTGGGAAGAATGGAACATTCCAAATTATTCATTCTGGAGGCAACACATGAAAAAACCTAAGCAACCAAATCAAGACTTGCTTCAGAAAACATAAACATAATGTTAATTCGAAATTTGTTTGTATTATTCAATTATGAAGACAATCTCGGGCTCAATTGAAGTCTTGTATCGTAACATATTAGAACAACGATGCAATTTGGAGAAACAAGTGCTAAAAACTGTGCTTGCAAGTGTATTACCAGATATCTTTGTATACATTGTCATAAAGAGCCCGGAATATGGAAGTAATAGTGTATATGGAAGTAATTAGTGATGAAATTGTGTACATTTTTAAGTACACTTTGTACTGGTTAACATTCGTCATACTATAGATTGTTACCAGTAATAACCTAGTAACCTTTCAAAATCACAAAATCAGGGCATGTTTCTAAAGCCGAAAACCAGAACCTTATTGAACACCGGAAAAATAGAAACATGCAACGTACTACTGTCACGAAAGTATTTTATCAAAGGAATATAGTACAAATTCCTACATAAACCTGCTTATACAATGGAACAACAGGTGCACCAATTCAGCATCGAAATACATTAGAAATATGATGACACCTGACTTTTAATGGAATCTGCTCTGAATCTGATTGAGATAACTTTCGAGACCACATAATGTTCCCTTTCAATTGACCTTCAATACTTAACACAATAACGAGAGAAGAGTTTTAAGACAAAAGATGCCGATAGAATCGCTGTGAGTGTTAAACGTGATAAATGAAAACGAACTTACAATTAGTGATTTAGCGGAAAAGTTCGCGTCGCATTTGTGGGTCGGATTTCTTAAATTCAAGTCAGTCAGTGTAGCAGTATTGGGAATAATTATGATTGTAAAATTACATTCGGCAAATCGACTGTAGAAACCATTATTCGAAGAAACCACTGAAAAATTTGAACTGTAAATTATAATTACGGCTGTGTGTCTGTGTGTGTGTGTGTGAAGGTTACACTAAGTTATCCAAAACAGCATTGCATCAATGTGAACGGCCATAATTTCGAACATTTACTGTAAATTGAAGCCTCAATAATGTTAGAAATTCGAAAACTATACTTGTTATTTATCTTGTAAATATTGACCTTGGATGACTTTGTATGACTTTGAGTAATATGTCATTGTAATCTGCTCATACCTTCCTATTGTTACGCTATAAAAAAAAACATAAAAATCTATTTAAAAAAAATCAAGGTGATCTTAAAAGCTTTTGAAAGCCTTCACTTACGCAAAAAATAATTACACTACCTTATTTATCTCTTCATGGCATATAAGTTTTGTGTATAACATTTTTCTATATTATAACAAATAACAGAAATATTTAAGTGCTGATAACTGATGGACCACCTTGTATAATAAGCCTTACACGCTCAATTTTATTTATTTCGTATTATTATGTTAAAGGTCGTTTGAAGGCCATATAATGATACATTATTGAACTTGTTTAGGTGAATGCTAAGATAATGTGTAGAATGTGTAAATGTGTAGAAAAAAATGCAATTTTATTTTAAAAAATGTTGGTGACATAAAAAAGAACACCTAAAAAAATAACGTTACTTATTATTAGTATTAAAAAAACAATTGAATGAACCTGAACGAAAAGTTCAGTGTCAGTCACCTGTGACTGACATGACACTCAACGTTTTAAAAAACATAATATATAATAACCATATACGTGCATCAAAACAATTTTGATTCTGATGTAGACATATTTTATAACTTTAAATTCAACAGAGATATTCATGTGTATGATTAATTCTAACTTACCCAGTATAGAGATAACAAATTGGAGCCGACTATGATTGAAAATATGCGTTTGGTTCTAACAAGTGTACAGAAGGAGTGGCTGATCTGATATTATTTTGAAATTTTGCACACTTGTAGTAGTTTTTAAGAATGTTCATTATACTTTTAAACATGGTGTATAAATTTCACCGTTTGCGAAAAAATTGGGATAGAAATCTCGCAAAAATTTTTATGCTTACTTATTTCTTCTTATTTTAGAAAAAAAATAAAATAAAATTAATTGAACATACTTTACAATAACGAAAATGGGAATTAAAAAAGAGAAACCGGAAAAAAAAATTTTCCCTATCGGGGAATCGATCCGGCGACATCAGGGACACAAGACCATTATGCTTCCGAAAAAAAAGAAATAAGTAGACATATGAATTTTTACGACATTGATGAATGAAAGAACAATTGTTACGAAAATAATAGAAGTTTTTGAGAGTTTCTAGAAGCAAGCTAACTAGGACTTGATAAGAAAAACCTTGTAAAAAAAAAAAATTAAATATAATTTAAGACCGGAAAATCTATTGAAACAGTCGGTTAGATATAAACTAATGTAAAAAAAAAAAGAGAATAGAAAAGAAACTGTAATGAAAATAGATTGTAAAATAGATAATTAAAATTTTGTATGGAAAGAGTAGGAGAAAAAGAAAAGAAAGATCGATCGTTCAAAAAGAAAGAGAGAAAATATGCTGATCTCTACCTTACCGACATAAACTCTGAAACGTTGACAATTACATTGTATCACTCCTAAGTAATAAATAAAAATAGTTCATATATAATAATAATTTATATGACTTATTCCTCATTCGTCCCAGTAATAATATCCTTAATAATATTCATATTATTCATATATACGGTGAGTATGAAAAGTATTCATACAGCAGTAATTTCGAACAAAAACTTTGTTAAATTTTATTCACTATAAAAAAATATTAACAAACAACATTTACATATTTTTAAAAATCTCTAAAATGAATTTTATTAAAAAATAATTGTTTATTGATATTTGTTATGAAATTATTAACAAATTATTAAAAATTTGCAGAAAATCTACGCGTAATAAATATTCGTACATTTCTATGTTTATAGCAATAACTATACCTTTTAATTTATAAACATAGAATAGAAGAAATTTATTTGTAATTTTAGTATCTAGTGGAAATCCCTTTAGGTTATATAATCGTTTTAAAAGTTTGTTGTATTGAATTTTTTAAACTTTCGGCTTTATATATAGTATCAAAAAATTTTTCTATTCGTTTGAGAGTAAATTTCTTAAATCTTTTTTTGAAAAAAAGGAAAAGAGCCTTCCAAAAAAGATAGATTAGCATTTTATAATCGACCTCCAACTCATAATTATAATAAATATCGATACTGATACATTTTTAAATAATATCATTATCTCTATGTTTTGAAGAAATTAATACCTTACAAAATATGCAAAAATAATTTTAATAATACAAGGAAAATATACATGGGTAAGTATCTATAATCTAAATTTATAATTAATCAACTCATTGTGTTGTGTTAATTTAAACATCGTATTTAACGAAGATAAAATCATCCTTAGTTCTTCGTTGCCGTCGCTTTCGTCGTCGTTTGTTTCTTTCCACACAAAACTGTCGTCCAACGAACAATACAATATCAAATGCTCTCCGCTCGTCCTTTTTAATCTCATATATACATCTATTCCTCCCTCTACCATTCTTCGTCATTCCTCGCATTCCTTACCGACGCTTCCCGCCCATAAATCAAACGATTGGCTCAAACGGATCGTCTGACAAACAAAGAAACGCGTACGCAACAATGGAGTTATTTTCTAACCGTCCTTTTCTCCTACACATAACACTCTCCTATATTCTTTTATCTTCTATGGTATTCCAACGTAATATAATACAAGTGTATTATATATAGTGTATACTGTAATATTAAGGTAGCGGGTAGGTACTCCTACACGATCCCGGTGGAGGATAGACCTACTTCAGGGATGCGACCCTGCCTACGCAAACCTTGGATTATCTCCCAAGACCATACGGGGGAATCCATTGTCCCATCCAGTATCCTTGTCTAAACCTATAAATTTCCCTAACACACCATCCTTACACCATCTTCCAACACGTCTTTAGCCAGCGAGGAAGATTAAGGCTAAAAACCTCTCAATATGAGAGAGGCTTTTGTCCAGCAGTGGACAGTATAGGCTGATGATGATGATGATGATACTGTAATATATATTTTTATTATTATTTTGTATATTTTATATTTATATTTCACACGAACACACACACACACAGTGCTTATTGCATTAAATTCTAATTAAAAATCCTATTTTAATTGAATAAGAAGAATTTTACTCATATCTGGATTACGGTGTTTCTACGGAAAAGAAATCTTGGGGAAAAAGGGTAAAAAAAGGGTAAAATATAGCCTTATCTTAGAATCTAGGCATTTAAGCGAAAAAAGTTTCAAACAAAAGTTGTAGAGAATTGAAAAATACATAAAAAATGTTGTATGGTTTATCTTCGTATCTGCAAAAATAAACGAGAAAAAGTGGTCAAAGTAATTGTAAGAATGAGGAAGCAAGTATCGCCCATCTGTCGCTTTTTACACGCGAGCGAGCTAGTGTGCGTGCGAGCGTCCGTGTGCACTAATACACAAACGAAGGATCTTCGGCAATCTTCGGGACTCTCGGTCTTGAATGAAAGTGCGAGTGAGAGAACAAACCAATATTTCCCTCTTTTTATTTGTTTATGAATATCTGAATATCTGAATCATTGAATATCTGTCAACAACGAGTGACAATCAAACACTTCACTTTTACGTTATACACTCATAATTTTGTATTCACCCACAATAAAAAAAGGGTTCTTATATTGAAAGTCTTTTTCCTAATAAGCTAATAAAATTTTCATTATTTCTAATGTTTTAACTACGTTTTTTATTTCATGTAATTAATTCTTGTTTTTATCATAAACCTTTTTGATCAACGACAACAGAAATCTCGAACGTATATGGGACTTTCCACCAAATAAAATCATTTTTACGGGACGACCCCCGGTGATTCTTTTCAAACCTCGTAAATATGTTCTCTACATTGTAACAAAAATTTCTTGAGAGTTTCGACCCTTAATATGCAGCCCTTTTAAAGTTACGATTTTTTTAATTTTTGAAATTTTTTTTCGAATTTTTTCATCAATTATTTCGAAGTAGTAACATTTTTCATAAAAATTTGAAATTGATAGCTTTTTGTAGGAAAAATTCTCAGCTTTTCAATGGAGATATTCATTTTTTATCAAACGCAACAGAAAATCCTTTAAAATCCAATTAAAGTGGACAAATCGATTTTTTTCACTGTACAGAGCGTTTTACATCAAATTTGATGTATTTTTTCTAACAGCTGAGAGTTTTTCCCACAGAAAATATGTATTTTATATAGGAATATATATATTACTTCTTTTAATTTTTATTATATTTTCTTTATCTTATTGCGTATACGATATTACCAGCTTTAATTTAAATTGACTTTAATTTCCATTTTTTTATTTAATGCTCAAGATTCTTGATGTATTGTTCAATCAGGATTAGTTGCAATTTAAAAGTTTTCATACGTGGCTAATAAACAAGTTGTATTGTAAGCAAGTGTGAATATAATGGTTTTCTGAATAATAGAAATATCCTGTGGAATAGAAAATGAGCCTTAGAAACCCTGCATTGAAAAAGACATAAATAATAATTGAAGAAAATAATTTTATTGTTGTTTATTATTTGTCATGTAAGTTCTGTTGTTTAATTTGGATGTACTTTCAATTAGTATTATTTTTTATTTGAATCTCGTATCGCTCGATGTGTAGCTTGTATACTTTTTTTATAAACAAAAATAAATACAAACGTAATATTAAAAGGTTGAAATAAATACAGAGATTCCATCTAACAAAAGTATAATTTTAATAGAATAAGAAAAATAGAAAAGTTCTGACTGATATCCCATGTGCCTAACGAATGCTAATCTATTTTCTGTTTAGATTTATTTGGTTAGAAAACGGGGAAGAGAAAGGTAGATATACAATACATTAGATAAGTCACTGCTCGAAGAAACAGTATGACCAAGAACTATAAACAGCACGTTGATATTTGCGAATTTGAACTTCAATCAAAATAAAGTTTTGCTCCGGTTTATTGTCTTCCTGACGATAATATCAAGCTTTTATGAAATTAGAGAAATCCTTGAAATTGTAATCGTTCAACACGTTTCTTTCTCTTTAATAAGATAGTTGTTTAATGTTAATGGCCTAAACAAGAAAGGAAAAAGTATCCTTACATGGGTCTGATTTTATTAATATGAGAATCTATCGAAGATTATGTAAAAATTCAGGAAACCATTGGCTATGGTTACAGTGGCCACAAATTATGATGAAAATAGATAATAATAAATTTTGTAGAAAAACAACGTATAATAATAAACACTACATAATATCAACTAAAGGTTATAGAATAAACGTCAAAAAACATATGAAAAATCAATACAAATAAAACGTAATGCAAACATAAACAAATGCCGTGCAACCAAATTTTTTTACGAACAATTACGCAACGTCAGAAAACGCATTAAAAATTAAAGCGAATTTTAGAAGAATTTATCTGACGTATTCTTCTGTTATCTACACAGACAGTTGTTTTGCCAATCAAACAATTTTCTCGTAGTATTCAATGTATTGGAATTGTTTAACGAATACAAACAAATCACGGCTTACAAATAAATTCGATCTATTTTGTAGATTTTGATCAAGGCACGTTCAACGTCGCATGTCACGCGATTGCTATGACATCTAGGGACGGTGTGAACAACCCTCTACAGTGTATAAACTCTCTTACAAATCTCCCCCAATCCTAAATTTCGAAACGTATAAAAGTGGGGATCATCAGAAGAAGAACACTAGAACCCTAACCGTTTATTCTCATTCCACTTTCGTACGTGCCAGTGAACGTAGCAAATTTATGTGTTAATCATCCGAACATATTCTCTGAATAAATATTATTGCTACGAAAAGTATACAGTGATCTACCTAATATTTTGTTTTTCATACATAATAAGTAAACACTGAAGACAAGAGCAAAGTTTTAACGTTTTTTCGAAGTTTATTACAAGAAGAAAAATTTCGTTAGTGAAACAAAAAATCGAACAAAGAGACCTTTAAACAAATAATCTATTAACGTGATATAAAATATAGGAAGTTTTTATTTACTGTTGTAATAATGAGTGGAATAGATCCATCAGTGGCAGCAATAACTCGAGGTATTCTACTCCTCCAAAAGTTCGATCCGGATATTATGAACTTTCTTGTTTGGCAAAATAGTTTTGAGTATATAGTTGATCTTCTCAAAATACCAGATAATAAAAAAGGTTATTTTTTATTATGTATGATTGAAACTGGTGCTTATATACACATTCAAAAGAAACTTTCTCCTCTGAACCCTTTCGACGTAGAATACGATGTGCTCATATCATTGTTAGAAGAATTTTTCTCACCTTATAAAGGAAAGATGGCGGCAAGATTTCGTTTTGATATTCGAAATCAAATTGTAGGCGAATCCGTAAAACAATATGCTGATGCTTTAAAGAAGTTAATTGATAAATGCCGTTATGGTATAAATAAACCCACTTTCTTAATAACTCGATTCATAATTGGATTGAAAAGCCATAGTACTCAACTTAAATTACTACAAACACCAAATATAACGTTCGATAATGCAGTACATGTAGCCGAACGCATGGAATTTTATGAAAAGAAATGTTACGACCCTATAAGATTAGCTGCAATGTGTTACAAGCAACAAAAAGGTGAAGAAAAAGTTGACAGTCCAGAAAAAACTTCAGTAGACAGTCAAGAATAATTTCATAATCATAAATTTGATAAAAATAATAGAATTATTAAAAAACACAACACAATACTCTATAACATCATTTATGTATACGAAAAAGAAGTGTTTATGTAATTAGTGACAAGTGGTATAAACTGTGTTAGGAAACATTACCTTCATTCATAATGATAAATTAGTCAGAGTTCAAAAGAAAAAAAGAAGTATATTCTCGAAAAAGTTGCGATTTTATCTGTAAAAACAAATGTGCGTTATCGTGGAGATAAAAATTTAAGATTCTGAATGATATTGAAACTTCTTTGTAAATATTATAGAAAAAAAAAAAAATGTTAAATTAACTCTAAATGTTCAATAAACGAACATTACTTTTTATATCAATATTATTATTATTTTTTATAGCTTTCTAAAAAGTAAAAGGTTTTATTTCCGATGTTTTAGCACAAATTGACGTAGTAGATGGTCCTGCTTACGTATATTAAATACTAGTACTCGACGCGGTACTATTAACAAAAATGCGTGTAATAATATTTTAGAATAATGAAGGAAAAAACATGTTCAAAAATGCCAATGTTAAAAATTTCTCTTAGCTGTAAAAAAAATGAATTTGTTAAAAGGACGATGAACAAAAGTAAAGCTTTACCCGTTGACTTTCGTTAAAGTTTAAATTTGTAAGCAATACATGATAAGCTATTTATAGTGCTCGGTAATATTGATACTCGAAACAAGCATTCATGGAAGATGCCAAAGAGCTGTTTATTACTTTTCTGTTTTCTAAACAGCTAAGTAAGAATACAGAATTTATCAGCATCTGTAAAATGTCTAATTGTAAGATAACAAAGAATTGTTTAAAAGTTTTATTTTTTGAATATATAATACTTTGGTTTGAAAATTTCATTATTCTTATTTTTACTTCCTGATCTCGCATTGAAATTTATATCTAAAACTAAGATAAATCATTTACAATAGAAAACTGCATACTTTCAACAGATACATAATTTTTATAATCCAGATGATATAAATTACAATGTAAATAAAATATATAAATGTAAGATCTTAGGGTAGTGATTTAAGTTGTAAAATCTTCTACTTAAAGTATTATTTTTACGAAAAATAAAATTATAAAAATTTGAACTGTTACCTGAATGGATAAATAGGTGCTGATATACTCTCTATTCTTTCAGCTTCTTTGACTTACTTAATACTTTCTATTCTCTAATATCTCGTTGCTTATTTCGATGAGTTCCTTAACATAAGGATTTAGATAATAATCGCACGAATTAGTTCAGAAATTCAATTCCTGCATATCTTAGAAATGCTTAAATTGAAAAGTATGACTGATTTTTTAACAAAATACATTAAACAAAATTACAAAATAAATTGTTCTTACCACAGTTCAATCCTAATATAAATAATTTGACAAATTTCTTAGCATTGAAAAAAGTACATCATTCTGTTTAAAAAAAAATAAGTTTCTCTGATAAAAATTTAAAAACTGTTCAGATATTTCGTTTGTTTATAATTGAACTATCTATTTAAAAAACAAATAGTATATTTTTTTATAAAGTAATCTTACAGTCGCGTTGTTATGGTTTGAATTTTTTTAATGTATCGCATAAAGAAAAACAATATATGTTTAGTTTAAATTCTCTCAAATAATTAACCCATAAGATTCTTTTAGATTACTACTATATTTTATTATATTTGACTATATTTTAATACGTTAACTGTCAGTAAAATATTATCGAAATGTTTAATCAATAGACAACACGGATACTGACTAAATATATTAATTATTAATGTAATCAGAAATGTAAAAGAAATAATTTTTAAATAGTTGATAAAAAATCAAATTAAATAAATAGTATTAAATTAAAAAATATTTACGTTAGAGAGTTAACATGTAAAGCTTACAAACTGGTTATATTCTATTCTAATAAGCAAGCGAAACGTAAATGAATTTCTTAATAGTTTGTAAAACTGTTCGACGAATATAGTACCATTTCAAAAAATACGATTTAAAGTAAATTTGCTATTTAGAAACTTCAAATAGTTGTTATCAGTGTGAATCGTCTTTTAACAATTATTTAGTATTTTTAGATTGATATTCAATAATTATTTATTTAATTGTGAACGTTAACATTAGGACTTTTACATGTTCGCGACGGATCTTCAGTTATTGTACAATGAATGTATTACTGATAATAGAACCCGTCGAGAACGTGTAAAATCATGTTGCGCTTATACACATAACAGTAAAATTACTTTATAATTTATATTTTTTATAGTTCTTTTATCATCTTATTTTGTGTAAGATACATTTTTTTTATTATATATTTTCTTAGATTCTCATTGTTAAATAAATATTGAATTTAATGAAGTAACTGTAAGTGAAATTGTGCATCGGCTTATGTTATATAAATATATTTTTTCCTTATGTAAAAATTGATTTTACTGCATTATTTGAAAAAAGAACTTTAAAATTAATTTCATGTGATTATTCACGCGTTCTAAAACACCGTATCTACAGGTTTTCGAAATTAAATTATACTCAGAATAGATTGTAATAAAAGACGTGAGGTGTTGTAACACACCCAACTGAAGCGAAACTTCTAACGTATCGCATATCAAATTTAATTTTTAACCATTAATGAATAGAATGTAATATCGCTAAAGAAATAAATAATAAATATTTTTACAAATATAAACATAATATTTTCTTTTAATATTAATATAATACAATGTTACATTTTAGTCATCACATTCTATCATGGATAATATTGGTTTGTGGAAACAAAAATAAAAGACAGATGTTTGAGGTTTTATGTTATTAACGCGATGACTATCAAAGAATACATAATCTTTGGTAATATATGATAGTATATGATATATTCTTTGATAGTATGTATAGTATAGTATAATTTTTAACGAAATTTTAAATAATTATATTTAATTGTTAGTATATAAAGATGTTTGTGCCTTCAGAAATGCACTTATACATATATTTTAAAAAGCAGTCTTTTAAGGGATTCAAATAGAAGAAAATCTACAAAGTTTGTTGTTAAATCTAACGATTTGAAATATCCGTGTACGTGTGAGAAGCCTGCATTCATAAAATGCAGTGAATATCGAAAAAATTTATGTTTCGTGTGTCTATACGACGAATATCTTATATTTTATGTAATTATTTTAACGCTCCTGCGCAGTGATGACTTCAAGGGTAAACTTTTCCTATAATATAAGTAGAGTGCATTAGAATATTAGAATAATTGTTAATTAATCAATAGAAGTGTTTATTGTTGTTTAAAAGCTCGGAATATATGATCTGTGTACCGTTCTCTTCGAAATCCATCGTTGAACTGAGTCATAGTCCTCTATGAAAGTTCTTTTATTAAATGTTGTTTATATGACATTACGAACGTTGTGCATGTGTATAATGGGAATAATATTCGTAATAAATAGAATTTTCTTTTTCGGAAAGTCATATAAACAACTTTCAATAAAAGAACTTTCCTAGAGGACAACGTGCCAGTCTGAAGGTGAATTTTGAAGAGGACGATACACAGATCATATTCTCCGAGCTTTTAGACAACAGTGGACACTTCTATCGATTAATTAACAATTATTTTAATATTCTAATGCACTATACTTACATTACAGGAATTATAATTATTTATTTTAATAATTATTTCGCATTCTATTACAATATAACTATACTATATATATATATACTATCAAAGAATATGCACTTTTTGATAGTATTGTACCGTTATCGTATTTAGTATCTACTTTTACCCACTGATGGTCTCGGTAGTAACTAAAAAAAATTTTGTTAGATAACAAAAGAGGACTTTTAAGCTTCTATGTACTTTAGTATTCTTTGAAACTACTTCCTTGTCTAAATTGGAATCTGAAACGAAAATCTGACCAAATCATCATATACCATCAATCGATAACAATTACAACGGCATTGTGAAATATCGTTGATCGATATTTATGACCAACAATTCGCTCCTGTAGAAAAGAAAGTAGTTTTTTACTCTCCGTTTCGTTTAAATCTTAATTTTATTTTTAACGGGATCCTTTTTTTTTATTTAAACATGGATATTATTTTTCAAGCGTTTTTAATTGTTGTCTCAACGCATACTCCTCGGGATTTGTGGTAAACAATAATTTATCTATCTATTTTTTTTTTTTTAAGAAAAATACGTTGCAGAAAGTAAAGAGAAAATAAATAAGAATCAAATATCCTTGAAATATATGTGGAATTACCTCTCTTTATTTAGTTTTCCAAAAAGATATTTGACGAACAAAAAATAGGAATTCCAAAAATGTGGAAATTCCAAGATTATGGAAGGAAACCTTTCTTTATAAAAATACAATATATTCTAATAAATGAAATGCATAAATGATAGTAATACAGTAATATGTGTTCGTTGCTTGACTGCAAAATGTTTATTGTCTTCTTAGGTCATTTGATTTTTTATTCGGTTTTTTTTCCCTGTAAAACAATATCACTATTTAACTGTTTACATTATACAACCTATACCCAACTCTCTCTTACATCCAATACTCTCACACACTCTGTCTCACACATACGTAGGATTTATCTTACTTGTCTTCTAGCAAACAACATTTCCTTTGATATATTATTTTCTGTTATAATGATATTTAAATTAAACTCTGTTTTGTGTTTGTCAAAATTGTAGATATATACCTATCGTGTTTTAGAACGCAAGAATAATTGCATGAAATTAATTTTAAAGTTCTTTTTTCAAATAATGCAGTTAAATCAGTTTTTACATAAGGAAAAAAAATATTTATATAACATAAGCCGATGCACAATTTCACTTACAGTTACTTCATTAAATTCAATATTTATTTAACAATGAGAATCTAAGAAAATATATAATAAAAAAAATGTATCTTACATAAAATAAGATGATAAAAGAACTATAAAAAATATAAATTATAAAGTAATTTTACTGTTATGTGTATAAGCGCAACATGATTTTACACGTTCTCGACGGGTTCTACTATCAGTAGTACATTCATTGTACAATAACTGAAGATCCGTCGCGAACATGTAAAAGTCCTAATGTTAACGTTCACAATTAAATAAATAATTATTGAATATCAATCTAAAAATACTAAATAATTGTTAAAAGACGATACACACAGATAACAACTATTTGAAGTTTTTTAGTAGCAAATTTACTTTAAATTGTATATTTTGAAATAGTATTATATTCGTCGAACAATTTTACAAATTATTAAGAAATTCATTTACGTTTCGCTTGCTTATTAGAATAGAATATAGCCAGTTTGTAAGCTTTACATGTTAACTTTCTAACGTAAATATTTTTTAATTGATGCTATTTATTTAATTTGATTTTTTATCAACTATTTAAAAATTATTTCTTTTACATTTCTGATTACATTAATAATTAATATATTTAGTCAGTATCCGTGTTGTCTATTGATTAAACATTTCGATAATTTTTTACTGACAGTTAACGTACAAAAATATAGTCAAATAAAATAAAATATAATATATATAGTAATCTAAAAGAATTTTATGGGTTAATTATTTGAGAGAATTTATACTAAAAATATATAGTTTTTCTATCAACATGACTGTAAGATTACTTTACAAAAAAATATGCTATTTGTTTTTTAAATAGATAGTACAGTTGTAAACAAACGAAATATCTGAACAATTTATAAATTTTTATTAGAGAAACTTATTTTTTTTTAAACAGAATGATGTACTTTTTTCAATGCTAAGGAATTTGGCAAGTTATTTCAATTAGGATTAAAGTCTGGAAAGAACAATTTATTTTTTAATTATTATAATTTAAAGCATTTTGTTAAACAATAAGTGTCATCCTTTTTAATTTTTAATAATATTAATAATATTAATTAATATTTATTAAAATTAATTAATTTAATTTAATATTTATTATTATATAATAATTTATTATGTATATATATATAATATATAATATATATATAATATATAATACAATATATATATAATAATATAATATTTATTATTAAAATTAATTAAATTTAATAATATTAATTATATTAATAATAGATTTTTTTTTTTTTGCAGGCAATAAAATTTCCAAGTTAATTCCAGCAATAAATAACTTAACCCAGATGTTAAAGAACTCAGCGAAATAAACAAAGTGATATTAAGAAATAGATAGGGCAAAGCAATCCAATGTAGCTGAAAGACTAGAGAATGTATCGGCACCTATCTATTCATTCAGAAAGCAGCTCAAATTTTTAAAATTTTATTTTCTGTAACATTAATACTTTGAGTTGAAGATTTCACAACTTAAAATACTGTCCTATAATCTTATATTGACATATTTTATTTATAATACATTATAATTAGTCTCATCAAAATTAAACAAAATTAAATGTAAAATAAAAAAAAAACAGTTTTTCACTGCAACAAATTTATCTTATTGTCAAATATAAATACCAATGCAGGATCAATAAAAATATAAGTAAAGAAATCTTCGAGCTAAAGTATTACATTTTAAAAAAATAAGAATTCTAAAAATCTCTCTGTAATCTAAACATTTTGCAAATGCTGATAAATTCTGTGTTTAAACTTAGTTGAGCAGAAAACAGAAAAGTAATAAGGTCCTGTTTGGCGTCATGCATGAGTCCTTGATTTAAGCATCAATATCATCGAGTATTATAAATAGCTCATGATATATTATTTACGAATTTATACACTGGTGAAAATTAACGGGTAAAGTTTTACTCTAGTTTGTCTCTTTTCTCTCTTCGATCTTTCGAAATATCATTTCATACATTTTTTTATTAATACCGCATCAAGTACAAGTTATACTTAAAATATCTAACCAGGTTAAGCTGCTACGTCAATTCCTGTAAAAATATCCGAAACAGAAAGTAATATTACAAATATTATACTAAGTTATACAAAATAATATCAATAATAATCCAAAAAAAAAAGATATCTTCATTTTCGTCTCCCGAAGATTTACAATTATTAGCAATTTTTTTTCACCAATATTAACAAAGAATTGCGAATAAATAACGTGTAGAATTTAAATTTGAATTTATTGCGATACCTTCCTTTCTTGTTTTACAAATGGAAACGCAAATTTTTCGTATGCTGTTTTCTTTTTAACTCTGTTATGAATGGACACAATGTGCTCTGTAATATTTTATGCAACAATCTGAAGCAGTTACAAAAACTTTTTGTGCATGTAAAGGATGCTGTAGTTTTGTCGCGTACTTAAATAAACTCATTATTTTTATTAGATCGATAATTATATAATTTCTGATTCTTGAAGTTCCTATAAAATATATATTAATATGTCTTATTTTAAAAACGTTTTGAGGTTCATGTAGTCCATATCAGCTAATATTTACATTTCATTATTTTTTTTCTCGTGATGTTCTATGCTCTCGGCCAAACTTATTGCAATGTCCAAAGTTAAATCTTTTATTTCTAACAATGTATTTTTAGCTCGTAAACTTTTTAGACCAATAATAAATCGATCGAGTAAGATTGAGTCTTCATCATAAATAAAATTGCATTTTTCACTTAACTTCATTAAAGTTTCGGCGTAATGTCTTGCAGACTCACCCAACATTTGATGTCGATTTTCAAAACGATACCTTCCCATATACTCTCCTCGATAATTGGAAAACATATCTTCCATTATATCTATGAGGTAATAATAAGAAAGATTTTGAATTTTGTGAGGAAATATTTTTTTCTGAATCAACTCAAACGTACGAAAATGAAGCATATTTAATAAAGTATGAGCTTTTAAATTATCTGGTATATGTAGAAAATCGAGTAAATATTCAAAGCAATTTAGCCATAAAGGAAAATTCATCACAGCTGAATCATACGTTTTCATCAACTCAGATATTGAAAATACCATTTTCTTAATGTTTTGTATTACGATTTATATCATACTTTAAAATAAATTAAAAACTTTTTATATTTTATACACGTGAGTAGACGACCTGATGGAATTTCTTTGTTCGGTCTTTCGTTTAACTTTCACAACTTAACACTTTACTTTTCGTAATGTATTTTGAAATTGATTTATAACATAAAAAGAACAAAATGTCAATGCGTTATGTTTAGAAATATCTTTCTTAAATTTGTATAGAAAAGAAAGATTTTAGTTTTGTAATTAAGATAGAGAATTGTTTTATCAAAAGTGAATTGTTAACCAGATTAATGATACAAAAGTTTCTATCAATTTCTTGATTATTTAACAAACTTTTATCGACTATCTAGTGAAACTTCTCCGTTGATTAACAAGATAAGGAAAGTTATTCGATGAAAATATAAGTCATTGCTACTGTAATCAATATGTCTATTAATAAATATAATGAACAGTACGTCTAATATGACGAATTTGAATCCTAACCAAAGTAAACGGATATAGTTTTATTGTTGTTCATTGGCTTCTTGACATTAATGTCATGATTTTGTAAACATAGATAAATCTTTAACATTGTACGCAATTAATACGTTTTTTTCTTCTTCATTTCCTTAATATTTTGTTGCGAATTAGTTTATTACATTAAAAATACGTTAACATAGTTATCCGCTGTACCATTTTTGTACCATGTCTTTATATAAATGTATGTAAACATATTCAGTTAATCATGATTCTCTTGCCTATACACTCTTTTCGTTTCCACGAGGAAAATAATTCAATATACCCATCTGAAATTATGTTTGTGTTGCGTGTTTAATTAGCGCGTGAGCGACTTATCGAGGTCAAAGGGAGAAAGGGGTGCCCGTTATGCTTAGTCAATGTGACAAGAAAGAATGTTTAAAAAGATTAGGCAACTAAAAAAATAAAACTAACGTGTGCACTTATGTACGCACGTAAAAAGTTATACTTCTTTAGCGTACCAAAACGAATATAACCTCAATAATCTCAAAAATAACTTCAAAAAAATAAATAAATTCAAAAAAAAATTATTATTATTAATATTATTATTATTATTATTATTATTATTATTATTATAATTTTCTTTTTACATAGAATTTAGTTGATAAAAATCCTGTTCCCCCTCCCTGCATGATGATCGATAAATTTCGCTAATGTAAGCCGATTATTTTTATTTTATTATTATATTTTTATTCGTTTATTTATATATTAAATTTTATAAATATATATATAGCGTGACCAGGTAAAAAAAGGATGATTGGAAGTATGAGAAGATAAGCTACTGATTATTATTATTTAATTATTTTACAAAAAAAAAGTATGACTTCAAAAAAAAAGAAAGAAAACATATTTACAATCGATCGAAATATTATATATATATAAGAAAGAATAAAAACATATCGAAATAAACATATCAGTCCAAACTAAATATAAGGGAGATATATTGATTTACATTTTTCGTCAACGGCCATGGTGCGGTGATAAAAATACTTCCCGCTCGATCATCTAAGTCAAGCAGCGCCTGAGTACGATTAGTACTTGGATGGGTGACCAACTTGTGAAAAAAAGAAAGGAAGAAGAATAGAAAGACTACAATCATGCCGTAAATGTGAAATCGCTTTGCCGCACATCGTAAAAACCGACAAACTTTTCGTGGTGTTCGATTTTTACCATGTCGCTCGAAAAAATTTCACTCTCATCACTTTTTCCCAAACGCGCCAAAAGAAGCAGAACTTTAGAAATAAAGTTATCGTAACGGAATGTCACATAATATTAATTGATACACGTCCATACTTCGCAGTTCCCAAGTTTTTTAAAATTCAAGATATTCCGTCATTGTCGGAACACTTAAAAGAATTTATCGCAACGGAATATTCTAATCGTATTCTTAAAGATAAAGATACCCGACAAGGGAATCTAAAAAAGATAGAGAATATTTGTTTAGGATCACGGTGTTTTACTTCTTCGATAAACATCAAAAGATTATCGATAGCTACCTAGCAATCGCGTTCGGTATTCTATCTTAATTTCTAGAACTTGGAGAGTGATGTATTTAGTCAACTATCCCCACTCCAAGGTCACACCGGTGCCCTTGGTGGAATATACCTTATAAGCGGCGGGAGAAGACCGCTACATCGCAATTTTATTGATTCAGTTGCTTCAGTTTTTCCATACTCGTTAGGCGGAATCATACACAGTTAATCCGCACACATAATTCAATTTATTACACAAATTCAGCTAGTAAGTAAGTAGAAATCAGAGGTTATTGCTAATAAGAAACAACGAGATTAGGGCAGATAGTGATACAGGGGTCAAGGCACCACACACTGATCTGTTGTATAACGAGAATCAAATATATCTTCAAATTCATTACAATTGAAAAGTGTTTCTTTTTTGGATCAACTTTTTCAGCCCTTATAACGTGGAGGTGGAAAAAGATAACAATCCTTTTTCTAGCAGAGTGAGAAAGCGCGTGCACGAGAACGTGCACAGTACGGAAGTGAGATCCAGCATAACCGTACAACATCACACAGAAATAATAGCATGAAATTAATTGAAATTTTTTGTGTTTTCAAATGATACAATTAAATGAGTTTTGTCATAAGGAAAAAAAATGTTTATTCTATCTAAGCTAATAGACATTGTCTCTTACATACAATTTATTTAATATAATATTTACTAGAAAATAAAAACGTAAGAAATATATAACGATTAAAATAAATATCTTCGTTCGCAAATAATTAAATAATTATTGAAAATATATATAAAAATAATAAACAGTTGGTAAAAGAAGATTCGCAATCATAATAGCTATTTTTAGTTCTTACTAAGCAAACGAAAAGAATTTTATAGGATAATGATTTAAAAGAAATAAAACTAGACATATAGTTTTTCTTTATGCGATTAATCAAAAAAAAAATTCAATCTATATCAACCAGCGTGTAAAATTACATTATAAAAAACATTGTATTATTTGTTTTTTGAATAGTTTAGTTAAACAAAAAAACGAAATAACTAAACTGTTTTTTAATTTTTACAAAATAAAACCTTTCTTTCGAAAAAGTAAGATGTATTTTTTTTAATTCTAAGGAATTTGTTAAGTTAATTTACAATAAGATTGCACTCTGATAAGAACAATCTATTTTGTAATTTTGTTTAACATATTTTGTTAAAAAGTTAGTCATACCTTTTAATTTAAACATTTCGAAAATTTGCTGAAAGTAAATTTCCGAATTAATCCTAGCAATAAATAACTTAACCCAGATGTTAAAGAACTCAGCGAAATAAACAAAGTGATATTAAGGAATAGATAGGGCAAAGCAATCCAATGTAGCTGAAAGACTAGAGAATATATCAGCACCTATCTATTCATTCAGATAACAGCTTAAATTTTTATAATTTTATTTTCTGTAACATTAATACTTTAAGTTGAAGATTTCACAACTTAAAATACTGTCCTATAATCTTATATTGACATATTTTATTTATTATACATTATATTTACTCTCATCAAAACTAAACAAATAAAATGTAAAATAAAAAAGTACAGTTTTTCACTGCAACAAATTTATCTTATTGTCAAATATAAATATTAATGCAGAATCGAGTAATAAAAATATGAGTAAAGAAATCTTCGAGCTAATGTATTACATTTAAAAAAAATAAGAATTCTAAAAATCTCTCTGTAATCTAAACATTTGGCAAATGCTGATAACTTTTGTGTTTAAACTTAGTTGAGCAGAAAACAGAAAAGTAATAAGGTCCTGTTTGGCGTCATGCATGAGTCCTTGATTTAAGCGTCAATATCATCGAGTATTATAAATAGCTCATGATATATTATTTACGAATTTATACACTGGTGAAAATTGCCGGGTAAAGTTTTACTCTAGTTTGTCTCTTTCCTCTCTTCGATCTTTCGAAATATCATTTCATACATTTTTTTATTAATACCGCATCAAGTACTAGTTATACTTAAAATATCTATCCAGGTTAAGCTGTTACGTCAAGTCCTGTAAAAATATCCGAAACAAAAAGTAATATTACAAATATTATACTAAGTTATACAAAATAATATCAATAATAATCCAAAAAAAAAGATATCTTCATTTTCGTCTCCCGAAGATTTACAATTATTAGCAATTTTTTTTTCACTAATATTAACAAAGAATTTCAAATAAATAACGTGTAGAATTGAAATTTGAATTTATCGCGATAACTTACTTTTTTGTTTTGCAAATGTAAACGCAAACTTTTCGTATTTTGTTTTTTTTTAACTCTGTTATGAATGGAGACAATGTGCTCTGTGATATTGTATTCAACAATATGAACCAGTTACAATAAATTCTTTTGCTTGTAAAAGATGCAGTAATTTTGTCGCGTTTTTTTAATTACTTATTATTTTAATAAAATTAATGAATTTATCTAACACTGTTGATTCTTGAAGTTCTTATAAAATTTATGCTAGTCTGTCTTAATTAAAAAACCTGTTGAGGTTTTTAAAGTTAATTACTGCTGATATTTTACGAAATATTTGTCATGAAAAGATTCAATACTCTCGGTTAAATTTATTGCAATGTCCAATGTTAGATTTTTTATTTCTGACAATGTATTTTTAGCTCGTTCACTTTTTAGACCAATAATAAATTGATCGAGTAAGATTTCGTCTTCATCATTACTAAACTTGCATTTTTTAACAAACTTCATTAAAGTTTCGGCATAATGTCTTACAGACTCACTGTTCATTTGCCTTCGAGTTTCAAAACGGTACCTTCCTATATACTCTCCTTGATAATCAGTAAACATATCTACCATTATATCTATGAGCTTATCATAAGAAAGATTTTGAATTTGGTCAGGAGATATTTTTTTCTGAATCAACTCAATCGTACTAACATGAAGCATATTTACCAAAGTAAAAGCTTTTAAATTATCTGGTATATGTAGAAAATCGATTATATATTCAAAGCAGTTTAGCCATAAAAGAAAATCCATCAAAACTGGATCAAACTTTTCAATCAACTCAGATATTGATGTCATTTTCTTAATGTTTTGTATTACGATTTATATCATAATTTAAAATAAATTAAAAACTTTTTATATTTTATACACGTGAGTAGACGACCTGATGGAATTTCTTTGTTCGGTCTTTCGTTTCACTTTCACAACTTAACACTTTACTTTTCGTAATGTATTTTGAAATTGATTTATAACAAAAAAAGAACAAACTGTCAATGTGTTATGATAGAAATATCTTTCTTAAATTTGTATAGAAAAGAAAGATTTTAGTTTCGTAATTAAGATGGAGAATTGTTTTATCAAAAGTGAAATGTTAACCAGATTAATGATACAAAAGTTTCTATTAATTTCTTGATTATTTAACATACTTTTATCGACTATCTAGTGAAACTTCTCCGTTGACTAACAAGATAAGGAAAGTTATTCGATGAAAATATAAGTCGTTGCTACAGTAATCAATATGACTGCTAATAAACATAATGAACAGTACGTCTAATATGACGAATTTGAATGCTAACCAAAGTAAACGGATATAGTTTTATTGTTGTTCATTGGCTTCTTGACGTTAATGTCATGATTTTGTAAACATAGATAAATCTTTAACATTATACGCAATTAATACGTTTTTTTCTTCTTCATTTCCTTAATATTTTGTTGCGAATTAGTTTATTACATTAAAAATACGTTAACATAGTTATCCGCTGTACCAGTCTTTATATAAATGTATGTAAACATATTCAGTTAATCATGATTCTCTTGCCTATACACTCTTTTCGTTTCCACGAGGAAAATAATTCAATATACCCATCTGAAATTATGTTTGTGTTGCGTGTTTGATTAGCGCGTGAGCGACTTATCGAGGTCAACGGGAGAAAGGGGTGCCCGTTATGCTTAGTCAATGTGACAAGAAAGAATGTTTAAAAAGATTAGGCAATTAAAAAAATAAAACTAACGTGTGCACTTATGTACGCACGTAAAAAGTTATACTTCTTTAGCGTACCAAAACGAATATAACCTCAATAATCTCAAAAATAACTTCAAAAAAAATAAATAAATTCGAAAAAAAAATTATTATTAATAATATTATTATTATTATTATTATTATAATTTTCTTTTTACATAGAATTTAGTTGATAAAAATCCTGTTCCCCCTCCCTGCTTGATGATCGATATATTTCGCTAATGTAAGCCGATTATTTTTATTTTATTATTATATTTTTATTCGTTTATTTATTTATTAAATTTTATAAATATATATAGCGTGACCAGGTAAAAAAAGGATGATTGGAAGTATGAGAAGATAAGCTACTGATTATTATTATTTAATTATTTTACAAAAAAAAAGTATAACTTCAAAAAAAAAGAAAGGAAACATATTTACAATCGATCGAAATATTATATATATATATATATATAAGAAAGAATAAAAACATATCGAAATATACATATCAGTCCAAACTAAATATAAGGGAGATATATCGATTTACATTATTCGTCAACGACCATGGCGCGGTGATAAAACTACTTTCTGCTGGATCATCTAAGTCAAGCAGCGCCCCTGAGTACGATTAGTATTTGAATGGGTGTTATCAACTTGTGAAAAAAAGAAAGGAAGAAGAATAGAAAGACTACAATCATGCCGTAAATTTAAAATCGCTTTGTCGCACATCGTAAAAACCGACAAACTTTTCGTGGTGTTCGATTTTTACCATGTAGCTCGAAAAAATTTCACACTCATCACATTTTCCCAAACGCGCTTAAAGAAGCAGAACTTTAGAAATAAAGTTATCGTAACGGAATGTAACATAATATTAATTGATACACGTCCATACTTCGCAGTTCCCAAGTTTTTTAAAATTCAAGATGTTTCGTCATTGTCGGAACACTTTAAAAGAATTTATCGCAACGGAATATTCTAATCGTATTCTTAAAGATAAAGATACTCGACAAGGGAATCTAAAAAAGAGAGAATATTGATTTGGATCCCGGTTTTTTACTTCGTCGACAAACATCAAAAGATTATCGATAGCTACCTAGCAATCGCGTTCGGTATTCTATCTTAATTTCTAGAACTTGGAGAGTGATGTATTTGGTCAACTATCCCCACTCCAAGGTCACACCGGTGCCCTTGGTGGAATATACCTTATAAGCGGCGGGAGAAGACCGCTACATCGCAATTTTATTGATTCAGTTGCTTCAGTTTTTCCATACTCGTTAGGCGGAATCATACACAGTTAATCCGCACACATAATTCAATTTATTACACAAATTCAGCTAGTAAGTAAGTAGAAATCAGAGGTTATTGCTAATAAGAAACAACGAGATTAGGGCAGATAGTGATACAGGGGCCTAGGCACCACACACTGATCTGTTGTAAAACAAGAATCAAATATATCTTCAAATTCATTACAATTGAAAAGTGTTTCTTTTTTGGATCAACTTTTTCAGCCCTTATAACGTGGAGGTGGAAAAAGATAACAATCCTTTTTCAAGCAGAGTGAGAAAGCGTGTGCACGAGAACGTGCACAGTACGGAAGTGAGATCCAGCATAACCGTACAACATCACACAAAAATAATAGCATGAAATTAATTGAAATTTTCTTGTGTTTTCATATGATACAATTAAATGAGTTTTGTCATAAGGAAAAAAAATGTTTATTCTATCTAAGCTAATAGACATTGTCTCTTACATTCAATTTATTTAATATAATATTTACTAGACAATAAGAATGTAAAAAATATATAACGATTAAAATAAATATCTTCGTTTACAATTAATTAAATAATTATTGAAAATATATATAAAAATAATAAACAGTTGGTAAAAGAAGATTCACAATCATAATAGCTATTTTTAGTTCTTACAAAGCAAACGAAAAGAATTTTATAGGATAATGATTTAAAAGAAATAAAACTAGACATATAGTTTTTCTTTATGCGATTAATCAAAAAAAAAATTCAATCTATATCAACCAGCGTGTAAAATTACATTATAAAAAACATTGTATTATTTGTTTTTTGAATAATTTAGTTAAACAAAAAAACGAAATAACTAAACTGTTTTTTAATTTTTACAAAAAAAAACGTTTCTTTCGAAAAAGTAAGATGTATTTTTTTTAATTCTAAGGAATTTGTCAAGTTAATTTACAATAAGATTGCACTCTGATAAGAACAATCTATTTTGTAATTTTGTTTAACATATTTTGTTAAAAAGTTAGTCATACCTTTTAATTTAAACATTTCGAAAATTTGCTGGAATTAAATTTCCGAATTAATCCCAGCAATAAATAACTTAACCCAGATGTTAAAGAACTCAGCGAAATAAACAAAGTTATATTAAGGAATAGATAGGGCAAAGCAATCCAATGTAGCTGAAAGACTAGAGAATATATCAGCACCTATCTATTCATTCAGATAACAGCTTAAATTTTTATAATTTTATTTTCTGTAACATTAATACTTTGAGTTGAAGATTTCACAACTTAAAATACTGTCCTATAATCTTATATTGACATATTTTATTTATTATACATTATATTTACTCTCATCAAAACTAAACAAATAAAATGTAAAATAAAAAAGTACAGTTTTTCACTGCAACAAATTTATCTTATTGTCAAATATAAATATTAATGCAGAATCGAGTAATAAAAATATGAGTAAAGAAATCTTCGAGCTAATGTATTACATTTAAAAAAAATAAGAATTCTAAAAATCTCTCTGTAATCTAAACATTTGGCAAATGCTGATAACTTTTGTGTTTAAACTTAGTTGAGCAGAAAACAGAAAAGTAATAAGGTCCTGTTTGGCGTCATGCATGAGTCCTTGATTTAAGCATCAATATCATCGAGTATTATAAATAGCTCATGATATATTACTTACGAATTTATACACTGGTGAAAATTAACGGGTAAAGTTTTACTCTAGTTTGTCTCTTTCCTCTCTTCGATCTTTCGAAATATCATTTCATACATTTTTTTATTAATACCGCATCAAGTACAAGTTATACTTAAAATATCTAACCAGGTTAAGCTGTTACGTCAATTCCTGTAAAAATATCCGAAACAAAAAGTAATATTACAAATATTATACTAAGTTATACAAAATAATATCAATAATAATCCCAAAAAAAAAGATATCTTCATTTTCGTCTCCCGAAGATTTACAATTATTAGCAATTTTTTTTTCACTAATATTAACAAAGAATTTCAAATAAATAACGTGTAGAATTGAAATTTGAATTTATCGCGATAACTTACTTTTTTGTTTTGCAAATGTAAACGCAAACTTTTCGTATTCTGTTTTTTTTTAACTCTGTTATGAATGGAGACAATGTGCTCTGTGATATTGTATTCAACAATATGAACCAGTTACAATAAATTCTTTTGCTTGTAAAAGATGCAGTAATTTTGTCGCGTTTTTTTAATTACTTATTATTTTAATAAAATTAATGAATTTATCTAACACTGTTGATTCTTGAAATTCCTATAAAATTTATGCTAGTCTTTCTTAATTAAAAAACTTTTTGAGGTTCTTGAAATTCATGTCTGCTGATATTTATGGAAATATTTGTTCTCATGAAATTCTATGCTCTCGGTTAAATTTATTGCCATGTCCAATGTTAAATTTTGTATTTTTGACAATGTGTTTACAGCCCGTTGACTTTTTAGACCAGAAATAAATCGATCGAGTAAGATTGAGCTTTCATCATATATAAAATGGCATTTTTTAATTAACCTCATTAAAGTTTTGGCATAATGTTTTACGGGCTCACCGTTTATTTGACTTCGAATTTCAAAACGAAACCTTGCCGTGTACTTTCCTGGATTATATGTATACATTTCTTCTAATATATCTACGAGCATATCATATGAAATATGTCGAATTCGATCAGGGGCTATTTTTTTCTTAATCATTAATAAAGTGTTATATTCAATCATAGTTAATAAAATATAAGTCAGTCTATCATCTGGTAAATCTAGAACATCGACTATATATTCAAAGTAGTTTAGCCATCTAGGAAACTCCATCCTAACTGGATCAAATTTTCTGAGCAAAATAGATGTTAAAGTTGCCATTTTTTCCATATTTTGTATTGCGGTTTAGATCATATATTAAGATAAATTAAAAACTTTTTATATTTTATACACGTGAGTAAATGACCTGATAGAATTTCTTTGTTCGATCTTTCGTTTCACTTTCACAACTTAACACTTTACTTTTCGTAATGTATTTTGAAATTGATTTATAAACAAAAAAAGAACAAAATGTCAATGCATTATGTTTAGAAATATCTTTCCTAATTTTATATAGAAAAGAAAAATCTTAGTTTCGTAATTAAGATGGAGAATTGATTTATCAAAATGTTGCAATGTTAACCAGACTAATGATACAAAAGTTTCTACCAGTGTCTTGATTGTTTGACGAACGTTTATCGACTATCTAGTGAAACTTTTCCGTTGATTAACAAGATAAGGAAAGTTATTCAGTGAAAATATAGGTCGTTGCTACAATAATCAATATGACTGTTAATAAACATAATGAACAGTACGTTCATTATGACGAATTTGAATCCTAACCAAAGTAAACGGATATAGTTTTATTGTTGTTCATTGGCTTCTTGATGTTAATGTCATGATTTTGTAAACATAGATAAATCTTTAACATTGTACGCAATTAATACGTTTTTTTCTTCTTCATTTCCTTAATATTTTGTTGCGAATTAGTTTATTACATTAAAAATACGTTAATATAGTTACCTACTGTACCAGTTTTTATATAAATATACGTAAACATATTCAGTTAAATGTTCGACAAAAAGAAAGTTGGTTTTCAGGTTCTGGCCATTTATTCAGGATTTGGACCATCGTGTTCCAATAAAGCGAGCATACTTTTTCTTGTCTTTTTCGTTCGCGTAGAATGTATTGACCTTTTTGAATTAACTCTAACATCCATGTTTCTGTTTCTTATTTAATATTTTTAATTTGCTTTATTTCCTTCATTCTCATGTTCTGCTTGCTCTTTATATCTTCTTCCGAACTCTAATTTTTTCTATTTATATTCTCTTCTGTTCGTGATATACTTTTTTTAGTTTTATATATACTCTGGTCTTGCATCCTTTTTCAATCTAACGCGTTCTCTGTCTCAACAGTAGTTTTTTTCTAGTCTCTATTTGCGTATTTTGATAATTTTCTTTTACATTCATTAATAATGTGTGCTGATTCTCACTTCCGTACTGTACAACTCTCTCATGCACGAGCTTTCTTACTCTATTCAAAAAAGGACTGCTATCATTTTCCATTTTCACGTTTTAAGGGCGGAAGGAGTTGATCCAAAATAAAAACATCTTTCAAATAAGTATTCAATATGAAGATATATTTGATACTCGGTATATAAAACAGAGATCAGTGGTGGTGTGTTTTCTGGCCCCTGGTATCACTAACTGTCCTAATTTAGTTCTTTCTTAATAGCAATATAGCTTCTGATTTATATATACTAGCTGAACTTGTGTTTAATGAATCGAATTTTAGTGATTATTTTCAGATCGACTGAACATGATATTTGTCTAACGAGTATGGAAAGAAATGACCTCATCATAGATGAAATTATTGCTGTTTTCTATCGTCGAATTCAAATCAGAACGATTTTGAAGTAGATGTTTTACTTCTCTAAAATTTTTTGTTGTAAAAGTAATATTCTAAGTATTGTTAATGTTTGTAATTATCAAAGATATTTTATTGTCTACTCAGAAAGCTCTGCTTCCCGTAGCTCCCTCTACCGAGTAAAAGGAGTGAACGATCATCGGTGACTAGAATCTTGACGTTAAAACCAAGATTTTAAATCGTCCTCACGCTCAAGGAAGAGAACTACAACTCGTCATCGTAGTTGCATCGACTCAGCTTTACGCTAAGCAGTTTTGAAGATATACTACAGAAATGATCCTGTGAAGTATGATCTTAATTTTCAGTGGTGCTCGAATCCTATATGTATACCATAATGTACTATTTTACTTGCGAGAAGCGGCAAATGGTATTTTGCCATCTAGTGTCCAGTCAAAGAACGAACTGAGTTTTTTACGCAGCGCACCGCGTATTAAACACGTTAAAACATAGACACGTGGAACGCTGGGACCAGAACAAGTTTTAGCCATTGTAATATTGATATCCACTCTTGCCTCCGACCCCTTTCTATTTGGCTGAAACTTTTTTGTCATTTTTTATTCCATTGAAAACCTCTCTGAGAAATTTTTCAAATTTTTTTACCCAATTCAAAAAAAGTTACGAATTTAAAAAACTAATGGCTTTTTTTCAACTAGCCGTAACTTTGTCAAAAATTGACTAATCGATACTTTAAATTTTTTGTTTTTACATGTCCTTTTTGGAAAAAAATATAAAAAAATTATTTGTAGTCAAATGCTTTAATTTCTTTTAATTTCGTTTTTAAGGTCATAGGGGTATAAGCATACTGAATTTGCCTTAGAGAGATAATTTTATGATACTTAGAGTATATGTAAGTACTAATAAAATAAAAAAATCCTGAAAGTTTCAGATACCTAACTCAATTGACTTTTGAGAAAAAGCAAAATATCCAAAGAACAGAAAAAAATATTTATCTCAGGATTGACTAAACCGATTGATCTAAATTTTTAATATGTTTTGGGGACTCATAATAGCTTCTAGAAAAAAAAATTTATGAGCTATATCGGTTCATAAGATCCTTGAAAAAAAAAAATTGTTTTTGTTTCAATTTAAATTTTTGACCATGATGCAATTTATACACAATTATGAAACTATTTTTTTCGTTAACTTCATTCATTTCTCTACAATATTGCATGCTTTTCAAATTTTTAAAAAAGGTTATTATTTTAACGTGTATCCATAGAATTTTCATTTATTAAAAATAATAATATTTCACTTCGAAATCAACAACAATCGTATAAATAGTAAAGTTTATTGATGTTTTATTTATTATAAAAGGGATACTCTTACCATCGGACACAAAAGTATATTGACATAAAGTTGTGAGTATGCGAATGGTCGTACAACTATTGGATGTTGCTTTCACATTGCTGCGATTGTTTATTATTTATCACATGGGAAATACTTGTCAAAAATTCCTAAGCCTGATCAAAAATTGAGCAAATTATTTGATAAAAACAATGTTTCACCTGTGATTGAAGAAGATAATGATGAAGATTTAATAGATGAGATTCTGTAATACTTTAGAGAAATATATCTTTTATATATTTTTTTACTGTATATTCATCGTCCTTTAGGAAGCTTTTTATAAACGTAAATTATAATATTTAAAAATTAAGAGTAAATGATAAAAGGATAAAATTGAACTTGGATTTATATGCAATCTCGGATTTGTTCGGAAAAAACATTTTCTCGTCTTCTATTAATTCGATAATTTTTTATCATATCTCGGGTTAACAAAAATATATAAATAATCGAGTTTTGTAACAAAAAGTTATTTGCAAAAATATTTGTTTAAACAATTATGAAATTACTTATTGATATATAACCGTTGTGATTTTTGATTTTGGCAAAAAAAAATTGTTGATAATAAAAGTTTTGATCTATCCCACGTTCGAATTAGAAATATACAATAAACTGTTTATTGAGTTTATTGTTAAATATAGTATTATTTATACTAAGGACAAATTTAGGACGCTAAATATATTCCTCTCTCAAATTATATATAAAAGCAATAAAGTTTAAACTGTGAGTCATTAAATATACGTTAAACTGTGTTAAGATATTAGTATAATTTTGGCATGTTTATTCGTCGTAACTTTATCATTTTTTAAAACGATTTTATATACATAACGACAGTTAGATCGTTTACTTATTAATAAATGAAAAACATATATTAAATAATATATAAAACCTATATATACATATATAAAATCTATACGTGTTCCTAAAAGAAAATTCTTTCGAATGAAATTTATGAAAAGTGTGTTGTGGTTATAAGCAAAAGCGAATCAATAATCTGAACATAGAACATTTCAAATGTTATCAATTTACGTGCAATAAGAAATATCAATCGTTTTCTGTTATAAAAACAATGAGAATCATGGAACAATTACGCAAAAATAATCCAATAGATGATTATTTAGAACAATTTAATCGAATGACTTTTGATCCTTTCGAAGGAAAAGATGTAATTTCGTTTTATATTTGGTTAAATCAGTTTGAGTACATAGCAGATATTATCGGGGTACCAAATAATGAAATGGGTTCATTATTCGTATCAATGGTGGATGATGAATTCCGTACGCGTTTCGATAATTCTTGCCCTCCAGTCGAATTATCTGAAATTTCATACGAACAAATAATATTTAGATATCTTAGTCATTTATCTCCTAATAAATTTGATTTACACATAAAACGTTTTAGTTGTCGTATTCAATATCAACAAGAAACGATAGAGCAATATGCTTATAATTTACAAAAAATATACAACATGTGCTCTCTTACAGAGCACCTAGATAGAGAATTATGCAAACAATTCATTTATGGAATCCGTCAGAATAAACTAAGAAAACAATTAGAATCAATTCCTCGCTTAACATTCAAAGAAATGGTCGCAAAGGCCATTGAATTTGAAGATATAAATAAAATGCAGAATTATATAGATCAGGCGTGTTTAAAGATTAATGTTTACAATTTGGAGAGTAAAAGTGATTTCAGTGAATGGTTAAATCAATTGGAAAATATAATAAATACTCTTGAGATACCAGAAAATAAAAGGACTACTTTCTTTAATAGAATGGTGGATTATCGTCTCCATTTTTCTGTCAAGAAAAGAAGCCCTACTGTCAACTTTTCTGCACTTTCATACGATGAGATAAAAATTTTTTACATTAATTATTTTTACCATACCGATGGATCTTCATTCCACAGAGAACGTTTTAAATGTCGAAATCAAAATGAAAAAGAGACAATCAAAAAATATGCTGATGATTTACGAGAAATATTTAATAAGTGCAATTATGAAACTGAAGAAAAATTATGCGAACAATTCATTAATGGAATCCGAGATGATGAACTAAGAAATCATTTAAGAAAAATTTCTTTCTCATCGTTCAATGAAATGGTGAAGGAGGCCCTTAAAGGTAGAGACGATGAACAAATGCAGGATTATATAGATCAGGCTCATTTAATAATTAATAATTACAATATATATAGCGGCGGTGATTTCTGTATATGGTTAAATAAATTTGAGTATATAGCAGATACTATCGGGGTACCAGATAATAAAATGATTGAATTCTTTAAAAAAATGGTAGGTGATAATAGTGCCAATGCGATTTCCGAAAATGCTGCATACTTTCAAACATTTTCATACGAAGAAATAACAGACTATTACCTTCGTTCTTTTTCTTCATCAAGGGACAGAAATCAATACAGAAAACGTTTTAAACTACGGCGTCAATATCAAAAAGAAACGATAGAACAATATGCTGATAATTTACAGAAATTATATATTAAGTGCTATTATAAAAAAAATACTGAGGAAAAATTATGCGAACATTTCATTGCTGGAATCATGGACGATAATATAAGATCCTATTTACATACTGTTCCTTCTTCATCATTCAGTGAAATAGTAACAAAGGCCATTAATAAATTTGAACAAAATTTAAAGAAATTCAAAATGGACTCTAGACGAGACTCCATACTTTAACAAATAAACAAATAAAACAGAATAATTTAATCAAAAATTGGCATAAATTTGATTGCCTAATAAAATATATATAAGAGTATTATTAATTATTTAAAGAAAATCATATTATAATATCTTTTACAAACACTAGAAGTATTCAAAATTAGTAAAACCGTTGCATGACTTATTTCAAAGTAAATAAGCTTCGATACAAATAATACATTACCAAATGTTAAAAGAAGATGAAGTAAGCAAAAATGCTGTAATTTTATATTCAAAACGTATTTCTGTGTGCAAGATACCCAAAAAGTTTCAAGATTTAGTTTTTAATACTTTAACAGTTAAGGAAATATATTTATTTTTAGGCATAAGAAATTTGTTTTTTACATTAAATGTTTTTAAAAATGAAATGAAAATATAAATATTTAATTTTTATTTGAAATAATATCGGTATTTATTAATATTGTTTCCTAAATAAAAACACAACGTATTTATGATTTATATGTAAGGAGGGATGAATTTTAAGTGATCCTAACATATAATTTTTAAGTTTATACTGTGAAATCAGATCACATGAGAAATAAAAAATTATTAAGATATTAAAGGATTGTGAGAAAAAACTCTTCTGAAGATAACAATTGAATAAATTTATTTAACTCTACAAAACCATGAAATCGTTAAGATAATAATGTAACTTTTAAACTGTTTCTCGTACATATTTGTAATATTTCATGAATTGTTTATTGTGCTCATTGTTAAATATATTATTATTTCCATTAAGTACAAATGAAGAACGTTTAAATGGGAAGATACAAGTAAAATTTAAAAAGTAATCATTTTTTTGTTTTTTCATAATCTGCAAATATAACATCTTAAGAATATATAATTAAGATTTTCTTAAAACTTATTTCAAAATATTTCTCATGTTTTAGCAGCTTGTTCGCGATTAAAGAAGCTCGTCAAGTACGTCAAGAAAAACTTTTTGAGAAAAATGTCTACTACAAGCAACTGAAGGATTATTTTATGACACTGGAATTGCTAACTAATCAGTAAATCATTACAATCATTGAATTTTTATATACCTAAATATTGAACGCATTTTTCATGGAACTCTATTCCTCAAATCGGCGAGCAAGATAACTCAAAAATTTTTCTTTCAATGGCTCTAAAATTTCGTACGCACTTTTCATTGATATTACTTACTATACGAACCTATCTTATGTAAAAAATTTGTTAAAAAAAGTATTTTTTAAAACTGAAAACCGTTGAAAAATTTTGCCTAAAATTCAAATAATTTTCATAAATTGTTTCATTCTACCAAGTCTTTTTTTTTTCATTTTTTTTAGAGATTCATATAGAAACTATAACATTATAGGCATACAAAATTATTTGTTTTTTTTTTTTTTAGATTAATACAACAGATATTACAATGTTGGTCAATCGATAACTCTTACTGCGATCTTCCCAGAAAAATGAACTGTGATTTGCCTATTTTTAAATATAAAATGAAAAAACAATTTCTTTTTTAATACTTAAAGATATAAATAAACTATATGTCGAGTTTTAGAAATACAGAATAAATTATTTTTTAAGAAGAAATTCTTTAAAATTATCTAAAATTTGCGGTTTTTCCTTCTATCACTTCCCATGAACCATTTTACAATTGCAAAGTCGAAAAAATCTAGATTCTTATTTATGTCTTCCGGCCAATAAGTTGGTTCTCTTTCCTATAAAAAATTAGGTTATTTCATCATATCATATTTAGGTATCAATTCACTGCTCTTACAACTTTTGTAAACTTCGTAAATTTTTTGTTGCATTGTTTGTTTTCAGATGTAAGCCTTTAATGACTGCTTTATAACTTTTTTCCGTTCTTAGTTGGTATGCTTGATAGGCTGCGTTTTTTGATTTTAGACCTTGTGTTACTTTACGAAATATTTCTAGAGTGATAATTTATATTTTAACTTGGTTAAATATTATTTGTTTTAAAATATTAGATTGGTGTATATGAAATGTCGGATTTTCCTTACATGTGAACGTTTGTCTTCCCTATTTTCGTTATTCTTTTATTTGTGGCATAACCTCGTTTATAGTCGTACTGTCGACAGCCAGTGTCACATTTCAACAAAACAAATTTTCTCAAAAATGTTTAATTTTTAAATTTTTTAAAAATTTTATAAGCATATATATGAATTCAATCTATATTCGTGTAATTTTTTAATGAGTATAAACTTGGTAATAATGCTGCAAAATCTGCACGCAATATAGACCAGGCATTTGAGAAGAATACTGGTAAAGATCGAAAAGTGAATCGTTGGTTTGAAAAACTTCGGTCTCGTGAATTTTCTCTTCAAAACGAACCGCGTCGAAGACCCAAAACGTCCGTGAAAAACGATATTTAGAAACGAGTTCAACTTTATCTACAAGGGAACTTCCTTCCAGAATGAAAATTGATCATACAACAATATTGCGACACCTTTCTGAAATTGGCAAGGTGAAAAAAATAGATAAGCGGATACCGCACTAACTAACCAAGCGAAATAAGCTGTATCGATTAAACGTATTCTCATCATTACTAACCCAATTTTTTCAAATGAATGAAAATATGAAATTTTGGCGCACCTATCTTATTCATCGGATCTTTCTCTAACTAACTTTCATTGTTTTAAACCTTTACAACAATTTTTACGTGCTAAACAATCTACAAATGAAGACAGTCTTAAAAAGTCCATATAAGAGTTTATTAATTCTAAAGATCAGAATTTCTTTAAGACCGAAATCTGTGCATTATAATCTCGTTAGGAAAAGTATATTGAAGCGAATGGAGTATATTTTGATTAAATAAACAGCTTTTGAAAAAAGAGAGATATGCAGTTTTAAATAATCACTTAAAAATCCGACATTTAATACGCACCAACCTAATATAAATTTTCCGTAGTTGTTCGGGGAATTGAAGGCATTGAATAAAAATTGTATTGCGCGCCAAATTGTTTTAGTAAGATGAGTCGGCGTCATTAGAGACGTGAGGGTATACGAAGTGCATGCGAGAGCGCCTTAACATGCGATGTGCGTGCGCGAGCGCCTTGACGTGCATGGAGGGGGATATGATGCGTTGGGGCATGTTTCGCGAACGGACATGTAGACACTCCAGATCAGAATAGCTTACCGTACAGTTCGTAAAAAGAGAGTTACGCCATATTAGCATTCAGCAAGGATAAAAATTAGCGTGCGTTTTCGTATATCGGGACGATCGTGTGCGAGAATTCGAAGCGGCAGAATTGTGCGAGGTGTGTGTAGGCTTGTGCCGCACACTTGGGCAAAAGGGACTGAATTGTGTAAGGTTTGTCGGTTTGTGCCGCACACTTAGGCACATCTGCGACCAAGAGAAGGTGCGTTCAAGTTAGATTACGGATCGAGCTACACTCCGTGGCTATCATAGGTGTACGCTAGTGCGTTCTCAAGGACAGATAGCAGTGCGAACTATATTGCGTTCTATTAACGGGTTGCAGCGAAACCGGAAGGTAAGAAAGCTCTCTAGAGTGCGAATCAAGGTATCTCGTGACGTAGTTGCGTTACTTCTTTACTTCTTTCAACTATCTTCGAATCACTTTCTATCTGTATCATTATTCTTTTGTAATGAAGTATTCTCTTGTCTCGGCTTTTCTCTCAATTCCGTGAGAGTTTTTATGCCGAGGCAAGTGACTCTTTCTTCTTCTTCGCGGAAAATTAGATTAATTGATTTATTCATCTTTTCTTATTTCACTCATGCCCCCGTTAAAAATTATTACAGAACTCACGTAATTAAACATCAATCACTTCCGGTCTTTTCTTTTCTAAAAATAGTAGTCACTGTACAATTAAGTATTTAAATAAAGAATACTGTTATTTTAGCTACAATGTAAATGAGTGGTAGTTTAATAATATTAGATGTTGAATCTTTAATAATTTCCATTTATATCTTTTTCTTTTCAATCAATTAAATCAATTTGACAGTGATATTCCTTGTAAACAGTGTTTCCTCTTGGAATTGTTTGCATGCTGAATTATTTTATGCTTTTCATTTGCTATAACTTATTTCAAGTTTTGATTTTAATCATTAGTTGCCATTTGACTGTCATTTTCTTTGTAACTTTGTTATCAATAACACCCACTTGCGCCCGGATTTTTGGAATCTACAATTTTGTATACGTTTACCTTGTAATAATCTTTTTTTCAGATATATTTATCGCTGTTGACGATAATTTTAATTTGCTCGAAAGAATTCATAGCATTATTCCCCGGTTTAAGCGTCACAAGGCTCGCCAATCTTAAGTCACCTGTTCACATTAAACACTATATGCGAAGCTCAAAATGTAAATAGTACCAAGAAGTTTAAACAGTGCTCGGAAAAAAGTCAAAATAGCAATAGGTCTTCCAAATTTACCGACTTTGCTATTCGACCAGAGAGAAATTTAAATTGATATCAAAATATTTGTACCGGAACTCGCGATCGGAGATAAACAAACAAATACGTCGAATTAGTCCAGCTGAATTGTATACAATTCATGACATCCTTAGGAGGATCATGTAAGTTTTGATCTTTGCCACGTTCGAATTTAAATCACAATCATATAATAAACAATCAGCTGTTTATTGACCTTATTGTTAAGTATACTATTATTTATACTAAAAACAAATGTAGGGCCATGAATATATTCCTCTCTCCACTCTTATCTAAAAGTAATAAAGTTTAAATTGTAAGTTGTTGAGTATACGTTAAATCGTTAAGATATTGGCTAAGCATTTATATGTTTAATTTCGTCAACTTTATAATTTCTTAAAACAATTTTTAATATTCCTTAGGATACAAAGATAGGTTACTTCTATATGAGCGTCAAAAATATCATTAAAAATATAAAACGTATAGAAGTTACTGCAAAAAAATTATTTTGAATTACATTACTCAAAGTGTATTGCTGTTATTGGTAATAACGAAAAGAAAATCCAAACAAAGAACTTTTAAAAATTATCTATTAACGTAGTAATAGTATTGTATAGGGTTTTCTCTTTTGAAAATAATGGGCAACGAGGATTCATTGGACGAAGTTAATGAAATAGCTTGTTATCAAAATCAAGCTCTAAAAATGATGCAAGTTTACGAATCAGAAGAAAAGGAAGCATTTTATATGTGGTTAAATAAATTTGAATCTGTGGCAAATATTATCAGTGTACCAACAAATAAAATGGTTAAATTCTTCATTAAAATGGTGGACAATAATTTCCATGAACATATGAAGAAGATTAGCCGTAATGTCAATTTCTCTAAATTATCATACGATGAAATAATAAAACATTACCTTCGTTTTTTTCCTCCTGCCGATGAAACGTATTTACACAGAAAGCGTTTTTTCTGTCGTGATCAATATGAAGAAGAAACGATAAATAATTATGCCTATTGTTTACAAAAAATACATAAAAATTGTTATTATAAATGTTACGTAGATGAAAGATTATGCGACCAATTCACTAATGGAATCCTCGATAATGATACAAAAAAATATTTAAATAAAATTCCTTTTTTATCATTCGATGAAACGGTAACAAAAGCCATCGAATTTAAACAAATGAATGATTATTTACGTACAGCTCTTTTAATGATGAATACTTACAATCCAAAGACAGAAGGTCACTTTTATATGTGGTTAAATAAATTTGAATATGTAGCAGATATGATCGAGGTACCAGATGATAAAATAATTGCATTCTTCAATAAAATGGTGGATAATACTGTCCACGAAAGTGTCTTGAAGGCTCGTCCTTCTGTCGACGTCCTTAAACTTTCATATGATGAGATAATAAGCCATTACATTAATTTTTTTTTTCAAACCAGAGAAGTTTTATTACACAGAAAACGTTTTAAATGTCGAAATCAATATGTAGGAGAACCGTTACAAAAATATGCTAATAATTTACGAAAAATATATAAAAAGTGCGCTTTTACATATCAATTTCAATTAAAAATATGCCAACAATTCATTGTCGGACTCCTCGACGATGATATAAGAACCCATTTAAGTAAAATTTCTACAAAATCATTCGAAACCATAGTAGAAATGGCAATTGATGAAACTGAAATAAAAAAAAAAAAATTGGGAAATTGAATAATCGTGCCTAAATAAACTATTAACTGTTAAAAAATAATCAAATAAAACAGAATAACCAAACCTAAAATTGGCATAAATTTGATTTCTCCATAAGTTATGATTATTATTTATTTAAAGTAAATCACAACATTATAATATATTCTAACGAGCACTAGAAGTATTCAAAATTAGTGAAACCGTTGCATGATCTGTTTAAAAGTAAATGAGCTTCGATAAAAACAATACATTACCAAAGGTTAAAAGAAGACGAAGTGAGTAAAAATACTGTGATTTTATATTCACAACATATTCCTGCAAGATACCGAAAAAGTTTATAGATTTAGTTTTTGATATTTTAATAGTTAAGGAAATATATTTATTTTTAAGCATAAGAAATGTGTTCTTTATATCAAATGTTTGTAAGAATGAGACGAAAATATAAATATTTAATTTTTATATGAAATAATATCGGTATTTATTAATATATTTTCCTACATAAAAACACACAACGTATTTATTATATTTATCTAAGGAGCGTTGAATTTGGTGGTCCTAACATATAATTTTTAGTTTATACAGTCAAATCAGATCACATCAAAAAGAAAAAATTATTAAGATATTAAAGTATTGTAAGAAAAATTTTTTTCTTAAGATAACAATTTAATAAATTTATTTAATTTTACAAAACCATGAAATCGTTAAGATAATAATGTAACTTTTAAACTATTTCTCGTACAAATTTGTAATATTTCATGAATTGTTTATTGCGTTCATTGTTAAATATATTATTATTTCCATTAATAAATAGTTACTACCTCTTTTGTTTATTGAACTTGAACTAAATAATAAAACACTATAGAAAACACTATACACTATAGAAAAACTACTCAACATATTAATATATCTCGAACCGCCAAAACTGAAACATGAGTACCCGAATACCATCGCTACCATACCTACGATCATACGAAAAATTACTGCAATATGAAACCCGTTTGTGTTAAATATACACGCAATCACTTAACTACATTTATCTCATAATAGAGTAAACTAGAAAACATAAAGTGCTTTAATTGCACTGGAAATTGTAAATTATTGTAGACTACTAAACTGCTACAGCTAAAGGAATACTTATCTATGTGAAATTTAAACCCGCGTTTTTTCGTAAACGGTTGAATATATACGCCAAGTTTAAAATTACGATGAGTATTCTCATGGAATACTACAAGTGTGCGAAATTTGAAAAAAAATTGGGAGGGAGGGTCTACCTGACCATCCCCTTGTAACTAGGGAAAAATTTCTTTTCTATTACGACACGATTATTGTAATAAAACAGTTACGGAATTCGCGAATTTAATAAACTAATTGCTCTCGATTCTAACCAGCAACAGCTGACTGATGTAACTTTTGATTGTAAATATAATAAGATCCAGATAGGCAGTTACATGAACACGTAACACTCATATACAATTATATTACAATACGTAATGCTGCACTTGTCATTAATAAGAATAGTTTACAAAATTTAACTTTTTAACTGTTGACGTGAATTTCATGGTAGATAATGTTCACTTATAACCTATTTTTATCAAATCTAACCTCAAAAATTTTTGTACAGCTTAAATTTACTTATAATTCCTAGAAAAAATTCATTGTAAATATTATAAGTCAATAAGAAAAAAAATGTAATTCTATGCTCTCAGCAATTTATTTATTGTAATATCCAATGTGAAATTTCGTGTGTTTGTTGCAATTTGTTTTTAACTCGTCTACTTTTCAGACCAGTAATGAATCGATCGAGTAAGATTGAGGTTATGCTATATCTTAAATCTCATTTACAAATTAATTCCGTTAGAGCGTCGGCATAATGTTTTGCGGACTCGCCTATCATTTAATCTCGAGTTTTACTGTTTTATATTGCCCTCTAGATGTTAGTGTCACGTTTTTGTAAACATAAGAAAATCTTTAATATAGACATTTAGAAATAGACTGAGTATATTTTTGTCTCAACGAGAAAATGTTTTTTGCTTGGTAATGTATGCATGCACACGTTGTAGGAAAAATAAATTATTCAAAATTTCATGGTAGTTATTTACATTTCATCGAATAAGAAAATCAACGACATAAAATGATCTTTTGGTAGATCACTATTAGAATAAAATAAAGAAAATGAAAAATTATGTGACAATAATATGCATTATAGCCGAAGATTTGAATATTTATTTTCAAAAAATAATTGTCCATATTTGATTCAAAAATTCGCTTTAAATTTAAATAACGATTCGTAGCAATTTACTATAATTGACAAGGTTTTTTCGAGATATATTAATAACATTGAGTCATAAACACTTGTTTCTTATTTTTGCTACCACAAACTAATAGTATCCATGATAGAATGTGAAGACTGAAATGTAACATTGTATTATATTAATTTTGAAAAGGAATATTATTTTTATATATGTAAAAATATCTATTATTTATTTTTGTATCGATTAATTAATAGTTACAAATAAAATTTTATATGCGATACGTAAGAAGCTTCTTTTCACGACTCTCCTCATGTTTTTTCTGATTATTTTATTCAAAGTGTAATTAAATTTCGAATATTTGTGGATACGTTGTTTAAGAACGTAAAAATAATTCCATGACATTAACTTAAGAATTCCTTTATATCCAAATATTACAGTTAAATCACTTTTTACATAAGGAAAAAAAATGTTTATACGATCTAAGCCCATAAAGATTGTCTATTACAGTAAATTTATTAATTTCAACATTTATTGGACAATAAAAATATAAAAAATATATAATAATTAAAATAAATGCCTTCGTTCGCAATTAAAAAAATAATTATTGAAAATCGATCAAAAAAACTAAATAGTTGTTAAAACGCGATTAACACTGATAACAGCTATTTTTAATTTTAAAATAGTAAATTAAAAGAATTTTATAGATTAATTATTTAAAAGAATTTAAACTAAACATATATTGTTTTTCTTTATGCGATATATTAAAAAAATTCAAACCATATCAACGAGACTACAAGATTACTTTATAAAAAAAATGTACTATTTGTATTTTAAATAGATAATTCAGTTAAAAACAAACGTAATAACTGAACTATTTTTTAATTTTGACCAGAAAAACTATTTTTTTAAAACAGAAAGATGTATTTCTTTCAATGCTAAAAAATTCGTCAAGTTAATTTACATTAGGATTAAACTCTGGTAAGAACAATTTATTTTGTAATTTTGTTTTAAGCATTTTGTTCAAAAATAAATCATAATTTTCAATTTAAGCATTTCCAAGATTTTGCTGGAATTAAATTTCTAAACTAATTCTATCTATAAGTAACTTAATTCTTATATCAAGGAACTCATTGAAATAAGCAACGTAATATTAAACGGTAGATAAGGCTAAGGAAGCCAAAGAAACTGAAAGAATAGAGATCAGCATCTCATCTATCCGTTTAGAAAACAGTTGGAGTTTTTATATTGTTATTTTTTGTAACATTTATACTATGAGTAGAAGATTTAACAACTTGAAATACTGCCCTACAATCTTATATTGATATATTTTATTTATTATACATTATAATTAGTTTGATCAAAATTAAATAAATTAAATGTAAAATAAAAAAGAACATTTTTTCACTGCAACAAATTTATCTTATTGTTAAAAATAAATACCAATGCAGGATCAATAAAAAGATGAGTAAAGAAATCTTCGAGCTAAAGTATTACATTTATAAAAAATAAGAATTCTAAAAATCTCTCTGTAATTTAAACATTTTACAGATGCTGATAACTTCTGTATTTAAACTCAGTTGAGCAGAAAACAGAAGAGTAATAAGAATCTGTTTGGTGTCTTACATGAGTCCTTGATTTAAGCATCAATATCATCGGGTATTATGAATAACTCTCATGAAGTATTGTTTACGAATTTAAACATTGACGACAGTTAACGTTTAAAATTTTACTCTTGTTTGTCTCTTTTCTTTCTTCAATCTCCCGAAATATCATTTCACGATTTCTTTGTCTAGTACCTCAAGTATAAATTACAGTAAAAATTTCTAAGCAGGACCACTTGCAACGTCAATTCCTGCAAAAATATCAGAAACAAAATTTTATTTTTTAGTATGTTATACGAAATGATAAGAATATTGATCCAGAAAAAAAAGCAATTCTTACTTTATATATGTTATAACTTCTTTTTATTTCTACACATAAAAACGGAATTTTTTATGAACTGGAGTCAATGTGTTCTATTAAAATATATGTAACAATTTCCACTAGTTATAATAACCTTTTTTGCTTGTAAAAAATGTTATACTTTTGAAACTCACTTTCCTCATAAAATTGTTGATTATCTAATTGCTGATTCTTGAAGTTCTTCTAAAATTTATAGTTGTCTGTCTTATTTTCAAATCTGATTATGGTTCTCGTATTATTTTTCAGTTACTCTTTCAGCGCTGTTATAATTTTTCTCACAAATGTCTAATCTCTCAACCAAATTTACAGCAATATCCAACGTTAAATTTCGCATTTCTAGCAATATTTTTCTAGCTAAATCATTTCTTAAGCCAATAATGAATCGATTGAGTAAGAGTGAGGTTATGTCATAATCTAAATTGCATTTAGCAATTAACTTCTTTAAAGTGTCGGCATAATGTCTTGCGGACTCGTAATGAAATTGAAATCGAGCATCAAATCGATACCTTGCCATTAACTTTTCATTATACGGTGAAAATGTATCTAATAGTATATATACAAGTTTATCGTATGAAAAATCTTCAATTTTGGCAGGAGCTATTTTTAGCTTAACTGTCAATAAAGTAAAAGATTCAATCATAGTTAATAAAATATAAGCCTTTTTATCATGTGGTATATCTAGAAAATCGACTATATATTCAAAGCTATTTAGCCATAAAGGAAATTCCATACATTCTGAATCATACAATCTAAGCAAACTATATATCAAGGCTGTCATTTTCTCAATGTTTTGTATTATGCTTTATATCATATTTTAAGATAAAAAAATAAAAGCTATTTATATTTTATACATGTGAGTAGATGACCCGATGGAAATTTTTTATTCTGTATCTCGTTTCACTTTCACCAATTAACACCATACTTTTCGTAATGTACTTTGAAATGATTTTGTACAAGAAAAAAAGAACAAAATGTCCAAGTGTTATTATAAGAAATATATTTTTTACATTTGCATAGAAAGAAAAAATATTAGTTTCGTAATTAAAATGGAAAGTGGTTTTATTAAAAGTAGAATATTAACAAAATTAACAATATAAAAGTTCCGATCAGTGTCTTGATTATTTCACGAACGTTAATCGACTATTTAATACAATTTCAATATTGACTAACAAGGTAAAGAAAGTTATTCAGTGAAAATTTAAGTCCTCGCTACAGAAATTAATATAACTGCTAACACAAACATAGTAAACAGTACGTTTAATATAACAAATTTAAACCTGAACAAAAGTCGACGGATATAGTTTTATTGTTGTTTATTTCTTTCTTTGACGTAAATGTCATGTTTTTGTAAACATAAATAAATCTTAAACAATGTAAAATCTTTGCATTTAGATTGATGAAAACTGAGAGAAAAGTATAGTTCTGGTCAAGTAAAGGGACGGAAATAACTATCAATTGATTCAGTAATCAATAAAATTAAAAATGTCCCTAGTTACATTTCCCAGACCGACAGTGGAACGTAACAAATATACGTACTAAATATATTCGGTTAAATATTCGACAAAAAAAACTTGGTTTTGAGGTTATGGCCATTTTTCAAGGATTTGAACCATCGGGCGCCGATAAAGCGAGCACACATTTTCTTATCTCTTTTTCGTTCGCGTAGATTGTGTTGACCTATTTAAATTATCTCCAATATCAATGTTTCTGTTTCTTATTTAATATTTTTAATTTACATTATTTCCATCATTCGCATATGTTCTGCTTGCTTTTTATATCTTCTAACGAACTTTTCTTTTTTTTATTTATATTCTCTTCTATTCGTGTTACTTTTTTTTGTATTATATACTCTGAGTTTACGTCATTTTTCAATCTAACGCGTTCTCTATCCAAATAGCAGTTTTTTTTCCAGTCTCCACTTCTGCAGCTTGATAATTTTCTTCTGCATGCATCCTCGTACCACGTCTTTCAATTTTTTCCTATCGTCGTATTCTTCAGTTTTTACTTTTCCATTTTCTTTTATCTCCCCATCGTATATTTTCATGTTTTTTTTTCATTCTGAGATATAATTTTTTTTTTTTTATAATCACTTATGACCAGCATAATTTGATCCCAAAACTCTATAAAACGATTCTTGAACAATTTTTTGTCTTTCGGCTAGAACGTCTAATAATATCATTAATTTTATCGAACCAATTAAAATTATCATCAACGATGATAAATATATCAGAAAAAAAAAAGATTATTCGTCATATTAGACGATTCATTATGTTTATTTACAATCATATTGATTACTGTAGCAACGACTTTTATTTTCACTGAAAAACTTTCCTTATCTTGTTAGTTAACATTGAAGTTTAATTAGATAGTCGATTAACGTTCGTGAAACAATCAAGACAGTGAACAGTCGGAACTTTTGTATCATTAATCTGGTTAACATTTCATTTTTGATAAATCAATTCTCCATCTCAATTACGAAACTAAGATCTTTCTTTTCTATACAAATTTAAGAAAGATATTTCTAAACACAACGCATTGACATTTTGTTCTGTTTTTGTTTATAAATCCATTTCAAATTACATTACGAAAAGTATAGTGTTTATTAGTGAAAGTGAAACGAAAGACCGAATAAAGAAATTCCATCAGGTCACCTACTCACGTGTATAAAATATAAAAAGTTTATAATTTTTCCTAATATATAATGGAAACCATAATGGAAAATATTGAGACAATTACAGCCTTGATGTCTGAGTTTCTCCAAAAGTTGGATTTAGATTTGATGGACTTTCTTATATGGCTAAATCACTTTGAATATTTAGCCGATATTCTAGAAGTACCAGATGATAACAAGATTTATCTTTTAATAAATATGACTGATTATTGTTCTTTATTATTAATTCGGAAAGCAATTGCTGGTGCAGAAAGTGAAGACAATTCATACGATACGATAATAAATATTTTAATAAATAAGTATACACCTTATCGAGAAAAAAATGCGGCAAGATATCGTTTCGTTAATCGATATCAATTTGATTGCGAGTCCGCAAGACATTATGCCGACACTTTAACGAAGTTAATTGATAAATGCGATTGCAATAATGATGACAAAACCTCCCTCTTACTCGATCAATTCATTAATGGTCTAAGAAGTGAACAACTTAGACTACAGTTGAAAGAAACACGAGATTTAACATTTAATATTGCTGTAAATATAGCAGAAAGCATAGAATTAGAAGGGAACAAAAATTAGAACGCTAGTAGATAAATTGATACTAACAAAAAGAACCAGACAAATTTTTTTAAATAAGATAGACTTGCATAAATTTTAGAAGAACTTCAAGAATTAGCCGTTTAAAATCACATATTTTATGAAGAAAGTGACTTAATTAAAGAACGCGGAATGCTACAGAATTCTTTTACAAACAAAAAAAGGTTTTATAATTAGTGGATATTGTTACATATATTTTAATAGAACACATTGACTCCATTAAAAAAAAATTCCGTTTTTATGTGTAGAAATAAAAGGAAGTTATAATATATATAAAGTAAGAATTCCTTTTTTTCTGGATCAATATTCTTATCATTTCGTATAACATACTAAAAAATAAAATTTTGTTTCGAATATTTTTGCAGGAATTGACGTAGCAAGTGGTCCTGCTTAGAAATTTTTACTGTAATTTATACTTGAGGTACTAGACAAAGAAATCGTGAAATGATATTTCGGAAGATTGAAGAGAGAAAAGAGACAAATAAGAGTAAAACTTTAAACGTTAACTGTCGTCAATGTTTAAATTCGTAAACAATACTTCATGAGAGCTATTCATAATACTCGATGATATTGATGCTTAAATCAAGGACTCATGTAAGACACCAAACAGATTCTTATTACTCTTCTGTTTTCTGCTCAACTGAGTTTAAATACAGAAGTTATCAGCATCTGTAAAATGTCTAGATTACAGAGAGATTTTTAGAATTCTTATTTATTTTAAATATAAAACTTTAGTTTCAAGATTTGTTTACTCATATTTTTATTGATCTTGCATTGGTATTTATATTTAACAATAAGATAAATTTGTTGCAGTGAAAAACTGTTCATTTTTATTTTACATTTAATTTGTTTAATTTTTATGAGACTAATTACAATGTATAATATTTATCTTCATAATTTATCTTTTTTATAGATTTTTAATATCTTATCTGTGTAAGATATATTTTTTAAATTACATATTTTTTTTAGATTCTCATTGTAAAATAAATATTGAATTTAATGAGGCAACAGTTAATGACTATCACTCATTGAAACACTCTCATCTTTCGTTCCGGCACGTACATTCAGAGTGGTACATAACACACATACACACACTAATGAAACAAAAGAAGAAAGGGCCGCCTTAGCGACAAAAGTGTCAACAAGGCCCTTTGACGCATGCATATCGTCCTGCAGCCGACCTAAAGTAGGTGAATATACATACGCAACATACAAACATCACACACACACATACAAATATCGTTTGTCGTTCTATTTAGCATACCTACTTATACACACAGTACACCGATATACTAGATTTAAAATTTGTTTTTTTAATTGATACCAAATTGATTTTTATCTACGTTAAATTGTAGAAAGCATATTAATCTTGTTACATCCAATTATTGTGACTTGTCACAGAGTGGTGGTGAGGAAGCAGATTTTAGAAGCTCGAGTAGTGAACGTTCTGACAGCTTATGAAGGATTTTGCAAGTATTCATTATCGGAATATCGGTGTATGTGTCGACAGACTCTGTTTTATTCTTATCTACGATTGACCGTAAGTGCGAAGGTTAACAGAATATAAATGAAATTAATTTGTTATATCGATTTGTAATAGAAGTAATAATAATAATAATAATAATAATAATAATAATAATTATGTTTCATCGTTTGTTCAATTTATTATTAATAAAAAATGTACTATCTTTTACGTTTAATTGTAGAAAATAAAATTCTTTAACAAGGGGACCTTACACTTAGTCCGACACGGATTTTAACGAGTTTTGGTATATTAGTAGTATACTTTGAGGTTGTTACCGTGGTAAAGTATTTTGTCCTAACGCTCAACCATTTTTGAGAAAAAAGCTTTTGAAGTTTTGGTTTTTGTTGTATACATGTTTATATTATCTTAATTTTAACCGTCTATCAATTGGCGCGCTAGCGTCATTTCTTGCTTCTTGTGCCGCTAATTAGAGTTCCTTCATGGAGGAAGTTTTTTTTAATAATTTTTTTTCTATCTGTTTTCTAATTTTTTTTTCATATTTCTTAATTTTTAAATATATGCAGGAAAGAGAAAATTATTTATTACAGAAAAATTAGAAATAAAAAATTTTTTAAAATCTTGCGCAAATAATAAAAAAAAATTGATTACTTGAATTACTTTAATTATTAGTTAACATTTTATTTTTTAAAAGATATATAAAAATAGATAAATCTTCAATATATACTAACAAATATAACAATCGTATATATTCTAATCATTAACAATTTCATGTATAATTTTTTTATATCCATGAGTTTTAACATTTATTGTACATTTATTATTATTTATTAAACGCAGGTTCCAGAGTGATAGTTCTCGTAAAAGCATTAAAAACAATTAATTTTTTCACATCTCGCGCAATTAATAAAAGATGACTTGTTACATGAACAACGATTTTTTAAAAGAATTGTTGAAAAACAAACTTGATTAACATTTAAAAATATTTCTCTTTTATTTGGTTTTAATAATTTCAAAGCGTACCATGCATATCGAATCATTTTATGAAAAATTTTTTATGACAACTGATGATGGACTATTGATTGTATTTTGATACAATCTTCACGAGAGATAAATCTTTATTTGTCTATTTTCATATACCTGTTAAAAAATAAAATATTAACTGTAATTCAAGGATAAACTTTTCCTTTATTATTTTCGCAAGATGTGAAAAAATTTATTATTTCTAATTTTTTTATAATAAATAATTTTTTCTTTCCTGTATATATTTGAAAATTAAAAAATATGAAAAAATAATTTGAAAAAAGACAGAAAAAAATTATTAAAAAAAACTTGCCCCATGAAGGATCGAACACTAACTAGCGACACGAGAAGCGAGAACGCTACTAGATACGCTAGCACGCCATTTATAATACGGTACAATTTAAGGTAATATAAACATGTATACAACAAAAACCAAAACTTCAAAAGCTTTTTTCTCAAAAATGGTTGAGCGTTAGGACAAAATACTTTACCACGGTAACAATCTCAAAGTATACTACTAATATACCAAAGCTCGTTAAAATCCGTGTCGGACTAAGTGTAAGGTCCCCTTGTAAGATAAGTGATTTTGATCAACCATGGTAAAATACACGCACATATATTATTCACTCATAAAACCATGTATATATACATAAATGCATACATAAATATTAAAACTAAAAAGAAACATATATAAATATATAAAAATACAAAAAATACTATAAAATACATATTTCGTTCGTACTTTTTAAAGTTTTGGGAATTTCGATAAACTTTGGAGGTTAGACGAGCATTCAATAGTTTACATTTATTTGCAATACGATTAAGATCCCTATCATTGGTTAAAATACAAATTTTAAAATCAGTTAATTGTTTTATCGGCAACTAGATGGCAAAATACCATTTGCCGCTTCTCGCAAGTAAAATAGTACATTATGGTATACATATAGGATTCGGGCACCACTGATAATTAATATCATACTTCACAGGATCATTTCTGTAGTATATCTTCAAAACTGCTTAGCGTAAAGCTGAGTCGATGCAACTACGATGACGAGTTGTAGTTCTCTTCCTTGAGCGTGAGGACGATTTAGAATCTTGGCTTTAACGTCAAGATTCTAGTCACCGATGATCGTTCACTCCTTTTACTCGGTAGAGGGAGCTACGGGAAGCAGAGCTTTCTGAGTAGATATTAAAAAAATATTCAAAATTAAGATCAATACTGCGTATACGTACACAAATATGCATACATACACAAGCGATCGGCTGATTAAGAGAACAATGAAAGGGAGCTCCTTTTATTAAGTTTTGGGATTCCTTTAAAAGATAAGGAAAAGTAAAAGACGGGCAAGAGTATCGATATTCGGAAATTACGGGTATCGTCACTTCATATATTCTCCTCATTTGTCACATTATTTCACATATAATTTGTATTCAGTATAAAATATTACTTTTATTATCAATCAGTCAATCAATCATAGAAAAATAACATTAAAATCTTATTATCCGAATTTTTGTCATTAGTTTTTGTATTAACTCGCTGTGAACTCGTGTGTATTATTATTTAAATAATATATATCTTGAACAAATACTGCAACTTCGCACTGCTACCTCAAACAGGACAAAGTATAAAAAAAAGACTATTATATAAAAAACATGCATTCCTCCAAAATACAAATGCTATTCTGAAAAAATAATGAAAATGTTTAAAAACGAATGTATTTGGAATTCGACAGAGGTTTAGTTTTATGAAGGTGTGTTTCACTTCTACCGCGTGTGAACTGCACGCATGTATTTATTTTTTTCCTAAGGAAATTGTCATGTTACTCACACTGGATTGAACTCTGGTAAGAAAAATTTATTTTGTAATTTTGTTTAAAGTATTTTGTTAAAAAATCAATGATACTTTTTAAATAAAAAATTCCCAAGATCTGCAGAAATTGAATTTCTGAACTAATTCCAGCGATAACTAACTAAATCCTTATGTTAAAAAATTCATTGAAATAATCAACGAGAAATAAAATAAAATATTAAAGGATAGATTTGGCTAAGCAAAGCAAAAAATCTGAAAGAATAGAGATTAAATCAGCATTTCATCTATCCAGTTAGGTAACAATTCAAGTTTTTATATTTTTATTAGTTTTAACATTAATACTTTAAATAGAAGATTGCACGACTTGAAATACTGCCCTATTATCTTGCATTCATATATTTTATTTATTATACATTGAAATTAAAAGTAATAAGCACATGTTTGCGTCTTTCATGAGTCCTTGATTCAAGTATCAATATCATCGAGCACTGTAAATAGATTATGAAGTATTGATTACAAATTTAAACATTAACGAAAATTAACGGGAAAAGCTTTACTCTTGTTTGTCTTTTTCTCTCTTTAATCTTCCGAAATATCATTTCACGCTTTGTTTGTCTAGTACCTCAAGTATAAATTACAAAAATAAGTAAAAATTTCTAAGCAGGACCACTTGCTACGTCAGTTCCTGCAAAAATATCCGAAACAAAATTTTATTTTTTAATAAGTTATACAAAATAATAACAATATTGATCCAGGAAAAAAAAGCAGTTCTTACTTTATATATATAATAACTTCTTCTTTTTTTTTTATACATGAAAACGCAACTTTTTCGTACGCTTCTTTTTATCTCTGTTATGAATAAAGGTAATGACTTCGGTGCCCGTAGTATTCTTTAGCTATTTTTATAGCGACATTATAATTTTTCTCAAGATTTTCGTAGCTCTCGGCCAAATTTATAGCAATATCCAACGTTAATTGTCGCATTTGTATTAATTTTTTTTTAGCTAAATCACTTCTTAGGCCCATAATGAATCGATCGAGTAAGAGTGAGGTTATGTCATAATCTAAATCGCATTTAGTAATTAACTTCGTTAAAACATCGGCATAATGTCTTGCGGACTCGCAATGAAATTGATATCGATTATCAAAACGATACCGATCCGCTAACCGTCCTAGATAAATCGAATATGTATTAATTAATATAGATATAAGTATATCGTATGAAATACTTTCAATTTCTTGAGAAATTAATTTTTTTAAAATGGAAAAAGAAGGATAAATTTTTATCATATTTAACAAAAGACGAGTCTTTCTATCATCTGGTATTTCTAAAAAATCGATTAAATATTCAAAGTGATTTAGCCATTTAAGAAAGTCCATCGAATATGGATCAAACTTTTGGAGGAAATCATATATTGAAGATTGCATTAGCTCAATATCATCCGTTATGGTTGACATCATTTATTAAGAAAAATTATAAACTTTTTATATTTTATACACGTGAGTAGATGACCTGATGGAATTTCTTTGTCCGGTTTTTCGTTTCACTTTCACAACTTAACACTTTACTTTTCGTACTGTATTTTGAAATTGATTTATAACAAAAAAAGAACAAAATATCAAGGCGTTATGTTTAGAAATATCTTTCCTAATTTTATATAGAAAAGAAAAATCTTAGTTTCGTAATTAAGATGGAGAATTGATTTATCAAAAGTGAAATGTTAACCAGATTAATGATACAAAAGTTTCGACCAGTGTCTTGATTATTTGACGAACGTTAATCGACTATCTAATAAAACTTTAATATCGACTAACAAGACAAGGAAAGTTATTCAGAGAAAATATGTCTTCGCTACAGAAATCAATATTACTGCTAACAAACATAATAAACAGTACGTTTAATATGACGAATTTAAACCCTAACCAAAGTCGACTGACATAGTTTTGTTGTTGTTTATTGCCATCTTGACGTCAATGTTATGTTTTTCTAAATATAGATAAATCTTCTACATTGTACTAGCATAGCATGTCTTTTTCCTTCACTCCTTAAATATTTCGTTGCGCATTGGTTTATTATATTAACATATTAACTTTATCTTATTTTTTATTAGTTTTTATCTCCTTTCTTAATCTAACGCTTTCTCTGTCTTAACAGCATTTTTGTTCAAATCTCTACTTCTGTATCTTTATTGCTTTCTTCTAAATGCATCCTCCAACCATTTCTCTTAGGGTTGCGTCAGGTATCTGACCCTAATGCTCTATAAAATGTTTTTTCCACAATTTTCTTTTTCAATATTCAAAATGTTATTTTACCACTTGTACCGTCAATTTGTGTTGTTTAAAAAACACATTTTTCAAGTTAACTCGGTCTTTTTTTTCAAATCCTTAGTGATACTTCAAATTCGTCAGTGAAATAAATTTAAAGTGGGTATCACAGAACAATAATCAACCTATCAATGTGTTTATGATAATTATCAACATATACTTTGTTAATAATTACATTAAAAGTACGTTGATCTAATATCTTACCTTACACACACAAGAAATTAGTGACGAAAAAGTATCAAGGTCTTAATACGATTTAGAAATACATAACAAAAAGTACATAGTTTTCATTGATAAAAGTTCAACAAAAGGCCAAATAAGGAGCTTTTGAAACATCTGTAGTCAACCGTAGAAAAGAAAAGATGAAAATATTATATATCTCATAATGCAATTAGAAAATATAACTTTTAATAATATAATTTTTTTTTCTTTTGGATGAAATGTTTTAAAGTGTGCACAAAGTGCAAAACAATTACGAGTAATAACCATGACGATAACAAATATACATACTCTATTCACGAAACATCACGGGTGACTATAATCACCGCACCCCCCTCCGTTCGTACAGAGCATGATGTTGGTGACTATAGTAGTCACCGTTCGTAGCGAGAGGATTAATGAGACCATCGGCACATATCAGAATATATTAATTTAACAAATATATTAATAAAAATAAAGTGCAGTTGAATGTGTTAATGTACGAAAACTTTAGCCCTCATCCTTAATAACATTCTAAACGTACCAATTAACATCGTTATCATATTTTTTAAACAATTACTTAATTAAATATAGCTACTTATTTATTACATTATATAAATATTTATATTTTACAATTATATTTGTTATATTATTACATATATATTATTTTAACTAAACCTATCTATCCTACTATATAATAAAACAATTATTTAATATATATATAGTATCAATCTATGATAATAATTTTATTAAAAGTATTGAGACAGCTGTGTAATGAAACTAATCTCATCTTGAGACTTAAAAATTGGTTTGAAAAAATGTTATATTTATTATGAAATACTAGTAAACAATTAATTTTAAAAAATTCTTTCAAGTTTTCTTTATTATACATTTACTTTATTTACTCCAGAAAACTCAGCTTCCCCCGTTAATCCCCTTTACCAAATAAATAGTACGAATGATCATCAATGACCAAAAATCATAACGTTTTAACCGAATTCTGCATTGTCTTCCTCCCGGATCAAAAAATAGAGTTAGAACTAACCATCATATTTACAGTTCAGATTAATTCTTACCAATGATGAAGTTATTCATCAGAACTAATCCTGTGAATTTTAATCTTGAATTTTATACTGTTCTCAAATCGAATATATAGATCGTAATGTACTATTTTACTTTCGAGTAACGGCCATCTAGTGTCCAGTCAAAGAATTAACTGATTATTTTAAAGGGGTAGATAGGTGTAGGACAGCGTTTCTACAGTGATTTTCATGAATTTTTTTAACACATAAGATATATGTATAATTTATTGATATCATGAAGTCATTTTACACATATATTTGAGAATATATTTTGATATTTTCCAAGATTTTCCTGGAAAAATAACGAAAATATCAACTGCCGAGCATTGTAGGTCGCCACCCGACTGAGCAGTTTGTGTACATGTTGAAGGCCGCAATTTTTATCTGAAATCAATCGCACAGAGAATTTACTTATTTTATATATGTCTCTTCTATGTGAACCTCATTTTCTTCAAAAAAAATTGAAAATTAGTATTTGATTGCCACTGATTTGCATAATTTTTTGCCATTTTTTCACTTTGAATTAATTGAAAATATTCAAACGTGGAAAGTGGACGAATTGAAAACGAAGTGGACACGAAAATGGACGAATAAAAAGAAATAATAAATATGATATCAATGTGTGCGTAGTATTTCTTGTATCTATAGATTCTTTTTAATCTTATGACGAATTTCCAAAGTATTCGCAAAATAGTGTAATTAAATTTATCTATCGTCTAGTGCTTGCAAAGAAATAAATTTTCATTGATAAATTGATATAAATATAGAATGAAACTGAAATTAATTTTTAGATGAATAATCATACGATGATATTTTTATATGAATAATAGCAGAAGTATTTTAATGAATTAAAATGTTAATCAAAAAACATTATACGGGATGGGATAATGATTTGAGAGATTCTTAACTAAATGTAAGCATATTGTCTTTTTTTTTTTCGTGCAATTCATTAACAAAAATTCAATACAACAAAGTCAAACTATAAGATTTAAAACAAACGAAATAATTGAAGAGATTTCTTAATATTTCAACCAGATTAAACATTTTTTGAAATATAAAGATGTTATCTTTTACGTTATTTTTCACTTGCATTTCGCTTTGGTAAAAACAATTTAATTATTAAATTGTGTTTAATTTCTTTTATAAGAATATCGGAGAAAATTTGTGTAAACAAATAAAACATTGCTAAAAATTGCAACAATCACATTTCTAACATAATTTTAGTGTTAACCAACAAAATCCTCAGATACATAAATCATTGAAATGCGCAATTAGATGTTGGAGGGTAGGCAAAACTTGCAAACCCAAAGCATCCATCTAACAGTTCATATGACGGTTCGAGTTATTACAATCTTAATATTTTTAACAATTTATACTTTTAGTAGAAAATTTCACAACCTTAAATAATACGCTAAGATCTTACATTTACACATCTTAGCCACATTATAATTTTAGGTTGTCAAATCCTTAAAAATTATTTTCAATGTAAAAATTCCATATTTTCAATTTAAAATAATTTTTTTGACATACATGTGTTAATATAAGATTGAGATAACTGTAAGGGTAGAGAAATTTTTAAACCAAAGTGTCATATTTATAAGAAAGGAAGAATACGAACAATCAATCTGTAATCTAAGATATTTTACACATGCTGATCGATTCCCTATTCTAAATCAGTCATATTTACATAAAACAGAAAAGTATCAACAAACTACTCAGCTAGTCTCATGAGTCCTTTGTTCAAGTATCAATATTACCTAGCACAATAAATAGCTTATCAATTATTACAAATTTGTCCGTTGACGAAAATTAACGTTAATACCAAAGCAGAGTTATTTGCTGCGTCAATCTTTACAAAAATATCAGAAATAAAATATTTTTTTGTCTTCGGTAAATTATACAAAATAATGAAAATAATTATCAAGAAACCAAAGAGCAATTTGAAGTTTTTTTTTTTTTTTTAAATTTAACAAAGAATTTCAAATAAATAACATATAAAATTTGAATTTTAAATCACCGTGAAAACGTACTGCATTTTTTTGTTATAGATAACAACGCAAGTGTTATGTACTCTGTCAAACTATATACAGAAATTCTTATAAGTTATGAAAATTTGCTCTGCTCATAGGGGATCCTATTATTTGTCGACATTTATTGTTTATTCGATTATTTTTATAAAATTAGTGATTATAAAACTACTGGTTCTTGAATGTTTTTTGACATCTCTGCTTGTCCGTTCTATGTTTCTGTATTTTCGAGTTGTTTGTAGTCCATTTCATCTAATTTATAGCGTATTAAACGATCTCTCATGAAATTCCATGCGTTCGGCCAAATATACTGCTTTATTGAACGATAATTTGTTAATTTTTAGTAATTTACTTTGAGCTTCTTTATTTCTGAGCCCAATTAAGAATCGATGAATTAAGTTAAAGCTTGTTCTAGAACCATAATTGCATTTAACAATTAATTGTATTAAAGCTTTGGCATATTCTCTTACGGACTCGCCTTTAATTTGATCTCGCCAATCAAACCGAAACCTTGCCGCAAACTCATTTTGATAGTTTGAAAATATTTCCTCCATTTTATACATAAGCGTATCGTATGAAAGGCTTAAAAGGTTGATAAGACCAACTCTTCTTTGAATCTTTTTAATAGCCGAAGATTCTATCATATTTAATAAGAAATAAGATTTTTTATCGTCTGGTACTTTGAGTGTATCAACTAAAAACTCAAAGCTATTTTGCCATACAAGAAAAGTCATACAATCCGGATTGAACTTTTTCAGAATTTTAGGACCTAGATATTTTAATGCCATCTTTTTATGCTCTGAACACATTTTATAAACAAATAAGAGCTTTCTATATTTTATATCACGTTAATAGATGGATCAGAATGCAGGTTCGATCTTCTGTTTAACAAACATACACTTTACACTTTTATAATATACTTCGATAAAATATTAAAATCTTTATCCTATCCTCAGTACTGATTTATAATGTATTGAAAACAATATATTATTAAATCAGTATACTTTTCGCGGTAATAATATTTATGCAGAAAATATATTCAGATGATTAAAACAAAAAAATGTTACGTTCACTGGTACGATCGGAAGAGAAATGAGAATAAACGATGATAACTCTACTTCTCAGTTCAACTCTAACTTCTTCAGTTACACAATACCAAAATATGTTTTGAAGTCTAGATCTTTAACCCCTTAAAGTCTAGGGATTTGTAAGAAAAGTTGTTCAGTGTAAAGATTCGTTCACACCTAGGTGTCGTGGCAATCGCAGAATATTTGACGTTAAACCTGTTTGATACGTTTACAGTGAACACGAATTTTGACAAAATTAAAATCTGCAGAATAGTTTAAATTTATTTGTCAATCGTGGCCTCTTTGTACTCGTCAGACTAATTCAAATTCATGCGTTTTTTGATATTAATTTCACAATCATTTTTGTAGAGGTTATGTAGTGTTTTCTGTTTGACGTTGCTTTCCTACAGAATTTATTTTCATTTGTTTTTATTAGAATTCGCAATTATACTGTAGCTGTAGTCTAAAGCATTATTTATGAGTTATGCATTGTTCTTTAATATTTTGAAGTTGTATTGTCTTTCACTATTCGACCATGTCTATATTTAAAAAATGACAAACTTTTTAATCATATGTTACCTAAAAAACATTAACTAAATACTAAAAGTAGTTAGCTATATATTAAAGAGTTTGTTTTTCGTATCGAATTTGTGGATATGATTAACACTAAACGTACCATGACCAATCAAATGACCGCGTCCTGTAATTTGTAAAGATGTGGTAATCTGTAAAAATCCTATAATTTGTAAAATATTTCGTGAAAACGCATGAAACGCACATTATTCATTTCTAAATAAAATAAGGTATATTGTTCACTATCCAATTAAAATCTTATTCTATAGGAAAATATATGTTTTTTTTAAATGCTATCAATTGACCGCTCACGATAGGAATAAGTATATCTTAAATTTCGATAGTTTAGTGGTAATTTATTGAGATATTAATTTGCCGGCCTCTTCATTGTCCCAAGTATTTCCAAAACAGATCATATTTTTCTATTTTTTCTGACACTAAAAAATAGATTAGAGGTTCTTTTGTAGGTCTTTTTCTTACCTTCCACCAATGAGCACATTAAAGTTTTGGGAATGTTTCTCGAAGTAATATTTTTCGAATAAGAGCATTAATGTGTTTTATTTGAAATATTTATTTTACATTTATACACAAGAAAACGAACGCAGTATTCTACTGAAAGTAGAAAACTCTTAAAAAATAAGCTTAATGTTAACAGAAAAAAAAATTACAAAAATTATAACTCAAATTGTGAAATTTTAGAATAAGATACAAACATGACAGATTGTAAGTATTATAAATAGTTTGTTAAATATTGCGAATTTAAACAAAGACAAAATTGAACGATTAATGTCAATGTATCGTATTTGTAAGATAAATAAGATCGTTGACGTTGTTATCTTAGAACAGGTTTCTTTCGCTTAACTTTCTCAATTTCTAATTAGACATTTTTTATAACAATAAATGATTTGATTTCTGACAAACAAAATAATTAAGCAGGTACGCTTGCTACAGAAATCTCTACATAGATATACAAAATTAATTTTGTTTTTATATGAAACGCTATTAAAAATAAAAATAAAAATACTACAAAGGAAAAATTACCTATTTTATATTATCATCTCTCGAACGTTTACTGTTAATAACAAATTTATATATAATTAGTAATAAAATTGAACACCATGCGAGTAAAGCCAAATAAATTATCGAATCATTACATTAGTATGTGGAATTCTTTTCTGCAAAATAAAATGCAGTTTTGACGGTCGATTGTCTCTTTTAATTTAACTGTTATATTTTATAAAGAGTTGTACAATGTTCCTTAACATAACCTATGTAACTCTTGACTAGTCATAAAAACTTCTTTTGCTTGGAAAGGATGCTCTCCAGTGTTGTGACGTTCTTGAATAATTACATTATCTTCAAAAAACTGTGATGTCAACAAAATTATTAATTCGCGAATAACTTCTAAAAGGTTTGCTTATCTGGCTTGTATTGTTGTATTGTCTATGAAACCTTTGGCGAGTTACTATTCAATCTTGCGTCTCTTCAGATTTGTCCTTCTGTTTAGATCGTACTCCTCTTCAGATTCGTGCGTCTCTTCACATTCTTGCGTCTCTTCAGATTTGTCCGTCTATTCAGATTCGTGCGCCTCTTCAGATTCGTGCGTCTCTTCAGATTCGTGCGTCTCTTCACATTCTTGCGTCTCTTCAGATTTGTCCGTCTCTTCAGATTCGTGCGTCTCTTTAGATTCGTGCGCCTCTTCAGATTTGTCCGTCTCTTTAGATTCGTGCGCCTCTTCAGATTCGTTCGTCTCTTCACATTCTTGCGTCTCTTCAGATTTGTCCGTCTCTTCAGATTTGTCCGTCTCTTCAGATTCGTGCGTCTCTTCACATTCTTGCGTCTCTTTAGATTTGTCCGTCTCTTTAGATTCGTGCGCCTCTTCACATTCTTGCGTCTCTTCAGATTTGTCCGTCTCTTTAGATTCGTGCACCTCTTCAGATTTGTCCGTCTCTTTAGATTCGTGCGCCTCTTCAGATTCGTGCGCCTCTTCAGATTCGTGCGTCTCTTCACTTTCTTGCGTCTCTCCACGTTCGAGCATCTCTTCACATTCAATTTCTTGGGCGATTACAATAGCACGTTCAAATAATTCTTCGTACTCTTTTTCTGAATTTTCTCTTATTTCGAATTCTTTGATCTTATCTTTAGTTTTTTGACTTTTTATCCCAAAGCTAAACTTTTTGAATAAAACCTTTCTTTTCCTGATTGCGAAAACAGCATTCAACAATTAGGATTTTTAAAGCGTCAGCAAACTGAGTCACAGTTTCGTAGGGCATTTGATCTCGATTGTAAAAACGAGACATTGCCAAACAACGTCCTCGTCGCCACGAGAAAAGTAGACAGAACTTAGATAACAGCTCTGAGTGTTCCATTAAAGGTCGGGGTGAATAACAGTTTTGACGAAGTAGTACAAAATATGGATCATATATTTTAACAAAACCCAAGAAAATAGAACAAATACAAGTAAAAAACTCTCTTTATATATATATAATCGCACTTAAGACTTAAACACTTACTGACTTCAGGCTTATTATAAATTATTCGTACTTATATGCATCTATCACTGTATATCACTCTTTATCTAACTCTCTATATAAGCCTATATAACTTTCAATATTACTCCTCTATTCCGGTCAGGTATCCGTCTCTTATTCCCTGCACATAATGGGAGGGGAAGGACTCTCTTTATCCTACAGGGCGTTTCTTATTAAATCACAGATTCCCTATTGGTCATCGCTATTTCTTTCTTTTAACGCCTGTAACGCCTTAGCGAGAGAGTATCTTTCACAGCTATCGGAATTTTACCCGTTTAAACTTGCATTTGTTTACATAAGGGGGATCGAGCATGAGACCCTTTCTTTTGAGGAGACCGAATATCTTAGAATTATTTCTATCGCCTATAACCTAAGCTTTTAGAAAATATTACCTATTTATTTTGGTTTATCTTTAGATTATCAACACCTTTAGAATTCTTTATGCCCATACAATTCCTATATAAATAATTTTATCTCGTGCGGTGGGCTGCTCGGTTCGGCGTAATGTGACACTGAGTATGGAAGATGCACGGGGTTAGAAGAACCGCAGTTAAGTGCAACGTCTTCATAAGCACGACTTTGTATCATATCTAGAAAGAAAGGAGTCTTTTCTTCTTCTTTCAGTCCAAAAAAAACGATTAAATATTCAAATGTATTTAGCCAATCGGGTATATTGTCAACTAACGGTTTGAATCTGTTCATATGTTTCAGAGCTTTAGATGTGTACGGAGATAAATTTTCCATTGCGCTTTATATTTCAAAAACAAACAAAATCTTTCTACTTTCTTAGCAATAAAATTGACTTGAAATTCTTTTCCCGTGTCTTTTGCTACGCTTTCACCAATAAAAACTTTTTTGTTTTCGTAATTAATTTCGAAGTAATTTTTCTGGAATAACTGTCACACAATTTTTATATTTAGATATACTTGATTTATATTTATGTATTGTTATAGGGAAGAATTGACGTAAATGAGTTAGAATATTGTTTTAAGATCTGCATTTACTAAAATAAAAATATTTCAATTTAACCGATATTCTAACGTTCTGAGAAATGTTTATCTACTCTATATTTATATGTAGAGTATCATTAATCTGCTTAAATAAAGAGGAGGATAGGATATTTTATTAACAATAAGTACTGATCATATGTCCTTGGTCGAGCAATCAATTTGACCGAACGTTATAAACAAATTTTAAATTGTTTGAAATTTAAGCGTCGTGAAATGTCAACGGTTTCTAATCTGTAATTGTTGACGATTTCATGCTTTCGTAAACTTAAAAAATTTTTCTTAAAAAGGAAAATGTAAAAAATTATTCTTATTTTTGTAAATATAAGAAAAGAATTAATTATTTATATGTTCCCTTATTTCAAAAATTAACGATGAATAACAAATTTGTATATCTTTTGAATTTATTATACATAGTAATTCAAACAGACAAAATCCAGAATTGAAACTTTAAATCTTTTTGATAACGTATTTTGTGATGATTTATTTGTGTTATGACGTGGCAACTATTCAAAGAATTCACCAAAGTTTCAACAGATGTTAACACGTTGAGCGCTACGCAAATTCTTAAAGAAATTCCAGTCAGACCACCCGTGTTAACTTACTATTGAAAAAACAGTTGAATGTCAGTCGCCAGTGACGGTAAGGTCAGAATTTCTTTAAAATGAAAACTTCTTTAACCGTTTGAGTCCCAGATGGTATTGAAAAAAAAAACACGGTCGAAGAATCCCAAGCAGCTCAACCACGCTTGTTTAATTTTATGTCGAGAAACACTTCTTGTATGTGGTAGGAAAGGAACGTGATTTTCGTCGTATTTTTTCCATCGCTCCGTCACATTTACTGCAGTTTGCAAAGTGATCGGACATATTCTTCAATTATTAATTCTTTTCATTATTAATAATTGTGTGTTTTAAAATGATTAGACGAAGCGACGCAAAAAGTAAATGACAAGTTAATAAATATCTCAAGTTTGTTCAATAAAAATTATTGAGAAGATAAAATAAAAATTTGCATTTTGTAATGTATTATTGCATTATTATAGTACTATTCTACCTATTGTAAACTGTACTATTTAGGTTAAAAGGAGCTGTGTGATGTACAATACTTGTGTCAGTAAATCTGAGCGCTCGACTTCGGCAATCCGTAACGCGCCGTTAATTGTCCACAATGCTCGAAATGTGCTGGGTTTTCTCGACATAAAATCCGAAAAGAGCGTTCGTGCTGCCTCGACTCAAATGGTTAAAATCGTAATTTGAAACTCTATGAAAAGAAAAAAACGACGCTAAACATTTGGGACTCGATAAAAAAAAATGAGGAAACGACACTAAAAAGAGACAAACATACATCTATAGGATTTAGCCTGCGAGAGAATGAGATAGAATACAGTATATAGTGTTTTCTATTATTTTACAATTAGTCTCCTTTTTGTACGATGCTTCGTAGCTTCCCCACTCTTGCAACCACTACTACATAAGCGTTGTGCTAGTGTGCGCTTACATATTGCCGAGCCCCAATAAGGGTGAAGGTGTCGTATTAGTGAGTATAGTATCTATATATTACTCTGCCTAAACTTGCCTGGTCCGAGCATTCCACGTGTTATGATGCTTTTAAGTGTGTTAGTACATGTGTGTGAACCTGCGTTTACGAAGCCTTGGGAAAAGACGTCACAGCCAGCTTGGTGTATTGTTCACGTGGATCGTTTATGTAAATATTTTTATCATTTTAATAAAAACAGTTTTCAAGTATGTCGAAAACTAATACCGAAAAAGGGTCGTGAATATCGGCAGAAAAGAAAAATATCATCGCATGATTATTCATCTAAAGGTCAATTTCAATTTCATTCTATATTTATATCAATTTATCAATGAAAATTTATTTCTTTGCAAGCATTAGACGATAGATAAATTTAATTACAATTTTTTGCGACTACTTTGGAAATTCGTTAAAAGATTAAAAAGAATCTATAAATACAAGAAAAACTACGCATTGATAGTATAATTTTTATTTTTTTTATTAAGAACCTCTGAATTTTACAAGTTGTCCACTTTCAACATTTGAATGTTCATTTGTGAACATTTGGTAAATTGGTTTACCAATTTGATAATCCTACGCGTACACTCATACTATCTCAGCACATACACAAAAAACTCAATTAGTTCTTTGACTGGACACTAGATGGCAAAATACCATTTGCCGCTTCTCGCAAGTAAAATAGTACATTATGGTATACATATAGGATTCGAGCACCACTGAAAATTAAGATCATACTTCACAGGATCATTTCTGTAGTATATCTTCAAAACTGCTTAGCGTAAAGCTGAGTCGATGCAACTACGATGACGAGTTGTAGTTCTCTTCCTTGAGCGTGAGGACGATTTAGAATCTTGGCTTTAACGTCAAGATTCTAGTCACCGATGATCGTTCAATCCTTTTACTCGGTAGAGGGAGCTACGGGAAGCAGAGCTGTGGCCGTCACGCCAAAGCTTGGCGCCACCGGCACTCTTACCGTCACGCCGCTAGTGACGAAACCAAAGAATTAGGTAAGCACCAAGTATATGAACAGCCGCTATTATTCGCTCTCTTCCGTGTTACAACCACCGAGCGAGACACACGTGTTTTAACTAGCAGCGTTCAAAGACTGAATTCTAGTCTTACTTCCGTTTTCTCATTATTACATTTTGTTAAGTTTAAAATATATATTTTGTAAAATCCTTTTTGATCACGTCGGGGTCACCAATTGTAGCGTGTTCGTCGATATGCAATAATAATTAATTCACTAGGGAAGAATATTATTAGAATATTATTTTATTTTAAACGTATCAAAAAGGATTTTACAAAATATATATTTTAAACTTAACAAAATGTAATAATGAGAAAACGGAAGTAAGACTAGAGTTCAGTCTTTGAACGCTGCTAGTTAAAACACGTGTGTCTCGCTCGGTGGTTGTAACACGGAAGAGAGCGAATAGTAGCGGCTGTTCATATACTTGGTGCTTACCTAATTCTTTGGTTTCGTCACTAGCGGCGTGACGGTAAGAGTTGCCGGTGGCGCCAAGCTTTGGCGTGACGGCCACAGAGCTTTCTGAGTAGATATTAAAAAAATATTCAAAATTAAGATCAATACTGCGTATACGTACAAACATATGCATACATACACAAGCGATCGGCTGATCAAGAGAGAATAATGACAGGAAGCTCCTTTTATTGAGATTCGGGATTCCTTTAAAAGATAAGGAAAAATAAAAGACGGGCAAGAGTATCGATATTCGGAAATTACAAGTATCGTCATTTGTCACATTATTTCACATATAATTTGTATTCAGTATAAAGGATTACTTTTGTTATCAATCAGTCAATCAATCATAGAAAAATAACATTAAAATCTTATTATCCGAATATCTTCTTCTTCTTCTTCTTCTTTCTTTAGTTTAGGCAAGTTGCCTGTTCCGTAACGACGTTTTTCTGCCTATTGCACTGTTAAATTGTCGCACCATCGTTTTCGTGGGCGCCCCGTGCTTCTGCGGCCTACCGGTGACTTATCCCGTGCAATTCTGACAATTCTTCCGTTGTCCATTCTGTTGATATGTTCTTTCCATTCTTTTTTTCTTTTTAGTATTTCTTCGACACTGCGATGGCTACCCCTTCTTTTGCCCTGATTTGTTTTTCGACTCCACTATAGACCACTAGGTAGTCGTCGTACTGTATTTGCCCTTTGCCTTTCTTTTTGGTTTCTTGTAAGGCGCAAATATCGATGTTATTGTCCTTCAGTTCTTTCAGGGTTTCTTGATCTTTATTATTAAGTGATTTTATGTTCCAGGTAGCCTGACGCATTATGTGTTCTTTTTTCCAACTCTTTGTCCTTTTTCTTGCTTGGGTCGTCATCTTTGAATCCGTCCTGTTCCGAGGCAAAAACTCTTCTCTATGAGCAAATTTCTTTTTTTTACGTTGGGTAGGGAGCTAGCCTGATCCAACAACCTTCCTCCTTTTCCCGGGCTTAGGCCGGCAACATGATCGCTGATTTCGATGCTCCCATCGATCATGCAGGCGGAGTTCCGAATTTGTCATTAGTTTTTGTATTAACTCGCTGTGAACTCGTGTGTATTATTATTTAAATAATATATCTTGAACAAATACTGCAACTTCGCACTGCTACCTCAAACAGGACAAAGTATTAAAAAAGACTATTATATAAAAAACATGCATTCCTCCAAAATACAAATGCTATTCTGAAAAAATAATGAAAATGTTTAAAAACGAATGTATTTGGAATTCGACAGAGGTTTAGTTTTATGAAGGTTTCACTTCTACCGCGTGTGAACTGCACGCATGTATTTATTTTTTTCCTAAGGAAATTGTCATGTTACTCACACTGGATTGAACTCTGGTAAGAAAAATTTATTTTGTAATTTTGTTTAATGTATATTGTTAAAAAATCAATGATACTTTTTAAATTAAAAATTCCCAAGATCTGCAGAAATTGAATTTCTGAACTAATTCCAGCGATAACTAACTAAATCCTTATGTTAAAAAATTCATTGAAATAATCAACGAGAAATAAAATAAAATATTAAAGGATAGATTTGGCTAAGCAAAGCAAAAAATCTGAAAGAATAGAGATTAAATCAGCATTTCATCTATCCAGTTAGGTAACAATTCAAGTTTTTATATTTTTATTAGTTTTAACATTAATACTTTAAATAGAAGATTGCACGACTTGAAATACTACCCTATTATCTTGCATTCATATATTTTATTTATTATACATTGAAATTAAAAGTAATAAGCACATGTTTGCGTCTTTCATGAGTCCTTGATTCAAGTATCAATATCATCGAGTACTGTAAATAGATTATGAAGTATTGATTACGAATTTAAACATTAACGAAAATTGCGGGGAAAGCTTTACTCTTGTTTGTCTTTTTCTCTCTTCAATCTCCGAAAATATCATTTCACGCTTTGTTTGTCTAGTACCTCAAGTGTAAGTTACAGTAAAAATTTCTAAGCAGGACCACTTGCTACGTCAGTTCCTGCAAAAATATCCGAAACAAAATTTTATTTTTTAATAAGCTATACAAAGTAATAACTATATTGATCCAGGAAAAAAAAGCAATTCTTACTTTATATATATTATAACTTCTTCTTTTTTTTTATACATGAAAACGCAACTTCTTATGAATGGAGTCAATGTGTTCTATTAAAATATATGTAACAATTTCCACTAGGTATAAAAACTTTTTTTTTTGCTTGTAAAAAATGCTGTACTTTTAAAACTTCCTTCCCTCATAAAATTGTTGATTATGTAATTGCTGATTCTTCTACAATTTATACTTTTCTGTCTTATTTTCAAATCTACTTTAAGTTCTTGTAGCATTCATCAGCTATTTTCCTTGCTTCGTTATAAATTTTCTCAATACTGTCGAAGTTCTCGGCCAAATTTATAGCAGTATCCAACGTTAATTGTCGCATTTGTACCAATTTTTTTTTAGCTAAATCACTTCTTAGGCCCATAATGAATCGATCGAGTAAGAGTGAGGTTATGTCATGATCTAAATCGCATTTAGCAATTAACTTCGTTAAAACATCGGCATAATGTCTTGCGGACTCGCAATGAAATTGATGTCGATTATCAAAACGATACCGATCCGCAAACTGTCCTTCATATATCGAATATGCATTAATTAAGAAAGATATAAGTTTATTGTATAGAGACCTTTCAATTGTTTCCGGAGGTAATCTTATTTCACTGTAATATAAAGGATTATATATAATCATATGTAACAAAACACAAGCCCTTATATTATATGGTATTTCCAGAATATCGACTAAATATTCAAAGTGATCTAGCCATATAAGAAAGTCCATCGAATCTGGATCAAACTTTTTTAGAAAAATAGACATTTTGGATGCTAGTCTCTTAATATTTTCCATTATGGTTTATATCACATATATTAAGAAAAATTATAAACTTTTTATATTTTATACAAGTGAGTAGATGATCTGGTGTAATTTCTTTATTCGGTCTTTCGTTTCACTTTCACAACTTAACACTTTACTTTTCGTAATGTAATTTGAAATTGATTTATAACAAAAAAAGAACAAAATATCAAGGCGTTATGTTTAGAAATATCTTTCCTAATTTTGTATAGAAAAGAAAAATCTTAGTTTCGTAATTAAGATGGAGAATTGATTTATCAAAAGTGAAATGTTAACCAGATTAATGATACAAAAGTTTCGTCCAGTTTCTTGATTATTTGACGAACGTTGATCGACTATCTAATAAAACTTTAATATCGACTAACAAGACAAGGAAAGTTATTCAGTGAAAATATGTCTTCGCTACAGAAATCAATATTACTGCTGACAAACATAATAAACAGTACGTTTAATATGACAAATTTAAACACTAACCAAAGTCGACTGACATAGTTTTGTTTTTGTTTATTGCCATCTTGACGTCAATGTTATGTTTTTCTAAACATAGATAAATCTTTACATTGTACTAGCATAGCATGTCTTTTTCCTTCACTCCTTAAATATTTCGTTGCGCATTGGTTTATTATATTAACATATTAACTTTATCTTATTTTTTATTAGTTTTTATCTCCTTTCTTAATCTAACGCTTTCTCTGTCCCAGCAGCATTTTTGTTCAAATCTCTACTTCTGTATCTTTATTGCTTTCTTCTGAATACATCCTCCAACCATTTCTTTCAGGGTTGCGTCAGGTATCTGACCCTAATGCTCTATAAAACGTTTCCTCCACAATTTTCTTTTTCAATATTCAAATGTTATTTTACCGCTTGTACCGTCAATTTGTGTTTTTTAAAAAACACATTTTTCAAGTTAACTCGGTCTTTATTTCCAAATCCTTAGTGATACTTCAAATTCGTCAGTTATATAAATTTAAAGTGGGTATCACAGAACAATAATCAACCTAGCGAGCTACGTGTTTATGATAATTATCAACATATACTTTGTTAATAATCACGTAAAAAGTATGTTGATCTAATATTTTAACTTACAAAAATTTGGTGACGAAAAAAGTATCAAGGTTTTAATACGATTTCGAAATACATAACAAGAAGTACATAAGTGTTCATTGATAACAGTTTTGTAAAATTATTTCCTTGAATTTTATTCCTATATTTCAAAGGATTAGCAATAACGTGTTTCCACATCAATTACAATTAAGCAAACTACTCGAAATTTAAAATTAGAGTGGAATAATAATATAACATTAGATTTTATTAAAAACTTAGTTTTATCCATGCAGAATAGATTAGATACAGTTATTCGCCGAAAGGAGAATCCTATAAAATATTTACAATTATATTTATAATTATTACGATGTACGAATTAACTTTTGTTTATTTATATTACTTACTACTAATGTTAGTACGTCATATGCAAACGTATATATTATATTACAATTAGTAATGTAAAAAATACAGATCATTTTCTTTTCACATACTTACTGTACGAATACTTTTGTCCCACAATGTAGTTTGTAATCTCCTAATAACAATTATAGGCTATCTTATTTATTCATTTAATCCATCCACTCACTCACTATCTTTGTCTCTTTTTAATTAATTAATTATTATTAAATATTTCATAAAAAGTCCATTGAGAGAGAAAGAGAGAGAGAGAATAGAGGATATGTTAGGCTTTTGATTTTGAATAAATCAACAATATCCCTTCTTTTAATATTAGTTGAGAAGAGGTTTCTAATTAATATATAAAAACACATATTACATATGTAAGATTTATATTTATAATGATAGTATTTATTTATTAATAAATAATAAGGTATAATGTTTTAAAATATTAAGAGATAGAATAGTAGGTATCTATAATCTAAACTAATAATCTAATGCCACGATATACTAGATGTAACCCTTTACGTCCGAAAACAACAGTCTTAATTAGCAAGGAACACCCGAATCCGACTCGTCGTCACCTATCATCGTCTTTTGTCCCTTCGCCGTCCCCCGTTGTCTTCCGTACTCTCTGTTACACTTTGCATTCGTCGTCTCAACCCAAAAAACTATTACAGAACGCGCCCACCTGTCCCTTCCATCGCCTACTTATACTCTACATCCCCTCCATCGTCTCCCGTTGTTTCTCGTCATTCCTTTCGGAAACTTCCCGATCATTCCCAATCACGCACAAAGGCTTTTCCTGCATTCCAACATCGAGAACCCTCGGGAGACTTCGATGTAGCCACACAAAGGCGACAAGTCTAGACGGTGTAATCCTAAACCTAAACTAATATCCCTACCTAACGTAACGGTCCCTTTCTTTATCCTCGACCGATGCATTCTTTCGTTTCTTTCAATCATTCTCACACTCATACCATTATACACATTCATATTTATATTTCTCAAATACCCCTCAATCCCACATATACAAATACTGTAACGCCCTAGGTCGTTTATTCTCTTTTTCTTGCTATGGTCGATATTTTCATTATCAAAGGCTATGATCAAATAACCCAAGAAAAATTATTACTAAACCTAAAGAATTTTTCAGACCTGCGTCTCACTGTCGCCTAAATGTTTAGAAAAAAGTTACATAACCTAACATCCTGAAAGTCTTGTCCTTTTTATCGCTCTTAGACACATAAACTATTTGACAAAAAAAGTATAAAGACGACGCTGAATCGATTGGTACTAATTTTTTTGCAATAGAATCCCAAGTTTCTGAGAAAAAGGGTAAAAAAGGGAAAAATGGCCTTATCTTAGAATCTAGGCATTTATTCGAAAAAAGTTTCAAACAAAAGTTGTAGAGAATTGAAAAATACATAAAAAATGTTCTAAGGTTTATCTTCGATTTGCAAAAATAAGCGAAAAATATTGGAAAAAAGATGGTGAAAATAATTGTAAGAGTGGGGAAGCAAGAGTGGGGAACTGTAATAAACTTTAATTTCTCGTCTAGTTGTCCTTACCATATACAACATTTTTATTATTTTTAAACGTCGATTTCAATTCATTACGACTTTGTAGAAGATTTCAACTCCACGATTCTTTGTAAGAGTAATTACCTTTAGTTTCAATTTTGTGTTTCTCATTATTTTTATTAATTCATTATCTACTCAGAAAGCTCTGCTTCCCGTAGCTCCCTCTACCGAGTAAAAGGAGTGAACGATCATCGGTGACTAGAATATCTTGACGTTAAAGCCAAGATTCTAAATCGTCCTCACGCTCAAGGAAGAGAACCACAACTCGTCATCGTAGTTGCATCGACTCAGCTTTACGCTAAGCAGTTTTGAAGATATACTACAGAAATGATCCTGTGAAGTATGATCTTAATTAACAGTGGTGCTCGAATCCTATATGTATACCATAATGTACTATTTTACTTGCGAGAAGCGGCAAATGGTATTTTGCCATCTAGTGTCCAGTCAAAGAACTAATTGAGTTTTTTATGTATGTGCTGAGATAGTATGAGTGTACGCGTAGGATTATCAAATTGGTAAACCAATTTACCAAATGTTCACAAATGAACATTCAAATGTTGAAAGTGGACAACTTGTAAAATTCAGAGGTTCTTAATAAAAAAAATAAAAATTATACTATCAATGCGTAGTTTTTCTTGTATTTATAGATTCTTTTTAATCTTTTAACGAATTTCCAAAGTAGTCGCAAAAAATTGTAATTAAATTTATCTATCGTCTAATGCTTGCAAAGAAATAAATTTTCATTGATAAATTGATATAAATATAGAATGAAATTGAAATTGACCTTTAGATGAATAATCATGCGATGATATTTTTCTTTTCTGCCGATATTCACGACCCTTTTTCGGTATTAGTTTTCGACATACTTGAAAACTGTTTTTATTAAAATGATAAAAATATTTACATAAACGATCCACGTGAACAATACACCAAGCTGGCTGTGACGTCTTTTCCCAAGGCTTCGTAAACGCAGGTTCACACACATGTACTAACACACTTAAAAGCATCATAACACGTGGAACGCTCGGACCAGGCAAGTTTAGGCAGAGTAATATATAGATACTATACTCACTAATACGACGCCTTCTCCCTTATTGGGGCTCGGCAATATGTAAGCGCACACTAGCACAACGCTTATGTAGTAGTAGTTGCAAGAGTAGGGAGGCTACGAAGCATCGTACAAAAATAAAACTGAGTAATAGATATTTTTTTTATATAATAGATCACGAAGCCTATATACAAGGACGATTGCAGTATTATAAATGTATCTATGATATACACAATGAGATGATGATTTCTATTGCCACTATCGATTCGCTTTATCTGATTTTTCAAACATGAAGAAACCAACCTTTAACTTAGGAAAAAAATAGATAAATAAGTCAACGAAGTAAATAAAAAATTATAAATTAAAGAAAATGGAATAATTGGTTATGATATCACAAAGTCAAGAAAAAATAACAATAGCATGAAAAAAATAACGATAAATATATCTATATATCTGTAAAAAAATTGTGAAATGGAATCAATTTATCTTTAACTAAATTAGTATAAAAATGAATAATACTGCATGTAAAATGCAATATAAACATCAAAGAGAACTATTTGTTTCATTTGTTTATTTATAAAATTACACGTACTTAAATTTGAGCTTCTGAAAACCACCGTCGCCTTCGTGGAGAATTATCGTACTCGGTATTTAGTTATTTTCACCAACACAAATTCGACGAAAACGCGTATCTCGATTGTCCTCCTTTTATGTAACTTCGTTTAAGGGGGGGGTAGGGTTAATTCGGTCGAAAAATGGCATATTTTTATGAATTTTTATTGAAGAAGCGGTTAATATAAATGATGTTATTCTGATGGAGTATTGTCAAGTCATATTTCAGTAATACTCTGTGAAATTTTCGTGAAAAAATATAAAGATTTGAGCCAGTGACAGCAACTTTTGTCAGGCGCCGCGGAAAAAACGCGTTTTGCGGTGGACATCAGAACTCAAGACTGGATCATCGAAAACAAAAAAACCCAAGCTATTCTGTTATTTTATAAGTTTATCTAGGTAGCCCTGTCAAGAAAAAAATTTTTTTTTTTATTTTTGGATTTTTGGTGGCATTCTAAAGTCAAAGACCCGATTTTCGACTAAAAAACCAACATTTGAGCCTCTATAAAAAATACTTAAAATTAAAAAAACAAAAAAACTCGACAGCGTTACCTCGTTAAATATGTGTAGAAAAAGTCTGCAAAAAATCAAATCGATCGGTTCAGTAGATTTTGAGTGACAATGTCCACCGACTTTTAAAACGTAAGTTGTGGGAAGATCGATATAAAGTTTGACATTGAGAAATTTCAAAAATCATCATAAATTTTTTTTACGTTCATAGAGTCGTCAATTCTAGGTATGTACATTATGGAAATGTCATCAGAGGTGTTCAGAATACGTTGTTGTTCTTGTCTATGTCTAACCCGTCCTTCTTTGCTTTAAAGTGTAGTTTTGATATCAGCTCGACTAACACTATGACGTTCGGCGACACCACAGTGGTTTAAGTCACAAAAATTGCTCTATCGCAGGTTACACCACATTCGCGTCCGTTCCGTCTTTTCTCAGAATATTTAAAGAATTTGTCGCAACGGAAAATTTCTGATCGTGTTAACTGATGGTAAAGATATCTGAGAACAGATTTCACAGAAAGGAAAGGATATTTACTCAGGTAAGAATGGTTCGGATATTCAAAAGAATTATAAAGGGGCACCACTAGTGTAACCTCCTGAAAAAAGGTGATTTTTGTGGAATTTTTTTAAAGAAAATTACTGCATGAAATTTTGTAATATTTTTGAATAAAAAAATTGAAAATTCAGCAAGTTATTTGCAATCTCCCAAGGGTCTAAAAACAGTACCGAAACTACTGACGAAAATTTGATGATTTTTGGCCTGTTAAAATTACATTTTATATTCGATCGAAAAACTGGAGATTCTTGGTATGGAGAAACATATATAAAAGAAGCTGCAAAAAGAATCAAATCGATCGGATGATTTGTCTTCAAATTATAACTGCATTAAATTTGAAAAATGTAATTTCGAGATAAACGCGTTTAAAGTTTAAGTTACTGATATTGTACGGTAAGAGTATGTTGTTCCTTAGATGGATGTAACTCAAAAACTATTTGAGATAGACACTTGAAATTTTTGTATGTTATTGTTAAAGGTATAGACTATCGAAATATGCAACAAAATTAATCTGAAACTAATTTAAAAAAATTTATTTTGTACATTTCAATAAACCTATAAAAACATGTAAACATTTCGAAACGATCGCATTTTATTTTCATATTTAAAAAAATTCATGAGAAAACGTCGAAATACCAGGCTACTACTTTCAAGAACGGCCGGTCGTAAGCGAAGTAATCCGAAGTAACGCAGCCGGCGCCAAGCGAAAAATCCTACGTAGCGTTCCTGGCGCCGAGCGTAGAAATTTTTTCGAACCGCCCGGACGTCAAAGTGCTAATCCTGTTTTTGTAATATAAAGCATACTAAAAGTGCTGTATCTCCGTCATTTTGTCTCAGATCGACTTGAAATTTTCACAGAGTATTCCAGAAATGCGATACCTTCGCCTCAAAAAGTTTCAAAAAATTGAAAAAAAAAATTAAATACCCTCCCCCCTTCCCCTTAATATATATAAATTCAATAATATTGAATAGTGATCAGAAGTTAGGTTTAAGCAGGATTGAATTTTATAACGCGTCTTATGAAGTCCCTTAATTATAACGAAATTTGGTAAGGCTGGAGTTTTGTTGAAGTGAAAACTTCTTCAGAATCGTTGTGATTTGAAACTCTATAAAACGAAAAAACGACGCTAAATATTTAAGACTTGATGAAACAAAAATAAGGAAACGACACTAAAAAGAGACAAATATTTACATCTATAGGATTTAGCCTGCGACAGAATGAGATAGAATACAGTATATAGTGTTTTCTATTATTTTACAATTAGTCTCCTTTTTGTACGATGCTTCGTAGCTTCCCCACTCTTGCAACTACTACTACATAAGCGTTGTGCTAGTGTGCACCTATATATTGCCGAGCCCGAATAAGGAAGAAGGCGTCGTATTAGTGAATATAGTATCTATATATTACACTGCCTAAACTTGCCTGGTCCGAGCATTCCACGTGTATGATGCTTTTAAGTGTGTTAGTACATGTGTGTGAACCTGCGTATTACGAAGCCTTGGGAAAAGACGTCACAGCCAGCTTGGTGTATTGTTCACGTGGATCGTTTATGTAAATATTTTTATCATTTTAATAAAAACAGTTTTCAAGTATGTCGAAAACTAATACCGAAAAAGGGTCGTGAATATCGGCAGAAAAGAAAAATATCATCGCATGATTATTCATCTAAAGGTCAATTTCAATTTCATTCTATATTTATATCAATTTATCAATGAAAATTTATTTCTTTGCAAGCAATAGACGATAGATACATTTAATTACACTTTTTTGCGAATACTTTGGAAATTCGTCATAAGATTTCCTATTATCTCGGTCTCCTTTTTGTACGATGCTTCGTAGCTTCCCCATTCTTGCAACTACTACTACATAAGCGTTGTGCTAGTGTGCACCTATATATTGCCGAGCCCGAAAAAGGAAGAAGGCGTCTTATTAGTGAGTATAGTATCTATATTCCACAGCCTAAGACTTGCTTTGGTCCAGACTATCGATTATCTTCGGCAAGGTTCAGCTGTTCGGCTACCCTCGGCTACTTTCGGCTACCTTGTTGTTTATCCTTTAGAAGACACGACCTTCTTATCATCGGAATGGGACCTGGTATTCGAGAATGCCGAACAGGACTTCTAAATTCTTGAGGATACGATTGAGGGAGGGGTTGGGCTTTAAATGTCTGCATAAAATTATATCTGACGCACTATTCGGTTGTAAGGTTTTTAAAGAGTTTGTCAAGTTAGTTTAGTTTTCTAAAGGTTTCACTTCTACCGCGTATGACCTGCACGCATCTATTTTTTTCATTTCATCGAGACTTTTTAGCACCTAATATTATTCGGATGTGAAAAAAACAAAATGTCGAAATATTACGTACTGCCATCGCATCTGCGATTCATTCTCGAGATTTCGATTTGAAAATACATGTTTTCTTTGATCAGCTTACAATTATATTACACTTACCTGTACTCGTTATAAATTTTGAAAGTTGCTTTAGAAAGTTTTAGGAATTAAATGAAGATATTTGTATGCTTGCTTGAAATAAAAACAAATACGATAAAATACGTAAGTATTCATATAAACGCAAGACGAACATGAAAATAAAATATAAAAGCTAAAATAGAACAAATCTGTATAGAAAGATGAAACATTTATTGGCTTGTAATTAAAAATTTGGAAGTAATATTTAATGAATAAACATATTAATGTGTTCTATTTAATAATATTTGTTTTATATTTGTACACCGAGAACTAATACAGTATCCCACTTAAAGTATAAAGTACTTTAAAAAAAGAGTTTAATATTAATAGGAAAGATATTACAAAAGTTCTGATTCATATCGTGAAAGTTTGGCGATAGCAGATCAAAAATTTATTAAAATATACTGATAATCGTAAAAAAAAAGCGCAAATAATTATTTAGTGCCCTACATAAGACTTTGTTTACAAACATTACAGATTGTATGTTATATAAATAGTTTATAAAATATTATAATATTATAAAAAAATAAAAAAGGACGAAACTTAACGGTTACTGTTTCTTTCTCGTTTCTCGTCGGCCTTGTGTTAAAGTATCGTGTTTGTAAGCTAAAAAAAATCGTTGACATTGTCATCTTAGAACCTGTTTCTTTCGCTTAACTTTCTCAATTTCTAATTGCACATATTTTTATAACAATAAATGATTTGATTTCTGACAAACAAAATAATTAAGCAAGTACGCTTGCTACATAAATCTCTACATAGATATACAAAATGAATTTTGTTTTTATATGAAACGCTATTAAAAATAAAAATAAAAATACTACAAAGGAGAAATTAACTATTTTATATTATCATCTCTCGAACTTTTACTGTTAATAACAAATTTATATATAATTAGTAATAACATTGAACACCATGCGAGTAAAGCGAAATAAATTATTGAATCATTACGATAGTATGTGGAATTCTTTTCTGCAAAATAAAATGCAGTTTTGACGGTAGATTGTTTCTTTTAATTTAACTGTTATATTTTATAAACAGTTGCATAATGTTCCTTATCGTAACCTACGTAACTCTTGACTAGTCATAAAAACTTCTTTTGCTTGGAAAGGATGCTCTCCAGTGTTGTGACGTTCTTGAATAATTATCATTATCTTCAAAAAACTGTGATGTCAACAAAATTATTAATTCGCGAATAACTTCTAAAAGGTTTGCTTATCTGGCTTGTATTGTTGTATTGTCTATGAAACCTTTGGCGAGTTATTTAATTAAATTAAGGGTAAAACGTGAGTATTATTTCCAGTGTAATATATTACAATATGTTATTTCAGTCTATAGTGATTAGTTTTTCAGGCTTTTTTCTCTTAAGTCTTCTTGTAGCATTATTGTCGTAAACAGTGTTGGCTGAAGGGTTGGGGTGATTTAAAATCCTTGTTTTATTATTGGCAGACATCTGCTGTATCTCCTTAAACACTGCTAGGATTTATAATACTTTACTTAAATTCTTATTTATCACATATCATGGCGGGTCAGTATGTTGGCATTGTATCGAATTTCACAATATAAGGCATTGTGCGGTGTATAATTGATTACATGGCTTCCATTTTACTGAGTTGTACTTTTTTTTTTAATTTCTGATCGTTTGTAGTCCATTTCAGTCCCACATACATCGTACCTCCGGTTCAGAATCTTCCGAGCCTGAAGATTCGCGCGGATCTCCAGATTCTTCCGCCTCTTCAGAATTCTGCGTCTCTTCACGTTCGAGCTTCTCTTCACATTCAATTTCCAGGGCGATTACAAAAGAACGTTCAAATAATTCTTCGTACTCTTTTTCTGATTTATCTTTTATTTCTAATTGTTTGATCTTATCTCTTGTTTTTAGATTTCTTACCCCAATGCTAAACTTTTTAAATAAAGCCTTTTTTTCCTGATGGCGAAAACGGCATTTAACAATTAGGATTTTTAAAGCGTCAGCATATTGAGTCACAGTTTCGTAGGGCATTTGAACTCGATTGAAAAAACGATACATTGCCAAAGAACGTCCTCGTCGCCACGAGTAAAATAGACAGAACTTAGCTAACAGCTCTGAGTATGGAAGATCCACGGGGTCACAACCTTCGCAGTCAACTTCAACGTTTCTATAAGCACGACGTTGTATCATATCTAGAAAGAAAGGAGTCTTTTCTTCTTCTTTCAGTCCAAAATAAACGACTAAATATTCAAATGCATTTAGCCATACGGGTGAACTGTCAACTAGCGGATTGAATCTGTTCAAATGTTTGAGAGCTCTTGATGTGTACGGAGATAATTTCTTCATTTCGTTTAAATTCTCTGTTATGTGTCAAAAACAAACAAAATCTTTCTGCTTTCTTAGCAATAAAATTGATTTGAAATTCTTTTCCCAGGTTTCTTCCTTCACTTTCACCAATAAACACTTTTGTTTTCGTAATTAACTTCGAAGTAATTTTCCTGGAATAACTGTCACACAATTTTTATATTTAGATACACTTGATTTGTATTTATGTATAGTTGAAGGAACGAATTGACGTAAATGAGTTAGAATATTGTTTTAAGATCTGTGTTTACTAAAATAAAAATATTTAAATCTGACCGATATTTTCACACCTTAATACTTATGATTCACACAAGAACTGTCGCGATATAAGCGAATGATTCTAATCGCAAAATTTATAAGATAGCCTAATAGATGTAAACGCAACTACGCACTCCTTATATTACGCTGTTCTGAACGGAAATGACTACGTGTTCTACCCATGTATACATCCCAAGGCACGACACCACACCCTTACCTCACACGTCTCTGCACGCCCTCTCAACTCTACTAACGCTCTCAAATCTACTAAAGAAATTCGGCGCGTAGTATAAATTCCTTCACACGGGTTAAGGTGTTATATACGTCCAGAATTTTCCAAAAATTGAATTTTTTTTTACAGATTGTTGTTCTATATAGTTTTAGGCTTATTTCTGTGAAAGTCAATTGCAAAAATTCCCCATAGATCCAAAGTTATTGTAGAAAATGTGACTGTCCGATGAGAGTTTAGTGCGCGCAAATAGCTGTCTTTTGTTTGAGACATTTAAAACTGAAAACGTGTTTTTCTCAAAACTACTTTTTCCGCCACGGTTGGCATAATAACTCATACAGTTTTTAATATTTTTTAATGCGATTTTTTTTTAAATATTTGAAATCGTTTTGTCTATAGTTGTCGAGCCGTATTGTTGATATTTTGATTTAAAAATTTTATAAAAATAATTAAAGTGTAATATTTATGACGTAAAACGTATACTTTTTTTTTAAACTGCCATAAATTGCTAAATTTTCCGAAATTCAAAATTCCGGCTCGACAACTATAACTATAACTTTATTTTACAAGAATTTTTTTAAATTTTGTATATCGGTCAACATTGATGCCGACCGTGGAGCAACTTTTTTTTCTTAGAACAATTAAGAGCACTTATTCATTTTTTTCTGCTATTGCGGTTCTATGCCAAATTTTTTGTGCTAATATAGGCATGGAAGTAATTCCAAAGAATACTGAAATATATAGAAGCTTAAAAGTCCTCTTTTATTATCTAACAAAATTCATGCACAACGTTCGGAAAGTCATATAAACAACATTTAATAAAAGAACTTTCATAGAGGACTATGACCCAGTTTAACGGTGGATTTCGAAGAGAACGGTACACAGATCATATATACCGAGTTTTTAAACAACAATAGACATTTCTATCGATTAATTAACAATTATTCTAATATTCTAATGCACTCTACTTATATTACAGGAAAATTTTACCCTCGAAATCATCATTGCGCAGGAGCGTTAAAATAATTACATAAAATATAAGATATTCGTCGTACAGACACACGAAACATAAATTTTTTCGATATTCACTGCATTTTATGAATGCAGGCTTCTCACACGTACACGGATATTTCAAATCGTTAGATTTAACAACAAACTTTTGAGATTTTCTTCTACTTGAATCCTTTAAAAGACTGCTTTTTAAAATATATGTATAAATGCATTTCTGAAGGCACAAACATCTTTATACACTAACAATTAAATATAATTATTTAAAATTTCATTAAAAATTATACTATACTATACTATACATACTATCAAAGAATATATCATATACTATCATATATTATCAAAGATTATGTATTCTTTGATAGTCATCGCGTTAATAACATAAAAATTCGGCAAAGAATTTATTAGCAATGATAATTTCTTCTGGAATAAAGTAATATTTTCAGATGAATCGAAATTTAAAATATTACTAATAATTCATACAAAAAACAACAATACCAGAGGAGTACATACTAGTATCGTTAGATGTAATTTCACTTTTCGCTAACATCTTGAAAGAACTGGTAATACAAACAATCAACGAAGATTGGAAAGAACTCTCAATTTCTATAAAGTTCCCGAAGAATATCTTGTTGGAACTAATACAATTTTGTTTTGAATCAAGCTACTTCCAATTCAACGGATCTTTTTATCAACAACTTGATGGTTCTAGCATGGGGAATCCAGCGAGCTCAATGCTAGCCAATTTAGTAATGAATTACATACTAAAAAAGATTGAAGGCACTTTACCCTTATCAGTTCCATTCTTAAAGGTTTATGTTGATGACATTGTCACAGCAATACCTAAAGATGGAATTGACCTAGCACAGGAAAGACCTTCAACAGCATAAATAAGATCCAATTTACTATCGAGATAGAGAATAATAGAGCCTTATTTTTCTTAGACACGACAATCATAAGAAACGAAGATGGTTCCATATTAACGAATTGGTATATTAAACCTACGAGCTCTGGTAGATGCATTAATTACAATTCAAACCATCCAATAAGTCAAAAAATTGGGGGATCATAAAAGGTTTATTATTTAGAACACTAACATTAAGTAGTAAGAAATTCCATGTTGAAAATATGAGAAGAATTGAGTCAATTTTAAAAAATAATAATTATCCCACGAGTCTCATTCACATGGTGTTTAATAAGTTTAAAATAGACAAAGATCGTATAAAAGATCCAAATAATAATAAAAAAGTCATTAAGTTCCCTTTTATTAAACCTCTGTCGAATAAAATAAATAAATGTTTTAAAAACACTAATGTCAAACTAGTATTTTATAACTTAGTGAAAATAAATTCTATTTACACAAAACTAAAGGACAAGGTCGACAAACTAGATTAATCGAACTTAGTGTACAAAATACCATGTGAATGTAACAAGTGTTATATAGGACAAACGAAACAGAAACTCAAAAAAAGAATAAATCAACATAGGAATGACTGTAAACCTACTAATGCATAAAAACCAATACCACCGCGTTAGCTGAACATCATTTTAAAACAGGACATAATTTCAAATTTGACAAAGCAACTATTTTAGCGAAATATACCACATAGCAAATAATAATACAATTAATTACAGAACTGACACAAATAATTTAAATAGCATTTACAATGAGATATTAAAGTTTAATTATCATCAATAGGACACAGTAATAGAGAAGGCACCACAATAGTGAGGATACCTAGACTATTAAACACTAGTCTAGATTGAATCAGTATTGTTTTGATTATGTGTTTAAACATAACTGTTTTAGGATAACGATTTGTAAATGTTAAATACAGTTTATTTATAAGAATGTATGTCTTCGTAATATGTAAAAGACTCTGAACAATAACGATCGAGGTAATATTAAATAACTTTCTTTTTAATTTCTTTTATATAATATCTATTTTTCTCATAAGTCATAATAAAATTTCAGTTGCTGAAGAAGTCCTAATGAAGGGACGAAACGTTCAATAAGATCGAAATAACGTTCGAAAAGATTTTTAACCCGTTCAACTTCCCTGTGACAACTTTTATTAATAATAAATTATCTCTTCTTCTAGGTTTAGGAGACGGACCCCATAATATAAATACTCCAACTGCTACCGCTAGACCCATGCCAGCAAACATGACTATTCGTTCTACGTCCATCATCTTAAGTTATGGAAATAAGTAATTTCTTTTACGATAATTATTCTTTTTAAGTTTTAATTGAATTTAAAAATTATACTTGCGTCGATCATCATCCAATAAATTAAATCATTAGACATATTTGAAAGAACAATTTATTTTTCTTTTTCCCTTTTACTTTTGATGCTCATCAAATTTTAACTAAAGTAGTAATAATAATAATAATAATAACAACAACAACAACAATAATAATAAAATGAATAAATCGCCTTTCCAAAATCTTCTTCCAACAATTATTATACCTTCGCTCTATGTGAATTTTTTTTTATTATTATGAATGTATTGTATGCAACTGAATGATTGTTCTTCCTTTCGATCAATAATACGCCCACATTTTTTACACCTTTAATATATTACTTCAAATCCAATGATATTATTGTTAAATTAAATCCAATCGTTTGATTCTTACAATTCATTTCGGCATAATACATTAAAGTACGACGTTATGGACGATGGAGACCATACAGTCCAACAGTATCTGAACACCTTGAAAGAGCACATTGTAAAAAATTAACAAGAGTTTTTCTTAACGATGCTGATTCTAATTTAGAAAGGTTTCATTCATTTTACAATTCATTTTTCTTTTATTTCTTAAGAAAAAATATTTTTCAAGTGTCATATATAAACCAGATGTTTGTTTAGTTATCGTTAATTGTCAGCAAAATACTTTATGCGTTATTAATTTGTATTAGGTATTATATCAATTTAAAGACCAAGATGCAATGCAGCAATGATGGAGATGAAGCTCATATCGTTAGAAGAAAATTTTATCATCCTGTTTCACCGGCAGGAAAAGGTGCTAAATGGTAATGGTCTGGCGATACAGATGATTGGCATACTTATGATTACATACGAGTAAGTTGAATAATATAAGATCACCATTTTCTTCTTCTTCTTCTTTTTTTTTCTTTTTTAATAAATTATGACACAATGCACAATGATTACGCAAGACGGTTTATGATGTTGATTCGAGTAGTACGAAGAGCGATTGTCGATACTATTTCAACTTATTTGAGTCATGAAAATCCTATTGATTTGTTAGACAGTAATGTAGGAAGCGATGATGCATTTAAAGAATATAATTTTGGTAAGTTGCAATTTGGTGTAACAAAATATATAACTATTTAATAAATTTATAATTAATAATATACAATGATTATTATTTCAGGTGTAGATACAACAACATCGGATGTAATATCTCAATATGTAAAAGTAGTTGAGAGTGATGATTCCGATTCATGTTCTGTATGTTTATGCAGTCCCGAACTTCTGACAGTAGAATTAACTCGTTGCAAACATAGATTACACTTAGCGTATTTAAATGCAATGTTTAATTATCAACAAGCACCAATGTATATACAATGTCCAGTGTGTAGATTAATATATGGAGAAAAGAGGGGTAATCAACCACCAGGTACTATGAACTAGACAAAGATACTAAGATCTTTACTAGGCTTTCCAAATACTAATACGATATAAATAACATACGAGTAAGTTGAATAATATAAGATCACCATTTTCTTCTTCTTCTTCTTTTTTTTTCTTTTTTAATAAATTATGACACAATGCACAATGATTACGCAAGACGATTTATCATTGATGAACTAAATTTACCAGAAATTCTGAGCGAGATATCCTTTGGGAGGTGGTATGAAACCTCTGGCTAACGTTATCTTTAAAAATTCCTCTAGACGTACCAACGGTCCACTACTTATGCCATCAATGTTTTGTACACGAGGATATATGTTGTTAGCCAATAACATTAACATTTTACGAAATTGTTTGCCATAAGCATTGCAAAGAGAATGTCCAGCAACTTCTAATACATCCAAAATAAGAGTGACACAAAGTTCCAACGTGTTTGGATGAGATTCTATTAAATATGAAAAATAAAATATAACAAGATTAACAAATGAATGATCAATTATGAAATTCTAAACATGTAACAATAATAATAATAATAATAAAATGAGAAAATGAAAATGTAACTTTACCACTATTCAAAATAGCTGCGAGCCACCTCCATGCATATCGTAATCCATGAGGGTGTCTTATTGTAATTCCTTTTCTTTGCGACGTTACCGTTATAGAAATATATAATCTCATTAATCCAGACATTCTTTTCAAAAATTTATCCTGTTTCTCGATAATACCATTTTTTGAATATTTGTAACCCAACGATTTGTAATATTCTTCGTTAGTTTGTCCTTCTATTTTTGGCATGAATACTGGTACTGTAAAAGGACAAATTTGATGGAAGTGCGCTAAAAGTAGTTCGCCAAAGTCAGCATGTTCGTTCCAAAGTGCTACAATTACAGCTGCTATGGCGAATGCCATTTCTGGTTTGCTCGAAACCAGTGTTTCTCCTTGGCTCTGTTTAAATAGGTAGAACTTTATTAAAATAATTCATTGAGGTAAATGAATAAATTAAAATAAATTAAATGAAAGATATATACTACTATTTTTTTAGCTAAAGTGTCTTTACAAAATGCAGTTCCTTGTGGATGCTGTTCTACGTTAGGTGATGATTTTCCTATAAGAAGATTGTGCAATTTCTCATATTTATCTTTAAGATGTTGGGCGTTGATAACGGAAATTGCATTGACAGGAATATTTATTGCTTTTTGACATTCGAATCTAAACGTTTTAGTATTTGGTGATCTTAAAAACTCGTCATAAGTTTTGGCATAATTTTCCAAAAATTCTTGACTTTCTATGTAAATTTGTAATGATTCTTTATCGACATATTTATATAAATTATCTAAAAAGAGAAAAGGAAATATATATATATATATAGAAAGTATTATTTTTCAAGACATAGAATAACATTTGATTAACTCAATTGCTACCACACATTCTCATCAAAAGAGATTCAAAATGCAGCCTTTATGTAGTCTAATTATCCTATTTATTATCATAACAAAGGTGTGAAGCTGACCTCCCAATAGAAATCAAAGCGTGTCACAGTTATGACACTAATAACTAATACATTAATAAAGAAACAGTATAATACCTTCTATTTCTTGTAAGGATACAGTTGACATTAAAGTTGAATTATCTTCAGAATTAGCTTGTTGATTAATAGTTGTTTCTATTGTTTGAGCTGCTTCTGGGACAGTTTCTGAATCATGTTCTGGAATGATTTCAGAAACAGATTCATGAATAGGTTCTTGAGTAGTTTCTTGAACAGTTTCTGGAACAGATTCTGGAATGGTTCCTGGAACATATTCTGGAATGGTTTCTGGAACAATGTTTTGAACTTGATTGTTTCCTATGTTTTTGTCTACAACATCATAATCAGTTTGCTCAGGAGTTAAAGGTTCATAAATAGTTACAACTTCTTCTGTTTGGGATGGTTCTTTCTGATTTAAATTTGTATTTTTTTCATCCGTGTTAGATTCAGGAATTTCATTCTTTACGTCTGCAGTATCTACAAGTATGAGTAATATTGATTATTATTATTAATATTAATATTTAAGAATATTAATATAATGTTAATAATGAAAAATACAAACCTAGCGCTACCTTTAATAAGCATGAAATTTCTTTTATCTGTTGTATTGCTGTTTCCAAATTATAAAGATCTGTGGGCACCAAATCTCTTAACTGTTTAAAGTGCAAGTAAAAATGAATAAGTATAAAAGTATCAAATTATATTATATAGAGTGATAAAAAAAAAAAGGATCAGAAACTTAAAAGATTTATAATATTCACCAAGAAGAGAAAAAAATTTCTTAAAGTTAACCCTTTCTCCGTAAACAAAAGTATAGTCGTCCTTAAACTATTTAAAAACAATACGATGCAATTATGAATTGAGAAACGTTACTAAATATTAAAAATTAAATTTACTTAGAAAGGATTAGTTTTAGAACTTATATCGATAAAACGCTTTTGATTCTTCTTATTGATGACTACAAGCTTTTTAAGTTACAAACCCATATTTTGATCACTCTATCTTTATATATATATTGTAACAATTGAATAATAAAAACCTGAATTTTTCCATCCAATGTCTCAATTTGTCGATGCAATTGTCTTAAAACGACCGAATGCGTGATGGAAAAATTAGTTAGAATAGTTTTATCCTTACAATTTCTCGAAAGCATTATAATATCATAATATTTCATTGCAAATTCCTGTCTAAGCGTTAATATCTTTGTAATCAAATCTTCCTTTTCCTTCATTTTCCTCCTACATTCTTCTATATCACGTTTCATCTTTTCGTTATGTTCTTGAACTCTTTGAGCGTTTAACTGTTGTTCGTGTTTCCTTCTTATTTCTTCCTGTTCCGCTAGACGTTCTTCCTCTGCTAATATATCAGCGTACTTCTGTGCACTTTTGCGCTCTCTTTCTTTAACCATGTTTGAAAGCGAAACAGAAATACGTTTCTGTATAGCTGTACCATTGTCTGCCATGTGTTGCCATTTACGGTGTACTTCTTTCTATAAGATATAATAATCAATTATTTATTTAATTACATTTTTTCAAATATTCAGTTAACCTCTTGTACTAAAATTTAACATGTTAAACTATATACCATAATCATAGCTATATATCATATTCGTACTACTTATGTTTAGTCTATAAAATTTGACACGAGTAGAATTCATGATTCTCATATTTGAACCATAAAGCGTATCACCAATCTTACGTTATTGTTATAGTGCAAGGGGTTAAAATAAATAATAATTTAAATAATTATTTGTTAGCAAAAAATTTACCATAACTTTCTCTCTTCTTTGTAATTCCTCTTCGTGTAATATTTTTCTTATCGAAAATGTAATACCATTACATGTTGTTAAATTCTTGCTGTTACATTCGTCAATAGGTTTTCGAGGTGATTTATTAACATTGCACGTATTTTGTTCATTTTCAATATTTTCTAATTTTTTTAGTTCATCTTGATTTGATACTGAATTAGGACCAATTGTAATTCGGTTTACTTCACCGGATATACGTAAAGCTTTTCCTAAAGCAGATACTTTAAGACAAGCAAAGTCCGCAGTAATATCTGTCATATCAGTTCTCTATACGTGAATATACATTTACGCATTAATATATATATAAAATATTATTATTATAATTATTACTTAACAAAGCAAGAGAAAATATAACAATTAACATTGTTAATAGATAAATAAATGAAAATATAAATCTAAATATAAATCTAATGCATGCAATGTACGTTTTTATCAATAAACTTTCTAATAAAATATAGAAACATATCAGAAAACATTCAGACATAACCTATACAAAACAACTAACTAATTTGATTTTTGTATGCTTACCATGATTCTTTTATTTTTGATGGAGTGTGGCATTGTTATTATAATTGATTGAAATAATCCTTAAAAATCCTTAAATATTTGTTTGAACAATTTATTGTTGATGAAATTTATATTGAAATAAATCAATGCATAGATATTTCAATAACACTTACACACATGATTTGGACATCTTTACAAAAGATTTTTACGTTAACATAACGTTTTATTTACGTTTTTTCACTGTATGTGTGATTGTTAAAATGATTATTTTTCTTTTATATAAATATAACATTATATAAATATATATACAACTTTTTTATATGTTTAATCAACTCTCCTGTAAATCTCACATCGGAAATACAACCTCAAATGACGCATTCCAAAATATTTTCGAGTTTATCGAAGAATTCAGCCAATCAGAAGGTATCTTTTTATTGACCAATCGTATCATTGCTATTATATCGATATTATAAGATCGATATTTTCTATACTCGCGTGTTTAATTATTTAAATTGAATTTACATAAAGTATTTATGAAACAATAATTAATTATTATATACACTCCGTAGTGTATTGTTTTAGAATTTTTATTATTATGAAAAATGATTTAAATATCTCCCTAAAAAAAAGAGATGCGTACAATGATTTTTTTACTGTATTCCTTTTATTCTAATAATGTGCATATATATTCTAAATGAGATTCTATCTTTTCTATATATAAAGATTCTATTATCATTATAAACTACATTATTTCTATAATTCTACATTAATTATAATATATGTATTATTATATATGTATAATTATATATATAATATATAATTGTATAATATGTATAATTGTATATATTGTATATATAATAATATAATTGTGTATATAATAATATAATTGTATATATAATAAATATGTATATATATATAATTATATGTATTAAAGTAATTCTACATTATATCTAATCTGTTTATTTTTTAATAATCATCATTATGATATAAGTAGTAACTAGAGTACTAGTAACTTATAGTAACTAGAGTTAAATATTATATTATTTATACTAAGGACAAATATAGGGCACAGAATATATTCCTCTCTTTACTCTTATCTAAAAGTAATAAAGTTTAAATTGTGAGTCGTTAGCATACGTTATATCGTTAAGATATTGGTTAAGCATTTATATGTTTCATTTCGTCAACTATATAGTTTTATAATACAATTTATAATTTTCATCACGATACAAAGATAAGTTACTTCTACATGAGTGTCAAATATTTCATACAGTATTTAAAACGTATATGTGTTACTAAAAGAAACTTATTTCGAATAACATTACGGAAAGTGTATTGCTGTTATTGGTAATAGCGAAAAGAAAATCAAAACAAAGAATTTTCAAAAATTATTTATTTAAGTGCAAAAAGTATCAAAAAGGATTTTCTCTATTGAAAATAATGGGCAACGTAAATTCATTAGACGAAGATAATCAAATAGCTCATTATCTAAATCAAGCTCTAATGATGATGCAAGTTTACGAATCAGAAGAAAAGGAAGAATTTTATATGTGGTTAAATAGATTTGAATATGTAGCAGATATTCTCAGTGTACCAGAAGATAAAATGGTTGATTTCTTCAATAGAATGGTGGATTATGCAGTTCATAAGCGTGTCTGGCTTCATAATTTGAACGTCAACGTCTCTGAACTTTCATACGTCAAAAGAATAAACTATTACTTACAAATATTGTATAATTTAAATAAAATTAATCGACACAGAAAACGTTTTAAACATCGATATCAATATGAACAAGAAACGATAAAAAAATATGCTGATAATTTACGAAAAATGTATAATAAGTGCTGTTATTCATATCGTGATGAAGTAATATTATGCGAACAATTCATTAAAGGAATCCGCTACATTGAAATAAGAAAATATTTCAGTAAACCTTTGAGATTATCATTCGATGAAACGGTAGCAAAGGCCATCGAATTTGTAACAGTTGATAAATATTTAAATCAAGCTGTTTTAATGATTCATACTTACAGTTTAAACATAGAAGATAAATTTTGTAAATGGTTAAATAAATTTGAGTATGTAGCAGATATGATCGGGGTACCAGATAATAAAATGGTTGAATTCTTCAATAAAATGGTAGAAAATGATGTCCATAAATGTGTCATGGAGACTAACCCTCATATCAACTTCTCTGAATTTTCGTATAAACAAATAATATATTATTATTTTCATAAATTTTATGGTTTCATGGAATATGATTTATACCAAATTCGTTTGTTCGATCGAAAACAATACGAACAAGAAATGATTGAAAAATATGCTGATAGTTTACGAAATTTATATAATATGTGCAGTGATCATAATTATGTAGAAGAAAAATTATGCGAACAATTCATTAAGGGATGCCTCAACAATGAACTGAGGAAATATTTAAGACAAATTCCTAGATTATCATTCGATGAAACGGTGGCTAAGGCAATTGAATTTATAAAAGTATTTGAAATTACTCATTATGTAGATCATGTACTTTCTATGATTAATACTTATACTCCTAATAAGGAAGGTCTTTTTTATGAATGGTTAAATAAATTTGAATATGTAGCTGATATTGTCGGAGTTCCAGATGATAAGATGGTTGAATTGTTCAATAAAATGGTGGATAATGATGTCCATAAATGTGTCATGGAGACTATCTTGTCCTGTACTTACGTCAACTTTTCTGAACTTTCATATGATGAAATAATAGACCATTACTATAATTATTTTGTTAATTTCAATGAAATTAACATACAAAGAAAACGTTTTAAATGTCGATATCAATATGAAGAAGAAACTTTACAACAATATGCTGATAACTTACGAAAAATATATGAAAATTGCTGTTATAAATGTCGCTTTCAAAAAAGATTATGCAAACAATTCATTAATGGAATCCGCGACGATGAAATAAGAATTCATTTAAATAAATTTCCTAAATTATCATTCAATGAAATAGTAACAAAGGCCATATATAAATTTGGAAAAAATTAAGGAAATTAATTATTGACTCTAAATGAACTACTAACCCTGAAAAAATAATCAAATAAAACAGAATAACCGAACCAAAAATTGGCATAAATTTGGTTACCTAATAAGTTTGAAGGATTATTAATAATTTAAAGATAATCACAACATTATAATATTTTCTACCAGCACAAGAAGTATTCAAAATTCAAATTGGATTAAGGATTAAGTTTTTTATTTTTACAGTTAAGGAAATATATTTATTTTTAGGCATAAGAAATTTGTTTTTTACATTAAATGTTTTTAAAAATGAAATGAAAATATAAATATTTTATTTTTATTTGAAATAATATCGATATTCATTAATATTGTTTCCCAAATAAAAACACACAACGTATTTATGATTTATATGTAAGGAGGGATGAATTAGGTGGTCCTAATATGAAATTTTTAGTTTATACAGTCAAAACAGATCACATCAAAAATAAAAAATTATTAAGATATTAAAGGATTGTAAGAAAAATTTTGTTCTGAAGATAACAATTTAATAAATTTATTTAACTTTACAAAACCATGAAATCGTTAAGATAATAATGTAACTTTTGAATTGTTTCTCGTACAAATTTATAACAGATAATAAGATTTGTTTATTCTATTTATTTCTTGTAGGCGAGTAATTATTATACTTGCACCCCTTCTTGGAGGGGAATATGTGTTATAGTATTTTTTCTAGGTAAATCTGTTCTTAAGATATTAAGATATTAAGATATCTTATTATCTTATTATATTTACAAATTTGTACAAATTTGTAAAAGCGATAAAGTTTGATTAGTGAGTCGTCAAGCATACGTTTAACCGTTAAGATATTAGTTGAACATTTTTATGTTTATTCTCGTTAACTTTATAGTTAGTTAGTCTACTCGTTAATTAGATACAGGATAGACGTATTTCCTATCTCTCGTAAATTGTTTATACATTCAGTTCTTATAATCTACATTAACAATCTCTTGTATTAGTTTGATGTATTAGAAATGTCGGATTTTCTTGACATGTGAACATTTATTTCTCTGTCTTCGTTTTTCTTTTCTTTTTGGCATAATTTCGTTCATAGTCGTATTCTTCATTGTCAGAGTCGCATTTTAACAAAGAAAATTTTCTCAAAAGTATTCAATTTTGTTATTTTTGTTAAATTTTATAACCACATGAATTCAATCTCGATATTCGTGTAATATTTTTATATACAAATAAACTTGATAATAACGCTTTAAAAGAGATGCACGCAATATACAGGGTGATTCACTAACTTTCTTACCAGCAAGATAGCTCCGAAAGTATGATAGCTACGAAAATATGATAGTAGCAGAAAAATTTATAGAACGAAAGTTGCATGAAAAATTTCGTCAAAAATTTTGACGCCAATTTTTGTTTTGCTAGGTTCAGTCGCTTCTGAGGTTTAAACCTCAAGTTTGTTTTTTTAAATGGAATGTTATGTTTTGGTACATATTTTCTGATAGCGGCTGTCGTGACGAATTCAACGACTTGATCGTCGAATTACTAAGCAATATAATCTAATAATTAATACATAAACGACTATATAAACCGGTTAAATTACAGCGAAATGTATTGTTCTTGAGACAAAGTAATAAATTGAACAGAAACTAATCAGACTATCAAAATATAGATCGGAAGAGTTTACAATATAATATACAGTGCTAATATACAGTGCTATAATATACAATATACAGTGCTATAATATATAATATGCAGTGCTGAACCAGACACTAAGACAGTCGTTAGAAAAGTGTCCTTCTTTTATCGTCTAGGGAAACGGATTCCTTTCGGCGTAAAATTTCGACGTTTAGTTGCCGATATGCTCTTTTTTCGAACCGACAAATAGCGAGTTATCATTTCCTAGTTCTATTGGAATAGTCTCTCATAAGTGTCGATTATGGAAATCAGTGTTATCAAAAAGCTAAGATAACAACATTACCCAAAACTACAGAAGTAAAAATCGGTTAAATTTGTATAACAATTCTACTGTTTTGTACAATGATGTCGGGGAGTCCTTCCTAACAGGTTTTCATGTCACGTTTCCTGCCCTTCTTTGGACTTTGACGTCATTGGAGAAAGATTTTTATTCTTAACTGTAATAATGTTTCTTGTATCGCAGAGTCCGTGGTTCTTGCTTACTGCCCGGTTCCAGATGCGTCGTCTGGTCGAGTTGGTTTCCTGAAATTTTACAATATTATTTAGAAGGGAAGGTGTGATGCAAAAAGGTTTAACAAATAATATCGGGGTCTAATTAATTAAGTAATAAAAGATAAAAGATTTTAGCTCGACTTTAACAGTTACGAGATTAAAAATGAATTTGATCAACCCTTAACAAACTGAAATTGACTCTGTGAAAAAATTCAGATTTTAGGCATTTGATATAACTTAACATTAGTTATTAATTGGTGTACGATTGACAGATTTTCTTACCTTTTTGATATTTTGTCGGGACGACGAACATGTTTCGTACAAATTTCTTCACTTGGCGCTGCAGCATTTCTTCGAAATACTTCGGATTACTTCGGATTACTTCGGATTACTTCGGATTACTTTGCTTGGCGCCTGCCGTTCTTGAGGTTATCGGGAGATTATAAATTGTCAAGTTTTACTAATCTCATCGTTAGTTTTAATGAGTTTTCAATTCTGTCCCCATATTTTCATGAAATTTCGAAGATATACATATGTAAATAAATGTAAAATTTGTTTGTTTTATATATCACTATTTGATAAAAATGATAACATTTGTCTGAATCTGTTACAGGACATCGTTATGCGAAATATTGAAGTTTCTATCAATGGATTCGTTGATCAACAATCATCCATCCTTGGTTTTTTTTTACAATTCCCATAAGGATAACAAACTCAAATCATTTTCTAAGTTCGACTGCCGTAACGTCAACGAATTTGGCACTTTTATTTATCTAGTTTCCTTCTATTGTAATTTAGTACTCTATTGTTAATTTTGATTGTAGTACTTGTTCGTTTCGCTGCTAATATATTCAAATAAATCGTTCCAAAATAATTCTATGATATCCTCGACGCTCTGTGTATCTTCGGAAAATACGTTTGGACCAGGAGATATGTCAAATTCGTTATTGGTCCTCAGTAAATCAAAGTCTAACCACGGTACACCAATGTGCCGTCGCCGGCCGGCGTAGTGTTAACTTTGTTTAGTGGATGTTGCAGTGGAAATTATGCGACGAGAAAAACTTATTTAGGATGAAAGAAATAGTTTCTTTAGATAGAAACGCATGTATTTTCTTAGTAAGTTTGTTTGCTAGTTTTATGACCTCCAGGAATGTATTATTATTATTTCCTTGCATCTTCGAATACGATTCTCAAGACCCGAATGGTCTCAAACAATATGATGATCGATTTATTCCTTTCGTTACGTTTTATACGTAACAATAGTCCCGATTTTTGATGTTGTCAACTTGAGAATGACAATTGCTTTTTTTCTCCTCCGACAATTGTGCTGGACATCGAGTAAAATCCATTTTCCCGTATCATATAAAAGTGATTATTGAGGACTAATAATATTGGTCAAGTTAGATAATTTAATCTCATCCAATCTACGATGTTCTAGATTTTGTCAACTTGATTTTTTAAAGCGTTAGCATTTGATTTTCAAAAAGCGACTCCACTCATTAGAAATAGGATTTATACAGTCCGAAACAATTATAATCGAGCATGATTTACAGAGTTATCTTACAGTTCTTCAAATATTTTATTATAATGTCATAGATACGCATTAACAAATAATTCACAAAAGGTGTATACAATAGTGTTATAAAAAAAGGATTCAACTCATAAATTCCCTCGATTTAATAGAAACGATTATAATAATAAACGCATTGCAGAGTGATTTGGAAGCTTTGTAAATTGATAATTATATTGTAATAGACACGTCTTCACGGAAAATTCACAAAAATAGTTTACAATAGCGTTTTAAAGAACAGGATTTCATTTATCATTGCGACTGATTAAACCGAAACGATTATAATCAGGCATACTTCAAAAAGTCTTTAAAAAACACTATAAATAATTCATTATACTATCATAGATAAAGGTAGCGGGTAGGTACTCCTACACGATCCCGGTGGAGGATAGACCTACTTCAGGGATGCGACCCTGCCTACGCAAGCCTTGGATTATCTCCCAAGACCATACGGGGGAATCCATTGTCCCATCCAGTATCCTTGTCTAAGCCTATAAATTTCCCTAACACACCATCCTTACACCATCTTCCAACACATCTTTAGCAAGCGAGGAAGATTAAGGCTAAAAACCCGGAGAAATTATTCAATTTTTTTTTTACGTGTATACAAATCATTCAGACGGAGGAACTACAATTGCGTTATAAAAGAAGGAATTTACTTGTAAAATCGATCGATTCAATCGAAACGATTATTAAACTAGATGCATTGCAGGATAAAGTAGATGCATTGAAAATTATGGAATTTATTGTAATATACACGCCTTCACAAAAGATTAACAAAAATGATTTACAGTGGCAGTATCATAAAAGGATTCAACTTATCATTTAGACAGATTCAATCGAAACTATTACAATCGGGCACAGTTTAGAAAATGGATTTGAAAATGTCTATAAACAATACATTATACAATCATAGATACGTCTATGCAAATAATTTAAACGGGGGGACTACAATTGCGTAATAAAAAAAGGATTTCAGTTGTAAAATCGATCGATTCAATCGAAACGATTATTAAACTAGATGCATTGCAGGATAAAGTAGATGCATTGAAAATTATGGAATTTATTGTAATATACACGCCTTCACAAAAGATTAACAAAAATGATTTACAGTGGCAGTATCATAAAATGATTGTACTTATCATTCAGACCGATTGAATCGAAACTATTACAATCGGGCACAGTTTAGAAAATGGATTTGAAAATGTCTATAAACAATTCATTATACTATCATAGATACGTCTATGCAAATAATTTAAACGGGGGGACTACAATTGCGTAATAAAAAAAGGATTTCAGTTGTAAAATCGATCGATTCAATCGAAACGATTATTAAACTAGATGCATTGCAGGATAAAGTAGATGCATTGAAAATTATGGAATTTATTGTAATATACACGCCTTCACAAAAGATTAACAGAAATGATTTACAGTGGCAGTATCATAAAAGGATTCAACTTATCATTTAGACCGATTGAATCGAAACGGTTATAATGGGGCATAGTTTAGAAAATGATTGAAAGGGTTTATAAGCCATTCAATTTACCATTACAAATACGCCTTAACAAATAATTTACAAGGGGGGGGGCACGTTGTGTAATGTGCGCGCACGTTTGTATTGTAGACCGTGTCAGAAAAATGTTTCTTTTCAAGCAAAAAATTATAAAAATAAGCAGCAGTCGCACAATGTTTAAAGCACAGCTTACAAAGCTATATAAATATTGCAAGTAATAAAACAAACGGAAAAATTAGGCAAAGAAAAAAGAGAATGGGAGGGAAAAAGAAAATTAGCATCTCGATAAGACAATGCACACACGTTTCTCCCACTGTTCGACAAATATTTATATTAATAAATTATTAGTTTTTTTTTTCCAATTTCTTCTTCCCCTTTTTCATATTTAAACTTGAAACCAAAATGGCGTGGATGAATTTACAGAAGTTTCGTTAATTGTCTCAATTAGACCAGCCATTTTCTCACGGTATTTGAATTCAAACATTTATTATGAATAATGGAAAAGTAGAATGACAAAAGGAGAATCTATCCTGATAAAAAAATAAGATTTTGATAACTATTTTTATAAATTAATGGATATTCGTCTCAGATCTATAGATACTAACTAATATATATCCGTATATATATATTTTTCGTCGAAAAGTTAGAACGTTGACAAAACAAATGTATATATATGTATACGAAAAATCAAACTATATAAAAGAGAACAACAAGAACCACCCATCCAACAACCACTCACTCCCCAGGTTTCTCGTGCACCACCGATCGTCGGTGACGTCATTAGCACCTAATCTATCTAATGAAATAAAATATAATTAATCGAGAAACGAGCGAGCATTTTCCAACTACCCCGGAATCGTCTACCCCGAATAGCACTATAAAAAAAGGATTATACTTGAAAATTCGATCGATTCGAAAAACAGAGCCACATGTATGGTTGAAGCATGCAAGTATCAGGGTTTCGACCCATCTGCCATGGTGAGAAAGTTACACGTGCTTTGGAGGATTAGTAGGAAAAACCCGGAGAAATTATTCAATTTTTTCTTTACGTGTATACAAATCATTCAGACGGGGGAACTACATTTGCGTTATAAAAGAAGGAAATTAATTGTAAATTTGATCGAATCATTCGAAACGATTATTAAACTAGATGCATTGCAGAATGATTTGGAAGCTTTGTAAATTATTCATTATATTGTAATAGACACGCCTTAACAAAAGATTAACAAAAATGATTTACAGTGGCAGTATCATAAAAGGATTCAACTTATAATTTAGACCGATTCAATCAAAACGGATAAAATCGGGCACAGTTGAGGAAATGGTTTTGAAAATGTTTATAAACAATTCAATATACATTACAATTGCGTAATAAAAAAAGGATTTCACTATTAAAATCGATCGATTCAATCGAAACGATTATTAAACTAGATGATTTGCAGGATGAGGTAGATGCTTCGAAAATTATGCAATTTATTGTAATAGACACGCCTTCACAGAAGATTAACAAAAATGATTTACAGTGGTAGTAGTAGTATCATAAAAGGATTCAACTTATCATTTAGACGGATTCAATCGAAACGATTAGAATTGGGCACAGTTTAGAAAATGGTTTTGAAAATGTTTATAAATAATTCAAACGGGGGGACTACAATTTTTGCAGTTACTTTTGAGGTTTTTGATGCTATATTCATTTTAGTACGCCAAAGAAGTATATTTTCTGACATGCGTACATAAGTACAAACACCAGTTTTTTTTTTAGAAAGAGAGAAATATTTTAATATTAAAATTCGTGGATGTAAGAAAAAAAGAGAAAGAGTGAGAGAGTGAGGAAAGGAATTAAATATATGTTGTTTTCGTATTCGTATTTCAATGTGAAAAGGAAAGTCAAGGAAAGGAAAAATTAAAGAGGTTATTATCGAATTTATTATTTGTTCGATCTCGTTCGTGTCGGTCAGCCGGTGGGAATCATTTATAGTGAAGATGCTAACCGATGACGTCACGCGAGTGCTTCGAGCGAGGTCGAAATGGTAGTCTTTTTCTCGACGAAAAAATCGTAAAAGAAAAAAAGAGAGAAAAAATCGAAAAACTAAAAAGAAAAGTAGAGAGAGAACGGGGTATGGCGCGGGGTTGGGGGGGGGAATTTTTATACGTCGTATAAATGTTGGAATCATATACGTTGGAAATTGCAAATTTGTAATATTTGCCGTCACTGGCATATTTTACGATATTCTTTTTCTTGATTTTCTCCGGTTATATTCCCGCGTTCTAAGTTTGGTTAGTGGGTGGGGGGTTGTTATATAAGTGACAGCCAGGCAAAGTTCATTACGGAAGAAGTTACTCAGCGGTTTCCTTTGAAAAATGGTAGAAGACCATTGGCACGAGTTTAAAAGATGATCATAGTTAGAAACCGTTCGAAAAAAAAAATAAAAAAACATCGATTTCTTCATCCTCTTTCTTTTAAATATTCTTTTCATTCCAACTGTCGACAAATTTTAGATTCATTTTCTTTTTATTAATTTAATTTCGATAAATATGTTTCCACGTGTTCGACATTTATTTATTTTATTTCTAATTATTTTTTTTTTTAATTTTTATATAACGTTTAAATAAATAATTCAATTGTTTTTGTCACTTATACCGCGTTTTTTTTTACTTCCCTTTTTTTATAGGTTTATTTTATTCTAGGAAAAAAACAAACAGAGTAGATAAGATTAATTAATCATTTGGTAGAAATTGTATCGTTGTAATTATAATATTGTATTTTATATAAAGAAATTTATTTTTTTTTATTAATTGTCAATTAATCATTCATTCCATTTAATAACCTGGTGAGTACATCTAATTGTTTATACTTCATTACAAAATGATCTTGCTGCCCCTATTTCATTTTCTTCATTCATTTGAATTTTATTTTTATTATTATTATTTTCTACGCGTGTTTTTTTTTTATTTATTTTAATTTATTTCAATTTTTTTTTTATGGGTACTCAATAAACAATAATTGTTTTTTTTCGCATTACGATAGAGCTTCGTACCAATTCGAGGATTTAACGAGATCGGTCTCGAGTATCATCGTGCGTGCATGATTAATTAAAAAGAAAACGCTCTCAATCGACTCACATACATACACACACATACACATACAGCAGAAAAATAGACAGACAGACAGACACAAGAATACACAGAAACTCACGCATGGATGCATGCACGTAAGTTAAAGCACGCAAACGGTATTTTTCCACCAAGAGAAATCAGCGAAAAGTAGAGAAAAACCAAACGACGTTCTTTTTCCCGTTTCCTTCTTTTAAGCATCTACTATCTATTATTAATATTACTAGTAGAAGTAGTATATACCTACTTGAAAAATAAAGAAAAATAAAACGGAAAAAAGGTAACCTCTCGCGGCTGGTTAAAATCGATGAAAACTATGCACGCTATTTTGCAAGAATTTTTTTTTCTCAACTTTCTTTCACGAACGTAACTTTCTCTCACAATAAATTTATTAAATTCAAATATATATTCAATTTAAGTATTATTAATCATTTAATTATAATCAATTTTATATATTTAATATAGAAACGAGAAAGATCTAAACTGTTACGTAAGTCGTTTAACCGTACCGAGTAGAAAAAGCACGAAACTGTGTCGTCTCTGGGGTACTTGTTATACGTACTACTCAACGTGACTGGGAATTACAAAGCAAACTTAACCCTTTAGCTTACAAAGACGTCTCAGAGGCGTCACAAGGTTATCGGACCAAAAACGAATAAGACGCCTCAGAGGCATCGCAAGGTTTTGGGATCAAAAACGAATAAGACGCCTCAGAGGCGTCGTAAGTCTACCTCCTTCACAAAAGATTAACAAAATTGATTTACAGTGGCAGTATCATAAAAGGATTCAACTTATCATTTAGACCGATTCAATCGAAACGGTTATAATCGGGAACAGTTTAGAAAATGGTTTTGAAAATGTCTATAAACAATTCATTTTACCGTCATAAATACGCCTTCATAAATAATTTACAAGGGGGTTCATCTATGGCACTATGAAAACAATTTTTTATCTTATCTTTTAGACCAATTCAATCGAAACGATTATAATGGGACATAGTTTAGAAAATGTTTGAAAGGGTTTATAAACCATTCATTTTACCATTACAAATACACTTTTACAAATAATTTACAAAGGGGGGCAAGCACGTTGTTTTATGTGCGTGCATGTTTGTATTGTAGACCCGTGTCAGGAAAATGTTTCTCTTCAAGCAAAATATAACAAAAATAAGCAGCAGTTGCGCAATATTTAAAGCACAGCTTACAAAGCTATATAAATATTACAAGTAATAAAACAAACGGAAAAATTGGCAAAGAAAAAAGAGAATGGGAGGGAAAAAGAAAATTGGCATCTCGATAAGACAATGCACACACGTTTCTCCCACTGTTCGACAAATATTTATATTAATAAATTATTAGTTTTTTTTTTTTTCATTTCTACTTATCTTTTTTCATATTTAAACTTGCAACCAAAATGGCGTGGATGAATTTACAGAAGTTTCGTTAATTGTCTCAATTAGACCAGCCATTTTCTCACGGTATTTGAATTCAAACATTTATTATGAATAATGGAAAAGTAGAATGATAAAACGAGATTCTATCAAGAGAAAAAAATAAGATTTTGATGACTCTTTTTATAAATTAATGGATATTCGTCTCAGATCGATAAATACTAACTAATATATATATCCGTATATATATATTTTTCGTCGGAAAGTTAGAACGTTGACAAAACAAATGTATATATATGTATACGAAAAATCAAACTATATAAAAGAGAACAACAAGAACCACCCATCCAACAACCACTCACTCCCCAGGTTTCTCGTGCACCACCGATCGTCGGTGACGTCATTAGCACCTAATCTATCTAATGAAATGAAATATAATTAATCGAGAAACGAGCGAACATTTTCCAACTACCCCGGAATCGTCTGCCCCGAATAGCACTATAAAAAAAGGATTATACTTGAAAATTCGATCGATTCGAAAAACAGAGCCACATGTATGGTTGAAGCATGCAAGTATCAGGGTTTCGACCCATCTGCCATGGTGAGAAAGTTACACGTGCTTTGGAGGATTAGTAGGAAAAACCCGGAGAAATTATTCAATTTTTTCTTTACGTGTATACAAATCATTCAGACGGGGGAACTACATTTGCGTTATAAAAGAAGGAAATTAATTGTAAATTTGATCGAATCATTCGAAACGATTATTAAACTAGATGCATTGCAGAATGATTTGGAAGCTTTGTAAATTATTCATTATATTGTAATAGACACGCCTTAACAAAAGATTAACAAAAATGATTTACAGTGGCAGTATCATAAAAGGATTCAACTTATCATTTAGACCGATTCAATCGAAACGATTAGAATCGGGCACAGTTTAGAAAATGGTTTTGAAAATGTCTATAAACAATTTATTTTACACTACAATTGCGTTATAAAAAAAGGATTTCACTTGTAAAATCGATCGATTCAATCGAAACGATTATTAAACTAGATGCATTGCAGAATGAGGTAGATGCTTTGAAAATTATGCAAATTATTGTAATAGACACGGCTTCACAAAAGATTAAGAAAAATGATTTACAGTGGCAGTATCATAAAAGGATTCAACTTATCATTTAGACCGATTCAATCGAAACGATTAGAATCGGGCACAGTTTAGAAAATGGTTTTGAAAATGTCTATAAACAATTCATTTTACTATCATAGATACGTCTACACAAATCATTCAAACGGGGGGACTACAATTGCGTTATAAAAAAAGGATTTTACTTGTAAAATCGATCGATTCAATCGAAACGATTATTAAACTAGATGCATTGCAGAATGATTTGGAAGCTTTGTAAATTATTCGTTATATTGTAATAGACACGTATCTACTAATAAAACAAGAGAAAGGTCTACTACTATGACTTTTTAAAATTCAGGATTTATCTTATCATATTTGTGATAAAGTTATTCAAATTGGATTGCATTTGTCTATAGAAAATGCACTTACGACTATCAATTTAACTTTGTGACTGGAAAATCTATCAGAAGACATCCCTCAACGTCACACGCTCGACATTATAATATTTACTATTAGATTACTAATTATAAGTTTACGTTGTCTTTAGTAGTGCCAGTTCGTAGCCCCTTGACCATGACGAATTGCAGAGCCGACGATCATGAGAGGCTAATGAACTTACAACCTGAAAATAAAAACAAGCGATTTTTTTATTAGGACAGAATAGCAATGGCAACGTCGAACATTGTTGCTAAAGATAAAAATCTCTTCATTAGGAAGGAAAAGATTAACACTCTTCTGCCAACCATTTGTTTGCTCGGCTTAGTCAAAATTTCGTAAAAACTTGCTTCAACTGTTTACTTGTATATTACTTTATTCGATAATAGCGGTATTATTTAGTTGTCTGTATCATTAGATTGTCTATCAATCTTTTCTCAGTCAGGATAATTGGGACGCGAATTTGTCAAAACATCAACTCCCCTATAATACGGTAACACATGCGGGAAATAGATTAACGTCCTTTTATTTAATGGGGGAAATACGCGTAAAACGATGTTTTCATTATGATTTTCATGAATTTTTTTAACGTATTAAAAATTTATGTTATTTATTAATATTATAAAGTCATTTTACACATATATTTGAGAACATATTAGGAAATTTTTGAAGATTTATCTCGAAAACTAGCGGAGATATCAGCTTTCACGCATTTTAGGTTTCTATCCGACTGAGCAGTTTGTGTACATCTTGGAAGCCACAATTTTTATCAGAAATCAATTACAAAGAAAAATTACTTTTTTGTTATGTGTATCTTCTATTTGAACCTCATTTCTCTAGAAAAAATGAAAATTTGTATTTTTTAGGAGGGTGTGAACGTAAAGCATGATTTTTTACTATTTTTTCATATATTGTTCATTATAAAAAAAATACTTTAAACAAAGATATCGCTTATGATTCAGGTTCAAATAGAGCGTAATTATATAAAGAAACTATATTCCAAATTTCAAAATGATTGGTTAAAAACTTTGTAAGCTAGAGTGTACACAAATCCGAAAAAAGACGTTTTGAGAAAAACGCGTTTGAAAAAAGCTCAACTCACTTAATCGCTTATAATTTTTGAACGGCTTGGATTTTTGACTTGAGATTTTATGACTATATTTTTTAATAGTTTTACAAGCGATTTATAAAAAAAGAAAATTAAATTTTTTGAAGCCTCTACACGTATTTGCCCCCTTAAATTATGCAAGTGCAGCGAGAATTATACCGCGGAAACACCCGATCATCAATAGCCAAGATATAACGGACGAAGCAGTGATTAACTGGATAAATCGAATATCCCGTTTCGATGAACTAAATTATTTTATTTTATTATTAAGAAAATTTATTAAGAAAACAAACCATTAAAAAACTTGCCATGGCGAATCCTAGAAATTCTGTTCCTACTGTTTATCGAAGTAAAATTAAACGTTTTACAAAGAGCAAGCGTGTTTACAACGATAGATTTGAAGAATGGGTTTTTCCATGTATCAGTAAACACGAATAGTCAGTCAACACACTTATTTCTTATTATTTCAGTTAATAACAATTTAATTCTAAATTTTGAAAATATTATTCCCTTTGTTTCTCACAATGACACTCTTCTAACAAGGTTAAATATAATTTTAAAATTGTTCAACATTATATATAAATATTTCTCAGCATACGCCAATGGCGATTTAATAATCATTTCAAATTATCTTGAAAATATTATTTTCAATCCTAAGATCTTACAATCTCTAAATAAACTTGAGGCTAATAATAGAACAGAAAAACATCACAGATTTCTTTTCGGTATATTGTTAGCGTCTTTGTTACCAGGTTTTGTTTCCGTCGGTTTTTGTCTGTTTCATCGCTCGTTTACAGATAATCCGGACTGTATGGCACAGTACTAAGAATTTATACGATCTCTACTTCACTGTACGTGAAACTTCCAAGTTTATAATGTGAAACTTTATAAAGTTCTTAAACTTAAAAATATATTAAGTTATTTTTCAAAATTTTACCATAATTTATCTGTTGCATTAAATCAAGAAGAAATTAATATGACCTCAACAATTTGAGGTTACATCCTATTTTGATATTCTAAATATTGAAGAAGCAAATGGAAATCTGGTTGATATTATAATTGCGATTTGATTTGTTCCCGAGCAGCACGCGTGTTTATACTTTTTATATTACTTCTTATACCATTTACATTGGTAAATTTAGTTTCGTATATAAAGTATTTAAAATAAATAGGTAATTTACGACTAGAAAGCGTTGTGACGGTTATACCATCTAATAACGCCATGAATTCTATTCAACCAATAAGAATTATAAATATATATATGAAATATATTTAAACTAGAAGACATTATAGTTTAACATCAACGAATTTTAAGAGCTTTGGTATATCAGTAGCATACCTTTAAGGTATTCTCATGGTAAAATATTTCAGTGAATTGGCCAGTCATTTTGAGAAAAAAGCTTTCAAAATTTGCTTTTTTTTATATATATGTGCTTATCATCTTGTAAATTCAAGCGTTCAAATTAAACAAATAGACGATCAAAATAACAAATGGATAGAAGTTACAACGAACAAGAAATGTAAAATAACTCCAACTGTAGACAACTCAGAGAAGCAGTATTGGCTTCAGGAAATACAGCTTTTTAACTCTTTTAATCTATTGGAAAGAAGTGTTAGAAATGGAAATTACAGAAGTAGAAAAATCTCAAATTAGTAAACCACCACCAAATTTATGTTGTAGCCAACATAATAGAACCTTTTATTGAGTTACTAAATTATACAGTAGCTGAACTGATTAATATTTTTTAAAACAAATAAAAATATTGAGTTACTAAATTATACAGTAGCTACTGTATAATTAATTGTAGCTACTGTACTTAATAATTTTTAAAACAAATAAAAATAGACCATGTTAAAATACAAATCAATACTCCCGAAACATTTCGGAAAACAAGACGAGCTCTAAAAGCAAAAATAAAAAAAAGAAGTAGCTAACTTTTTTATGTTTTATTTAATTTTTTTAAACATTATGGCTTGCTTATGTATTTATAAAGTATTGTAGAACTTTTTTTTGTTTTTATAGAATTTATAATGCAACGATGGAATGGGATGATAAAGCTTCCATTGAAGCGTTTATAAAATCGGGGTTTTAACATGCTGGCGACCTCATCAAGTCAAAGTCAAAATCAAGAAATTTAAAAATTTATTTATGCATTTAATAAATTAACAGAATTTTATTTTATTTTTATTATATTATTATTTTATTATATTATTATATTTTATTATATTTTATTATATTTTATTATATTTTATTATATTTTATTATATTATTGTATTTAATTATATTAATCAATGTAAGTTACTCTATTAATGTATTAACTGTAAAAAGAAAAGAAAATTATTAAAATATGAAATATTTTACTTTATTCAATAAAAAATAAATTTCTTAATAACCTCCAAATTCCATCTTATTAATATTAACGTTTAGATATTAGGTTTTAGAGCTCTTACCGATATCAAAAAACGGTGTATAACAGATCTGTATGCTAACTTTATGTTATATTTCTGACTCATTTTTTCGGATAGCAGATGAACAAAATGTTATGTTTTACAGGTCTTCAAGATAACTTCGTGCTGAGCGGGTTACATCCGAAAAAAAGTCATACAATTAATAAGAACCAAATTACAAAGCTAGGACACGAAGTAAGAGCAGTAAATTGTATGTGACTAATCATAATTAGTCATTAATTAATCATAATTAATCATAAATAGTTATACCATTACAGCTGTTTACGATAAAATTCAAACCTAAGAGCAAGAACAAGAATGTTTTTGGTATAAAAAAAAAATAATAAACACACTATACTAAACGTAGAACATAAGGCAGAAAATAAATACATTAAAGAAAAAGAAATTGTCCTTGACTGCACGAAATAAACATACAACGAACTATTTATTATACTTTCTAATGTTTTTTTCTTTTTTCAAAATTTAACGAACGTAATTATTAACGTACTTCGTTGTACTTCTTACCTTTTGATTTTCAATATTTCTAAATATAAAATTTTATAATTTTAATAATTATTTTGAGTTTTGAAATAGTTTTCACAAACGATGAAATTATACAACATTGAGAATAATTTGACTTTTCAATTTTATTACTCTTAATAAATTTTAATTTCAAATATTAACTTTTCGTCGAACGTATTTCGCGTTGAAATATTTTCATTTTACTTTATTAATTTATTATACCAAAGCGCCCCACGTTGGACACCAAATGAGAATGGAATTAAATATTTATTCTAAATTTTCTAATTGTTTCACACCTGACGTTTTGCTTTTTAAAGAAAAATTTTGTTAGACGCCAGTAAGTTTTTAACCAACAAATTGATACCTTTTTCGTGCAGCTACGATTAATGATGATCGATTTGAGACAAATACAGGGTCGAATACAATTGTACGACCCAGTGCAAAAAATTACGAAATATCAGTGAATCAGAGAAAGAAAAAAAATAGGATTAAATAAATAACTTACGTATTTATCTTGGCCCAGGAAACACTGAACACTGTTTTAAATTTAAATTTAAATTTAACAAAATTTTATTGTGTATAACTTGCGAACGATAACGAACAAGTTGCTGAGGAAGTCCCAATTAAGGGACGAAACGTTCAACTTTTCAAAATAAAGTTCAAAAAGAATTAATAACCGTTCAAAAATTCCCTATTATACCTATTTATTTTTAAATTTCAAGTTAATTTATATTAAACGACTTTGGTCATCGAATTACTACGTAATACAATCTAACAGTTAATACGTAAGCGTACCAAACCGTACGCTAAGACGGTCTTTGGAAGAATGTTCTTCCTTTATCGTCTAGGGGAAGGGATTCCTTTCGGCGTAAGATTTTGGCGTTGCCGATGCGGTTCTTTTCCGAATCAACGAATAGCGCGCTATCGCAATCCTAGTTCTTTTGTAATAGCCTCTCGTAAGCGTGGATTATGGAAATCAGTGTTGCAAAGAGCTAGGGAAATAACATTACCCAGGAAAAAACAAATATCAGTCGATCAAATGTATATAATAATTCGACTGTCTAGTACAATGATGTTAGGGGGCGTTTCTTTCCATGTTTCATCAACTTTCTTCGTTAGCTTCGTAATGATACTATGCATCTTATGCATGCCCGTAAATAGGTTTACAATAGGTTTACTATATCACACAATAGATTATTATTTTCTGCATATCGTACCATTGGCATACGTCTACCATCTCCTCGAATTCTTTCATCCAACACTTAACCCTTTGCACTCGAGCGGCGCCGACACGGCGCCCGGTTGATTTCAAGTGTCAACTCAACCAAAACTAATTACAGAGTGTTGTATTTATCAAAGTTAGTTTTTTTCGACATATAAATGAATAAACTTATGATATTTTATTATTTCTATACGCTTGTTTGTTTATAAATGTTTTTAAAGTACCTGTAAATTCGTCTTGAGTTGTTGGTTCGCGCAAGCGAAAAAGGCCTCGAGTGCAAAGGGTTGACACTAAACGTACCGTCACCACTAAACGTTTGAACGGATTCTTCCACGTTTCTGAAAGATAACATCTGCATTACCCTTATAGGAGTTTCCTCTTCGTTACTTTCCGATTCCTCATTACATACTCGACTTTTAATCGTATTTACAGTAATGGTAACCGTAATGTAATTTTCTAATTCTACACGACTTGATATTGCACTCATGAGATTTATTATCTTCCCATAATCCCGACTGCGAAACCCCAAATGTAGGATTCCCTATTTCTAATCAATCTTCCGAAAAGATATCTGATTAACAAAAAATATGAATTCCGATAATGTTAATGATGGGTTTGGTATGAAAGGAAACCCCTCTTCACGGAAATGCAATATATTCTAATAAATGAAATATAAAAATAATAATAATACAGTAAGATGTGTATTCATTGTTTGACTAATAGAAGCTAATTGCTTTCTTGGATTTTCTTTTTTTTCGTCCATGCTAATGACTCTCACCAAACGCATATCTGTTCAAAAAGTATCGCGAATTTTGAATTCCCGCGGGTTACGTATATTCGATTTTCAATTTTTTGGTGGCGTTATGTTGGTACTCATGTCCTTCACTTATGCTGACAAGTTCGACCACTTTGAATGTTCAAGTAATTTTTGACAGCTATTTTGCTGGACGTGTTTTGGCTCGTCTTCAATTTTTGCCTATTTTTCGGCTTTTGTACCATGATAAAGCTCCTGCTCACAAATCGTTGCTTGTGCGTGAATTTTTGGCCAAAAACAACACAATAATGATGCCACAGCCCCTTTGACCCCTTCAAAGTAATCCCCATCAGATATTATACACTTGTACCAACGTTTTTTCCAATCCTCGAAGCACTTCAAAGAATCATTTTTGGTGATCTTGTTCAGCTTCAGTTGTAACGTAGTGTCGTCCTTTCATGGGCTTTTTCAGTTTCGGGAACGAGAAAAAGTCACAGGGAACCAGATCTGAGGAATACGGTGGCTGCGGCATCATTATTGTGTTGTTTTTGGCCAAAAATTCGCGCACAAGCAACGATGTGTGAGCAGAGGCGTTATCGGTTCGGGCGTTCGATTCAAAAGCCGAAAAATAGGCAAAAATCGAAGACGAGCCGAAACACGTCCAAGCAAAATAGCTGTCAAAAATTACGCGATTTTATGACGTTTATAATATCCAGATTATTATATAATTCACGTAATTATACGGTGTGTTTTTTCTTCATTTATTAAAATTATATATATATAAGAAACAAAAAATTTAATTATTAAATATAATATATTATTAGATTTTGTGTGTGTTAAAATAATATCAATCAAAAAAAACGATCATACTAATAATAAACTATTCCGTCCGTACAAAACATTTCAGCTAACAATAAAAGTATTCAACACTCAAAGGGTTAATTAATTATTTGTTTTAATTTTTTAGTATAAAACTACACGTTTGACTAGGTTAAATAGCTATTTTGGTGTGTTTTAAAAAAATTACGAGATGTACAAATATTCTTCTTGATTGTATATTTCAATTGATTTTTTATTTCTTTATTGATTAATTTCACAAATTATACAAGTAAATTATTATTTTTAGCGTCATATCTTTTCTCAAAATTTTAGAGAATATGTTTTCGTATATAAAAGAAAATTTCACAAAATCTTGTATAAAATTGATTGGTTTACAGACTCACTGTAAATATCTTACAATAAAATCCATTGAATCGATCGTACATTCATTGATTGTTTTAAAAAAAATACAGTTAGATTGATTTTTACGTTTAAAAAAAAAAAAAAAAAAAAAGAATAAGAAACACTGCGCAGTAAGATGACGTCCAAAGATAATAACAAATCAAACTAGCAATACCGATTCGTCATTTAAGACAAGGTGATTAAAAAAAGTAATTAAATTAAGAGAGAGAGAGAGAGAGAGAGAAAAAAAAGTATTTGCAAGTTGTTTTATTTATTATAATATATATAACGTTTATAGTATATCGATAGATGTATAAATTAACAAAAATTTCGGCAAAGAAAAAAGAAAGAAAACATTTGTGCACATTAAACTTAAACTACTCGGCATCGTAATATAAAATTTTGCTTTTTAATTCTTAAAAAAAAAAAAAGGAAAAAAAAGGAAAGAAAGAGAGAAAAAAAAAATCTCCCATAAAAGTTAACATCTAAGATTGGCATTTAAGTGATTGTTTTGCAAATTATTTTTTTATGAACTATAATAACATGCATATCATAATATTATAATAAATTAATGTGCGAATAAGCGTGATTGTATAAACACATGATTTTTTTAAATTATAAGTCGATGCTTGATATTATCTCATGCAAATAAATATGATAAACCAATTAAAAAAAACTGTGTTATATTTGTCAATGTAAAATTTGTTCACAGTTAATTAAAAACAAACACCGATCAAAATTTCGTTCCCATTTATTTCCATTGTTTCACTTGAATTTTTTTTCTTTTATTGTTTACTTTTTTTTTTTTCTCTAAATACCAACGAGAGTTACATCTTCTTAAATTTTTATTTTTATTGATAATTGTTTCTTTTGCTAAAAACATATAATCGAATTGAATATAAAAATAGCGTTTAATATTAATAAAATCGTATAAAGAATCACAGCGATTAATTTATTCACAATGACACATTTACAATAATAATAATAATAATAATCAACATTATTATTATTATTATTATTATTTTTATTATTATTATTAACATTATTATCAACATCATAGCATCGACTAATTATTTCTTGTCTTACGCATTATTTACGTTTTCTAATGGTTACAACGGTCCTTCTCTAAGTTATTGTTTTGTCCTCGTATATATTATTATTATTAATAATATTATTATTATAATTATTATTGTCGAACACTCAGGTTGTATTATAAACAAATACATACACATGTAAGACACCTGAAGGGGAGAAAAAAAGTAAAAAGTTTGATCGTAACTAAATAACTTGTCACCCCCCGGTGTGTTCTATTTTTTTTTGTTCGTCGGATGTACACATATATATATAAACAAATAAGTATATGTATGTAAAATACATATACAGATATACATACGTAGGACTCATCGAACGACCGACTGTGTAATGGCACCGTTCTTGCAAAATTACAGACAGTTATTAATAATCATTTACAAAAAAAAAACGAAGGAACATCTACGATTATTATTATTATTATCATTATTATTATTATTATTATTATTATTATTATTTTTCTCCACCTTCTTTCTCTTTACATTCTCTTTATTTGTTATTGTTGTTATTTTTCCTTTTTTTCTTTTTAGAAGTAAAAATTACAGACGATAGTTCGTAATTTTTTTTTTTTTTTTTTCTCTATTTTCTCGAAAATATTGTTCCTTCAATTTTCTGTTTATATCAAAATTTGATTATGAAAATTTTCGAATGAAATACTATTTCGGTTCGAGGCTCGAAAAATCTACTGGAACACTTTTCTTTGTTTTTTTTTTTTTTTTTTTAATTAATTAATTAATTAATACTGCATCGAAAATCAGAAGTACGTACGTTTTTAATTATTTTTTTTTTTTATTTATTTCTCTTCTTTTTAATCTTTTTTTTTTTCTTTTTATTTTATATTTCATTTTATTTTATTTTACTTTTATTTTTATTTTATTTTATCTCACTTGTCTTAAACTCGTTAAATCGTTACTTCCAGTTTTACAGACTAGCAAACGCGCGTAAACGGCTTAGCATCTTACAATTAAAATCGATAATCTTTTGTACGATTTCGTGCATCATGCACTAGGAACAGATCAGTGGCTTCCGTCTATGACGATGCGACGATAAATTATATTTCGTTATTTTTTCCAACGTCTCTTTCTTACTTTCTCTCTTTGTATTATTTTCTTCTTTTTTTTTTTTCTATTTTCAAATATACAAGAAACAAAACGAAAGAGAGCGAAAAAATTAACACAAATAGTTGAACAAAATAAATAAAATTTTGAATATTTACTTTTAAAAACAACTCTGAATTCATTTTGCGTCAAAGGAATTCGAGAACGACGATTATTAATCGAATAATCAAAAATTTGTCGATGTTTCGTCAAAATTTGGCGTAATGTTTAAAAAAAAAAAAAAAAAAAAAAAAAAGAAAAAACACAAGAAAACGTACATAATGACGGTCGAAAAAATTCGTCGAAAATTGTTATATAAAATTAAATAGAATAGAGACGAAAAAAAATGAAATTAAAAAAAAATTAAGAAAAATCTTTTTCCTTTGTTTTTCTTTTCCGTAAATTTTTCGTAACAATCATTGATCATAACGTTGAATAATAAATATATATTTCGTTCACCGATAAAATCTACTAAACATGCAAAGAAATGAATAATGTACGACACGTATTACTTTTACTATGTGTTATAACATATCAAATAGAAATATCTAATAGAACTAAAAAAGAAACAAAATAATTAAAAGCGGAAGGAAAATTTGATTGCGGTGTCCTCATCGTCAATACGATCATCGATATCATCGCGATCGCGATTAGTTTAATAAAATAATCTAAGCAGCTCGTACTCATATTTCTCGCGATTACTTGTCGGGTCAATCGTTTTCATTATTCGTTCATGATGGTGTATTTATTTGAACGTCATACTAGGCCGCAGCCATCTTTTCATCTTCATCTTCATCTTCATCTTCATCTTCATTTTCATCTTCATCTTCATCTTCATCTTCACCCGTTTGCTTCTTCTAGGCAATTATCCTTCCGGAAAATAGGAATGCGAGCGAGGGTGCGAACTTAAACACAACTGGGCGTTTCTAATACGCAAGTAAAAATGATTGTTGTTCGTTCGCGCCGCTCCTCATGTTGCCTCAGTAACCTGTTCACTTTTGCTCAATGATTTCTTTGATGCTGACATAAGAGCCAGTTAAAAATCCGAGCACCCCGAAACAGATGATAGCAAGATTCTTCCAAAGTCTCCATTTGTACCTTCCAAGGCCATTTTCTTGTTCCCAAACTGTGACCAATTCGATAACCGATGGAAACATCATGCCAAGTGTTGACAAACAAACAGCTCCTACTAACGAAATGAACGGGCCGAGTGACGGCATAGCGATTGCTACGGATACCGTGAAAATTACCAAAAATATTCTGAGCGAATATTCGGCAAATACTTTTCTAGAGCCAAAATAATGTCGAATGTTTTTCCATATGATTTCCATAGGTACGTAGAATTGTAATCCGTAAGTAAAGAATATCGCAATAGCAATCATGATTTTAGCTGATTGGGCGAGTATTTCGTCTTGGGGTGGATTTAACGTGATCGATGCTGCTGTTTTTTCACCGTATTTCCAATATCCGAAGAATCCTACGGTACTGTATAACAATACGACGAAAAACATTCCGGTATTTAAGACTCCTGGACAACCAATGAAATGAGTTGGGGTTTTCATGTTGTTTTCCAAAGGCATTACCTGTAAACAATAATTACAATTACTTCGTTATGAAAGATTCAACACCGAAACCTATTTCATTTGACTATTCATTTATTCTATATACTCTGCAAGATAAACGTAATCCGATTTTTTTGTTGACCGTATCACTAATTTTGCTGAATCAATTTTAAACTGAAACAATTTTTTTTCCTTATCATTTTTATTCCGTCAATTAATCCTTTTAATTTTGGAAAATAAAATGACCCATGTTGCACCGAAATTTTTATTTCTTTTTTTTAAATTGAATAGAAATTGATTAATTTTTATTAACAAATGAATAACGTAATATAAATACATACATACATAAAAAATAATAATAATAAGAATTGAATGAAGTTTCTTTTGTTATAAGTTGGAACTCAAATAGTTTCCCACCGTGCACATTTACGCATCAAAAAAAGGTGGGATACTTTTAATACGAATTAAACGAAATGTTTTAACTCGGCACGCAGGAACTGCGTTAGGATCGCAGAAACCGGGCGGCATAATTGGAAAGTTTAATAACAGTTCTTAACCTTTTAACTGGGGATGATGAGTTAACTCGTCATAATACTTTAAAGACGACGCGAGTCTATTTAAACTCGATACATCATTTGATTTCTTTTTTTTCTTTCTTATTTAAGAACATATATAGGGGTAAGGTTGCTTAAATCGTACATTTGAATCTGTAAATTGAATATCGTATCGAACATAATTCTCCTATAGTGACCATTAATTATTCAATAACGTCAACAATATTAATTCATATGATCAGTGTTATTTGTTACCGACTGATGATGAGTGCTATAGCATTAAATCTTACTTATCTTATCTTATCTTATTTCGTGTATATATTTGATTGGTTTAACAACGTTATATTATTTATTCATCTGAATTTTTCTTTCTTTTAAAATATATTTATTCTCTCTATAACGTAATTTATTTTTCTTTAACGCAAATTTCTCGTACAACGTGTTATACGATAAAATGTAAGAATTTACAAATTAAATTTGTTTCGATTTAAATTTACATTCTTGTTTTCGTGACTAGCGATTTTCTGTTCTCTTTCGTAATATTTGTTTCCTTTTTGTTTTAATTTTTATTTTTCAACACTATTATCGAGAATAATTTTTCGAAAAAGAAGGAATTTTTTGTTTAAAACTTTTCCCTACTAGCGCCGACTATAGCCGGCATCCATGCGACAATCTGTGTATAAGAGTGCCGACTATAATCGTGAAGAAAATTCAACTTTTTTTGTAGAGTATCTTTTGATTTTATTGACCCATATTGAATTAATCTTACTAAAAATATATTTTGAAGGCATCTGATATATTCTGCTCGTCAAAATAAGTCACCAAAAGTTGGCATTGAGAAACGAAAGTAAATAATATTCAACAGTTTTATGCCATGTTCCATGTTCCACTGTTTTGATGCGTAAATGTGCACGGTGGAAAACTATTTGAGTTTCAGCTTATAATAAAAAACTTAATTCAATTATTATTATTATTTTTTTTTATGTATTTATTTATATTACGTTATTCATTTGTTAATAAAAATAATTTCTATTCAATAGTATTTTTTATTATTTATTTATTTTATTATTATTTAATTTTATATAGCAATATAAAAATGTAATTATTATTATTCTTTCATGTGTTTTATATTATGTCATTCCTTTGTTAATAAAAATAAACAAACTTTGTGTCCTCGAATCTTTTTATTTTCTAAAATTCCTTGCCTCAAAGGATTAAGCTGAATAAGTTATAAACAGCCCACAAATGAATAGCACATATTTAATATGATCTAAACTAGCAATACTGAACACATGCAGACCGGCGGTCCGAAACGGTCAATCATGAATTTATCTTCTTTTTTTGTTTGTAGCAATAAAAATTGAATGACAGCCACTTGACCCCTACCCAACCAATTTCCCACCTTTCCTGACCAATCACCCGTATAAACAATATCAAATATCATTAATATTTAGACTTATTGTTTTCCCATCCCAATAACGTTTGTTTTTTAACTATCAATTATGAAAATATCTATTAGGGTGAACCAAAATACTTTTTTTCAATTAATATTTCCAAAGTAAATTTCACAAAACCAATTTATTATGGAGTTTATAACAATTGATAACACAATAAGCTCACGAACTTTTGGTTCACCCTAATATTTCAGCCAATGCCACCAATGTATGGCCCATTTGCTATAGGAAAAGGACGTGTATGAGGCCCACGAAGGAAAAATAGGTTTGAGTAGGAATAGGTTTGAATAGGAACGAGTTTATAAAACAAATAGAATAGGTTTGGTCTAGGAAATGGAAAGTTCAGAGTTAAAGAACAACGTTGACAATATCAATATGATAAAATAGATCAGAATGATGATACTTACGACACCAATGCCTTCAAGAGCAAAGATTGCTGTACCGAAAAAGAGTGGAAGTTGTGCCCAGGTAGAAAAGTTAGGTACATCGCTGATCGTTGGTAAATCGGTAAATATGTAATAGAAAGTTATTCCCATTCCTGTAGCGATCAATATATTGGCAAGCATAGAAAATGGTGCCAGGTACTTGAGATTTCTCACGAGAGAAAATATTATGAGGAAAGGTAAAAGTGCGGCCATGTATAATCTTAATCGATTAACTGATTCCCAATCTTGGCCCATTTGCGTGTAATACGTTACAACCTCTTCGAGATTCGTCGCAATAAATACGATATATACGCAACAGCATCCGATCAGATCAATTACGAGAAAGAGATTGATGGTAGCCCTGGAAAAAAAAAAAGAATACAAAATGACAATACAATTCACGGTCAGATCTATCACGAGGAAAAAAAAAGTAATGATTGACGGTGACCTTGTGAATGCTAAATCAAATTCAGGGTATGATATACAGGGTGTCCCAAAAATCACTTTATCCGAACTAACCAAGAAATTTGTATTCGTACTAACACTGTTATTTGAAAAATAAAATGTAATATATCAATTTGTTGCTTTATTTTTTTTTCCTATTCTATTCTATTGTATTCTACTCTATTGTATTCTATTTTATTCTATTCTATTAGCGATAAAGTGACTTTTGGTATAACCTTGGAACGAGAATCGGACACGAAATTTTTATTCATATTTTATATTCAATATGTGTATTTTATTTTTTATTTTATATTGAAAATTAATCTTACTCTTTAAAAGCGATCATTCGAATTTAATACATCGATAATCGGTACTTTTTTCGTGTCATTTTTCATGACAACCTTATAAATTTCGAATAAAAATTCCAAATACAATTTACATGGGTCTCGTAAAACTTCTATGCAAAAATATTCGTCATTTATGAGACATAGGGATTAAAACAAAAAATCATTGAAAGTTTCATTTACAAAATGTAGACCGTTTATTTTGAAAATGGTGCAAGTCCATTTTCTGTTGTTTCGAAAAAATTAAAGGTTTACGTATTGGTCAATTCAAAAATATTCAAACATTTCTATGTCAAATCTGGCAATGTTTCTATTAATTTATCAATGTATAATTTGATTATATAAATTTCTTTTAGGCTAATTTTACTAAAATAATGTATATTTACAGGCTGCAAATGAATTTTACACCACTTTCAAAATTAATCAATTGTTAAAATCGTTTAATTAGGTAGGTAAGTTTTTTGTTGTTCATTTCATGTAAAATGAATTTATCATGTTATTTATATTATTTTATAATATCATAATAATCCTGTGATATATACAGGAAATTCTTTTTTTTTTTATCTATAAAAATTAGACTTACACCATTTTCATAATCAATGATTACGTAATTTTTTTTACTTGCCAATTTTAAATTGGACAATTCCAATTAAAAATACCAAGCAGTGGCATTCTTTTCAGAAATTAAATACGAACAAATTATAAATAAAAAGTTTACCCTAAATTAAGCATAAATTACGTGATATATCAATTTTTTTTATTTTTAAGTAGACTTACAAGACTTTCAAAATAAACGGTCCATACGTTCTATTGGTTAAGAAAAAATGAAAAACAAGTAAAATTGGACAATTCCAATTAAAAATACCAAGCAGTGGCATTCTTTTCAGAAATTAAATACTAACAAATTATAAAAAAAAAGTTTACCCTAAATTAAGCATAAATTACGTGATATATTAATTTTTTTTATTTTCAAGTAGACTTACAAGACTTTCAAAATAAACGGTCCACACGTTCTATTGGTTAAGAAAAAATGAAAAACAAGTAAAATTGGACAATTCCAATCAAAATTACCAAGCAGTGGCATTCTTTTCAGAAATTAAATACAAACAAATTATAAAAAAAAGTTTACCCTAAATTAAGCATAAATTACGTGATATATCAATTCTTTTATTTTCAAGTAGACTTACAAGACTTTCAAAATAAACGGTCCACACGTTCTATTGGTTAAGAAAAAATGAAAAACAACTAAATTTGGACAATTCCAATTAAAAATACCAAGCAGTGGCATTCTTTTCAGAAATTAAATACTAACAAATTATAAATAAAAAGTTTACCCTAAATTAAGCATAAATTACGTGATATAGCAATTTTTTTTATTTTCAAGTAGACTTACAAGACTTTCAAAATAAACGGTCCACACGTTCTATTGGTTAAGAAAAAATGAAAAACAAGTAAAATTGGACAATTCCAATTAAAAATACCAAGCAGTGGCATTCTTTTCAGAAATTAAATACTAACAAATTATAAATAAAAAGTTTACCCTAAATTAAGCATAAATTACGTGATATATTAATTTTTTTTATATTCAAGTAGACTTACAAAATAAACGGTCCATACGTTCTATTGGTTAGGAAAAAATCAAAAACAAGTATAAAATAAGTATAAAAAAAGTAAGACATGAAACTCACTTGGCAAGACGAGCATATTTTTGTACGCCTTCGGGGCCAACGAGAAAAGCTGCTTCAGCAACATCAGCAAATCCCAAACTGGGAGTTTGTGTCCTTCTACAAAGAGCGTGTGCACATTTGACCAGTATATGTACACAGTAAGTGCAAACGGCACCGATGAAGAAAGTCGCGAATAGGCCAAAAATGAGTCCAGCATTTCTAAAGGCCAATGGCATAGCCAGTATGCCAGTACCAAGACTTCCTTTGAGCAGATGTATCAAAGTATCAAGATCCGAGGTTGGATGGGCCAACTTTCGATGTTCGAATGGATCATAAAGGGCTGCCTCTTCGTCATTGGGACGTTCCACGAGAGGTAAAGTAGACCCATTCGTAACGGTGATTGGTACGTCATTTTTCTCGCACTTGTATCTGTAAAACCGTGAACGTTAGTTTGGGTTCTGAATAAAATACAAATAAAAAGGTTGTACGATCTGTCATATATATATTATAGTATATATATCAAATCTCTAGATCTATTATACATGTATATATTTGTAATAAATATGAATACACATACATATACATACATAATGATATATTTATATATATATCTAACGATTTATATATGTAAAGTATACGTAGTTAAGTATTATATTTTATGCGTATGGAAAAAGGGAAAGTTTTCCTTTCTAGCCGCGAAAACACGACAAACGGAAGTGATTTGTACAAAAGGATTTAGGAACGTTGCAGTTCTTTTGTTTTTTTTCTTTTCTTTTCTTTTTTTTCTTATTTTTTGTATTTTATTTTTTAAAATCTTTCTACTCGTTCTTTCATAGAAATAGATTTCCGAAAAGGTACGCGTCTAATTGACTGTTTCTCTTTGGTTGTAAAAATAAAAAGAAATATTTATAAAAGGGAAGGAGAAGGAAAAGGAAGAGGATAAAGAAGAAGATAAAGATAAGAATAAAGGAAGGATAAAAGCAAAGGAAGTAACAAAGAATACAAACATACGGAAACATGCTCGTACGTTTGTATTATGCGTATACGTAACCAATTAGCTGCGATTAACGAGTATACTTGTCAATTGCAATTATTTGTTTTACGACGAGTTTACTCGTCATGCAGAAAAAAGTAATTACCATTTGTTATTTAATCGATTAGTTGTGGTAACCTCGTGAAAAAAAGTGTTTAATTAAATTGTGTCGTAGAAATCAAACGGTGACGAGTATACTCGGCAAACAAGGAGTATATATATATATATATATATATATATATATATATATATATATATATATATTTAGCTGTTATAATATTGAATCAAGTTTTTAATCAAATAATTGTTTTACTCTTTTTGTCTTTCTATGACGAGAATAATTGTCATAATAAAAAAACAAATATTGCAATTTATTCATGAAAAATATAGTCGTCATAATAAAATGATATTGCAATTTTTCCACGACGAATATACGCGTCATAAGAAAATAATATTGCAATTAATCCATAACGTTGTAACACAAAATATCGCAATTTATGCATAAAAAATATACTCATCATAATAAAATAATATTGCAATTTCTCCGTAACGAGTATACGCGTCATAGCACAAAATATTACAATTTTCGCATGAAAAGTATAGTCGTCATATTAAAATAATATTGCAATTTATCTATGACGAGTGTACCTATAATAAAACAAATTATTGCAATTTATACATGAAAAGTATACTCATCATAATAAAATAATATTGTAATTTATCTATGACGAGTATACTCGTCGTTCACAGCCAATTGGATAATTATATACGATCTAATGAAATAGAGGAACGAAAATTATTCAAAATGGATAGCGAAGGATTATGAAAAGGATTCATCGATAGAGCGGAAGCCTTGAGAAACGTAATATGCTCGAAGATGAATACCGAAGATTCGCGTTATAGAAAAATCACAATGTAGAGATAACATACGAAACGAACAGTAAACGGTAAGTCGATGGATAAATACGAAGAAGAACAATAAAACAAAATTCAAGGTCAAAAGCGAGCAAAATTCTTGTATATCGCGATTATTAAAACTGACATAACTTGTGATCTCTTTTTATTGATTGATTGATTGATTTATTTATTTATTTATTATTATTATTATTATTTCGTAATTAATTTCGGACGGACGAGAGCGAGCTACGAACGTTTCTTTAACGAAATTCTGATGTATGCTGCGATTTTATTGCAGATTCGATTTCGGCGCGTTCCCACGCATTATTTTTCTCCTTTTTTCTTTCCCTCTCTCTCTCTCTATCTCTCTCTCACTTTCTCGCTTTCTTTCTCTCTCTCTCTCTCTCTCTCTCTTTCCCTTTCCATTTCTCCCTTTCTTTCGAATCTTCTTTTTTATCCTGTAGAAAGAAATCTTACTCGCGCATTTAAGAACGGCTTTGAAAATTCGTTTATTGGCGGAGCTTATGATAAAGAGAGACATTATATATTGGTGTGTTTACAAAAAATTTGTGTACGTGTGTACCGTACAGTTGATTCGAACAAAAATATTTCGACGCTAACTAGTAAATTATACGACAATTACTTTTTCCACTTCTTATTTCGGTTTCTTAGAAAATCGACCCAAATTATTGTTTTTAGCAATCGATCATTTGTTAACCTTGGTTAACATTTATAATTTATACGTTAAATAATGAAAATTATTCGAAGAAATAAAGAGCAACAAGTATAATATTCTAGGATTGCATTTTGTTATACGAAATTGGAAACTTTGTGTTCATTCGTTTCGAATTTATTTCGAAGTACCGATAAAGTTGGGTTATTGTTTTTATCAAAACAACAATTAATACATAAAACGCGAATTTTGCAAATAAATTTTTCTACTCAAACCAAAACTGAATATTAATGGGGATTCATTTTTGATAGGATAATTCGAGAAATTTTAATTTATTTCAATAACCGAATTAGAAAACATAGATTCGAAAATGATTGGATAAATATCAGAATGTTTTGTACAAATTAAAAAATAATTTGTCAAACAGATTAACAATAAAATATGTTCTAAAACAAAATGATTACATTGTGAAGTATTACAATTTTATTATGATACGCTGAATGCCACGCTAATTTGTCAATACGAATGCGTTAAATATTACGTTGAAATATTAATTAGAACAAATAAGTTAAAAGTATGTAATTATATACAATTTATTAATCCTAATGGGGGTCACCGGTGGCTCCCGCAACGTTGAAACGGATTTCTTTTTTCTGGCTTGATTAAAAAAATCTTGCGAAAAAAACTAAGCTGTGAAATAAAAAAAAATGTCATGAGAAGCCAAAACCAAACAATGATCTTGTAAAATATGTTAGAGAAAAGATTTCAAAAAGCAAAATATTATTTCCAAAAAATTGTGACATATTATGAAAACTATACCAATTCACATTTACCTTGTTCGGAATGTATTAATACTACAAGTCTTAATTTGCTTGTATAATATTTAATCTATTAACTTAATTATTATCAACAAATTACAAAAAATTGATTTTTTGAATTTTTCTACACAAACATCATGAACATATTTTACTCACAAAAACAAGAAAAAAATGTTATATAAACATATATCATTTAAAGCTTTATTAAAATGTTATAACACAAATTGTAAAACAGTTTAAATGTGTTGCTTAAAAATAATATTCAGCGGTTTTGCATATATTGTTTAATAACTTTGAGTGATTCAAGGTATTCTTCTCTAAACAATAGTTCGATCACCTAGATCACTTAACCTAACCTCATTAGATTTTTATTTCTGGGGGATACTAAAACAAGAAGTGAGATGCAGTTGCATCCCTAATTCGCGTAATTATATAATTACAAGTATCTCAAGAATAATAAATGACCTAATCGCTAAGAACAATAATCAGAGTGATGATTGCTTTACAAAGAACCGAAATATGAAGCCACAAAAAGCTGATCTTACTATAGTGTCCAAATATTTCAATGAATCACTGTACTTATGTATGTGTGTATGTATGTATTCGTGTAAATAAATAATAAAAAGTGTTGTAAAAATCATGTTGAAAAAAAGTCGTGTTTAAATAGATAGAGTTGTGTATAGGTATATAGGTACCCATTTAAGGTGCTTGCAGTAGTTTTCTCTCTCTCCGTAGTCGTCCGAAGCTTTCTGTGTCTGAGAAAGCTCCGAATGGAGCTTTTACGTAGCTTGTCGTACGCAAAGCGTGTCAGGTCAGGCTCAGAGGAAGCTGCCACCACCGCACTGCATCCCAATAGACGCATAATTACCCAGCGCCAAGACACAGTACGACGACAAACAGGCCATCTTTGCTTTCTGACAATATTTTGCTCATGTGCTCTATCTCTATCTCTCTCTTTCAAAATATATATCTCTCTATCTCTCTATCTTTCTTTCTCTCTTTCTATTTTTTCATTTGCATATTTTTGCCGAGGAACAATTTCATTTCAAATAACGCGCCATTCTTTTTTTCATTTTGCATTCAAAACAACGCCATCTTTCCACGACGACGACAATGACGACGACGAAGACATTTCTTTTTTTCATTTTCTCTTTCTTTCTTTCTCTTTCTCTTTTTCTCTCTTATTTGCATAATTAGTGCCAATTCTGTTTTTTTATTAACAATCAGTTTGTTTGACATTTTGGTTTTTTTCTTTTAGCTCTCTCTCTCTCTATCTCTCTTTATATTTCTCACTCTCTCCCACTCTCTCTCTCTCTCTCTCTCTCCCTCTCTCTCTCTCTCTTTCTCTCTCTCTCTCTCTCTCGCCCTATTTTTTTCTTTTTTTTTTGTTTTTTGATTTTACATACTCGACAATTCAAAACTAACCTCTTAACTGTGCCCCTAGAACAGGGGTACTCAACCTTTTTCCTTCGGGTGCCGCATAATGTTCATTTCCTATATCAAGCAGGTCGCACATTAGCGCCAATTGAAAATCGATGACTAAAAGAAAGAAAAAAAAAAAGGGAAAAAAAATCATGACTGGGTGTACCGGGCCGCACGCGGCCCGTGACCGCAAAGTTTGATATGACTGCCCTAGATGACGAGTATACTCGTCAAACGCCGAGTATTTTTGAAATTGTTGCTGTAACATTTAATTGAATTATAACTAAATAACCTCTAAGATTTTTTCTTTCTTTTTTTTTTCAAAATTATTAAACTTAGAAAGCATATTTAGAAGGAAAACAATTGATCTTTAAAGCCTCGTAAAGAAGAAAAATTCAAATGACTGCTTTTAATAATAATAATAAGTAACATTTTTGATCTTTCTATTTCATTGAAAAGTAATTATTCGTTTTCTGTCAAGAATAAAAATCAATATTTTAAAAAAACAATACATCAAATATATAATATAAATAAATAATTTACGAATGTGTAAATATAAATGTTTTAAAAACTGATCAAAAACAACGTGTTCAATGTTGATGTAAAAAATTTGATGACAAATAAATAAATTTAAAAAATAAATATTCTCGTACGAAGAGTATGCTCGTCATTCACAGTTAAGAGGTTATAACAGATCGTCCATTTTGATATTAGGTGTGTCCAGTATTGTCATTTACGTTCGTCCGTTCGTCATGTCGTTTCGCGTCGCGGTCGCGTTTCGCGGCTTTCTGCACAACCAATAATCGGTTCGTGTTTTCATTATTTTCATCGTCAGCTCATCCGGACGAACAGATTTATATATTTTTTGCATATAATTTTTTGTTTATTCATTCTTAATAACTGCAACGCAGTTCAACGATATACATATATCGTCATATCTATCTTTCTCTCAATTGTTACTCGCAGAGCACTTTGTTCAAGCCCGATATATATGCCCGGAGTTTGTTTATACATGAGTCTGGAATCATATAAATGCACATATTATACAGTAAAGACAGATCGTTTATCCTTTAAATATTAAACTACTACTTTTTCGCGTTCTTCGCTTTTATTTTATATTTTTTATTTTATTTTATTTTTTTTTTTTTTTTGCATACCGCATGACCTCAACCACGAAACATTTTATTCCTGTTGATTTTCACGAGAAAACCAATCATTGGAATTATTCTTTCTGCTGCACCCTCCTCCTCATCCTCCATCTCCTCCTCGTTCTTTTACGCGAGAACAAAATCGTTTCATGATTTAGCACCATTAGTATACTATTTTTGTTCCATCATATATTGCGCCATCTTTGAATTCGTCAGGATTTTTGATTTTGTCAAGGTTTCGTTCGTTTTATACAGGGTCATTGAAAATGGTTGGATGGTTTCAATTAAATCATAATTCCGCAAAGTAATTAGCCGAATGAAGAAATATTTCTTTCAGCAAATACTTTCGTAGCTCTACAAATTTGTTTTTAGACGTGACTGTACATTGTTATTGTTTTTTAAAGTGACAAAAAGAGTATTTATCACTGACGAAGCAACATTTAACGTGAATAACTATGTAAATCAGCACATTTTTAGGATCTCATTTTTCTTAACAATCAAAAGTAATCGTGAAGTATAATATCTGAGATTTTCTGAAAGTAAATGTGTTGTGTTACAGGTACAATTACAGGAAATCTTTAAACAATACGTTTATCCTAAAGTCAAGTAAATTGACAACATGAAAATAGCATATGTGAAATGTTCCAATAACACGAAGCACAGTGGTCTCAGATCTTCAAAACGTGACCGAATGTCGAATAAAAAATATTTTTTTAAGATTTTTCACTCTTGGAATGTTTTTACTAGACCCCGTAGTAACTTTTTACAGCAATAAACAAGTGCTTATGTACACCTGTAAATTTTTAGTTTAAACGTGATCATATTTGTGACTGACACGCTGTTTCCCGGAAAATTGTGGTCTTGTTTAACTGATTTCAAAACACATAAATATAAAATATCCGACTGACAGTAAGTACAATTAAATTATGTTGTCCAATATTCGTATAAATAACAAATCTAACTCTGAGTAAATTTTCTCAACAAATCCTGCGCTCTAATAAGCTTTCAATTATTTATCGAAACATAACCTAAAAAATTATCTGCCATTAGCTGCTATTTTAGCTCGTATCCACGATTATATACGATATAATGCACAAATGTAATTATAAAGACGTTACACTTTGTTCATTACTTTAATAAACAAATTGTATGATTGTTCATTTAGAAATCGAACGTAAATATATCGAATAACTGTGCATACAATTTTAATTCACCGTAAACTGTTGCCTTCGATTTTATTTCCGATTGATCAATTGATAGAAAACAAAAACACAAAAATCCTGCAACAAGTTTATTAAAAAATTACTTTATAGTTTATTCTCCTTCGATTTTTAATTTATTCAGATCCGTTAATATTAAAAAATTTAATAAAAAAAATAAAAAAAATATCAGATTCGTAATCAGTGACCACAAAATCCCTCGAATATTAATTTTCTAAAACATTAAACTAAATTTTCATATTTTTAACTTCATTACAATAAATACCACCTCATTTAATAATAAATTTCGAAATCAATGAATTAATAAATCCATTCCAATGTTTTGACCCCACTGAATTCGTCAAAAAAAAAAAAGAAACTATTAGAGTTTCCAAACACGTTCTACTTGTATTTGATTTTTATTTTACTGTTATAGTTTATAAAAGATTAATTTTAAAAAAAGTATCCAACCTTTTTTTTTTCAATGACCTTGTGTTATAAAACATACCTGTACGTGACCGTTATCGATTAAAAAATAATCCTAATTCGTGTACAAATTAGAGTCATTAAAACGCGTGATAGAAAATAAATGACGATATAATATTAAAAATCAAAGAAAATTCTAGAACCATCGTAAAAACGGTAAAGTCTTGATAATAAATTTACGTAACGTATCAATCCCATCACGATATCTTTCTTTTTTTCTTTTTACAATGATGAAATTAAATGAAAACCAATAGGAAATGATCTAATATTCGATTTAATGTCAAAGATCAAGTACATGACGCGTGTTAACCGATAATGCGAGTTCATTCTCTGATGCAATATACTTGCCGATGTTTAATACGATCTCGAGTTTATAATAATAATAATAATAATAATAATAATAATAATGATGATGATGATTATACTAATCGAACGAGTGAGCGAGCACGATTAAGCACGAGTTTAAAAGAGCGAAAATAACGCCGAGGGTGCAGCAAGAACGCAATGCCTCCGTCTGATTCGCGTTAAATAATTCGAAAGGTGCAACGCTTCAAGGTCATCGAATTCGGGGGGGGGAAGCGAACAAGAAATTTCATCTGATAAGTTTATTCTTTTGTTTTTTTTTTAATTATTATTATTAATAATAATCATTCGAGATGTAAAAGCAGAACAAAAATAATAAATTGATTTTGTCGTTTAATTCGAATTGAAGGGGAGGAAAAAAAAAGAAAAAATTGATTTTATAATAATAATAATATTATTATTATTTTATAATAAATTAATTTTAATTAATAAAATAAATTTTCTTTTTATTATTTTTTATTAATTTTATTGATTAAATTTCATAATAATAATAATAATATTATTATTATTATATATCGTATTAATATTATTATTATTATTTTATAATGATAATAATATTATTATTATTATAAAATCAATAATATTATTAATATTGAAAATATTGAAAAGAACGTATTCGTGAAATCAAGAAGCGTTACTTGCGTTCCGGCTACAAAGAAAAAAAAAAAACTTATTGAAATATCAGCGATCAGGCGGTATGCAATGATAAGAAGGAGGTATAGAATTAAAAAAGAAAAAGGGTACACAAAGAGAGTGAGAGAATACACATATATAACGAGATGCAATGCACAATATATGATCCTCGGGGTGTCACTCACGTTCGCTCGAGCGCGGAGCAATTGGATTTGGCAATAAAGCAATGGCGATGATCGGTCGTGGTAGCGGATAACGTAATCGAACTCTCTCGATTATCACCGAACCACTTGTTCGATTTCATAAACCAACATGGAAACTTACTTGACGAGAACCATGTCTGACAGTTCTGTTTTCACACCGTGCTTCTTTGGGTCGTATTCTGCTATCATCGGGCGCATGGGCGTCCTCTGTAAACAAATTATTATTTTGTTTTGTTAATTATTCGTATATATACCTCTGTAAGCAAATAATTATTTTGTTTTGTTAATTATTCGTATATATATATTGCGTTTGAAATATTTTTAAAAATATTATCATTTGAAATATTTCTAAATAAAACTTTGCAAGTCAAAAGGATATATTTAAAGTGCAATATTTATATTTTCTGAGCTCTAAGATTAGGCATATAATAATTTTAGTCAATTATTCATATATATAAACTATTAAAATATTTAAAAAGAATTCTGGAATCATTTTTTAATCATTTTTTTGACTTGCAAAAGGATATATTTAAAGTGCAATATTTATATTTTCTGAGCTCTAAAATTAGGCATATAATAATTTTAGTCAATTATTCATATATATAAACTATTAAAATATTTAAAAAGAATTCTGGAATAATTTTTTAATCATTTTTTTGACTTGCAAAAGGATACATTTAAAGTGCAATATTCACATTTTCTAAATTCTAAAATTAAACAAATAATAAGTTTAGTTAATTATTCCTATATATAGTTTAAACTAATATAATATTTAAAAAGAATTCTGCAATAATTTATTAATCATTTTTTTGACTTGCAGAAGGATATATTTAATGTGCAATATTTATATTTTCTGAGCTCTAAAATTAAGCATATAATAAGTTTAGTTAATTATTCATATATATAGTTTAAACTAATAAAATATTTAAAAAGAAATCGACAATAATTTAATATTTTTATTCTTTTTACTTGCAAAAAGATTAATTTAAAGTGCAATACTTAATAAGAATAAGTACTAAAATCAAACAAATAATAATTTTATTTAATATTACTCATTTATATCGTTTAAACTATTGAAATATTTAAACAAAAAGATGTACTCTCTTTTAATCCTTTTAGTGTCGAACGATAAAATATCATCGCGTATGCAATGATGTCTAATTATTTGAAGTTATAAATAATTCAATTTATTCAATTCGTTGCAAGATAATTAAAAATACTTTTTATGGATTTAAGGTTATGTTATATTCTATACTGATTGGTGGAAAGGCTGCGTATACTCTACAGCGATAAAATAGAAACACGATACTGAGCATCGTCTTTAAAACGTAATCGATAAATGTAGATAGCTGTTAAAACAAAAATCACTTGATGTGTCATGCACAATTTGTAATCTGTTCAATAAAGGATTACACGATGTACGTGTTACCGCTAAAGTGCAGAAATCAAGTATTCTACAGATTATGTAGATAATATGTAAATTAACTAGGGTAATCTGTTGAAGTATCGAAAATTTTTTCATTTCTCAAATTATCTAGATAATTTGTATATTACCGTTAAAGTGACAATAAAATCTTTGCTGGAACAACAGCAACGTTTCTGTACGCTTAAATTAACATAATGTTATTTATTTATTTTTCGATATCTAAAGAATCAAATTAATACGATCAAACAATCAACAAATTAGTTGATAAAATCAATCATCAATCAATTAAGAAACTATAATAGAAAGAATCAAACTATTTAAATTATTATTACAATTAAATAAATCAATTTATAAATCATATGATAAAATTATGCTTAATTATTAGTACAATTATTAGACACTTTGAATTACATAACAATTGGTTTTAACGATAAACACACCTATTTGTGATATTTTTAGATTTGTAGTAACATTTTCGGAAACCCTGCCCAGTACCAAGGGATTATTTTATTGCTGTTTAACGTAAAGATATTTCTACAGCAGGAACATTTTCTGTAACGATACTTCAATGATAAGGAAGCCGTTAATATGCACATTATCTAGATAAAATGCAGAAAATTCTTGATTCCACACGTAAGCGGAGCAAATCAGTTAATCTGATTATCAGATTATCTGATTAATCAGATTAGCTAGGTAATCTGCACATTTACTGCTTTCGAGCTTTAGCGATAAATCAATGTTTAATAAATTATTCGTGTTAATAATAATAAGTAAATATTAAACCTTTTCACACAACACACCCAATAGCCAGATAACTAAATATAAATATTTATAATAATAATAAAATTTTTGTTCATATACTAGCTACACCAATCATTTATTTTGTAGCACATCATTTTGATGTTTGCTGTACTTTGTACTAAATGATTTACATAAAGTAGCTATGATCAAACGATAATTTTTCTTACGTGCAAATACTAATTTTAAGAAGAGAATTTATTTGTCTCCTTTTTCATACTGTTTTATATTTACGTTATATGTATGATTTTTAACAAATTTTATATTTCAATATAATTGGCATTACTTTATATTCATTATTTTATTAAAAATATAAATAAATTAAAATTATAAAATAAATTAAAATTGAAAATATTCCTTATTATTTATTATTTTTGTAAATATTTTTACTTTGGTTTTTATCATTTTTTTTTTTCCTGAAACCTTAAAAAATACGTCAAATTTTCCCCATAAGTTAGAATACTTTTGATCAGCACTAAAAGGGTTAATTCATTCTAATATTATCCTTGGAAAAAAGGGGGCTAAATATTTCAAATGAAAAATTTATATTTTCTAGCACCGTCAGTTGTAAGGGCTTAAAATTAAAGTACTACAGTGATTGCTCTGACGATGCAATGCTGCGAGCCAAGTATACTCGAGTTGATTCGAGTTCGTTGGTCCCGTCTACGAGCTATTCCAAGATTCGTGAGTTTCGAGAGCAAAACGTGCACGAGAACTAAGACAAATATTTCAAGCAACAACTAAAGCGCCGTTTTGATTACGAAAAGGTACATAGAAAATTAATATTAATTCTTTAAATGTAAGAAAAATTTGAGAAAATAAACAGAAATCCGAATTCTACGCACGAATTATTTTCTTATTATTTTATTAATTATTCAATTATTTCGATATCGAGTTGTCCGAAAAATTCGTACCAATTTGTAAACAACAAATATTAATCGACAATCCAATAATAAATGAATGAAAAATAATAAAAAAAGATTATTCATATATGCATATTAAGGTATTCAAAAAAAGTGGGAAGCTTTTAACTTCATCATACTTCATAGAATTAAACCTAATTACAGTTCATGTATATTTATTTATATCGGTTAAATGACCGGTTTTTAAATAAATTTCCATTTTCTATAAATATTAAATAAAACAATTTTCGAATAATAATAATAATAATAAATGAATATTTATTATTATAATTGTTTGTTAATTAAATGAAAGAAAGAAAAAAAAACATTTGAAATTTGTTTATCTGACCGATTATTCGTTCGTATCGTTTAATTAGAAAAGAAATATTCTGATTTATCAGTTTTTTTCCATCTTGATAATTTTCTTTGTTCTTTCTCAATACATTTCAGCTGTAAAATATAATCTATAAATATTGAAACAATTGTGGAAGTTATGAGTGTTTGAAGGTACGCATATGCGCCAAGCCTTTCGTGTTATATTAAAACTTTACCGTTTTTCATAAAACCGCTTTCACCGAATTGGCATACACGAAAGCTCTCGACAAATTATTGACCTATTAATTTCTCGTAGAATTCATTTTACACCTGCATCTTTTTTGATACATCGAGACCAACGAAAAATGAAGAAAAATATCAAAGATATTTCTTCCTTTTCTAATTTTAATTTTAAATCTAAAGAAGAAAAAAAAATAAGCGAAAAATCCACGAAATATTTTGAACGTTCGCCAAATTCTTTTTTTACCGTTCCTAATTTTTTCCCCGAAGGACAATCAATAAATAGATAAATAGACAAACGTTTTTACAAAAATAAATTTCTTTTCTTTTTTCTTTTCCAATAATTCGCAAGGAATCAAATAACGTAACGATAACAAATTTTCAAATAAATATTGCAACCGAATAATTGTCAATAAATGTTACACTTCAAATTCGATTATAAAAAAGAAAAAAAAATTCACAAGAAAAGTGTGTTAACACAATTATGATAAATCAGAATACACCTCATCATTTTCATTGACAAACCGTTTAAAAAATAATCAATTGAAATAAAAGTAATCAAATAAAATTCCAGAAGTATGATCGTATTTGTTAAATGTAAAATAATCATTAAAAATAATATCTCGCTCAGGCGAAATTATTCTTCACCCTGATTCGAGATCGATGATCGTTGTTAGATGTCAGTGAGAGTGAACTCATCTCCACATCGTGAACGCTATCCGCATTTCCCATTTTGATCAAAGTATTTCTTCCAAATAGTCGAAAGGTATTCCTTTGTTTATTTGTTGTTGTTGTTGTTGTTGTTGTTCGTAACACGTAAACGCACAGAGTTAAATCTACTTTAAAAAACTAAAACTATCATTCCACTCGCGTGAGAACCGATTAAAGTAAAAAGTATGTCCAAAAAACAGATCGGACTTTGTATTGTTTATAAATCCAATAATGTGTTCTGTCAATCGTTCGAGAAAATAATCGACAAAGCGAATACATTTCAATGTAAATAAATAATATTTCAATATTTCAATATAGGCCCGCAAATCTTGCAATGTGTGCGAACCTTAAAGAATTGAAACTTGATAGACAGACAGACGAACAAACAAAATAAACAAACGAAAAAAAAATAAACTAAATGATCAAGAAATAAAGAGAAGAAGGTCTTAATCCGATAGATCTCGCCGATAAAACTGTTTTCTAAATCTCTTTCTGTACAACCCCGAAGTGTTGGTGGTGGTGGTGGTCCATTCCGTCGCACCGTTCGACGCGAGTAGAAACCGCGACGTAGAAAAGCCGCGGATCGTTGCCAAATCTTTCGGCAATGTCCCGAGGACGGGTACGAACTCTTTATATACGACTAACGACTACGAAAATAGGAAGAACAAATAGACGCGTGTCGTCTACTTCACGTGAACTAAGTAACAACGATGACTACTAAACACTTAGACGATGGTCTATAACCCGACTGCAACATCTGTACAAACGTTAACCAACAAACGTAAGGACACTTTAAGAAAAATTGTCGTCTTATTGTTAGCAACTATCGTCATAATATCGTTTGTCGCATAGTTTGACCAGCCATTTAGAATCCTTCCACTCCCTCTTCTTTTTTTTTTTCTTTGAAACACTCGTTCTTATGCAAAAATAAAATTACTGTCTCTCTCCTCCCACTCCAACAACCCCTACCTCTCTCTCTCTCTCTCTGTGTCTCTCATTCTCATTCTCACTTTTATTTTCTAAAGTCAATTTAACGTGCACGCTAAAGACAGGTGTCATCGCCCACGCCGATCTTTATTTTCGATCTTCGAGCCCGAGCTAGCTCGTTTAAGAGTTACGTTAACATTTTGTAACAGTCGTAACGTCATCTTATTCTTATTACGTAGGACACTTCTTAATGTACGTATATATACTTGAAGATTTGTTAATCAGCGAAAAATATAACTTAATAGTGCTATTATATTTCTTTCTCTCTCTCTCAAGGTTATTTGTTTTTTCTTTTATACCTCTGCGTGATACGATGCGATACGATTACGATACGGGATACGATACGACGGAACGGAATGGCGCCGAGCGGCGCCGCGCCGCACACAACCCACGGCTCGAATCGAATCGTTTGCGGTCTATTTAGAGCACGCGACACGGCGCCTCGGTTAAGAAGCTACCGTATATCGTTTCTAACATAACACGGGAGATTAAAAAAAAGATCCCTGTTATACCTGAACAAGGATACGTAACATTGAAGGATTAACGATACGTTCATGTTCACGTTCACGAGCGCATTTCACGTCATTTACCCCCGTGGCGCCTACATGCATTTTTTTTATTAAAATTTTTTATTACACCTGATAAAGAAAGTTGTATCATATAATTATGTTCGATGCATTATTTGCGCTGAGGTCACCGATGACCCCCGAGGCGCTGTAGACCATTTTTGTGATTAGCTGTTTCAAACTGTCCCAAAATGAAAGTTGATTTGTCAGTTCATCAATGTGAAAAACTATAAAATGTTATTGGAAATTGGTAACAGAGCTTTTACTGATTACTTGTGTTGTAAATTAAATGATGTTCGAAAAATAAAGTAAATCGAAAAATATTTCAATTCCCGATTTTAGGATGAAGTTAGCAAAGTATTGAGTACATTGTTCTGATGTTGAAGATTGCATTTCATCAAGCAATTATGTATAGAAAATACGTCGTTACGTGTCATGCATATTTTTATTGTATTAATAAAATTATTTTTGAATGTTCTCTGTATGTCATTATTTTCTTCAAACCCTTATAAAGACAAAAATTTATCAGTATCGATATTTACTCTAATTATTACTATAATTTTTACTATTGGCCGTGTTGAGGTCACTGGTGACCTACACGAGAGTCAACGCGTTAACCGGTAATTGGATTAAGCGGCTGCGTAGGGCCCCTCACCTTGGGGCCCTCTGAATTTTAAAATTTAGTCTTCAAATTTATTTTCATTGGAATTCGAGAGAAAAATCACGCATCTTTTTTTTTTCCATAAATTTAGTTAATATGTTACACGGTATGAACATTTTTAATTACTTTTATGTTTTTGTTAATAACCTAATAGGAGCGGGTGATTTTTTCAGTATGAAACTGTTCTATTATACGCCTTATATTATTCTATTCACGCTTTTCTTACTTCCGTTTAAAATGTACAATTACAAATCGCGAGAATATCACGAGAATTCGACGTTTTTCCTTCTTCCTTTAAGATCTGGTATTTTAATCTTGCAAATTGAACTGATACGACAAGTATTCCGTTTTTTCTTCTTCGATTGCAAGAAGTTCATTGAATCGATTTAAACGTTGTCGGTTATACGTATTTTTGGTAGTGATATAAAGTAGTAGTTCTCAAGTTGTCCCACAAAGGGACACAACTTGATATTTAAATAGAACAATTCGAAACTTTGACCGCCATGTCGAGTTCACACCTTTTGTTCCAGGCGCCACGAAAGTATTTCCATTATCCTATGTATATGATAAAATAATAATAAATATGATTATATAAGATCGCATTCTTATTCATAGAGCTTTTATCTTGCTGGAGGTCACGGGTGACCACCGTGACACTTTGGTGCACTCGATTGCTCTTGATAACATTTTTGGAATATTTATTTACAAGTATTGCTTAGAATCCGATCAAAAAAAGTATTACGTACTGAGGAGATGACATTGGTTAGCCTCATTTTTGCTTGAAATATTTTAATGCAATACACTGTTGCATGGAACATTTGATACAAATTATTTCTTTTAACTCCTACAAAAAAATACACTTACGCAATAAAGTTATATATGATGTTTAAACATAGAAAAATGAAATGCGATATATAACAGATTAAGTATGTGGTAAAAGATTCTAGTTCCAAGTACAAATGACATAACAAAACTATTTTCTGTAATAAAATGTATAATGTTGTAATTAAAAAATTTCTAATTGTTGAATAGTGCATTTTTGATGTCGAAGTATTCTCTTATTAACTATAATGTTGAAAGTTCGTTAATTGACGATGATCATTTAATTTTCACAATTATAAATGATTAATATAGTAATCTAAAAGAAAAAATAAATTAAAACATTTGTAATAGAGAAAATATTGTTTACGATGAATACTGCAATGTAAATTGGTCAATATTTTCGTGCGTATCGCGCTAACATAATCATTTTCAATTGAATCTAATTTAATTTTCAAGTATGACGAATTTCTGTTTTAATTATTTTGTAATTTTTCTGCGCATTAAAAATATTTGTTGTGCTAGACCTTGGATTGTATAAGATTTAATTATATATATTTTGTTCCAATGTAATTGTAGGTGCAGTTTCACGTGTGATGAATTTCACTTATCAAATAATAGGTTATGTTATGTAATAATAGAGTATTATCACATACAGCTATTGGTTTGCATAAATTTATTACAACATTGTCTACTGCAATATTATCCAAGTATTCATTACATTTTATTCTGTTGTAAAATATGTGTTATTGTTGGTTAAAAATTTAAAAGCAAAAACAATTATGCAAAAGAAGAAAATTGTAACGACGAAGACAATAATGTTCTCAAAGTATCGAGAAAATATAAGGATGGCTACGTCATCCATCCTGCTAATTATTATAATTAGATCAATTTGTTCATTTACATTTTCTTGTTATCTAAAACCCTGACGCAATTGTAATCCTTGCAAAGAACTATTAGCTATTTCGCAAAGTGTATTTGTTAGAATTGGACATAGGGGAAACTAACCTAGAAAAAGGAATTTGACCTTCGGAAAATTTGAAACACCGATAATCGAAAAAGTTAGAAAACTATTGTTATAATACATTGGATTTATTCAAAAGTTTCTTTGTATTTTCCTGATAAATGACTTTAAGATTGTATAACCACTGGTAATATTAATCAAATCTGGCAATACTTGCGTACGTTTGAAAATTGGTATATCATAGAGTAATTAAAAATAAAATTTGTGATATTTGTTTATTCAATCAAAAGTTATTGCGTTGGAAAATGAGTAAAAATAAAGATGAGATTCGATACGTTTCGAAATATGCCGCCATATTGTTTCACAATAAAGTATCTATGATTTAATATAAAAATGATATAAAAAGGAAACAACCGAATAAACATAATAGAAATTTGAGAAATGTGAACAAAAAAAGTATAGTGCAAAAATGATTTATTAATAATCAGAATTTATTTGAGTATCTATTTAGTAATTAAAGGTTAAATGTAGTTATCTTCTCCAAATGGCCGCCATATTGTTTCACAGTAAAGTATTTTATGATTTAATATAAAAATGATATAAAAAAAGAAAAACCGAATAAACATAATAGAAATTTGAGAAATGTGAACAAGAAAAGTATAGTGCAAAAATGATTTATTGATAATTAGAATTTATTTGAGTATCTATTTAGTAATTAAAGGTTAAATGTAGTTATCTTCTCCAAGTGGTCGCCATATTGTTTCACGGTAATCAAAAATTAAAATAAACAACAGAAAGTGAGAAGGACTTAAATGATATTACAAAAAAAGAAAAAAATGTGACTGGTAAAAACATTAGTGACACTTATGGACATGATGCAGTATCGGTACGCGTACGCACAGAACTGGTTCGAGCGTTTTTAATCTGAAAAGTTGGATGTTAAAAATGTAATTCGTTCTGATTGCGTCAATCATTTAAAGGGACGATAAAATCCATAGAAAAATTTGATCGAGCACTTTATCAATCATAATATCAATAAAGATCTGAACATCTATTACAAAGCAGTTTTAAATCATCTGGAAAAAAACTAAATCTAGAATATGAGAAAAAAAAACTTGTTTCACTTTTACATTAAAATACGAAGAAACATTTCACTTGAGCTAATAGGTTGATCAATAAGTCTGTCAAATTTTTTTTTAAATAACTAACAGAAAAAAACGCACGAGCTTATTGGTTAACCTAATAATTTTCACTTAAAGCAAATTAAATTTTGAAATAGAAAAACAATTCCAATATTTGTTTATATTGTGTATTATTTATTACATTAAAATTTAAAATCTTTGTCACGTTATAAGAATTCGTGATAAAATAACTTATGTTACACAGGAGTCAATTGTATTTATTTTTAATTCTTTATAATATAACTGTAGATAAAACAGAAACACAATCAATTAAAAAAAATCAGTAACGACATAGACAAACAATGTAATTCTGAATTAACGAAAAATTTATTCTAAAAATTAGGGTATTCCCGTAATTAATTATTTAGCAAAGATCCCGCGCGTTACAGGGAAATACATTTTTATTTCGACGCACGCGATACTTCCATAAACTTAGGAAGTCTATTGTAATCATTACGTTTCCCTACCATTCTTATCTTCCAGTTCTTTTAGAAGAAAAAAAAAAATGTAAAGCAACAAAAATATCGAACACGTTTCTCAACATGTGTCTAAAAAAAAAAGAAAAAAAAAAACACACACACACACACACAATGCAATAGCATTCTCTCCCCAACGGAATAACTTACGCAATATCCTTTCACGGTCGACACCTTATCTTTGTCGTTAATGGTCGCGCAATCGCATTGTAAGATAAGTATTATGAACTTTAATTAGGAAAATAACTAGTAACCGTTTCGACAGTGAGTGCGTTGGCTCAGAATAATTTTTTCGCTTGACACCTGACCAAGTTAAACGATTTCAATTTTCGATAAATAAAATTCATTCTCTGATACGGTAAGTAATATGAATACTTCTTTATATATATGTTATTATTGTAAATAGAGGAAAAGGTATGAGTATGAGATAAAGTAGTAATATATGAGACACACCGTACAATGTATAATATTTAACATTTAAATAATTTTCATAGGTTTGATAATTATGTGTTATGACAACTATAAAAATTTGTTTAACAAAAATATTATTTGATAGTCCTCGTTATTTTATTTAATGGAACATTTTGAGTTACGGCTATGTGAAAAAGTTATTACGTGTTTACTTTTTGCAGTTAACTTAACATTGGTTTATTTTGTGGTTTCGTTTGTTTTTTTTTTTCTTTTTAATAAAAAAGGTAAGTTATATACTATTAGGTGTACAAATAAGTTTCCGCCGTTTTAATGTAGATAGCGCGGCGCGGAGTTTCCGTTAACTTTCGCAGATGATATCCTGCTTAAAAATTAGTTTGGACGTTTAAGAACAACATAACCTATTAATATTATTGATTTCATATTGGTAAAATATAATTTTTTTTAGTTGAATATTTCCAAATTTGAGCCAAATAAGCGTCATTTGCGGGAAATATTAGTTTACTTCTTTAATATAAAGAAATCTGCTGCTGAGGCGCATCGATTGCTCGTAGAAGCATATGGTGAGACTGCTTTGAGTGATAGAACGTGTCGTGAGTGGTTTCAAAAGTTTAAATACGGTGATTTCGACGTAGAAGACAAAGATCGCAGTGGAAGGCCAAAAATTTACGAGGATTCAGAATTGGAGGAAATATTGGAGGAAGATTCATCTCAAACACAAAAAGAACTTGCTGTAACATTAGAAGTCACTCAGCAAGCAGTCTCACATCGTTTAAAATCATTAGGAATGATTAATAAACAAGGAAATTGGGTTCCGTACGAATTAAAGCCGAGAGATATTGAACGCCGATTATGCTTAAGTGAAATACTGCTTGCTAGACATAAAAAAAAAGGGTTTTTTACATCGTATCATCACTGGTGACGAGAAATGGATACATTATGATAATCCAAAAAGAAGAAAATCATGGGGATTACCAAGCCATGCGTCAACATCAACAGCAAAACCGAATATTCACGGAAAAAAACTCATGCTGTGTATTTGGTGGGATCAGTTGGGTGTAGTGTATTATGAGTTGCTTAATCCGAGCGAAACAATCACCGGAGCCCTCTATCGAACACAATTAATGAGATTGAGCCGAGCTCTGAAGGAAAAACGCCCTCAATACTATTCTAAACACGAAAAAATTATTCTCCTGCATGACAATGCTCGTCCACATGTAGCGGCTCCCGTGAAAAAGTATTTGGAAACACTTGATTGGGAAGTGTTACCCCACCCGCCGTATTCACCAGACATTGCACCGTCCGATTATCACCTATTTCGGTCCATGGCACATGCTCTGTCGGAGCAGCGGTTCAAATCATATGAAGATACCAAAAATTGGGTTGATTCGTGGATAGCCACAAAAGACAAGGAGTTCTTCCGACGTGGGATCCGAATGTTGCCTGAGAGATGGGAAAAAGTCATTGCAAGTGATGGACAGTATTTTAAATAACCTTAAAATTACCACTCTTCTAGAATAAATACTTAATTTTTAATAAAAAACGGCGGAAACTTATTTGTACACCTAATACATTATTAGTAATTTTATATTAATGAATATTTGAAGGGTTTGCGTTTGGATTATATATTTATTGTAAGATAAAATAAAATAACAAATTGGTAATAATACGAAATAATTTATTGGTAGTATTATGAGACTGTTTATTATTAAATCCAATTAATTTCAATCATTTTGTTTAGATGACACACGAACTATATTTAAATATGATGAATGGATACTCAAGAAAGGATTACTTTGAAGAAAATATGGTGAAAATAGTCAAATTTGTTAAAGATAAATAAATTTGGCTACTTTAAAACAATAAAAGTGTATGATGTACCACTATTTACATTATCCCGTTCGTGTTATAAAATTAATAACAATGTCATTGCAAAAAATCTACAAAAATTAAGGGGAAAAATAATTTTAACCCTAGCGCCGACTATAGTCGGCATCCATGCTACGAGTGCTGATTATAATCAGCAAGAATATTCTACTTTACCCATAAAATAACTCTTGATTCTATTTATTGACTCGTTTTTGGATTAATTCTACCATAAATACTAAAATATACTATAAAAGTATATTTTGAAGAGACCTAATATATTTTGAACGTCAAGGTTGCGTTAAAAAACGTAAGTGCAAACACTGAAACCTACCAATGTGCAATGTGAGACCTCGGGGCCTCGTTCGGGGCCTTACATGGTCCTTTAATCCACCATTGATCGTGTGAATTATAAATCCATCATAATTGTGCACATCTAAAAGGCACAGATCACATATGTGTTCATCGTAAAATAAATGAAATCTTGATTAATTTATTATATTGTATTTTATTTATAATTTATTATTTTTTTATTTATTCTTATACTTGTACAATAATAAAATGTTTCTATCAATGCTTCAATTACAATTTTATATTACTTATTTAGCGTGAAAGTAACGTTGTCTCATATTACTACTCAAATTTTTATTGATTCAAAAATCTACCTTCATTTAGAAGAAGTGCAAAATATCAAAAGTTCTCAAAAGTATTTTGAGTAAAGATTGATCTTTGCGTTGGCACACTCTCGAAATATCTTCGTTTAATTTTTTTCGTTTATTACTTCATTATGATTTTGTATAATAAAAACTAAAAAATCAGTATCCCATATTCGTATCAAGTCCTCTATAATGTTACCACGTAAGCGAATAGATTATGAATCCTAAATGAACGGAAGCTTGCAAAAGTAGTGCGTTAGGGTGGGCCGAAGTTCTCAAATAGCTTGACATGACACCACATGACACGAATATTATGATGACAAGGTCTCGAAGGTTAATCAAGAGTAGACCGTCATTAATTCTAATATATATATATATATATATATATATATATACATAATTTACTCTCGCAATCAAAAGTGCGTGTGTGCAATAATAACGCAGAAAGCTCATAAAATAATATTGTTGTGATAATGAAATATAAAGTTGTCCCAAAGATTTGTTACTTTTTCTTATTAAATTTTACTCTCGCACATTATTTGATTTTATTGATTTATGTAAAATAGTTCATTCTTTTGAATTATTTGTCTCTGAGTAAATGTAAAATTGAGCACCTTCATTCTAAATAAAATAAGTATTCGCGAGGAGGTTGACCAGGGGTCCCGGATAAGCTCATCAATGGTTAAAATAAATAAATTCACCTGGAGAATCTAACATCTCAGGTTTGAGTTCTGGTTAAGCCAGTCTAACGACAATTTTATCGCCAATTCTAATATTAGATATGTATATATTACAATTCTATAATTATAACTCGATAAACTAATATAAAATAAAATATATTTTAATAAGAATAAAGAAGAAACTGTGTATTGACGAGTGGTTTTAAAAAAGAAAGTTTAACAAACACGAACGATTCTTATAAATTCAAATTGGAAGGTATAATAATTGTTTTTAATATTAGATAACAAAAAAAAAAATAATCGTTCGTAATAATAAACGATGAGATCGGCATAAGTTAAAATGGTCGTAGGAGAGTTAATTTCGAGTAACGATACACGAAAGTATAAAAATAGATAAGCGAGAAAAACAATGGGAATGTATTTAGCCAACAAATGAATAGAGTCAATAAGGATTGGTCCGTCAATTAACAAAGCTCATTCTTCAAACTGAAATCTATTTAATTTGATGTTCGCGTCGATGAAGAAACGAAACGTCTAATGATCGTTTGATAAATATCCGCGACAAACGTCGTTCTATCTATCTATTCATTGGCAGACTCTTTTAGTATAGTATAGTCTCGATTAAAAGAAATTGTTGGGATCAAAGGTGAAAGAAGAAGAAGAAGAAGAAGAAGAAGTATTTGAGTTCCTTTCTCGTTAGAGGGTTGTACGAATTGAAAACGATTGGGCGCTATCTGTTATATACACGTTACTCTGTACGATTCGTATTGCGGGAGACCGAGATTAATAATGCGAGCTAACCAACAGCCATCCGGCGCAATGACAATTAACGAATCTGCGAGTAACGTCACATCCTCATCTCGTCTGGTCAGGTCTCTCGTCAGATCTCGTCTCGTTTCGTCTCTCATCTCATCTCGTCCTCGGATATATATATTTTATTTTTTTTTTTCTTCACCGCGTGCGATTTATCAACGCCACTGAACTGCTGCTGCCGTGAAACCACGCGGGATACGCGTGGGAGGAAAGAAGCACGTTTTCTCCTTTGCCCCTGAATTACTGTTCTGAGCGTGCGCGTTGTTCACCGACGCCGTCACCACTTATTCGAACGACGTGGATCACGGTGAACTGGTTGGCAACAGCATTGACCTTCTTAATCCGCCGCTCAGCGTGTTTTGGCCTCACCGAGGAGGAACGTACATCCCTCTTTTTCGAACTACATGGTTTAGTAACTCTACCTAGTAGCCGTATATAGTACAGAATACAGGACCGGATCAGGAATACGTAACACCCCACACCTTGCTTTTTAATCTAATTAAAACATCTTTTTTTTCAAATTCATTTTATAATATTATCAAACATAATATTTGTTTTTATAAAGCTTATATATTGGCTAATGGTTATATTGGCTAATAAATCAAATTTGAAATATAATATTCGTTAGGTGTAATCTATTCATTTTTTATATTTCATTTCATTCGTTGTACATCACGACTCGAAAATATGTGATATACTTAATACTTTATTTAATTTAAGGGGAGAAATATGTGTAAAACGATGTTTTCATTATGATTTTCATGAATTTTTTTAACGTATTAAAAATTTATGTTATTTATTAACCCTTTGCACTCGAGGCCTTTTTCGCTTGCTCGAACCAGCAAAGACGAGAGCAAATTTCGGCCAAATTACAGTTAGACATTTCACAGGTACTGTAAAAACATTTATAAACAAACAAGCGTATAGAAATAATAAAATATCATCAGTTTATTCATTTATATGTCGAAAAAAACAAACTTTGATAAATACTACAGTCTGTAATTAGTTTTGGTTGAGTTGACACTTGAAATGGGCGCCCGGCCGGGCGCCGTATCAGCGCCGCTCGAGTGCAAAGGGTTAATATTATAAGGTCATTTTACACATATATTTGAGAACATATTCCGAAATTTTTCAAGATTTATCTCAAAAACTAGCAGAGATATCAGATTTCACGCATTTTAGGTTTCTATCCGACTGAGCAGTTTGTGTACACCTTGGAAGCCACAATTTTGATCAGAAATCAATTACAAAGACAAATTACTTTTTTTATATGTGTATTTTCTATTTGAACCTCATTTCCCTAGAAAAAATGAAAATTTGTATTTTTTAGAGGGGTGTGAACATAAAGGATGATTTTTTACTATTTTTTCATGTATTATTCATTATAAAAAAAATACTTTAAACAAAGATATCGCTTATGATTCAGGTTCAAATAGAGCGTAATTATATAAAGAAACTATATTCCAAATTTCAAAATGATTGGTTAAAAACTTTTTAAGCTGGAGTGTAACAAATCCGAAAAAAATCGTTTTGAGAAAAACGCGTTTGAAAAAAGCTCGACTTAATCGCTTATAACTTTTGAAAAACTTGGATTTTTGACTTGAAATTTTATGAGTATATTTTTTAATAATTTTACAAGCAATTTATAAAAAAAAAAATTAAATTTTTTGAAGCCTCTACACGTATTCCCCCCTTAAGAAACCCAAATCAGGAATAAAAAAATGTTAACAATTACAATCATTTTTTTTAAACAATAGTATTCGTTAGATGTAATCTATTATTTTTTTATATTTCATTTCATTCGTTGTACATCACGATTCGAAAATATTTGACATACTTAATACCGATTTAATTTAATCAACCCGGAAATCAACAAATGCTAAAAACTTCGATCCTTGCAATATGATTTTGAATTCTGAATTTTTGCAACCATGGTAAAATTCAAATGAGTTTATATTTTTTTTAACTTATTCGCATTCAACTATAAGATATTTCGCGTAGTAAAAATAAACGAATTTTATTCAATGATATCAGATATATCTCTGTAGATATTTTTTTTTTAAATCGTTATAAATTTTACTCAAAGATTGTATCTGCAACTAATTAATATTAAATGTTAAGAATTTTCGCTGTTCTTTTCTTTTTTTCTTTTTATAAATTCTTGTCATCCATTGCAAAGTATGCTTAATTTTTCCAATAGTGAATGAGATATTTAAATATGCATTGCGAAATAATTTATATATCACCTTTCAACAAAATTCAAATTCCTGATCAAAAACAACACTTTTAAACAGCACAAACTTTTAATGTCCTTTCTTATAATAAAATACTAAAATAAGTTCTTTCTCTATTTATTTTCTATTGAATATAAATTGTCTAATAATTAAAATAATACTATTTCGATATAATCTATAAAAATACAATTTCTCTGCAACACAATTGTTTTTTACCATTAATTATTTTAATTATTCTTTTTAAAGGATAATAATAAACAATATTACCACTAATATTCAATTAATGTAATATAAATTTTCTAATAATATAAAATAAACGAATTTACTTAAAATATCATAAGAATACAATTTTTCCAACGTGACTCTTCGTATATTTTTTGTTTAAATCCATAATTGAAAAGATTTAAAGTGCATAATTCGTTTTCGTAACTCAGCTGATCTTTTGACTTTTCTTTTTCCTTTCTACTAACAATAAAGACGGAGTGGTCCCTAAAATCATTGTATCCCAAGGTCGGTGCCCCATTGTGCTTAGGTCTAAAGCCAGCCCTGACATAATAGATACACGCTTTAGTTAGATTCGTTCGCCGAAACATCGCACCGACTGTTTGCGTGACTTCTATGCGAACAATGAACCCTTTCCAATCTCTTATGATCTTTCTTCCGGCCGATATCGTGCGATACAAGGTAACGGTAAATCGTTAAGTCTCGTCTGGTATCGTCTCGACTCGTCTCGACTCGTCTTGACTCGTCTCAACTCGTCTTCTTTCGGTCTTACGTTGCTTTCTCAATAATGAATAATGATTCATTTCATTCTTATTTACCTTTTTCACACATTTGTATTACATTTTTATACATTTTTACATTAAAATAACTTTTCTAACTTTAATACATGCACACAATGACGAAAAAAAGTATTTGCATAAATTCAATATTCTTCTAACATGTTTTTTTTTTGTAAACCCGTACAAAGTACGATTCTTTATTCAAATTTGCTTTTCTTTCCTTTTTTCTTTTTTTTAAATATACTTTTAGAGTTCGAAGTTTAAGTATTCTGTTAAAAAGGTCAAATTGGTTCAAAAATAGAAAAACAAATCAATGAAAAATTCATAAGAGCTTCCTTTCTAACTTGAAATTATTTATTTATTTTTTTGTCTATTGTAAGCATTTCAGACTAGATACGAAGTGTATTGTAAAAGATATAAATTAAATTTGTGTAAAATAAAAATATACAATAATAGTGTTGATAACATTAGAATTCTTTTTCAACTTACAAGTATTTCTTTTTTAATTTACTGTACCAAATTTTAGACTCGATTTAAATGTATTGTAAAAAATAGAAATTAAATTTGTATAAAATTAAAAAAAATTAATGAAGAATGCTTAAAAAGGCAAGCTTTATATTTAAAATTATTTTCTTTTAATGATATTATACTAAATAATAAACTCCCGAGATATTTTTTCAAACAACAAAATCATATGCTTTACAAATTCTTTCCAAAACATCTAATATATGCCAATACGTTTGTTTAGAATTCTATATTCGCAACAAGCTACATACCAGTGGTTTCTAACCTATTTTTATTCATGCCTCACCTAAGTATCTTTTAAAATTCTGACGCCTAATCCCCCTTCCCCGGGGTATATAATACTTATTATTATAAAATTGAATTCCTATTCACGTGGAGAAATCCCAAAAGACTATTAACTAAATCTAAGCAAGCTTCCAAAAAACATGACATTCATGAATGAGAAAAAAAAAACAGTAGTTGAAAACAACAAATTCAATGCCGCCATGTTGATTACATGTGACCATAGATGATTGTTTTATCCGTAACACTACGGTGATCATCAATAACAAAAATGCATTAATCATTTATAATTGTAAAAATTAAATAATCATCGTCAATTAACGAATTTTTAACATTATAGTTAATAAGAGAATACTTCGACATCAAAAATGCACTATTCAACAATTAGAGATTTTTTAATTACAACATTATACATTTTATTACAGAAAATAGTTTTGTTATTTCATTTGTACTTGGAACTAGAATCTTTTACCACATACTTAATCTGTCATATATCGCATTTAATTTTTCTATGTTTAAACATCATGTATAACTTTATTGCGTAAGTGTATTTTTTTTTGTAGGAGTTAAAAGAAATAATTTGTATCAAATGTTCCATGCAACAATGTATTGCATTAAAATATTTCAAGCAAAAATGAGGCTAACCAATGTCATCTCCGCAGTACGTAATATTTTTTTTGAACGGATTCTAAGCAATACTTGTAAATAAATATTCCAAAAATGTTATCAAGTGCAATCGAGCGCACCAAGGTGCCACGGTGGTCACCCGTGACCTCCAGCAAGATAAAAGCTCTATGAATAAGAATGCGATCTTATATAATCATATTTATTATTATTTTATGATATACATAGAATAATGGAAATACTTTCGTGGCGCCTGGAACAAAAGGTGTGAACTCGACATAGCGGTCAAAGTTTCGAATTGTTCTATTTAAATATCAAGTTGTGTCCCTCTGTGGGACAAATTGAGTACTACGACTGTATATATCATTATTAATAATATCGTATAATCTAAGATGACCGAATCGATTTCATCAACTTCTGTCAATCAAAAAATAAACAAAATACTCGTCGTATCAGTTCAATTTGCAAGATCAAAAAACTAGATCTCGAAGGAAGAAGAAAAAAACGTCGATTTCTCGTGATATTATTGCGAATTTGTAATTGAATACTCAAGCGGAAGTAAAGGAAAGCACGAAGAGGACAAAATGTGGCGTATAATAGAACGGCGTCATGCTGAAAGAATCGCACGGTGTGCAAAAGAAGGAAGGAAAGAAAGAAAGAAAGAGAAAGAGAGAGAGAGAGAAAGACAGAGAGAGAGAGAGAGAGACAGAGGATAGACGACAGGTAAGGTAGTTGAAGGGTAGGGACAAATATCATTGGCAAAGTGGAAAGGGGGGGGAAACGAGTAGCAAAGTTCAGGCATTGGCGATCAGTTGGAAAAGAAGGGGCAGAAAGGAATACGGTACGGAGGGGATGGTAGGGGGGAGAGTTAAAAGGTGCGCCTTCTCTAAGGAGACCGAGAAAAAAAGAGAGACGGACGGAGGTAGTAAGGTAAAAAAAAGGAAAAAAAAGGAAAAAAAAGAAACACAAAGATAGGGGGAAAGCATAAGACGAGAAAATTTCCATGACGTAGCCTACAACGTCGTAGTAGTCATTTATATACTTCGTTTACGTATGTAGTATGTATTACACAGAACATACGTATAAAACATACGTAAGCTAGTATCGTATAGCCATGAAAGTTCATGTCTATGAAAATGAATAATAAATAAAATAACGTTTTGTGAAAAAATTGATAATAAAATTTTCGGGTACTGTAAATAATTAAAAAAAAAATTAACGCAACACCCTAAATGATCGCACCAAAAATTTGTGTACAAATTTGAAAAAACAACGATTTATTTATATATTTCAAAATATTCAACGTCATCAATATTCCGTGTAGTAATTCGGTATCTTATTTGTACTTAAATAAAAATGTAAATTGTATACATTTCGCCATTGCGTTACATTACCTTACATACGCAATAACACGTCATCGGTTATGCGAAACGATCACTTTATCGTTGGGTCCTAAGCTCTCTCTCTCTCAATCTAACTCTTTGCTTCGGATTCGGTCAAACCGGTTCTAAAACGACTACCTACTTGCTGCGAATGAAATAAGAAATAAAACAAAACAAAAATGTAATCCTGGGACAGTCGCGAGGTACTCGAGAAAATGGCAAACGACCGAGAGATTGTTGCTAAAGGCAAAGGCTCCTCTTCTTCTCGACTATTTCTATCATACGTCGCACACACGCACACGCGCGCGCGCGCGCGTGTTCACACATACACATATACATAAATTCATACATACGTACTTCCCTACTTTCACCAAAAGCTAATCCTGCGATCGTGAAATGAAATTCTTCGTTCTGATTATTTTCATTTTTGTGTACGCGTATATTTCTGGACGATGACGTAAACGTCATGCTACTTCCACGTGTTCAATGTACTTCAGTTCTTTAAGAAGATGACGAATCGTTCTGTTTATTAACATATCAAATATCAATAATAATAGTCTCAACTTGGACTATCTTTACTCGGTCATGGTCCAATGCAATCTATCAATCCGATTTATCGATAAATTCAATCAAGGTTACTATAACAAAACATATTTAACTATTTCAATAAGAACGATATTATCGTTTATTCGTCGGATATTCCGAGAATCATTTTATTTCCAGGAAGAATCACAAACCGCAAGGAAACGTAAGATAAAAATGCTAACCGAACAAAACAGAAAACCAGGATAAATAATTTGTAACCATTTGCAACTCAAGTGGCGCTGATACGGCGCCCGGCCGGGAGCCGATTTCAAGTGTCAACTCAACCAAAACTAAATACAGAGTGTAGTATTTATCAAAGTTTGTTTTTTTCGACATATAAATGAATAAACTGATGATATTTGATTATTTCTATACGCTTGTTTGTTTATAAATATTTTTACAGTAACTGTAAAATGTCTAACTGTAATTTGGTCGAAATCGTCTCGAGTTGCTGGTTCGCAAAGGGTTAAACGATCCTTGGTTGGAAAGGGTGGTTAGGGTGGGGAGAAATAAGTGGGAGGGGGAGGGGGAGATAAGAGATGAAAGAGATTATTATATGTAGATAATTTCTTATCGAAGTAGAAAGATTTGATCGATTCGTCAGTGATAAAGAAATATTTAAAAAAAAAAATTTTACACGCGCGCGCGCGCACTATGAAAAATGTTATTGATCGATTACGTATTTCTCTCGTGCGATAGATAAATAAGAGATAACATTGCGTGACGAATCGTAATATCGATGTTCATTCTGACGCGTGATCCATCTGTTCTTAATTATTGGAGATAAAAATATTTGGTTAATTCGAATGGTGAAGATGTATCGGTAATGCTGTTTTTTTTTTCCAATGCAACGAACGAATAAAATAACCTTGAGATATTTAATTGGATAGATCAATGATTATATTGACAATTTCGTAAGAATTATTATACCTGTAAATTTATATGAACTAATCGAAAAATGAATGTTTCTCTTTATTGATAAATAAATTTGTGTCAAATGGTGACACTCCAATACGTAAAAGAAATTACGTGAAAGAGAAAGAGAGGGAGGGAATTGCGCAAAAATGTCAAGTCGAGTTTGCGAAATTGATTGTTTAAACGAGTCTTATTTATCGGTTAGATCTTCAACGTAGGTTTGTGTTCCATGGGAAAATACGCGCAATCGTTTAACCGATTTCCTCAAATTCCCATGAAATTCAAATCTCTGACGCGTCCTTTCCGATAAATTAACATTTCTAATTTTTCATTTATTATGCGAAAAAAAGAAATGAAAAAAAAAAAGAGAGAGAGAAAGAGAGAAATTTATACTTCATGAATTTTAATCTTCAAATTCATGCGGCCTAAATTGTTGTTTAGGCCATCAGGTATGAGAAAAAAAAATCAACAACGAATATTACGTTTCGTTTGAATCTTTTAAAAGAGAAATCATTTTGATCGGACGAGTAAAGTATAATTAAACTCTCTATATATATATTTATTACGAAATAAAATAATATGCTTATTATTATAATTAGAAACGAGTAATACGCAAAAAAAAAATAAAAAAAAGAAAAAGAAAAAGAAAAGAACAAAAATTCAGTACAAAAACTATTTCTTTGAAGAGCGTTAACGAACGCTTAAAGATAACGGTAAATACACCTAATTCTTCGTATTCCTTATTTATTCAACGAGAAACACATTATCTCTTTTTTATTGTACTTAACGACACAAACGCGAATTTATATTATCAAAAAGTTAATTACTTTAACCTAGCTCACATTTTCTGCCGTACAAAATTGAACATTAATGCGTTTATTTTTTCTTTTATTCTTATCCGTCCCCCTTTTCGATAACTGAAGTTTGCCTTTTAGTTACGCAACGTTAATCACGAAAGTTAAAAAGGAACTAGCACGAGTCCGAGCTAAATTTGGTAGCTCGGGAATGCGGAAATGAACAAAAAATACTAAAACGTTGATAAACGTTACGACTTATCATAATTTGTAACATTAAATACAAAATAATAATAATAATAATATTTAAACTCACCTGAAATTTGCCCCCGTGGACAGGTGGTGCGCCTTGATTTTGCATCTTGTGCGACATCTTCTCGAAAACGTACGGAACACACTCCGTATTTATATTTGTATATATATATATATATAATATCTATATATAACTTAGATTCTATTCAAACTTGTCTCTCTTTGAATGAATAAATACTCTCTCTCTGGACAGAGGAGATACACACTTTGAAATGCGTCTATCTGTGTGTTTGTATACGCGCGCGCGTGCGTTTGTGTCTGGTGCCGCGTGTAAATATTTCTGTTTTCTGAGCGCAGAGAGAAACGCAAGCAGCAAGGCTTCCGACGTCTCTCCTCTTCTCTTTTAACCTCTTTCAATTTCTCCTCTCGAACTTATATTCCAAGTTCGATCTTTCTTTTCTCAAATTTGCTCACTTTCCAAAGCTTCCTTCCCTCTTTTAACTCACTCTTTTAAAAGCGCTCTCTATTTAATGAAAATAATAACAATTAGAGACAATCGGCCCAAAAATGTGCACGTGTGTTGTGATTTTTGCTGGTGACTTTAAATCAAATAATTTCTCACGCGTGCGCGCGCTAATTTATTCCTTTTTATTATAATTATTATAATTATGATAATAATAATAATAATATAAGCGTACGCATATATCGATCAGATTTATTTCCTCGTAGGTTCAATTTAGGAAGAGAGGAAAAATACAAAGTGTTTTACGATTTATAATAATATATATCTACTTCCAAAAGAAAAAAAAAAGAAAAAGGAAAAAATAGACAAAAAAATAAACAAACAAAAATAACACAAAATATGTAAGAATCGAAAAAGTTCGTATAAATAAGAAATTTTGTATATTATTTAACAACGTTGTATCGTGATATTTGGATAAATAAAACGAGACTGTTAATAAAATAACCGGCAAACAGCGAACGAACGTATCCGTCGCGCAAAGACTCAAAGCAGAATGACGACGACGATCCGCCACGATGTGGGAGGCCGTTAACGCGGCTTCTCCCTGCGACTTTTCTCCCCCTCTCCTCTATCCCGCCAACCATCTCCCACCAACCGCCTCACTTACTTTTTTTTTCTTTTCTCCTTTACCCATTTGCCATTGCTTATCCCCACCAAACTAAGTTTCATTCCGCTCCGCACGCTTGCTTTTTACCCCCACCCCACCTAAAACCGCTATTCTCACCGATTGCCTACGATTCTCTAGCTCGCCACCACCCCCCCCGCCCCCCCCCGCCACCTTCCCAACCCCCAACCCAACCCATCCCGCTAACCCCCTAACCCTAGTCATAGTTACGTAGAAACACGATTACACGAGATATCCTCATGGCCAAATTTTACGGGTAAACCTTACTATTTCCCCCTCCCTCCTACCCCCCACTCCACCACACTCTTCTATTCTAATGTGTTTATCTCTCACTCTCACTCTCTCTCTCTCTCTTTCCTTATTGTTAAATTTTTGTTCATTCTAATCTTCCCTCTTCTTTCTTTTCTTTTGATTCTTTTTTCAAAATATATCTGCTTCCCCACCGGGAAGATTATTTGTTTGAAACCTCCCCTTACTTTCTACAGATTTCTTTTCCACTTATCTTGTATCTTTTTTTTTCTTTTTTAAATAACATTTTACCACAAAATTCCGATCTTTGTCGGTTTGGGTCTTACCTTTTTTTGATATTTTTTTTCTTTTTAATTAATGAGAACGTTTCATGATTGCGATAAAGAAAGAAGAAAAAGGAATATGATATGATTTTGTTATTTCTTTTTAATCGGTGACAACGTTTCAACGCATTGTACTTTGAAAATGATTCAGAATACTTAAAGATAGGATTGATTTGTTTTTGTTTAAATTTTTATTTGGGATTTTTGTGAGGGAAAGAGGGTAATTTTGTTAAACCTTCCATCGTTCGTGTTTTTAGAAATATGTCACATGTTTGAATAACTATTTTTATTTGAAATTGTAATCGTAAATAACAGTAACAACGCGAAATATATTTTAGATAATATTTTCGCGAAAACTTTAACGAGTACTAGTAAATTTTTACACCCCCACAACCAACCTTTTTTTTTTTTCCCCAAAAAAACATCAAAAAAATTTTTCTAAAACGGGGGGGTAAAACCAAAAACAACATTTTGTGTGGGGTGGACAAAACAACCAAACCAAATTTTTTTTTTTTTCCCAAATCAAAACTTTAAAGAGTACTAGTAAATTTTTACAAATTTTTCAAATAACGACAACATTGACAAAATTCATCCTAAATTGTGGCAGTAGTAAAACCCAATATAATCAAATTGTTACTTTACGTTGATACAAATTTGACCGTTCTTGTTAAATTTGTGTTTTCAACTTTGAAAGGTTAAATAATGTCACTGAGAAAGCAAGAAAGGAAAAATAAGATGAAGTTTTGAATAAGATTTATCGATTTCTTTAATCTATATATTGACCGACCTTTCACGGTCCTTTTCTGTCAAGGATACAATTTCGTAACATGCGGAATTGATGGAATGTTATTCCGAGATTTTGTGCAAACAATCGTAATTAATAATTTATATAGATATAGGTGTTCAAAAGCTTGCAAATATATATTTTTATTAAATTTATTGCATAATTTATTATTGAATATTTTCTCGATTTCATAACCTCCTTTCATTTTTTCTTTTGTATTAAATACAAATAGGATAATCTATGTTTTGATATATCGCAATAATTATCAATAGTTCAACTATTAAAAAAGCAATTTTATTTGATTTTTTTATGACCTTTTATCGCAAATGCATTAAATTTATTTGTTCTTATCGTTACTATGTTGAAAAGAAATTTGTTGATTTATCTCTCTTTCTCTCTCCCTCTCTCGCTCTCTTTTTCTTGCATTGAATGATTAAACGCAGAAAATTGTAAAATTCGAAAATAGATTATTTTGCAAAAGGGAATGAATAAAAAAAGTAAAAAAAAAATAGATATGATTGATTTTTAATATTACTACGTTGAAAATAAATTTATTGATTTATCTCTCCCACTCATTCTCTCTCTCTCTCTCTCTCTCTCTTTCTTTTCCATTGAATGATGCAGACGCAGAAAACTATAAAGTTCAAAAATAAATTATTTCGTAAAAGGAAATGAACATAAAAAAGAAAAAGATATGGATTCTTTTTCGATTACGTACAAACAATTAATTCGATAATATTCTTCAACTTGTATGCACTGTTTACTTTAAAAGTAAACTCGAGAGATAAACTCTAATATATCGGAATAATTGTTGTTAATTCTAGTGTTTTTCTTATCACGTAACTTGTTCACGATTAAGATTAATAATATCACGTTTGTATCACGTAATATTGGATTACTCGGAAAATTTTCTGCCAATTTTGAAAAAGAAACATCAATCGGAACGAATTTTTCGGACAAACCCCCCCAAATAAAATGTTTACTTTGGTCAAATATTTAAGAAGACTCAACAAACAAAGGACGTATTACAACAAATAAATATTTTTAACAAATTAAGAGAGAAAATAAAAATTCAACTTCTCCGATTTCTTTGGAATAAGCAAAACTTAACGAAGTACAACATTCATTTTATACGCAATATGACGACGTATATCACAAAGTTATGCATTTCGTTTAATTTTATTTACAAACGTCAGCATTAAAATCGTACGTTTTATCGCGTAATATTTTACACCAAAGGAATCCCATGTATACCCATGCGTTACAAATAACGCTACATTGCTATTTATCGCAAAAACAATATAATTGTTAACACAATCATGATAGAAATCGAATAAAAATACTAAATAATCTTGAATACTTCGTAAAAATGTATAAATTGTCATTGCTAATCAAATTTAATCAATTTCAAATCATACCGATAAACGAATAATTATCACCGTAAAATTAACTTATAATCTTAAAAAAACAAAAAAACACAAAATATTCTCTACAATTAAATACAGATGATAAAGAATTAATTATTTGACTTAAAATAATCGATCGTCAAATAAAATATTCGTGTAATTGAACGAACAAAAGTAATCAAAAAACTAAATGCGTAATTTAAAATCCAAATTGAAAATTAATCATTCGATAGTTATTAATTAATTTCGGTATCTTTGTTGAAAATAAAAAAAGCTGTGTAAGTAATTAAACGAGTAATCTAACATATCAGATACAACAAATAATCCACGCACATGTGCATACAAAAAAAATCGATACCCGTTCACGTTTTAATATTGATCTATCAATCTTATCAATGAAAGAGATCCGAAGATATTAAATGAAGAGAGAGAGCATCGTCTTTCTCTTTGATTATAAATATATACATATATATATATATATATATATATATAGTTGTATATAAACCTCGAGTATCATATGATGGTATAGCATTCCTTGAATCCGAGTCGCGTCTAATTCTAAAGTGAAAACTTTCCACTCGAAGGAAGGAAGAAGAAAGGAAGGAAGAGGCGCGTTTCGTTAAAGTCCCACAAGAGTCAGAACAGAAACGCGCGAAAGTTATGCTAAATAAGAAACTAGAGAGGAACGTGCGTTGGCATGACGCCTTCTTCTTCTTCTTCTTCTTCTTGTTCATGCCTTAGTACTATAATCTTTGATTCCACTCTACAAATATGGAAAGGCAATATGAGGGGAGGGGCAAAAAGGAAAGTAAAGATGTTCCTCGATGAATAAAATCAAAGAGAGAGAGATATTCTAAACCCGATATTCATAAGAAGAAGATGAAAGACAAATTCTGACGTAGGAACGCCAGAACAGGCGCCAAAAAATGAAAACACATACATACATACCATTTATCCTCGCCAATATCACCCATATTCCGCCCACACCCAATGCTCCAGATTCAGTACTGCTGTCCCCGCGCTATTTGATGATAAAAATTGTTTCGTAGGCGATCGAAGAAGTAAACCAGACATCTCGTCGCCAAGTTCGCATCAAAACCCGCCTATTTGCTATGTAACTTTAAGAAAGGACGACCTTGAAGAGAGAAACAACTTTTTATCTACGCCATCGTTTTCTTCTTTACTCTCGTTTCCTTTATTTTTATTCTCATTCTCCTTTCATTTTTGGACGTCAAGGAAACTAATACCAACTATATGAAAGATGAAAGAACGAAAAACCAACGTATTGTGTGTGGTTGTTATACATGTGTGTCTAGCAGGAATGTGTGCGCCTTGCAAGCATGAACCGGCAAAAAGGTCTTGTGGAGGGAAAGAGAAACACATTGAGTGAATGAGTGAGATGGTTAGAGTTAGGGGAAAGAAGGGGAAATGAGAAAGAAAGAATGAGAGAGAAAAAGATTCCTTGTCCCTAAGAGGGGACCAGACACATGAGGCCCGCCAACGAACCCTCCTTTGTACAGTACGCTACAAAATTTTCAAACTTCTACAATTTCGTTCTATCCTTTTAGAAACAACTTTTTGATACGATTCTATCGAAAGTTAGCCAATAAGAAGCAAGGACGGAAATATTGATTGATTGATTCATTCATTCATTCATTGATTTATTTATTTATGTATTTATATATTTATATAACATGCTCGAATTAAATATCCCCATCCATTTGTATTCCTGTCAACGTTTCAAATTGATTACTGTTTTTTTTCGTCTTTTTTTTTTGTAATTATTGTAGAGTAAAATGGTTTTTTCCTTTCTTAATTTATACTTTCTTTACGCTCTAGTTCTATTTACGTCGTTTATTTTTTTATGTTCTATTTTAGGGAAGTCCAGGTTAAAAGTACTTTTCCTTTTTAACGTGAAGTTGATATTCGTGCGATTCTTTAATTGACTTCCGTTTATTGCGAGATGGTAAAATTCGAGATAATGAGCGTTGATGATATCACGTAATCTTTGTAAATCCCGATGTCTATAAAGCATGGAAAGATTTCAGTATGATAAATAAATAATGAATAAATTCAAAGCTTGAAACAAAAAAGTCAATAAGTGTTAAATCCTGGAAATGTTCTCTCTCTATGTTTAAATAGTTAGCGTCGGCCGTACGTTAATCTGGTTTTTAGGCGCAGTTAAACGAAGCGTCTACAAGACGCCGGCGACCGATGGAAATTTCCATTGCAGTTGGCACGTTGTGCGGTGTGACCGTACAGTCCACCATAAAAATTATTCCCCTACTTCTTAACCTATTCGCTTTTTTCCTTAAACAAGACCTCTTACAAACGATCGAAGCATTATCAATGTTTCTATGTGAAAAGTTAACTCATCTTATCTTTCTTCGAATCTTACGATGTTACAATTCTAAAAGATTAAATTAACTTAAGCTATTTTTCAATCTTTGATCATCGTTATAGCAAACTCAGTTGTAACATTTATAGACGTTTTTTGTATCATTCGCATACCATACTAAGAAATACTAACGAAGGATGATTAAACAAACGTATTGCGACAATGCATTGTACAAGTTCTTGACTCATTATCAATGTACAATGACGTGTCACTGTACAATTTTTCCTATCTACATGCTATTTCATGATTCTAAGCAATACAGATTTTTTAACTTAATTAAACTGCAATGGAACTATAAATATTAAGGAATTCGTAATCGTTCTATTTATGTAAAGTATTATAATAATATTTTAATACGATTCATCCTGGAATAATGTGTCATTAAAAAAACGTTTGTTGGGTAATCGCCAATGAAAGAAAAAAAATATGAGCATCGCAATGACGCACGTGGTACGCTTATGTAATCAAAAATTCTGGTATACCATTTAAGAATTTTTCCTCTTATTTTATATATATAATTTTACTGTCAACAGTAAATTATAATAAAATTATTCAAATTAATCGTTCATCAAGCGATACTATATATAATAAATTAGGAATAATGAAACGATAAATAAGTTATTTAAGAAATAATTGTAACTGTCAAAATTCGCGGTTACTTTAGTTAATAGAAATATCCTGTAGAGAGCGCTGAGTTCCACGGCTGCAACCAATAAACTGGAGCAATGTTGTTGGTCGCTTGCTACGTGTCAAGTTATTCGATAATATAACCTAACTGATTTCTGATTGGCTATTACCTGTGTCTCTCTTTATTTTCATAGAAATAACTAATGAAAAAAATATATTTTTCATGGAAATCAAGTTTGTTATTAGAAAATATCTTACAGTAGATTTTCAATCAAATAAAAAATATACTTAGTGGTTTAATCGTATCATCAAGTTACTTCTAGTATAATCGGATAGTAAATTTCATTGAGGTTTTTAGTACATGTCATTATTGGAAATATTCATTTGATGCAAATAAATTAAAATAATTACACAGTTATAATTAATTCGGCTAAGATATAGTGAATAGTTTTATTTCATTTAACGAAATTTACGTACACGTTGTCGCGTTAAGTCAACTTTACCAAGCAATGTGATCGATCAACGGTCAGGGTGAACAAAATATCTGTGAAGATAAATTGTAGAAATATTTAAAAACTAAAGAGGTTAATAATAGTGATGTTCGACGTAAATCTAAATATTATTTTTATTACGTGAATAATTTGTAGTGTAAATCATAGCAATTTAGGAAACGTTAGTGAAATGTGATTTCAATATTGTTAATAAATCATTATTAAAAAAAAAACTAATTACCGATTAAAGCATTTCAGTTTTTTTCTTTTCTTGTTCAATACAATATAAAAATATAGAATATAAAATAACGAAAGAAAATGATCAACTAGAAGTTTTTTGATAAACGGTGGTGATAACATGAATTACTACCTTCGTATGTACCAAATGATGATTGCAAAAAGGTTTTTCTGTTTCATTATTTTTAATTTTCTAGAAATACGTATGGACAGTTTAACATTAACATGTCAACATTAAAATTAAGTATGCAGGATAAGAAAGACTTGGATAAGTTTATCAAATTTCTGGCGTTAAAAGCTGCTCAAATCATCGTACAATCTAGGTCTGGAGAAAAAGTGTGTACAAAATGTAAACCAAATTCAAAGGGAACCGATTGGGTAAGTTCTTATAATCCATATTCACATTCGGTTTATTATATTTTCATTATCTTTTAATTTAATGTATATTTGTACACGAGCTATTTATTTGCCAAGTCCATCAACTCCGCTAAACAAAAAAGTATAAAAAAAAATTAATAAAGTAATATACATTGTTATATAATTTTGTATCGAACTACTATCAAGATTGTTTTTGTTTAATGTAATTAAATTAATTGTTTATTTTAAATATGAAAAGTTGAATTAATCGTTTTGGCTTGTGAATAGCTTGCATATGGTTCTACGTGCAAGATTTGTTTAAATCATCCGGATCTTTTTTTAAGAACTCTTTGCGATCATAATTGTTTTTAGTATGAGTATTTAAATTCTTATTTTCTTTTTTATTACATTCTCTTTATATTTTAATTGCGATACACTTAAACGTATAGTCATCCAACATTGTACGTTCATTGTGTGTTCTACTCGTAACTATAGTCAACCATATATATTTGGCATAAGGTTATAATTTTTTAAATCTAAATTGCAAAACTTTGCAATTAAATTTATGTTTACGTTGTAACTGACCTATACAATAGTACATTATTTGCAATGCAAGTATCTGTACAGTGGAAGAGTACTTGCGAACAACATAGCTGTGTCGAAAAGGTTAAACCAGAAATGGCCAACCTTTTACATACCATGTGTTATTTATTTGAACATAAGAATTCAGATGCGTAATACAACTCAAGAAATTTTTCTATCTTCTTACGTTCATAATTGGAGTTGGAAAACAGTAATAGGGATTGGATCTGCTTCGCTTAAGGGAAAAATAGGGATAATTCAATTATGCAATTAAATTAATTAATGTATACCAGAAAATATGAAGATGAATTTAGTTACAGCGTTTACTTGTGCCATTTGAAATTATGCATTATAGTTTGGCCACTTCTGATTAAACCATATGAATCTATTTTCTAGAATTTTTTTTGGTCATAATTTTGTTTAGTATGATTGCCTGCATTCCCATTTTTTCATTGCCATTTCTTTATCTTTTAATTGAACTAGCACTTATATACAAGGTATTTTATAAAAGCATGTTAATATTTCAGAGAGTATATTTATACACTAAAATAATTTTTTAAAATATCATATGAACATATATGGCCGATATATTTTAGTTTTTGAGTTACGAATGATTAATATTAAATCTACTACGCGTAGTCAAATAACTGCGTTCTGTAATTTGTAAAAATCTGGTGAAGACGCATCAAATGTACATTATTCATATCTAAATAAAAGAAAATATATTGTTCACTATACGATTGGTTAAAATCTCATTCTATATTAAGATATATATTTTTTGGAAGTAATAATTTGACCACTCACGGTAAGAATAAATATACATGAAGAATCAGTAGGCTTAGTGTTAAAGAAAATGTTCGAAATGGCCATTTCCTATCTCAAAACAAGCTACAAGTTATTTAAAAAATGTTTACGGAAAAAATCTTTAACAAATGTTGTTCATCCTTTACAATAATGTTAGTAGTTATTAATTATAGAAAATTAAAGAAAGGGAACACATAATTTTTAAAATACTAATTTTTATTGTTTTGTTTGTAAATAATAATTTGTATGTATGATAAAATTTGTTTTTTTACCCATAATTATTATTGATGAAAAAAATTTAATTTTGTTTACTCCTAACAGTTATCAGTGACTTTATTTAGTGTAAATAACTTAGGTCATTCTTGATAATTATTAATAAAAAAGTTATATTTTAATTGCTCATAATTACTATAAATGACTCGGAATCCTATTTTCAACACACATATTAGTTATCGATTAAACGAATTTATTTCGGTAACTCTTAATAACTATTGATGGCGGAAACTGTATTTCGCGGTTGACTAGAATAGTGTAGTATTATATTATTTTGTATTTGACTGCAATGATTTTGTTTTGTTGAAGATTATCGTAAATGATTTGCATTGGAATTTATATCTAGAAAAATTAAAACATTTAACGTTTCTTAAATTGAATGGTATTTCATCGTTCTGAATAAAGGAAGTACAGTCAAAACAATACATTTGTCATCAATAACTGTTATAAGTGCTCGAAATAAAGTTCTTTATTAATAACTTTTATGAATAATTGAAAATAAATTTTCCTCAACGATAACCATTATGAATGATGTAAACAAAATTCCTTTTATCGATAACTATTATAAGCAACTAAAAATACATTTCCCTCATTGATAATTGTTACGAAATAGAATCTTGCTTATTGATAACCGTTAGTAGCGATCAAAACATATTTTCCCCATTGATAATTATTATGGCCAATTGAAATAAATTTCTCTTATCAATAATGAATATTGATAATGAACAATTTTGTTTGATCATTTGTTAGAAATCATTTCAATCGAAAAAATCATTATTATACTACAACTTTTTTTTCATTTTAATTATAACAATTACGGTTCTTGGTTTTAATCCATTCATAGGATCCAATCCATTCATATTTAGAATATTTTTTTGAATCATCCATAATTCGAATATTAAAGTATATCGGATATATGTTTATATGACATGTTTTACTTGTTTTGATAAAAACAAGTTTAAATATACACTTTATTTAAATTGTATATTTGTAAAGTGTATATATAAATATTAATTATTATTTTTTAATAAATATTGATTTAACTTTAAAATGCAATAATAAACTAGATGCGTATATTAACTAATCGTATACGTTGTTAATTCACATTGAATACTACGTGCGTCATTCATTCGCAAATAGCTAAATAACTACATGCTTTTTATTATAATTTTTTGATATAAATAATATATTTATATGATAATGGTTTTCAATTTTATAGTTCAATTTAGCAGTTCAAGATTTACCGGATGCCTTAGCAGATGCTAAGAGAGCACTAAACAGTGATATAGCAAGTTCTACGATACCACTCTGTATAGAAATATCTTTAAGAACTGTAGAAGGTGATACAATGGTTTTGGAAACATGGTGTTTAGGTGTTCTACCAGAACACAGTGATCCTACAGTAAGAGTAACATATACAGTCTACAACAGGATGGGTATTTTACTTAAATCATTACTCTCTGTCTCGAGGGTTACTCCAGCTTATAAATTAAGTCGCAGACAAGGACCAGATTCTTATGTTATTTGTTACAATATTTATATGGGGGAACCTCAACTACATACTTTAGGTATTTATATTCATACATGTACACTTAACTTTTCTTTTACATATCTTTTTATATGGTTTTGAAATAACGCGATTCGAGAAGAAAAAATTATCTTTTTTATTTCATTTCATTTTATTTTATTTATTTATTTATTTGCTATATATTTTAATTAGAATTATTATCAAGTAACGAAGAATAATTGCTAAATGTTACTTCTATTATTTTTTATTTTAAGTTTTTTTATTCTTTCTTTTTATTATACATACACGTTACTTATTGTATTTTAAATTAGTAATTAAAATATTTATGAATCTGATTTTACTGTTAAATGTACGTATTGTATGCAAATATGTCTGCAGGGTGAATCAGTTAAGACTGATCACTCGAATAATTTCTACAATATTAGTAAAAGGAAAAAATGTTTGAAGTAATAGTTGTTTATTATTAAAGGATTCATATTCATATTATGGGGACCATTCATATTATGGAGAATATTTTCTCTCGGGTGGAAGTATATGAAAGATTTAGAGGTCGTCATCATTTTGTATATTTTTGTTAAATAATTCATCTCTTACAATTGTAGCATTTTTCAAGACAAATTTAATGATCATCTATATTTTAAGATTGTAGACATTAAAAAGTAGGAAAATTACAATTTATTATAATATTGTATAAATAAAACGAATCAATATATTTCTTAAATAGAATATTAATGGTCTTATTATTAAGTTCTTCTCGTTACGTAACTCGTTCCTTGATAATGAAGAACTTTTATTTGAAAAATTGTTTCCTATCGCTAACATTGTAGAAATTATTCAGATAACTGGTTTGATTATTTCTGTATATATATCTCAAAACTTATATTGTTAAGTTTTAATTACTTTTTTTTATACAGTTTCTTTTTACATTAGTACAATGTTAAAAAAGAATTAAGCAGATACAGGGTGTATCTCAAAGTATACCGGCTAAACTGTAAGAGTATATTTTACAAGTGGAAATAAGAAAAAATAATGTTATTTGAAATTTGATTAAAAACGCTTTATTACAAAATTAAAAACAAATAAAATTGAAATAGGTAACAGTAGATTTCCTAAATTAATAGTACCATATCACTCTGTATTTATTAATAACTATTTCCAATTATACAATTTGTGTTCATTTCAACCTAGCAGTGAATATCATATTGTTCGTTTAGCCTTGGGATATCAACGACACTCTGAAAGAATCTTAAACTTTGTTAATAATATTCCTACATAAAAGATTTGACGTGCTTCATCTTAACTATAGATATTATGAAACACGAATTGAAGATGGTTGTAAGCCAAAACAAAGACTAGCTTATTATTATTCAGCTGTTCAAGAATTATTTCCGACATAGAACCAGAAACAAATCGAATTTTATAATTGGTATGTGAATGCAGTAGAAAGGGACAATTTTTTTTTTAATCAAGGATATTATGAATTAACGAAATGACTTTTACAAGACAGAGCATATTCAATTCTCATAATAGTCATGTATCGGTCCACAATAATCCATATTCAACTCGATAAAACTTTCAACATGAATTTCGATTTGATATTTGTATATATATGTTTAATGACCTGCTTATTGGTCAATTAAAAAATTATATTGATTCAATTATATATATAACTTATTACATTATATAATTTATTTTTAATTTCATTTGTTTATAATTCTGTAAAAAAGCGTTTCTAACTGAACTTCAAATACAGTATTCCCTCCATTTATGTGGTTTCCGTTTACGCGGATTTGTTTTAAGAATGTTTAAGAGGTATGTCAAAATGTTACTAAGAGAATGTTTTTTATTTAATATTTAAGTCAAAAATAAATATTTGCTAATTGATCCACTGTGTCGTTTAAAAGTTATTGCAATTTAAAATAATTGTTATTTTGCATGTGGGGTCTTTTGGCGATTCACAGAGAACAAGTTAAACAGATAAATAATATAAGATCAAAAGTTATCAAGTGTCCCAAATTTGTATTTTATATAATTTGAACATTTTTCAATCGATTTTGCATAGTTTTACTGACATTCACTAAACAGTTATTGAGAAAAAAATTATAAACAATCCGAAAAGCACAAGTTTTTATTCGGTAAATTAATTAGTGTATAACAAATGCTGTAATACTGCACTCATAATCAGTTGGGAGCTAAAAATGTGACTATAGTTTTGTAGTTTTGTTTTTTCTATTTATCAGAACGTCGAATAATTAATATTTAATATTATTAATAATTAATATTTAAACATTATTAATACTTTGATATTCAGAATAGATAAAAATTTACATGAAAATTATTTTTACCGTTAAGTTAGAATCAGCGCATATTCACTGTTAAAAGTTATTTAAAATTATTTTCACATTATTTATCATTTCTTATTAAATTCAACATTATTGGTAATATAGCCTTTCTTTTTCTTTTTTAATTATACATTTTTTTCTAGCTTGACATAATTAATTTATTTCATAATATACCGTAAAACGTAGATATTCGTAAATTTTAAATCTTCAGCACTTTTACCTTGGATTGTACCTCTCAAACGTAACATGTTTCAGCTATCAGAGCTCAGATGTCACCACGATGCATTATGTGAAAACAAATTCCGGGATTCCCCAATTTAATGTAATTCATAACTATGTTAAATTATCTGCAATTGTATAATGAACATTTATTTAGTTAGATAAAAAAATTTGTAAGATCAATAAATAATATCATCAACAAGGGATACTATTAATAAAATTATTAAAAAAAAGATGAGAAAATTAATAACATTGCTTGATTGTATAAATTGAATGAATCACACAATTCACACGATTAAAAAAATGCTGACTTTTCATAGTTTTATTTACACACAGTTTTCGTGGAACAGATTATAATTTAACACATTGCAGACGAATGACGATATATCTCATCCTGCACATGTATCGTAAGCGACCTTTGACGAGATATATCTCTCATCTTTCATATATTATTAAATTAAATATTTTACTTGACAATGATTGTTAATTACTTACAAATTTTAACTAATTTAAAAACATTTGATACAAAAAAAATACCTGGTCCCTGGATACGATTAGCAAGAAAATGTCTCTTCCTTAATATATTAAATGAAGGGATTACTGTAACTGTTTTTTCTTATTTCCGCTTATAAAATATACTACTGCAGTTTGCAGATAAATTCTGGGGCATCCTGTATATTAATATATACTCACTATACAGAGTGAGTCACAGTTTTTTTTTGTTAAGTGTAGTTGCTTCCGAGATTTAAAAGTCAAGTTTGTTTTTTTAAATACAATGCTATGTTTTGGTACTTATTTTATGATAACGACTGTTGAGCCGAATCCAATGATTTTCGGAGCTATCTAGCAAAAAGTTAGTGACTCATCCTGTATAACGTTTGTTCAAATAAATTCATGTATTTATACTAGTCAATTATTTTTACTCTAGGTGACAACTACAAGCATGTACGAGTAGGACAACTCTGTACTCCTGTTGGTACCATTCATTTATCAGTATTGTACAGGACTAAAATGACAATTTCTCCAACTCATACAGGACGAGATTCGATTATGCTCAAGAGTGATCATTTTCATTCAGATTTAAGTCCACGTCATGCCCGTTATCAGCAAAAGTATGATATAAATTATTATTTATATGTATTTTAAATTAGATATACTGGGTGATAGAAAAAGGGTCTAATATTTAAAGAGATTATAGTACTTATCAAAAGGAGTAAAAAATATCTAACATGGATCTTATAAAATCAACCTTTTTAATCTAAATTAATTTTCATTATTTATGAACATTCGATATCGTAAACGAGTCATTTGGCAACATATTAAATGTACACAGAGAAATTTGCTACGTTAACTGGTCGTTATAGTTATTTCAGGAATTAACGGATTTCACGCTTTAACGGTAACATATACAATACCGGCCATATATTACTTACGGACACTTAAAAAATTTATATTTTTATTAACAAATTACAAAAATAGATACAATTATACGATAGTCACTTGCATATATAGTAAGTGTAAACACTATTGCATACAGTAGTCACAAAACTTTGACTTACTTTCTAATATTAACAAGAAAAAAAATTGTTTAAGTTCTGGTGGTAATATTTTAAACAGCCACATACTTAAGGACACATAAATAATTTTCATATTTTACAATATTTATTTAATTTGTAAATTTTTATACGTTAATATGTAATTGGTAAACCTTCCTGTTTTATAACGTCACTACATTTTTGTGGCATAGATTGTATTAACTGAATGCATCTTTCTTTTGATATGGATTTCCAACCATCTTGGATAACAGTGTATAATTCTTCTAAGTTTTTTGGTTTTTGTTGTTTTACGAATTTGTCAACATCGGTCCATAACATTTTGATCGGATTTAAATCCGAAGACTGTGATGGCCATTTCATTTTTTTAATATTTTGATTTTTTATAAATCGTTTTACTTTGCGAGCGATGTGTATCGAATCATTATTAGCCTGATAAATCCAATCATTTGTCATTTGATTGCTAGCATATGGGAGTAACAAATTTTTAAGTATCTTCAAATATATATGACGGCTCATGGTTTCTTCTATGCGATATATGGGACTGGTTCCATTAATACTCATTGCACCCCAAACAAGGATAAAATCTTCACCATCTTTGACTGTGGATTTCGTACAAATATTTTTAGATTCTTCCTCTACGCAGTGTCCCATATAAGTTTCTTCATCAGAATACAATCGATTAAACTTCGACTTGTCCGTAAAAATTACTTTAGACCATTGTTCTGACGTCCAATGAACATGTTCTTTGGCAAATGCAATTCTCTCTTTACGATTTTTTTCCGAGATGTATGGTTTTTTCCGTGCCGCTTGATCCATTGAATCAAATTCATTTAAACGACGACCTATCGTTCGAACACTTACTTTTTTTTTTTATTCAAATTAAAATTAATTTCCGAATAAATAGCTACTGTAGTTTTAAATTTGCCGATAAGATAATATTTTCTACTTTTTAAATATAAAATTAACAATGTGATTTATAATACGTCTAAATACGAAAACTACTCAATCGAAATTGATAGAATGATTCATATCCCGGATATATATACACGATATTAGATGTATATATGTATATGTTATATATGTATATGATTCTATATATGTGCATGTGTATATATATAGATAACAATTTTATATATGTTTTTTAGCGAAGAAAAGTCTAAATCTTTGAGCGATACTTTAAAAATGGGAGCATTTGCCGCTAGTAATCCACCTTTGGTTAAAGAAGGAGATTTAGTAATACCAGATGTACCATTTAGTTCTTTGTTAACTCCTCAACAAACATCACCACCACCTGGTCCTCTCGCTGATACAATGAATACAAAAAATGTAACAACAAGTGTACCAACAGATGGTAACAATGGTAACAATGAAAAATTGTCAAACGATAACGCTACATCGAAACCTAATTCTCAGAATGAATCTAGAAGAAGTAGTGCACATGATGATTTTATTATGGTAGATTTGGTAATTAAAATCTTTAATAAGTATTTTAATTTAAATTTTAAGTAAACTTAATGTTTCTTTAATAAATTTCTTTTAGAAAACACCTTTCGCTATTACTAATACCAAAAGCGATTTGGGAGCCTTTTATCGTGCATGTCAAAGTGCACCTCAGCTTCAAGCATTTATGGAGGAAAGAACATTGGCGGAACAAGTCGGAGATCTTACTAAACAATTGGAAACATTTGAAACAAATATGCAACATTACGAAGACATTTTATCTTCGTTATGTCAAACAGAAAACAATAACTAACTAAAAGATATTCAATGTATTTCGATACGTAAGAATATAATTTATCACACTATGCACTGATATTTATTAACATTGTTCTCATCAAGTAGTATACATCATTATTATTATTATTATTATTAGCAATGGATACCAATTTGCTTGGTGCTCGTTCAATAATTATTACTCGTCGATAAAAATTAGTAATTGCTTCAAAAATATGCTGCTTCTATTATATTTTTTCTTTTCATCAAATTGTGTAGACTTGATACAAGTAATCTTTTATAATACAAATTTTGATAAAATTTCAGTTAAAGCACCATAAATATTGTAACTTAAAGCATTCTAAAGTATATGCTACTGTTAAATGTTCTCTTGATTCTCATAAACATTTAAAAAATAATGTTGGATATTAAGCTTTGTTGGCTTAATGTAAGTAAGCATAATGTATGCATGTGTGTGTGTATGTATGTGGGTATGCTTGACACGCATATATTTATATATTTGCATATATAAATATACATCATACGTTAACCCTCTATTAAGTCATGTTATTTTACACAGATATACGCTTATATATTTTAATTTTATATTCTATATTACTTTATCATTAAAAAACAAAATTTATTGTTACTTAGTATTCAAAGTTTTTAATATTCTTTGAGTATATCTGTTCCTCGATTTAAACAGTATAACTTAAAATAATATTTAAAAAAAGAAAACTATTCATATATACAAAAATTTAATGCACATTTGCAAGGAAAGTAAAAATGTAAATTTGTTAATGCTTACAAAAATAGCCATATCTATTTTTAATAGATGGTCATTTATCTTAGCAATTATATATCCGTTAATTATTCTTCAATATAATTGTGACTTTTATAATATAAATAGTTCTAAATCTTTCGATACAGCTATGTCATTCGCGAGTATGCTTTCATTGTATAGGCTAGTATCAACATGAATTTACATTTTATCACGAAGCAGTTGAAAGATGGGATATTAGAATCTAATGCATTTTATTATATGAAGTTACTGGTAATACACCATAAACATCGAATTTTAGGTGACTGTAGTTACCAGAAGTATCGAACGAGTTAATGTAAAATAGATTAAAAATTAAAAAAAATTAATTTTTTCTATTTTTGTTGACTTAGTTTGATATCATTATTATTAACACATCTATGAGAAAATTGTTCTAATATTATTGGCAATTAAATGGCTCCAAACAAATTGTTTACGCAGATTCAAATAATGACTTGGATTAATCGAGTTCAACTTTTACGATATGCTCAACATAAGTTAATAATAAAAGAAGAAAAAAATGTACAATCGAATAAGAATTTGAGATTTGTAATATGCGATGAATTCGATAAAACAATTGAAAATCATTTTTACGCATATGGAACAAAAATGAATTTTCTAACTGTATAAAGTGTACTGTATATGAATCGAAAGATGAATTTATATATATATATATATATATTTGTTTTATATTAAATACGATATTATTATACTATAAGTTATAATAATAACTTTTATATATGTATTATATATATAATATTATTTTCTAAACATAACAAAATATTTGGTTGCAGAGGGTTAACTGCCGCTATCATCATATATATATATATATATATATATATATGTGTGCTCATAATTATAAAAGTGGTCTGTCAAAATTTAAAAGAAATGAGTTTATTAATTATTTCACACCACATTATTTTAAACTAAATTAATTCAATGTAATTTTCACGATATTGTCAAAAATGAACCACTAGATAGTGTTTGTTATTACCATATTATATAGAATTCATTAAGTGTTAAAATGTAATCCTTTAAATATCTTGAAACAAAAGATATACAACTTAGACCATTTTCATAATTATGAGCACATATATGAGCAAATGGGAATATTATTATAGTTTATTATTAATAATTGTTAATTAGTATAATTGAAAAAATTATCGTTATTATTGTTTATCATTAATAATTGTTAATTAATATAATTGAAAGATTAGCAATTATTTATTGTCTGTATATATTGTAAATTATTATTTAGTACGATTATGACTTTTATTAAATAAAAAAGTTACGTTACCTTATGCTTATAATATTTACACCTATGAAGTAATTTATATTTATACCTGAAAATATGTTAATAAGTTAATTAGAAAAAGTAATTTCTACGGTAAATGGTGGCAGTGTTGTATTCTCAAGTACAACACGTGGTTTTAAACCTATACAATATTTATAAATATTCAAATGCTAATATTCCTATGTTCAGTTTAACGTGATAGTATTACGATTAGTTAAATATGTTTGAATTCAATCAGTTTTACAAACGTCTGACAAAAAGTTGTACTTTCGAGCAATTATGTTATTTTATTTCTTTATAGAGAAAAACACGGTTGAAAGGATAAAAAAATAATTGTAGATGTGCATAATGAAAATATAGTTAATGTACGAACGGTTCAAAAATGTTATTAAAAGTTTTGTGATCAAGATTTTAAGTTAGTGAATGACAAACGTTCTCGTATGCTAATTATTTTAATTATCAAAATTAAACAAATGTTAATTGAATATAACATATATTAAATAAAAAGGTAAATTGTATTAAAAATATCAAAGTATTAAACAATTTACATCAGATAGGAATAATTTCTGGGTATGATGTTTGGAGATTGCAAATAATTTAATATTATATCTCATTTTTCATATTTAAAATAAATTTCGTCAACACTAACTGTCCTGTGACGGCAGTTGGTGTCATCTATAAAACAATTGGGTTACGCACTGATGATACCATTTTTATATTTTTCGAATGACAATAAATTATTTTTTCTAGCTTATCATTCTACTGAAAGATCAGAATTTTGTAAATAATAAAAATCTTTTTAATTTACTTTGTTTAAAACATTTCTATATACATTTGCTTAAGACCAAATCTATTTCTATTGTAGACAATGAAAATATCTAATCCATGCTTACTGCTATTATAATCTTTACATAAATACACTAATTAAATTCTCTTTTTATTCAGCAAGGTAAAATAATAACAATATTTTTTCGAAGAATAATTAACAATTACAGTTTTTATTTAACCAAATATGTACAGTCAATAATAAATTTTTGTTCATTTTCCTTTTAATAAAGTACATCAAACCAAATAAGAGTCAAGAACTGAAACTTTGAGCTTTTGTAATAACATTATGTGGATTTTCTTTTCTATAAAATACAATAAAACTAGATTTTCTCTTCGTTTATATATCCCAACTAATTTGTGATCAAAACGGACGTAAGTAGTTTAATAAAGCTTATTAATTACAATTTCCACTAATTATGAAAACCTTTAGTGATCGTATAGGTTTTTGTATTATTGTAACATTCCTCGATTAACTAAGAATATTTAAAAAATTAATTGTTTCAAAACTACCAATATAAGAATGACTGAAAAAATTTTACTTTTCTGACTTGTATATCATTATTGTTTAGTTGTTTATTATTTATAATTAGTCAATCTGCATGTTTTTAAAAAACAATATCCATTCTTTATCCTCAAACGTTTGAGCTATGTTTATTGCTTTATCGAATGTTAGATTTTGGTTTTGTTTTATAATTTCACTGTGAGCTTGATTGTTTCTTAATCCTTTTATAAATCGTTCGAGTAACTTTTCTTTTGTATTAATTTTCCAATTGCTTTGATTAAGAAGTTTTTCTAAGGCTAATGCATAGTGTTTTACAGATTCACCATATATTTGATCTCGATGATCAAAACGAAATTTAAATGCTGATTCTCCGTAAAGACGAGAAAACATTTTTTCTAACACAGAAATAAGCAATTCGTATGATAAGCTAAAAGGATCATAAGGAGCAACTTGATTTTGAATCTTGACAAGAACAAATGGTTGAACCATATTTAATAAAAATTCAACTTTTTGATCATCTGTTACGTAAAGTAAATCAGCAATAAACTCGAAGTTATTAAGCCATTGAAGAAATTCCATCCATTTCGAATCAAACTTCCATAATAAATCAGAAGCTCTAGTTAATAAATTCTCTATTGTATTTATTTTGCTCATTATTTCCAAAACAAATAAAAGCTTTTTATTTCTTATAACAAGTAATTGGATAATTTGTCAAATGTTCGTTTGAAAGTCCTTTGTTTCACTGTCTCTAATGAACAATTTGTCCTTTTTGTAATGAATGTAGAAAACCTTTGTTTTCTTCAAGAATTTTAATAGTTAAAATAAATACTTATTTTATGGTTATCTATTAATGAAGGATTGTAGTGTCGTATAAAATATAAGTAATTATATTAACACTTTTATAATATTAATAATAATAGAATTAAAAAAATGTTAACTTATATCTTAACTATTTAACAGATGTTGATCAACTATCTACTTAAATTTAACTATTTAGTGATAGGAAAGGCAAGAGGTAAATAATTATTGTCTAATATATGTCCTTGATAAAGATATATATCAATTTAACTGAGAATAATAAATACTTTAACATTTCGAATTTGAATATATACCAACGTTAACTTCTTACTGCTTTGATTTTGTTTATTCTTCTCCTACTGTAAATGAAATAATATCACATTATTGTAACATCTTTTAAGAGAATAAAAATTATTCTAAACCAGTGTAGTTATTTCATCGATTATAAACAAAGAAGTTCTACTTGAAATATTACATTAGCCAAAGTTAAAAAGAATTGAAGTAAACAAAAAAGCTGTAATTCTATCCTTAAACAGTATACCTGTAAGATATCGAAAATGTTCAAAGATTTATTTTTGGATTATACACAATTAAAAAAATTATTATATATTATTACATATTATTATATATTAACAATTAAAATATATTTTTACGTAGTTGCTAGTAAGTAATGAGAGATAGGAAAAAGAGATAAATCGACACACCGAATGTCTGCTTTCATTTGTTTTTTCAGTATAAGATATCGGTGATAATTTTGTTCAGATAACTTTATTGTTAAAACTGTTGTTTCATTTTTTATTCAATTTAGTATCATTTGTTCAATATAGTATTATATGTGTGTGTGCGAGGCTGGCTTCAGTTGCGTGCCAGAAATAAAGAAAAGAATATATCAGGAAGTGAATATCAGAATTTTGAAATATTATTAGGGGAAATATGTATAAAACGTGATGTATTCATTGTGATTTTCATAAATTTTTTTAACGTATTAAAAATTTATGTTATTTATTAATATTATAAGGTCATTTTACACATATATTTTAGAATATATTTCAAAATTTTTTAAGATTTTCCTCGAAAAGTAGCGGAGATATCAGCTGCCGCGCATTGCAGGTCTCCACTTGACCGAGCAGTTTGTGTACATTCTGGAAACCGCAATTTTTATCAGAACTTAATCACACAAAGAATTTTCTTTTTTTATATGTGTCTCTTCCATATGAACTACACTTTCCTCAAAAAAATTGATTATTAGAATTTTTAGATGGGTGTGAACATAAAACATGATTTTTTGCCATTTTTTCGTATCTTTTTTTACAATAAAAAAATACATTAAACAAAGATACTGTTTAGAATTTTAGTTCAAATAGAGCGCATTTATATAGAGAAAAATCAAACCAAATTTCAAAATGATTAATTGAAAACTTTTTAAGCTAGAGTGAATATAAATTTTAAGACATACGAATTTTTTTTGTACACTAAATGTTTTCAATAATGAGATAAAAAAAAAGTGATAATTGTTATTGAGAACAATATTGTTATATATATTGTTATATATTATATAATAGGATTTTAAATAATTATATTTAATTGTTAGTGTATAAACACATGTATGTGCCTTCAGAAATGCATTTATACATATATTTTAAAAATTAGTCTTTTAAGGCGTTTAAATAGAAAAAAACTTCCAAGGTTTGTTGTTAAATCTAACGATTTAAAATACACGTGTACGCGTGAGAAGTCTGCATTCATAAAATGCAGTGTATGTCGAAAAAATTTATGTTTCGTGTGTCTGTACGACGAATATCTTCATTTTTAAGGAATTATTTTAACGCTCCTGCACAGTGACGACTTCAAGGGTAAAATTTAGCTGTAATGTAAGTAGAGTGCATTAGATTATTAAAATAATTGTTAATTAATCGATAGAAGTGTCTATTGTTGTATAAAAGCTCGCTGTATAGGATCTAAAATTAAGTTAAAAAAAGTCATTTAAAAACATAAAAGAAAAATATATCAACATTATTTTCTATTTAAAATACGTTAATAGGTAATGTAATATTTCAATCGATATATATCTGTTAAAACAAACTGAAATATAAGAAGAGTGTATTAGAGAATTAAAATAATCGATAGAAGTGTCTACTATTGTTTAAAAGCTCGGAATATATGATTTATGTACCGTCCCCTTCGAAATCCACCGTTGAACTGAGTCATTGTCCTCTATGAAAGTGGTTTTATTAAATGTTGTTTATATGACTTTCCGAATGTTGCGCATGTGTATAAAAGAAAATAATCTACTTAATAAAATTTTAGATTATAACGTTCTCATTTTATATTCTTTCATTATTTATGTAATTGTTTCAACAAAAATAAATTTGTTTCAACGTTTCTGCGCATTGATGTCTTAGAGGCTAAAATTTTCATCAAAAAGAATATCACATCGAAATTATTTAATATTTAAAGTATGTTAATAAGTACGTAATGTTTAAAACAATATATATGTGTTTAAATAATTTGAATTATAAGTAGAGTGCATTACAGTATTAAAATAATTATTAAATAATCGATAGAAGTGTCTATTATTGTCTAAAAACTCGGAATATATGTTCGGAGCACCGTCCTCTTCGAAATTCTCCTTCAAACTGGCACGTTGTCATCTATCAAAGTACTTTTATTAAATGTTGTTTATATGACTTTCCGAACGTTGCGCATGTGTAAAAAGAGAATAATGCATCTAATTAATAAAATTTAAGATTATAACGTTCTGATTTTATCATTTTTATCATTTTTATGTAATTATTTAACCGCTCCTGCGCAGTGATGAATTCGAGGGTAAAATACTAAAATCAGAACGTTATAATTTTAAATTTTGGTAATTAGGTGCGTTATTCCCTTTATACACATGCGCAACATTCGGAAAGTCATATAAACAATATTTAATAAAAGAATTTACATAGAGGATAAATGCCCAGTCTGAAGGAGAATTTCGAAGAGGACGGTGCCCCGAACATATATTCCGAGTTTTTAGACAATAATAGACACTTCTATCAAATAATTAACAATTATTTTAATACTCTAATGCACTCTCTTTATATTTCAGCTTGTTTTAACACATATGTACTGGTTTAAACATTACATTCTTATTGAATATTAAATAATTTCGATGTGACATTCTTTTCGATGAAATTTTTATCACCCGAAGTCTGGGTAGATAAAAAAGAGGATTTTTAAGCTTTTATGTACTTCTGTATTCTTTGCACATACAACACATCTTCGTTTTCGATTTTTGATCGGGTATATCGATAATTGTACATCGAAGGAAAATATTTGCGTGATATTGCCGATGATATTGATGATTCTTATGGTATTTTTTGTAATATTTCCTTGAACAACTGTAAGTGAAATTTCGTCATTGAGAATTATTTTTTTGTGGTGTGCTTATACAGACAAAAAACGTTTTACACGGAAATTTTATAAACATGTCGAATTTATCTATTGTATTTATTGAAGAATTATAGTCTATTATTTCGGTTTTGAAATAAGTACATTTTTTCTTGACTTTTGAGATACTTCTGCAAATTCTGCTGTATAGATAATAAAAAGCATATAAAATTTTTTTCTATCAGACCACTACATTGCCAATAGATTTTTAAATAAGTAAAACATTGCCTCTCTCTACTTTGTTCAATTTATCAGTAATTTTACAATTAAATATTTCGTTCCGTCTTCGTTGCACGGTGCCACAAGTGTTCGTAACATTTTCGTGAAGTAGGTTAAATAATGTGGGATTGGAATACTAGTTGTCCAGATAAACAATATAGCCTTTTTTTAGAAAATGTTGCATTACAATGTTCCCTAGCTTTCCAATATATTGGTATTCGATAGCTACAGTTAGAATCACAATAAATGATTATATCTTGTACATAACCTGTTTTGCAATTATAAAGAAGAAATGACTTTATTCCAAACCTAATTCTTTTCGAAAGAATACACTGTTTAAACGACAGAAACGACAGTTTCCTTGACTTCATTTATTGTGCAGAAACGATCAGTAGTGTGACCGACTTTATCCGTAAAATGCAACATTTTCAATAATGAAAAAGTAACGATCTCTGTTCATAATTTCACTGAAAATGTTAAAAAGTAAACTCATAAATTTTTCAAAATTATAAAATATCTTTTGAAATATCAACGTTGTAAATATGTGTTATTTAAAATAAAAAGATTTTCATAATTTGTATATGATATTTGCTGCTAAAGTAGATAATAGACCACTTGATATTATTTTATCTAATTTATTTAGTATTATATAATATTATATGTATTGTGGAATTCTACAAAGATGAAAAATAAAATTTTCAATAAAAAAAAAATTGAAATTAAAATAAAATGTTTTTTCTCAAGATTTTTAGCATTCGTTTATAAATAGCAGAACGTGAATGCACGTCAGTGGCAACCAGGAATAGAGTTTTAAATGTGAATTCACGTCAGTGGTCACGATTTGTTAATTTTATATCAAAAAAGTAAATCTAAAAGGGAAAATGTAAAGTATAAAATAAACTAAATACGTTTATATATGAAAATTAATAAATAATCTATTTCCAAAAAACAATAACCCTCGCAAATTTTTAAATAATCGAAATATGAAGTCATAATATATTCGAAATTTTTCGTAGTCGTATATCAAATGAGTAAATCTGAAAGATTTACTTTGTAAAGTAAGTGTAAATTTGTGTGAAGTGTAAAAAATAAATTTTACATATTTATCAAAATTAATAAATAATTTATTTCTAAAAACAATAACCATCGCGATATTTTAAACAACTGAAAATACAAAGTCATGAATTGTCCAATTTGTTAGTCGTATACCAACAGAGTAAATCTGAAAGAGAAAGTGTACAGTGTGTTATTTCTTTGATCCAACAGGTGGCAGCAGGGTCGGTCAATTTCAATGCTTAAAAGGGCTTGTGACGGAAGAGGGCATCGTTGGTAAGAGAGCCTTCACCGAGCAGTAAACAACATGGCTGGTTTACTTTCGTGTGCGGGTTATGTCGTCCCCGTCATTTCGTCGAAAAGTTTTACAATCATTGACCACTGATAGCAATTCTTGGTGAGTAAACATCTCATTACACGACTAACATTAATATTAAACATTAAACGCTTAACAAACTTAGACTAAAAATAAATTCCATAATACTTTTTCTTAACTTTTCATTAGAATCAGAATCCGTATGTTCGTATTTCTCAATCTCAAATAACACAGTATTACCATTCAATATTTTATATCATTAATTATCCCCTTAACAAATATTCACAACGAAAACCTCGTTCATAAATATATACGACATATTTAATGTTTCATTTGATATCTTTTGTTTATACAATTAAAAATTACGTTACAATTACTTTTCCTCGCTTGAAGATTTGTACACGTAACATCGTGACATTCCAACGTACTACAATCATTATGAATATTTTCTTACATCTCGATACTTTTCTTTGACAGCTGGAATACTTCATTCATATCTCAAATACGATATCAAAACTTGCGGAACTATGAGTAACTAGATTTACATTTAACCAAACAACATTCGTAAACATTCGAAACAACATCCGTACCGCCCAACGGTTATCCGTCAACGAGTTCTCCTACTTTCCTCACTCCACCTCCCCCTTCACCACCTTTTATTCTCCTTACCCCTTACTCCACCATTACTTTCCTCTCAAACACCGTTATCATTATTACCACTCCTTCGAAGTTGCTTTATTTTCTTTTCTAATTTCATTTTTTTTCTTTTCCGAGCAACAGATAGTTGTTTTTTTAGCGCAGAAATTGTTTGCGGACGTTGTCATCACCGCCCTTCCTTCTTCCCCCTTGCCTCTCCCTCTCCTCTCCTTCCTTTTTCCCGTTTCTTTTGGTTTGTTTTTCCCGTTCCTTTTTTCCTTTCCTTCTTTTTTTTTACTTCTTTGCAATCGTCGTCAATGCGAATACGAGTTTTACGTTAAGCATGTGTATATAACTCTGTAAACGAACTCTCTAGTTAAGAATCGGCGTGAACGTGGATGACTCGAGCGATCGGTGCGGAAGAAAAATGAACTAAAAACACGTTAGGGGATTATTGTACCCCCACCCCCACACCCACTTCTCTTGATTTGATCGTGGTGTGTACGTTTGTAAATAGGTGTAAACGTTGTGTGTGTGTGTGAGACACCTTCGTTCATCTCTCATACCTCCCCTCTCTCCCTCCTACTATTTCTTTCCCCTCACGTCTTTTAAAAGCGCGTAAATCGAAGAACCAGTTGACATCAGATAATGCATGATCGTTAAACTTTTTGTGAATAGCACGCAGCACGATCTTACTACTCGCATTATATAATATACAATAAAAATCATAATATGTTTTCTATTTTCTATTTATACAGAATTGAAAACTATGTTATTAGGAGCTGGGACGGGGAAAAGGGGGAGGGTAGAGAACGGTTAATTGGTTTTATATACAAAAAGAATTTATGTAAACGTGACTACCGTAGTTTCGTCTATAATTAGTACTTAATTGTATCTGAAGTTTCTTGCTGTAATTTTTTTTTCTTTTTTTTTTTAAAGAAAACGAGTCTTATACACGCATACTATATTATTATATTTTTTACTTTTTTATTTTTTTCAATGGTATTTTAACGATTGTGATTTATGTACGATCTATTTTGTTTTAATAACTTTTGTTTTAAAACAACAAAATGAAGGATGTATTAAAAATGAAATAATAAATGAAATAATATATTGATATTTTCAAAATATATTTATCTTATTGTTAATCCTAATGTTTATTTATTTCTAATGTATAAACTGATTTAGAGTTAGCTAAAAGATTAGATATCCTGGTATAGAAGGTTAATAATAATTGTTATTATAGTAATCAAATTTTGTTCGTGTTTAAAAAATAATGATGGTGTGTTGTTAAATTTACAGTATAATTTATATTCATTAAAATATTAGTTTTCAAAAGTTTTAATTTCTTTGATGTTTAGAAAGCAATTAAAATATATAAAATTGATAGTTTACTTATATAAATTGATAATTTATATCTAAAAAAAAAATTAGTTTTCAAAAATTTGATAATTAATTACATGGTTTATTTTAATTTAATTTTTATAACTTAATTTTTTTAATGTTTAGAAAACAATTATATATATATATATATATATATATATATATTTTTCTTTTTTGTTTTTTTTTATTAATAGAAGAAAATACAATTAATTCTCAACGAGAATTACAAGTAATTTATGCTGACCTAATACATTAACATGAATTGTAAATAAAAACATCATTACAATAATAAGTGTAAACATACACAACTCTATTAGAATACAAAATTATTAATTAGCCAAATCTTGTTTCTAGATCAGAAGGGTAGAATCTTTTTAGTCTACGTACTAAATTAGTACTTTCCAGTAAATTTTTGCTAACCGGTTTGGATGTTTGGTTAAGCGGAAGCTGTAGCGTTCACTAAAGTTTGCAATTTCTTCCTTTACTATAAAAATTCTTAAGTCCTTGCGAATTCTTCCGTTTGTTAAATATCATGGGACATCGCAGATGTTCCTCAAGGTTTTTGATTGAAATCTTTGAAGAATTTCAATATTTGAGTTATCAGCGGTTCCCCATAGTTGAATTCCATATTCCCATGTAGGCTTCAAAATTGCTTTGCGTATAAGAAGTTTGTTTTCCAGACTAATAAGCTTAGATGTTCTCCCAATAAGCCAATATATCTAAGCCAGCTATCTGATTCTCTCCTTTAAGTAGATTGTCTTGAATTGGATGTGTTGTCTCCATGTCAGTCTTTTATCCAATACCATACCTAAGTATTTGACCGAATCTTTGGTTGGTATAACTGCTCCATTTGTGGTAACAGGAGGACATGTGCGCTTACGCAACGTGAAGGCTATATGCGCTGATTTATTTTCATTAATGTTGATTCGCCACTTTTGGCATCATCTTTCTAGCACGTGCAGATGACGTTGGAGAATTTCAGTCTCATTTTGATTCTGTTCGATGCTAACAGAGTTGTTTCATCCGCAAATATAACCGTGGTTATCTCTCATCTGAGATGGCTAAATCTGCCGTGTAAATTGTTTATAATAATGGCCCTGGTACACTGTTTTGTGGGACACTGGATAAGATTGGAAAAGTTAGGATGAATTGGTTTAAATACTTCACTTGGATTATGTTGAAAGGATATGGTAGTGTTTTTTTGAGTTTATACAATAGTCCAGTATGCCATACTTTATCAAAAGTTTGTTTAATATCCAGAAATACTGCTTAACAGTATTTTTTCTGTTCAAGATTTTGAGATATATGACGAATTACACGATGAATTTACTCAATGGTGAAATGACGTTTTCCGAAACCCAAATTGATGCTCAGGGAATGTTGGGGTATCTAGTGTTTCGAAGGGACGATTAATTAACATTTTTTGTTCAAATAATTTCAACAATGTAGATAAGATTGATTGATCGATATGACGTAACTTCATGTGCTGATTTTTCTGGCTTATGAATGAGGGTTATTACAGCTACTTTCTAGAAAGTTGGATAGTAACCTAAAATGGTGTTGAACATTGAAGTAATTAACGCGATCCCTTTCTTTGGCAGTTCTTTGATTATTTTCCCGTTAATTAAATCCTAACCTGGATTCTTTTTTAGATTTACGTTTGTAGCGATTGTTAATTTGATCTCCATCGTAGTAAAGGGTTTAATTTGTTGAGACATTTGATATGGGGCGTTCAGGAAATTTGTGATTTCTTCTTCAAAGAGTGAAGTGGTGGGAAATGGTTTAAATACATCTGCTAGGTGTTTGGCAGAAAGATTTGATGTATCTTTTGATCTTCTGACCCATTCACTTAGTGGATGGTGGGATTTTTCACTGCAAGAGCTAAGTTCTTTAGAAATTTTTGGAGATCTTCATTTTTGAATTTAAAACTGAAAACCTGTTAGCAGTTGGAAATACTGTTTCTGGTCTTTTGTTCATAGGGATAGTTACATGTCTTGGAGAAGTTACCATTTGTCATGTTGGATTGAAATTTGATGTTGACATATCCTGATCAAGGATATATGAAGGCTAGAACGCGACTAATTATGTGATTTTGTAATATTGATATAATATATAATTTGTATAATTTATATCTAAACAATATTATTAGTTTCCAGAAATTTGATAATCAATTTGACGATTGATTATGACAGTTGGAAAGGAAATGAACAAAATACAGATATATGAGTATAATATGTCAGGTTAGTTCAAAAGTTCGTGCACATTTTTACGAAATTTGTAAATAGTGTAATGCACACGAATTTTTGGATTGTGTGTGTGTGCGACCTGATAATTTATATTTAGAAAAATATTATTTTCCAGAAATTTGATGATACATTTTATGATTAAAAAAAGATAGATGGAAAGAGGAATTGGAAAAAAAAAGAGTATGATATTTTAAAAGTTATATAAAAGTCCATTGTTAAGCACTCCTGCTTGTGGGTAAATCGTAAGTGGTCAGTTCTAATCTAATCAACGGAAACTGGGAAAAATATTTTAAAACATAAAAGAAATTAATCGTTCTTTCTTGGCACTTTCAGATATGAAAGGAATACGTCATCCTCGTAGCTTGAAAATTCTTAATCGGAAATTTGCAATGACCTGTACCATTTAAAAGGTTAACTTTTACAGAACAGCTCTCATGAAGCCAATACGTATCGTGTACAATAACGAAACACGCAATTTGTATATAGATAGATCAGTTACATGAACACAATTACAAATATACTTGTGTGCGTGTATGTTCCAATACTTTTTCTTCGAACGAGTACAAATCGATGTAACTCGATATTTCATTCCATTAAAAAATATTGCAGTTGAATAATAGATATCAATATATGACTAACTTCTTAATTAATTGACATTTAGTTGAGATTTTTTTGTTTTCTTTTTTTTATATAGTAAAGTAACGTTTTTAAACAATCATCAAAATTATTAACATTAGGTATTAATAAACTCGAAAATATGAATGAAATAAGATGATTATTACTATGAAGTAAAAATATATTTATTGCATTGTAAGATAGGTAATAGAAAATAATTTAAATTTTTTATTTGCAATTAGAGAATCTTTCGAAAAAATTATTCAAAATTATTTGTACACTTGATTGACGTTAGATTTATTAAAAAATAAATAATATTATGTATAACAATGAAAGAGAGGAATATATTTATGGAACCCAATTGGGAAATACAGTTTGGGATGAGATTTGATATATTAATAGTATACTTTAAGGGGTGTTACTCTATTATAAAAAATAAGCTAAATAACTAGCTAATTTTGTGAAAAAATCCTTCAAAGTTATGGTCTGTTCAAATTTTTGTAAGTTTGGTAATTTATCAAGTGTCTCAATTGGTAAGGTAGTAACGTACTTGTTACCGACCGAGTAATCAGGGTTCGATGCATTGGGTATTTTATTTTTGTAATTTTTCAAATGAATAATTTTCAAATAAATAAAAAATTTACAAATATTATCAATTTTAATATAAATACTTTCTTTTTATCTGTAAAATATATTATATTTTCTTTAACAATTAAATAATTGTATATACAACATTAATATTGATGAATAATAATCGTAATTATTTTTATCATTAAAAAATGAACATAAATGATATGAGTCATAAATAATCACGATATTTCAATAACTTGGAGTTATTACTAACATATATAGTATAAAAAAAGAAATCGATTAGTTTAAAAACCCAAAAAAAAAAAAGAAAAATTAGGTTGCATTAAGGAACAAAGTGCAATTACACTTGTGTGGGTGCATCGGTGAATCTAAATAAAAAATAAGAAAACAAGATGTTAGGACGTGTACTATGCCATATTATTTTTTCCTCTATAATTTCTTTTTCTATTTTTTACTTAAAATACAGTCATAACCCGTCCCAGTTTTTAGAATCATCCTGTATACTAATTGTACGTGTGTGTTTAGTATTATGATACCCGGAAGTATTTTGTTGTTGTGCCGTTTTAAGAAAATATTATTCTTTAACAACATTTTGATTGATCTGTGTATTTGATATTATATTTTTATTTGATATACATATATTGATATACAGGGTGATAATGCAATTTAATAATTCGATTTATTTTCATTTTGATTTTATTTAATAAAATAAATTAATAATAAAAAAAATTCAATTTGTTTAAACAGGCACGAATTTTTCCAACAACTTATGTTGTTTTAATTTTATTATTCCGAATTAAAATTTAGTTGAAGACAAAACTAACAATTGTTATAAATTATGCTTATAATAAAATATAAACAAATATTTATGGATAAAAAGTAACAATAGACGAGTAACAAGAAACGAGGAAACGAAAAACGATGAGATAAATACACGGAATTACACATGATGTCACATCGGACGATAATAAGTCACTCCAATGCCTATAGATGGTCGATAATACATATAGGGTGGTACATTTTAAATAAGATACTTAAATAACTCTATTTTCTTTCGATCGTATGAAAGAAGAAATGTTAGCAACAAAGTTACATTATATATTTTTAAATGCACATCTAATGGTGTATATTAATTTTACGTTCAAATGTAATCACATTTATACGTATATTATTACATTTATGAACGAATTATTGTAATAATATGTTAATGTATAAAAATAATCCCAAAAGTCATTTTATTTCCTTTCAAAAATCAATTAAAAACAAATAAATTATACTGTTTGTTTATTAATCGAATTACTATACTTTATTTTTCATTTCGAGATTTGAATTTTCAGTCACGGTGTTTTATACAAAGGTTACGTGGCCCACGATGGGTCGCCATTTCAAATATCTGTACTTAAAAAAATGTATAATTTTTCAGTTCGATAAACAATAAATAAAGAACACCCTATATATACTTTACATCGACCATTCATTCTTTTCTCCAAATTTTGTTGTAACCTCAAATATTATAAAAAAGATATGATATCTCATGCGAAAAAAATAGGTAGGGTTTTATTTTAAAAGAAATACCGATGACCTTGAAATCTCATAAAAAAATATAATCTTCGGACAAAATAATTTTCACCATCGGATACGTTCCTTGAAGTATTGTCATTTTGTGTTAAACATTTATTTCATAAAATCAAAAATAAATGAATTATTCCGCGTCGACTTACTTTTTAATGTTTCACCCGGTATATCATGAATAAGCGATGAATTATTACATATTATATACAGAGTAGTAACGTGAGAACTAGAAATTATTTCTCCTATTGCAATTATTATACACTATCTTTACGATTTTATATAGATACACACATGCATATATAGAGTGTCCAAAAAAGTCAGGATCAAATTTAAACCACGTGTTAATAAGGTTATATAGGTCAAGAAAATTCGTATAAATGTATTTTCGAAATTGGGTTAACCGAAGAATCAGAAGCGTTCAAAATATCTGTGCATTCATTGTTTTTAATAGTTAGAATAAATGTTTAAAATGTCTTCTGTCTCTGCAATAAAAATGCAGGTTCCATTAATTGAAGTAATGTGATTATTGAACTTTTTCAAATATTTCTTCTTTCGTAAAAATATTAAATGCATTTTGAGTGCATTATCAAAGATAGTCTTTTATTTTTCTTTCACACATTTTCGTAAAGAAAAATGATTTATTTGTAATATATTTATTTGTCATTTATGACTCTCATTTGATATATTTATTGAAAATTGATATTGTAAATGCAAAATTTTTGTAGTACGTGGATTTTCTTCGTGATATCATTTTATACTTTTGTAGAAATCTTTGAAAACATTTTCGAACATAAATTTATATGATCTTTCTTCATAATACATAACCTCTTTAACATATGGTACAAGTTTGATCCTAACCTTTTGAGACACTCCATGTATATTATACATAATTGTGTACGTCGACGTATTAGTATGTGCAAGTAAGCTATAAATTATGTAACGTTGGATAATAATCAATGATATATACCTAACTATATTTATTTACTTGACATAATCACTTTTAATCTTTGACTACTTTTCTACGAAAGTCATAGTTCAATTTTTTCTTGTTTTTCTTTTTGCAAAATAATGTAATGAATAAAAATTAGATAGAGGAAATTGCATTTGTCTGTAAGTGACACAGCGTAACAATAAAATGACAGTATAATTATACGATAAATTCGTGAAGCGTATTATACCTCGTTGTTTACTGTATGAATTCATCGGAAAATAATTAATAATAGAATTTTATGATTTATGATTCATCGCTAACATAATACTTCACGTGATAACTTCTTCTACATGTTGAACAAATATTTCTATTTTCACGTTACTCTTATATAAATAGAATAATAAGTATCTCTGACATTGATTATCATAGAAATAGTTTTTTTTCTTTTTTTCTAATCGAAAAAAAGTTGTCTTATTTTAATTGTTGAGTTCAGGAGTAACAAGGACGACATTTGCCAGTAATTACGACATTGAACTGACATAAGTCAACAAAATAAAAGTATACAACATTTATTTTTATCATTTTCTGTATAATATAAATCATTTTAATGACTTGAACAAATTAGTATTTGAAGAGTTTTCTGGGTCGCTGATTATGAATCTGGTGTGATTTTTTGTGAACAAAATGGCGGATGGAAAATGGCTGATATTTTATTGCAAATTAATTGAATTTTTATCAAATGTCAGTATTCGGGGTGTTTTGAGATTGCTGATTATGAATCTAATTATTTTTTTGAAAAACGTATTAGTGGATTCAAATCAAAGATTTTTTATGTGAAAAAATTTTTTTTTTTTAATAAATATTTGTGCAAGAAAATAATATTGCGAGCACTCGCAAGATTCGTAACTTTATGCTTGTTTGAAAAAATATTTCACGTTGCAATAACTGTATGTTAGCAAGTACATTACGCTTAGGGGTTCATTAAATATACCCCCATGGTTAAAAGTCCCATAAAAAACTTGATTTTTTGAATTTTTATTCACTTTCTCGAGGTTTGGGACCCCTGCGTCAGGGTTTGTTTTTTTTTTCTTTTGAGATGTCTGATTACGAATCTGATATTATTTTATTGAAAAACAAAATGGCGGACTGAAAATGGCGGATTGAAAATGGCTGATATTTCATTACAAATTAATTGAATTTTTATCAAATGTCAGTATTCGGAGGTTTCTGAGATTGCTAATTATGAATCTAATATTATTTTTTTTGAAAAACGTATTAGTGGATTCAAAATCAAAGATTTTTTATGTGAAAAAATTTTTTTTTTTAATAAATATTTGAGCAAGAAAATAATATTGCGAGCACTCGCAAGATTCGTAACTTTATGCTTGTTTGAAAAAATATTTCACGTTGCAATATACTGTATATTAGCGAGTACATTTGTAATTACGCTTAGGGGTTCATTAAATATACTCCCATGGTTAAAAGTCCCATAAAAACTTGATTTTTTGAATTTTTATTCACTTTCTCGAGGTTTGGGACCCCTGCGTCAGGGTTTGTTTTTTTTTCTTTTGAGATGTCTGATTACGAATCTGATATTATTTTATTGAAAAACAAAATGGCGGATTGAATATGGCTGATATTTCATTGCAAATTAATTGAATTTTTATCAAATGTCAGTATTCGGGGGGTTTTGAGATTGCTGGTTATGAATATATTATTTTTTTTTTGAAAAACGTATTAGTGGATTCAAAATCAAAGATTTTTTATGTGAAAAAAATTTTTTTTTTTAATAAATATTTGTGCAAGAAAATAATATTGCGAGCACTCGCAAGATTCGTAACTTTATGCTTGTTTGAAAAAATATTTCACGTTGCAATATACTGTATATTAGCGAGTACATTTGTAATTACGCTTAGGGGTTCATTAAATATACCCCCATGGTTAAAAGTCCCATAAAAAACTTGATTTTTTGAATTTTTATTCACTTTCTCGAGGTTTGGGACCCCTGCGTCAGGGTTTGTTTTTTTTTCTTTTGAGATGTCTGATTACGAATCTGATATTATTTTATTGAAAAACAAAATGGCGGACTGAAAATGGCGGATTGAAAATGGCTGATATTTCATTACAAATTAATTGAATTTTTATCAAATGTCAGTATTCGGAGGTTTCTGAGATTGCTAATTATGAATCTAATATTATTTTTTTTGAAAAACGTATTAGTGGATTCAAAATCAAAGATTTTTTATGTGAAAAAATTTTTTTTTTTAATAATTATTTGAGCAAGAAAATAATATTGCGAGCACTCGCAAGATTCGTAACTTTATGCTTGTTTAAAAAAATATTTCACGTTGCAATATACTGTATGTTAGCAAGTACATTTGTAATTACACTTAGGGGTTCATTAAATATACCCCCATGGTTAAAAGTCCCATAAAAAACTTGATTTTTTTGAATTTTATTCACTTTCTCGAGATTGGGAACCTCTGCGTTAGGGTTTGTTTTTTTTTTTCTTTTGAGATTTCTGTGATTACGAATCTGATATTATTTTATTGAAAAACAAAATGGCGGATTGAATATGGCTGATATTTCATTGCAAATAATTGAATTTTTATCAAATGTCAGTATTCGGGGGGTTTTGAGATTGCTGGTTATGAATCTAATATTATTTTTTTTGAAAAACGTATTAGTGGATTCAAAATCAAAGATTTTTGATGTGAAAAAAATTTGTTTAAAATTTACATCCGTGTTACTCTTTAATGAGACGACATAATATACTCGACCTTCTAATTTAAAAATTCGAATTTACCTAAATAATCGATCTAATTCGCGAGAATAACGAAACGGACGAATTTTGTAGATTATTTTTTAATTTTTAATTGTAATTAAAAATAATATGATTATTATTCATTCAACAACGGCTTAACGTTTACAAGATGAGAATTTTTGTCTGCTGCTTTTTACGTTTGAAAAATAAAAGATGCATAGACTCAGATTTCTTTTTTTAAAAAGTAAAATACACCGTTTCGAATTTCCTATCTTTAATATTTGAAAAAAGATCCGGATTCACGTTTCCTATTAATAATGTATTAAGATGTATATTTTATTTCGTTGAATTCCCATAAATTTTTCCATCTCCAACCAAAGTTACCGTATGTTAATTTTATTAAAAATTTATAGGGTTAATTAAATAGGAATATTCAGGAAATCCAAATTTTTTTCAATAGATATGAATTAAAACAAAGATTCGAAAATGAATCGACAGATAAAAAAATAGAATACTTTATAAAAATTATAAATAATATGCCAAACGTATATCAAGACAAACAAAAACTTTTGTTTGTTTGTTTGTTTTAACAAACAAAATGACTACTCTAGAAAATATTAAAATTGTTTTTTCAATATTAAATAAATATTTTTAACATTAAATAATTGATAATTTAAATTAAATAATTTAGATTAAATAATTAGATAATTTAGATTAAATAATTGATAAATTATTTGGTTATACTCTAATGACTGAATATTTTTTGCTGAAACTGCAGATCAGTTGGAATTGAAAATTGGGCAATTGAAAAAATTGGAGAAATTAACAAAATTTCTTTCTTTATTTTTGAAAAAGAAAAATAAAAAATTGATAGGGTTTGTTTAAGGTGTTGTAAGGGTTTTTATAATGGGCAGGAAATGTCAAAATATTACAATGATTAAAATAATAATTACTTGATTAGTAAACAAAAATTTGTTGAAATCAATTAAAACATTACAATTAGATTCTAAAGTTATATTGATTAATTAAATTAATTACCGTTGTGTTTACCAATGTTCTTCAACTTGTTGAAAATAAGATGGAGAAAGAAAGAGATTTGATACGATATGCATGTATCTACGCAAATATAAGTTTTGCACTTTAAATTCATCCTTTTGCAAGTCAAATTCACTTTTCTGCAAGTCAAATTCACCTTTTTGCAAGTCAAATTCTAAGGTAAAAGTAAGAATCTGACTTGCAGAAGGGTGAATTTAAAGTGCAAAACTTATATAATTCTGTAATAATATTTTACTTGAACATGTAAGAATTATACTGACTTGATATTAAAAAATTATTAAAATGAATAAATAAACAAAAAATACGAATAAATTATTTATAATATAAATGATAAATAATATACTTATCTTGTGCACAACTTATCTTAACGATAATCAGTAATTTTGACTCGCTAAATGAATACAAATTTTTATTCATTATTGGCAATTATAATATTTTCAATTTCTATTAACTTTGTATAGTTAAATTGTTTTTTTTTTTTAATAAAAAAATAATAGTTATCACGTGAAACTTGTGTATAAATTATTTGTGTATAAATTATATTCACTTTTCGATCTGTTTGGATTATTCATCTTTGTTTTTACATATCAAAGATGTAGGAAAAAATATATTTAAAAAAATAGTCGATATATAGGGTGTCCTATTTGATGGTATAAGTGAACATGAGATGATTATACATGAACAACTAACAATAAGTCAAAAATGTAGAATAACATTTGTTCGTATAAGATTTCATTTTTGAGAAAAATAAGTTTGAAAATTTGTCGAATACACATGCATTTGACCCAGATTGCAATCCTGGAAATCAAAAGTTTTGTCTGATAAGCATAAGGGTTATCATATATAATATATAAGAGATAACATTATTATACTGAGAATGTTTGTAAACATATTAAAAAGCACAAAAGTGTTATCCGAGATATCCGAGAATATGATAGTAAAACCCGTCTTGCAGAAATTTAATCAAGTGCATGCGTACTCAAAATATCACTAGATAATGTCGGGTTTACGAGAGTAACATATGATGAACTAAAATAACACTAATAATATATTTTTATTTATTTTTAATAATATATTTTATATTTTATTTTATATTTTATTTTATATTTTATATTTTATATTTTATATTTTATTTTATATTTTTTTAATAATATATTTTTTTTATTTTTATTTATTTTTTACTACGAATTTAAAATAATTTATGCAAAATATATGAATTACGCAGAATAAAAATGTTATATTTTAAATGGTCTAGTAATAATTTAATAATAAAGGTGTGGTAATAATTCGTGTCGTTTGATATCATGCATAACTTAAGTCAACATAACCTAAAAAAATCGATATTAATTATTACTAGATCAATAGTACTAGATATGATAGATTTTATTACTAACATTTATTTTTTTACTTAATTTGAATATATAGAAAGAAGTTCATATGAAAGAAGAAACTTCACAAAATGAATTACTTAGAAAAGTGATTAGTTAGAAATTGTGAAACTGCTGTTGTTGAATGGTATTAAGTAAAGCAAGGTGTTACGCGTGATCTCATCTTTCGAAAAACATTAGAAGTCTCTTACCGCTCTAACGCAAAAAGGAATCAATATAAAAAAAATAATAATTCATTTCATTTTTGTATCATTAGTTTAAGTTATTTCATAATAACTTAAAAAGGTATTTTAGTCTAGAGAGCGATAATTTGGCTATTTTTTGTGTTGAATAATACTTTTACTATCTATTTAAATGACCACTTATTTATTGACATTTTAAAAACATAAAGAATAAATTTCATACGTAAAAAATGAAAATTCAAGGACTTATAGTGATTTGAACATGACCATGGCAGAAGAAGTGATATGCTAGTTGATATGAAGCTGGAATTTTCTTATCTGAAACAAAACAAGACAAATTCTTGTTTAGAAAGGATGTAATTATAGCAGGAAATACAATTAAAAAAAAAAGAAGAAAAAAAAGAAAAAAATAGCGGATTTTGAACAAAATATTTTATTTATTCTTTATTTTCCGAAGTTTTTTATTTTTTTTAAATAATAAAAATAAAAATTTCGCAATAAATTTCGCGTGCTGAATGGTTCGCAATGTACTGAAGGTAAATGCCAAATTTGAAATCGATTAGATAAATAGAACTCAAGATAATAATATTTTGATAAGAACCGGAGTGGTACCTGATTCTACAGTATTAAAATAGGTAAACTTCGTAAATTTTCAAAATTCTAGATTAGTATACCTCATAGAAGAAACATAACCTAAAAAAAACTTTATTATTTATTACTAGACTTATAATAGTAGACTTATAATAGTATTATATATTAGTAAACTTATTAATTAATTAATAATATATATATATATATATTAATATTAATTATAATCAATTAATTAATATCATGAACATTCGAAATCTAATAATTATGATAATATTTATGATGATGATGATAATAATATTATTATCAAGAATAATTAATTTCGTTTTAATATCATTAATTTAAGTTATTTCATGATAACTTAAGAAACATAACCTAAAAAAAAAACTTTATTATTTTATAAGATTTATAATAATAGATATAATAGTAATCTTATATTATTGATGATAGTAGAAGAAAGGAAAAAGTTATTAGAACGGAACATAGTAGAAATATGTATATTTATGAATCTTGTTTTAGAATTAACTGAAACCATATAGGATAAACATATTGCGTACTAAGCCGTTCTCAAACAAGTGTCATTAGAAAGCCACGTGAACCGATAACGATACAAGGTTAAGGATTCGATAAATATGTAAAAATTGCAGTAAAGTATCGATTATTTGAAACGTCGGTAATCTAAATAATTATTTATTCGAACATATAATGAGTCACGTATGTACGCGTTTCAATTATATATTTGAAAATAATTATGTTAGGGGACACGTATCCTAACTCTTTCAAATACCTGACAATGAGTTTTAGTATCGTGTCTGAATTTATTGTGTTCATACGTACAGATTTCATTTATACGATGAGTATTAAAAAAAAAAAAGACGGGTGTTAAAATTAGAACATAAGTTGAACACATCATTAAACGTTTCGAAAAAAGGTTAATGTGTTTCTGATTTAGGAAAAAAATATAATTTTAAAAGATCCATGATTGGAATGTTAAAAGCAGTGAATCAAAGTTGTTAAACTTTGAACAAAAATTAAACAGTGAAAGCAATTTTCGTTCTCGTAAAAATTTAAAAACATCAACTGATGTGAAATTAGGTGACCCGATGTTTAAGTGGATCTTACAAAAGCGAAACATTTGGAATATATCAAAATCAGACTCATTAATTCAAGAAAAAGTTCTCAACTGAAGACAAAATTAAGTGGTAATAAGAATTTTCAAGCATTTACTGGTTAACTTAAACGATTTAATTTTAAATATGGAATAAGTGAGGTGAACGTTATAGGAGAAAATTATCAGCTAACGATTTAGTTCAAATTTTAATTAATTTCGTTACAGAATAATGTTATTTTAATTGAAGTTAAATTTGTTCTTGAAAACATAAACAATTCATTGGTAATCATTTTTGATTTTAATGACATAAGAGGAATCTTCTTTTCGCTACCATAATTGATTCCATACATAAAAACTTTATCAAACATTTCATATTTAATTCATTATACCTGTTTTGAACGTATTCGATTAGAGCATTAATTTTATTGGACTAATCTTTATATTGCAAAAACTGTATAGAATTGAATAAAATCCTAGATCCAGAACGTTTAAATCATTTTATAGGTTAGGACAGGTTTAACGGTAAAAGATATCCGATTAAAATCTTTTCTTTGCTTAACCTTTTAGCTACGGTTGAATTTTCTGCAACATTGTATTTCTGTAAGATTTAAACTGCACGTAAATTATGCATGATACTTCTTATTATGACATTAGATCGAATAAATTATAATTTATTTATACATTTTCATATAATAGGTTAGAAAAATACGCAATAAGTTAATACGAAGACGTATGCTTTATTAGTTATTAGTATAATTTGTGTGTGATACGTTTTAAAGCAAGCAAATAACAATAAGCAGAGTTCCAAATCATAATTCTTACATTTGTACCGTGATTTTCTTCTTACATCATTTTTCGAGTACACTACGCAGTTTCGCAACGTTTTTTTGGTATAGTATAGTTGCGTATCGTTTGAAAAGATAACGCGTGAAAGCCACTATAGTGGCGTACCGTTCTAAAACGTAACATAGGCGGAAGCTACTATAGTTCTGGATTGTTCGAAAAATAATATACGCGAAAGCCACTATAGTGGCGTACTATTTGAAAACGTAACATAGGCGAAAGCCACTATAGTGGCGTACAGTTCGAAAAAGTATAACATACGCGAAAGCCACTATAGTGGCGTACCGTTTGAAAAACTATAATAACCATATTTGAAAGCCACTATAATGGCGTTTAGTATCTAAAAGGTTAAAAATATCAAAAAACCAAGATTTAGGAATACAAATAACGCAAGTTACTGCATTGTTTTTGAATCTGTTGCCACATTTTAATCACAGTCAAACTGTTGACTCCAAAATTAGTTAAAATCTTATTAATAGCATCGCGTACTCCAGCTTTTGTTTTTTTTTTTTCAATTATAACAACTTTTGCAATACATCATTATGCTCCTTATCAGTTTAATTGCTTCGACTTTGTCCTCTTTCCTTACAATTCAACATTACTTTCACTGAAATTATCCTTCATTTTCTCAAATATTGAGTAATACTTTGTTTTACGGAGAAAATATAATATTTTATTTTTTATTACAAATTTATTATTTATACTATCATCCGATATGTTACAATAACTGTCAATTATAAACTAAAATTACTCGATTATTGAATTGTTTACTTCATCCGTTAATTTTCAATATTTTTTTTAAATGTATATCATATTTTCGGGGATAGAAACATTATTAATTAATAAATAATCATATATAGATTTTGCACTTTAATTTATTCTTTTGCAAGTTAAATTCACTGACAATTTGATTGTCAATTCATTTGACATTAAAATCAAAGATTGATCTTCAATTCTCGTAAATGATGCGATTTAAATAATAATGATGTCAAAAGACAATTAAAAATAATAAATAAATGTAAAAAATTAGTCAGATAATATTTGTAATATTTACGATACTAATGACCAGTTTTACAACGAAAATAATATTAACTGCTTAGATATTTTCGTATAATTTCGTAGTATAATTGCATAAGAAATATCTTGGAAATAAAAATATTATACCTAATACATAATAATATTATATTAAATAATATTATATTAAATATTATATATAATACATAATAATGTTATACATAAGGTTTCATAAATGCAAGTCATTACTTTAATGTATATGTACAGGGAATGTGTACAATGCAGGCATTGTGTACAATGTCGTAGCCACTAGGCTTCGTGCCCTAGACATTGTCCACAATACCGAGCCGTTTTTGTCAATGTAGGAAACAAGAACACACATCACAAGTGTGCTGCACACACATCGACATTAGATTTCAGTTTATAGAGAAACGCATAGTATAACGGCACGCACAGCTTAACAACCCGCTGTATGCTCGCTTTTGTGTGTTGTGTGAGGGCAGAGTGTGTGTTGATTTGGTGAAGGGGGTTGTTGTGTGCCTATGCCCAATAATGTATTCTCCTATCATTGCGTAAACAGCGTGTGCTGAAATGATGAGATGATGAAAAACAAAAAATACAGATAAGAATTCTTCTGTTTCCTACATTGCCAAAAACGGCTCGGTATTGGGGACAATGTCTAGGCATTGTACACATTCCCCCTATAACATATATAATTACTTATTAAAATAATTAAAAACATGTCATATGAACATACATTAGTGTATATCCTTGCAATTAATTCTCGAGTTATGAATGATTAAAAAAAAATATTCAAAATAGCAATCTGTTGACCTAACAAAAGCTGTTGTACATTTTATGTAGTAGCATGCCTTGATCTTGTCTAACGTTTACAAATTATATCCATCGACATGGAACGGAAAAAATGTTGTGCAATAAATTTTTGTGAACAGTGTTAGCGACAAGTAAATAGTGTTATGATAATCGACAACATGCTTTTGCACTTTTATGTTGAAATGGTTGACATGTTTTTCATGCATGATCGTACGAACGGAAATTAACTGGAACCACGTCGATTATACCAAGAGAATTTTTCAGAACGTAGAAAGTTAACAGATCGTATAGAATGTTTTAATCAGAGACCCAAAATAACAGTTATTTAAAAAATGTTTATGGAAAAAATTCTTTAACAAATGTTGTTCATCTTTTAAAGTAACGTGATAGTAGTTATTAATTATACAAAATTATAAAAAGGAAACGTATAATAATAAAAATATCGATTTTTATTGTTTTTTTTGTAAGTAACAATTTGTACGTATGATAAAATTTATTTATTATCCAATATTCAATTATCAATGATGAAAATAATTGAATTCGGTAACTCATAATAGTATTTTTGATTAAAAATTGTTTATTTAGGTCATAATTATTAGTAAGAAAAATTTATTTTCATTGCTCATAATTGCTACGAATGAATCGGAATTTTATTTTCAATACACTTATATTAGTTATCGATGAAGCAAATTTATATCAGTCACTCTTAATAGTTATTGACGAATGTAATTGTATTTCGATTGGTTTTAATAGTGTAGTATTATATTGTTTTGCATTTGATTACAATGATTATGTTTTGTTAAAGATTATTTTAAAATGATTTGCATTGCAATTTATATTTATAAAAATTAGAAAATTAAACCTTTCTTAAATTAAATAATATTTCATCATTGTAAATAAAAGAAGTACAACTAAAACAATACATTTGTCATTCATAACTTTTATGAACAAAATGAATATTGGTAATGAACAATTTTGTTTGATCATTTGTTAATAATTATTTCAATCGAAAAAAATCGTTATTATGCTACGAATTTTTTTTTTCCATTTTAATTATAACAATTACGATTGCTGGTTTTAATCCATTCATAGGGATGGATATTTAGAATATTTTTTTGAATCATCCATTATTCGAATACTAAAATACACATATGCACATATGTTCATACATCACGTTTTACTTGTTTTAGTAAAAGAAAGTTTTAATATACTTTTTAAAGAAGTAAGTGGTTCTTAACCAGTGTTCCGTTGAATAACAGTGTTCCGATGTTCAAACGTTCCGCTCAGTTATAAAACTGCAATATCGATCGACCTGTATGTATAACATGTAATCCAATATAATATTTAATAAAATATAGTTCATGCATATTTTTATTTTTAGTTTTGTGATCTTAGTGATTTTGGTGTTAGGTGAATTTTCTTTACGATAAAAAAGTATTTCATACTTCGAAAAGGATAAGAATCATTGCTCTAAAGTATTAACATGCATTTATGAAACACCTTATATATATATTATACAGTACGGTAAGTTTAAAATGACTTATAAAAGATAACAATCACAAACAACGACCATCTTTTTCTTCAAGGTTTCTTTGTTATTAGATCGATCGATTACAAATGATATTTATGTACATACAGTAGCATGCAAAAGTTCCGAGTTATATATTATTTTTATGTTAATCTTTCCCACAATCGTATTTTACGGTAGAAATTTGATTTTTGTTCTGATACTTTTTATGTCTGATTTTTATATCTTTTTATATCTGATACTTGTTTAATTTCTTATGTACTTTCCATTGTTACTTCCGAATAATCGAAATTCCCGCCAATTTGATGCTGACCAATGCTGATATTTTATCTATAAATTTAATTTAATCTTCTTAGTTTTCTTACTAATTGATTATTATTATTTTTTTTTTATACAAATACATCCAAATAGAACCACAGTATTCAAATGTTGAGAATTTCGACTAACGTCAGCAAAATTTTCACTTCGTAATTCCCGTAAAGTGTCTATTGCAGTTTTTCACTGACCTAGAGGGCGCAATTGTTCCGAATTCCGTAAAAGTGGCCAAAATATGAAAATGCTATCGAATTTTTTGGAAAATTAGTACTCGGAGAGTTCGCTGATTACGAATTTGGTATTTTTTTTTCAATCAAAATATCGAACTGTCTTATTTAAAAATTGATTTAATCTTTTTTAAAATTAATACATTTGGGATTTTTGAGATCGTTGACTATGAATCTGAAATTGTTCCGTTGAAATACAAGATGACGAGCTTAAAATAGCGGACGTTTTCATCAAAAAATGTTTGAATTGATTCAAAAATCTGTATTTGGAGGTTTTTTGGGGTCACTGGTTATGAATCTGATATTATTTTTTTGAAAAATACATTAGCGGACTCAAAACTAAAAATAATTTAATTAAAACAACAATTTATTTTGTAATTTTTATTGTTAAAAATTTTAATTCAAAAAAATTTTTTTGTTTACAATTATTTATTTATTAGCTTATATTAGATTCATTTGTAATTAGATTTATTTCTTCTTCTTTTTCTTCTTCTTCTTTTTGTTAGGACTTCGTCCTGTTATATAGATTTATTTATTATTACATAAAATATTGAATGAAATATAATGTTTGTACAAGTACGATTGTGCATTAGCCTATAAAATCGTTGATACAAGCTAAATTGCCAGCAATAAGCAGGATTGTTTATTTATTTATTAGATAAAAGTTCAATAAACAATTTAAACTCTATTAGAAAATATGTAACTTTAAGTTCGTTGAAAAAAATATTTCTCATATCGCATCTAAATATCGTAATTAAATATTTTATCAATTAACTGACAAACAATAAGGTGACCCAAAACTTTTGTACCCCACTGTACATGCATAAAACAGTGGCGGATCAAATCAAGCTGGGAGTCCCATGCAGTAACATTTTTGGGGCCCTTAAAACTCAAATTAGAAAAACAATTAGAAAAAAAAAATAGTTTGCTATAAACACATTAATTAAATTTATAAACAAAACAAACACGTAATTTTTCTCGAACCCTAATGAAAAAAAAAATTATAAAACCTCGGGGCCTTTTCGGGACTTATTGATATTCTGAGGCCCTACTTTGCCGTTTAATTCGCCACTGCATGCACATCGTAACAAATCTCTTTCTTTCACTACCTTTCACAAAAAGTTTCAATATTTCCTTTCTAAAAAAAAGTAAATTAGGATTTATTGACATGCATAATATATTTACGGGAAAGGTGGTAAAGGAGGGTACGAAAAAATGGTGAGTAAGGACACGTGGAGGAACGATCCTTGGATAACCTTAGCTCGGTCACATCGATCCATAGTAGCGGTGCTTTGAATAATAGATATTCTTGTAACCCATACAATGGGTGTCGTTGGTGAATGACGAATCATAAACCTTCCCATTTCTCCCTCATAACCATCACCTCCCTTTTTTGTGAATTATTAAATTCACTAATGATACACACAAGTAAGAAATTCGTTTTAAAAATCATATCCATTTTTATATCACGGGTGATACCAAAAAATTCGGTTATATTTTAAAATAATGAAAAATGTTCATTAGGAAACATGATTTGGAAATATTTTGTTCTTAAATAACAATCTGTCAAAATTCTTTATGCAATAAAATCATATCAATTGATATATAGAAGCTGTTTTAAAAATTGTCTTCTAAAATTTTTATAATTCAAAACTGGAACGTTTATTTATTATAAAATTAAATATTTATATGAAAATGTTGCACAATTTGAAAAAATAAGAATAATTGTAAGTAAGTAAAAAAGGTTAGTCTACAGATTTTATAAATTTTATAAAAAATCAATTAACACCAGATATCGTTTTGCTTTTAAGGAATAAAGCAAGATAAATTTTGAATTGTTTGCAATTCAAAAAGAAACAATTTCCGGAACTATAGTTACATGAAATTTATTTATAATTTTATTCATAGGAATACATCTATGAAGTTTAACAGAAACCTTTTGAAACGCCTGGTATATAAAATGAGTCAACAAAAATTACCACCTGCAATAACTGTTTGTTTTTTTAGTTTTACGAAAAACACCCTCAGGCTGAAGTTAAATTATTGAAGTTACACCTGACGGTAAAAAATATTTTTTCTCGAAGGTTATTTTTGTTCAACGAAATCTCAATGTTATCAATAATTCTTTTTTAAAAAAAAAACCCTACAATTTTTATCTGTTAATCGAATCCTTATATCCTCCCAAATAAAAAAAGTATTAGAGCACAATATCGAAAAATGTTTAATTTACGAAGTATTTTGAAAAAATATCTATTAATTTGTTAAAATCTAATAAACCATATTATTTTCGTTTTTCTTTATTTTTCGTGAAAATAAAAAAATTGTAGAGAAAAAAAAAATGAATCGTTACAAGTTGGATTTCGTATCCATGACAATATTTATGCTGCATGGAGACAATTTTTTTTTATTATCTGACGTGATCAAAACAAATCGTTGTAACAGTGACTTTGTCCCGAGCCATTTTTCCGTACAATAAAAAAACCGTCGCAATTATTTCAAATAATTTATATTAATGACTTGTCCTCTATATGAACATACGTGCATTTGTGTTAACCTTTTACACTCCAAGCAATTAAGCTATACGTTGGTAATTAATTTCAAGGTGTAATTCCTTAGATAGATGAGTTACGTAATTACCAGGAAAAAATCTTGCCAATCTATTCAATTATGCAACTTTGTGTCTACATTAAAATTTTTCTTAATCAAGCATGATCATAGATAAATTAATATCGATTAAATATAATTATTCTGTTTTATTTAATTATTTATATCCATTTATTTAAAGCATTTAAAAGAAAAGTATTTTTTAGCTTCATTGATTTTATAATTAATACAATTTAGAAATTCTAAACAGATTAGGTTTTATTTCCATAAATTATTTATAGGTTATATTTACATACTTTAATTATAGAGGTTATATTTCCATGCATTAATTATAGGTTATATTTCTTACATTAATTACTGTCAACTCGCTACCAAAAGATATCGACTCCAACGTTGCCAAGTTTTAACAGTAAAATCACACGTTTTTTGTAGTTTATACATTGCCGAAAGGTATTTAATTTTCACAGGTAAGATTTTTCGACGTTAAAGAGATTTCCAATCGATTGAAAATGAACCGACATTTTGTTTTACCAATATGTGCTTTTTCACAATTTCGATTTCCGAAAAACAGCAACTGAAAGGCATCGTTTATTATTCGAAATGTATGCTGATCAAATTTCTAAACATAAAAACATACGTGGAGTTTAGTTTGAATGTTTTCGAAACGGTAAATTTGGCCTGAAAGACAAAAAACTTAACGAATAACCTAAAAAATTTGAAAATATTGGTCTGCAAAAATTCATAAAAAAGGAAAATAGCTGCTACATTTAAAAAAAAAAAACTGGCAAAACTTAAATTTTCCATTTAACTAAGTTATTACTTCAATTTGTTTAATTTTTCAAAATAATTGAACCCTCTATTGGCTGAAATTTTTTACTTGACTATAAACAAATTTATTTAACGTTAAATCAAACAAAATATATCAATTTTTAAATATAGATTAATAATTAACTTAGCAGTTTCAACAATTTTATTACAATGAATACATATTCTAATGGCTTACAACGTTTGCATTTGTGCGTTTAAAAGCTTAAGTATAGAATTTCATACAAATTTCAATGTCGAAGATGTACCTCGTTTTTTAATAACTGAAAAGCTCGATGAAATCATGGCAAAAATTAAACAAGACTGGCATATTAATAGAATTAAACATTGACCAAAATATAATTTTAAACCATATGGAGAAAGTTGAATACAAAATATAAAAAAAAAAAAAAAGAAATTTGTTTCATTCCTGTTTAAAATATAATACAAACGAAACATATGACTAAACCCAATACAAATATTATTTTTTTTACTATCTAGAGGTTACTATGGTAATAAAAACCTTTCATAATAATTTCCACTATGAAATTACGACGTAGGAATAAAGTTCAAAATGAATAAAATTATAATTTTGTTACACATTTTCATGTAACAACGAATTTAAATGAGAAAAAAAGTAAAAAACGTATATTTTCCGAAATAATGATATCAACGAATATCATTATAGTATAATACCATTCAAATTGATACTTTCCATGGAACCCACTATAGTGTCACGCTGTTAAAACTGACGCTTTCCACGGAAGCCATTATAGTGGCGTATAATACTGAAAATATTAAATTTTTAATTATAATTCTACATTTAGTGTTTTTATTAATGAATATAATAATTATCAGCATTAAATAGTTCATTAATAAATAGTATAACTTTTAGTAAACCACGGAAGAACCACTATTATGGCATACAATATTAAAAATATTAAATTTGTAATTATAATTCTTTGTACATTCAGTGTTATTATTTATTTTTAATTGACTTAACAATAACTATATAGTTATGAATATTATTTTATTAATGAATATAATAATTATCAGCATTAAATAGTTCATTAATAAATAGTATAACTTTTAGTAAACCACGGAAGAGCCACTATTATGGCATACAATACTAAAAATATTAAATTTGTAATTATAATTCTTTGTACATTCAGTGTTATTATTTATTTTTAATTGACTTAACAATAACTATAATTATGAATATTATTAATAAAATAATAATAACTTTTAGTAAACTACGGAAGAGCCACTATTATGGCATACAATACTAAAAATATTAAATTTGTAATTATAATTCTTTGTACATTCAGTGTTATTATTTATTTTTAATTGACTTAACAATAACTATATAGTTATGAATATTATTTTATTAATGAATATAATAATTATCAGCATTAAATAGTTCAATAATAAACAGTATAACTTTTGTCGTAAATCGATCATTTGATCAGTTACAATATAAAAAGATGCACATAAACTGTCGATAAGTTAAATGTTAAACGTCTTGATAATACAACTGACCTTAACAGTATGTAAAGGGTTAAAAATCTGTTTGAATATTCTCAATGCGACCAAAGGAAAGGGTGAGGGGGGACATTGGTTAGATATCAAAGATAAATATAGTCAATATGATGAAATCCTGGGTGATAAAAGGGGGGTTGGAGTCAGGCACGTGGAATCTCGTAGGTTATGTTCGAGTAAAGAAAAAAAAAGAAAATAAAAACAACAGTAGAATCCTCTTATTGGGTGGTTTTGCGTTCAATAAATACGCGTCATGTTTGAAATAAGAAATTCGTGTTTTATATTAGTCTTCTAATTATTCTACATTCCCTATTTTCAATCGTGAGAAATCATAGCGAGAGCAGCAGCGTTTGCGTTCTGACGTGGTTCACAAACAACAGACGATCGTGTGGTTGACCTTGACCGTCGTTAAAAAGGCCAATCGCGAAGAGGCATCGTAGTAGAAGGGGAGGGCTTGTCTCTAGAAATTATTTAAAAAAAAACGTTCCCTATATTTTGTATACTCTACGTCAAAGATTATATTTAACCAATAGGATAATTTCTTATCCGTTTACGAATGAAAGGAAACGTTGTCAACTGACAACATATTTCTTACTTGCTTATCATATTCGCACGGGGATACATATGCTCGCCCTTGACCGATGTTCACCAACTGTACTCTATTTGTACTCTGTCTTCTTTCCTTCCATCATGTAAAAATGATATCACTACAAAAAACTACTATAATCCCGATACACTATGTCTTTGCAACTTTCAAAGCGGTACGTTATGTTGAATCATTGATAACTTGTACTTTCAATGGTAAGAGTTCTAGCTTACTTTTTAACTACGACTTTAAACTAAAGAAAGGTCGAATCGAACTATGAGCTGATTATACTCATCCTATTTTATCTATTTTTTTTTTTTTTTTAATTATTTTTTTTTTTCTGTTATATTAATACACATTACGAACGGGTATGACGAGATATTTCGTCTTTCGTATGTTAAATGAAATAAATATTTTATTTAACAATAATTTTTAACTATACTAACAAATCATATAATTATTTTAAAATTATTATTATAAAATATATATATATATTATATATTGTACTTTTTTAAATTAATAAAAAATTTAGAATTATTTTATAAATATATTGTTTAAAATTATATTAAATATACATTCACTAATTTGAAAATATGAAATAAATTTATTTCATATAAAATAATTTATGAAATAAATATGAAAATATTTATGAAATAAATATTTTATTTAACAATAATTTTTAACTATACTAACAAATCACATAATTATTTTAAAATTATTATTATAAAATATATATATATATATATATTATATATATTATACTTTTTTAAATTAATAAAAAATTTAGAATTATTTTATTATAAATATATTGTTTAAAATTATATTAAATATACATTCATTAATTTGAAAATATGAAATAAATATGAAAATATTTATGAAATAAATATTTTATTTAACAATAATTTTTAACTATACTAACAAATCACATAATTATTTTAAAATTATTATTATAAAATATATATATATTATATATTGTACTTTTTTAAATTAATAAAAAATTTAGAATTATTTTATTATAAATATATTTAAAATTATATTAATATACATTCACTAATTTGAAAATATGAAATAAATTTATTTCATATAAAATAATTTATGAAATAAATATGAAAATATTTATGAAATAAATATTTTATTTAACAATAATTTTTAACTATACTAACAAATCACATAATTATTTTAAAATTATTATATAAAATATATATATATATATATATATTATACTTTTTAAATTAATAAAAATTTAGAATTATTTTATTATAAATATATTGTTTAAATTATATTAAATATACATTCATTAATTTGAAAATATGAAATAAATATGAAAATATTTATGAAATAAATATTTTATTTAACAATAATTTTTAACTATACTAACAAATCACATAATTATTTTAAAATTATTATTATAAAATATATATATATATATATATATATATATATATATATATATATATATATATATATATTATATATTGTACTTTTTTAAATTAATCAAAAATTTAGAATTATTTTATTATAAATATATTATTTAAAATTATATTAAATATACATTCACTAATTTGAAAATATTTAACCACCAGGTACAGTTAGCAAGAAAATGTCTCGTCCGTAATATGTTTTAAGTGAAACTTTTCAACAGAGGATATCAACAATTTACAAGCTAAATAAAAAGTCAAAGATTTTGAATACGAATAATTTCAATGGTGGGAGAAGAGGGGGAAATATCGATCAGACAAGCAATGTATATGTTACGGTTGTAATATTGAGATAACAAGGGATATAGAATGTACTCATAAATCGGGAAATCTGTGAAACATCTGCACATCATTTACATTGCCTGTTGATTTCTATATTTCTGTTTTGGGTTAATTTATAAAATGTGCTTCATTCGAATGTGTTCAGAGATTGGGGGTTGAAGGGGGAGTGATTTTAAGCTATTGTAAGTGAAACAAATTAAGAAAATTTAACAATTTATACACAATGCTCTTAACAATTTTTTGTCAATCATTGGAGTATGAGAAAAAAGATTTATTCTTATAAATAAATATATTTTTTTGTATTCTTTTAAATTCTTTTTTAAGAGAAATGCAGTTTTCTGCATTGCGTGCCAGATAGATTTTATCTTGTTCAAGTAAACTGTATGAAATATGCGTTCATAGTAGTAGATTTTGATAATACTAATCGTAAGAAAAAAAAGACGCGAGTGTCGAAAGGGAAAAAAGAGTGGGGGAGGAGAAGCCAGTATAAGACGGGAACAAATGAAGACACATTTTTAAACGACGCGTGACTTCATCTAATCATTCAGTTCCCTCAAGTTCGTGAATAAAACGTTTAAGACTATCAGAAGTTGATTAAATTGTTTACACTTCTGAGATATGTCAACGATTTAATTAGCGTTAAGTGAACAGTATAATTTGTCCTTTGTCAAGCAATCATCGATCGAATATGGATAACGAATCGAATGTTTCCGAAATATGCCTCGGAGTGGTGGGGGAAATCGATAACAGTGACGTAAAAAAAAGGCGGGAGTGAGAACTCGTATATCCAATCAAAGAGCTCGCTTGACAAATGACAGAAACTATCCTGGACTGTTCATTTGTTCACTTAACGCTAATACACAAATACACACATAAACATCATGAACGTATTTTATCCTACAATCCCCTTCAAATATAGAAAATCAAGAAAGATAGATTCTCTTCAAGGCTAACGAGTATCTGTGCACACAGATACGCTGAAAAATAAAAAGATTTCCTTCCCTACCGAAAGGAAACCTAACCTATTATCATTGTTGTTGTTGAAAAACTAACCTATTATCAACATTATCGGAGTTTTTATTTCTCATTCGTCCGATATCTACATAAATGTCTCAATTTTCCAGAAAAAATAAAAGACAGTTTCCGTCACTAAGTGATTACCTCGAAAAGCAATAATTCAAAGCATAATGATCAGCCCGATTAACACCACACCTCTTTATATACATTTTTTTTAATGGCGTCATATAGTAGAATGTATTTTTTTCTGAAATGTTTAATACCTCTTCTGTAATATTACATAATTTATCTAAATCTTCTAATGAATGTTCACATTTAATTTCAATAATTTTTATTCTTCGCGTCTTTTCTGCGATATAATTAGACTTCCACTGCTTGATTTATCAGAATTATAATCAACATTGATTCTTGATGTTAATATATTTAAATTATCTTTTAATATAATATCTCAAAAGCAAAACGTCTTTTCGTTATAACTCAATGTCAGTAAGCTTAAAATTTTCATCTTAACATTGATTTTTTTCTCCATTCTTTTTGTCATAAAATATTTTAAGCGTAATCAGCCAATCAAATTATTAGTATCATAAATCAGTATCGTATGTTAATAAAATCGACAGTGCGAGAATTTAATAGAAAAAAAAGCAGACGTTCGGAAATAAAATAATATTAATTTTCAGTTTATGAATAAAGTGTCATCTATTTTTTTAAAGTTTCAATATAATTATTTTAGATTATAAACAGTAATAGATAAAAAGTTAGGTTAGAAATTATTTAACATTTGATTACAGTACACGCCTATTTTTGATACGTTCTCCTGTTTTCGCTAAAAGTTGGAACGCCTATAGTAATAGGTTATGGGACAGAATGGGGACATTTTTTAATGCACAAAGGGTTAATAAAAAGGTAAAAATTTGGATTGTTCGAACAATGTCTTCCCAAAAGCCTATTGCAAAGAACGTAATAACAGTTAGTATTCTTTATCGATCAGGTACATTAAATCAAGAAAAGATTTGAATGTCGTCACCAATAATAATATTCAAAAAAAAACAAAAAAAAAAGAGCATCATCGGGAAAATAAATCATTTCAGCGATCTTATCTAACATAAGACCAGGGACGGCTTTATGTTAAAATACACACGGCACCTGCTTAGAGACGTAATAAATTTATAACCTCAAAAAACGTAAAAAAACAGTCACACAAAGTGAGAGTTGAAATTTGGCGAGCAGTTTCCTCCAAAACATCCCATTGCATTAACATTGTGATATTTTTCTGATCAGCTGCGTAAAATCAAATTGATAAAAAAACGTCAGATTAATTTGAGCCATTACTGATGTTAGATAAAATAATATTCATAGGGCATAGGTAAAAAAAAAACGTAAAGGCAAAAAGCGGAGATTATTCCCTATTTAGATCAAATTACTTTGACGATGACGTTAAAAGGAACGATATCTATCATTGACCATGCCGCGCCTTTTGTTATCTACTTCCGACCCAACCCTTCGGTCACTGCAACAGCAGTAGGGGTTTGGTTCTTCCCGTTCCATTAAAAGTCGCACACATTTGTGTTCATCGACATTGTAGAAGAAGAGACCACACGAAGTGGACGACGAATACGGTCTTACATTAGTGTAAAACACACACACACACATACTTTTGGAAATATAACTCGAAGCCGAGCCTAGTCGGCGTACATTATTTACCAGAGAATAGTTGATAATCGTGTCATTAAAGGAGCGTCCAACCTTACCGACGATCGACAAATATAGTCGGGGGAAAATAACTTCAACAGACAAAAGACTATCGCATCGTTATCTTTTTGCTATTTCATATATAATACTGTCCTAGAGAAAATGCTGTTATTTTCCAAGGTTATAATGTATTATAAATACTTAAAGGGTAGAAAGAGACTTACATGCATTGTTACTCTATGGACAGGGGCTGAACTAACACAAGTCTATCGCAAAAACGATTTTTGATCTATTAGGGTGAACCAAAAAAGTTCCTGCATTTTTTTCTTTTTTTATTAATATTTTTAAAGTAAATTTTACAAAAACAATCCATTATGCAATTTCAAAGTGTAGTTTCAACGACTTACATGCATTGTTACTCTATGGTCAGGGGTTGAACTAACACAAGTCTATCACAAAAACGATTTTTGATCTATTAGGGTGAACCAAAAAAGTTCCTGCATTTTTTTCTTTTTTTTATTAATATTTTTAAAGTAAATTTTACAAAAACAATCCATTATGCAATTTCAAAGTGTAGTTTCAACGACTTACATGCATTGTTACTCTATGGACAGGGGCTGAACTAACACAAGTCTATCGCAAAAATGATTTTTGATCTATTAGGGTGAACCAAAAAAGTATTTTTTTTGTTTTATTAATATTTTTAAAGTAAATTTTACAAGAACAATCCGTTATGCAATTTCAAAGTGTAGTTTCAACACAATAAACCCACGAATTTTTGGTTCATTCTAATAACATAACCTCTACATGAAACAATTTCTGATACATTTAATATTGGGAAAAAACGATTTTTGATCTATTAGGGTGAACCAAAAAAGTTTTCTTTTTGTTTTATTAATATTTTTAAAGTAAATTTTACAAGAACAATCCGTTATGCAATTTCAAAGTGTAGTTTCGATACAATAAACCCACGAATTTTTGGTTCATTCTAATAACATAACCTATACATGAAACAATTTCTGATACATTTAATATTGGGAAAAAACGATTTTTGATCTATTAGGGTGAACCAAAAAGTTTTCTTTTTGTTTTATTAATATTTTTAAAGTAAATTTTACAAGAACAATCCGTTATGCAATATCAAAGTGTAGTTTCGATACAATAAACCCACGAATTTTTGGTTCATTCTAATATCATAACCTCTACATGAAACAATTTCTGATACATTTAATATTGGGAAAAAACGATTTTTGATCTATTAGGGTGAACCAAAAAAGTTTTCTTTTTGTTTTATTAATATTTTTAAAGTAAATTTTACAAGAACAATCCGTTATGCAATATCAAAGTGTAGTTTCGATACAATAAACCCACGAATTTTTGGTTCATTCTAATATCATAACCTCTACATGAAACAATTTCTGATACATTTAATATTGGGAAAAAACGATTTTTGATCTATTAGGGTGAACCAAAAAAGTTTTCTTTTTGTTTTATTAATATTTTTAAAGTAAATTTTACAAGAACAATCCGTTATGCAATATCAAAGTGTAGTTTCGATACAATAAACCCACGAATTTTTGGTTCATTCTAATAACATAACCTCTACATGAAACAATTTCTGATACATTTAATATTGGGAAAAAACGATTTTTGATCTATTAGGGTGAACCAAAAAAGTTTTCTTTTTGTTTTATTAATATTTTTAAAGTAAATTTTACAAGAACAATCCGTTATGCAATATCAAAGTGTAGTTTCGATACAATAAACCCACGAATTTTTGGTTCATTCTAATATCATAACCTCTACATGAAACAATTTCTGATACATTTAATATTGGGAAAAAACGATTTTTGATCTATTAGGGTGAACCAAAAAAGTTTTCTTTTTGTTTTATTTATATTTTTAAAGTAAATTTTACAAGAACAATCCGTTATGCAATATCAAAGTGTAGTTTCGATACAATAAACCCACGAATTTTTGGTTCATTCTAATATCATAACCTCTACATGAAACAATTTCTGATACATTTAATATTGGGAAAAAAAAAGACATCCCGTTAGAAAATGAAATAATAATTTTTTATAATGATTTAATAATAAAAGGTAGAGAATTTTGGATAGATATTTTTGTTATAGGTTATGTGAATCAACTTTTTCGTATTTAAAGTTTACGGAGGTTAAACAATTTTTGAATTAATAAATATTAATAACATTCTTCCCCATTTATCATGTATTAGTATACAAGATATATATTTCAATGTTTTAAAATATTTTAATAAGTAGAGACACATTTTTAGAACAAAAAGTCGATCGCATATAGAATAAAGTTGGCTACTCCTGTTCTATGGTGCACATACTTTCTGTTTCATTTTCATTGAATGAGAATATGCATTTGATTATCTAGAAAATTCGTACCAATTGATATTTCAAATATACTATTGTGAAGTTACACTAAAGTTACTTTTGTTTTGCTTTTAGTATCGATAGAATCATTTATTTTGTAAGTTGTTACAATTATTTCATTAACATCCGACAGAAGTTTCTCGTAATTTCGTTTCTTATATCAAAAATTATAGCTTCTCTTGAAAACGTTAACAATCTTTTCTCAAATGGATTAATTTATTGAGCTAAAAATTTTTATTATATTTTTTCATAAAAAAACGAAATTTTTGTTGTTGTACTGCGCCTAAACTATGCATGAAATTTCTTATTTTGTTATTAAATCGAAATATGCTGTATAATATGCTGTAAAATACACGGAAGCCACTATAGTGGCGTTTAATAACTAAAAGTTGAAGTATTACAAACATTTTAGACGTCACTGGAATATTATTTAGATTAATTCAGTAAATTTTGAAGAAAAATTTATATAAATTTGTGACACGTGTCTTCTGGTTTTATTACGAAAGCATTCAATTATTTTGATAAATGAAATTTCGTGTTTAATTTGCTGAAGAAATGTTTTCTGTTGTGATAAATCCTCATTTGTTTTATGCATGATAATCCTAAAAACACCAGTACGTGGATACTGCATAATATATAAACATAGCTAAAAACTTCACACGCAATATAATCTTCAGATATAAACCCGATAGAAGAACATTTCGGAAAAACATTTCATTATTTTCCGAGGAAAGCATTAAAAATGCTTTCGCGAAGATGCGAGACAAAATTCCGCCACGCATAATCATCAAATTTATTTCATTCAATAAATAACAACAATTAAAAAATCAACGGAACATCTCATCAAATATTAATTAACTGTTCGTTATAATTTGTTTTATTTTAAACTACGGTAGATAACATTATTATTAATTTTTATTATTTTATTTTTTATTATTTTTATTAATTTTTTTAATTTAAATTATTATTATTAATATATTATTGCCGGTGTATTTGATCGTTCATTCTTCCTCGTTATCAAAATAAATCATTATTTATTGCACCGTACACTTGTTCTAGAGATTTCGAAAAACGTGTCGTTTGTTTTTATAAAAAGAAAAAAAGAAGAAGAAAAAAAATCAATTAACAAACGGCAATGTCACAAAGCCTTGTAAAAAATTCATTAGTTCACGAATACTTTCCTAAACCACCCCCTATCATCGTGTACATTTTGATCTATAATTAAAATAGTTGGTCAGTTGTTCAGGTTGCCATTTCTTAACTGACTCACCCTGTATACGTACTTACGTAAATCCATACATAAATATGTGATACGAAACTAGGGGGGAGATTGGTTGGAAGGTAGATAGGAATTTCTTCGCGAAAAGTCGAAGGATCATTTACGTAATATATCACGAAGTCGTAACGAGAGAATAACGGGAACATTTTCGAAAGGGCACCACCAGTCATTTTTCACAGCCCGACCACTCGCCAACAGGACACATTTTACACTTTCACTCTATCATTTATTTATTTATTTTTATTGCATACATTTGCTAATGAAATTTGACTTTTTCATTTTTTTTTCTTTTTTATCTGTGTAACCTTTGACGTTTTTATACGTAAACGTTGAATGGTTAATGTCAAAGATAGAAAAGGTTCTATTCATTAAATGTCAAGTTCTTCGAACCGTATTTCAATTTCTTACAATCTCGCGAGTATAATGAAGCTTTTTAACCTATTATATAATAAACATAATGTTACTACTACTTTAATCCAAAAAATAAAAAGTAATTTTGTGTGAAATTTTTTATTTTATTTATTGACTCTTTAGCTGTATCATTATTTTTTGTTTCTTTCTTTTTATTTTTATGAAAGCTTTTTTTATCTGCTTTCTTTTTTTTTTTTTTTAATTCAAAATAACGCGCGAAAACAGTAATGCGTACGATAACTTTTTAACAACATGGCGACGATGGGTAACAATATGGCGACCTATTAAACGAAACATTGGAAATATCGATTTTTCTTTTAATTTTTGTAAATAAGAACAAATTATTATATAACTAAAGTAATAAAGAAAATAAAAAATGAAATGTTAATAGCTTTTAAAAAAACGTTCAGCTTAGAAATAGCTTAGAAAAAAATAGAATAGCTTAGGACAAAATTTTTGAAAATTACTTTTCGTTTTTTTAATGTTTTTTAATTTATCTCACAATTAAACTGTGTGTGACAAGTACACTCGTCGCGAATAAATATGATTGTATTATAATTTACAGCCTGTTGTCCCAGTAAATAAATTTGGTTGTGCATAATAATAATATGTTACAAAATTTTGAATAATTTTTCATTCTCGCGTGCAGGAACATCTTTTTGATTTTATGTCCTCCATTACAATAACATATTGCTTAACCCTTATACAGCCAATCAAAATGAAATTTATTGTGTTAATTAATGTAATGATATATATATAGTGTTAGTTTATCCGTGTGTCCCCTTCTCTATCACTTCTTTCAGAAACCAGTGCCGTATGCCAATAAAACTGACCATTTAAGAATGTTTTTTTTATTTGAGGTTATAATTAATAATATTTAAAAAGTGAGGTTAAGAAGATTATAAATTTAAATATTATTATTTAAGGTTATAAACAGTAATAGGTAGAAGACTTAATTAGGAATTATTTGAAGAAAAGAAAAAAGTAGAACAAAATATTGGATTTAATTTTGTTGTCACCCTATTTTTGGTACGCTCCTGTCCTGCCACGCGTTATAACGTACACATTTGGTTAGGACCGGGTGAAACATTTCTTTGATACTGAAAGGATTAAAAAATAACTGTTTATTGGTCCGATTTTAAAATTGCAACTGTTTAGTATTGATATTAGAATGCAACTTGTTTGTTAATACGATCTTGAAACGCAACTGATCCCTGACCGATCCTGTTTTTATGGTAATAAAGATGGAGTTTATGATTTTTAGAATTCGTTAATCTTTTAAGCGTCAAAAAAATGTATAGGTTTTTCAACACTTACAGTTAACGAGAACAGGAACGTATCAAAAATAGGCGCGTACCGTAGTCAAATGTTAAGTAATTCCTAACCTAACTTTAACCTATATTACTATTTATAATTGAAAATAATTATATTTTAATTTATTATACTACGTGTCATATTATTTGTAAAAATTTGATGACAATTTAATTATAAACTGGGATTTAATATTATTTCAATTCGGAATGTCTTTTTTTTTTTTATTAACTTCTCGTATTGTCAGCTTTATTAACATACAACACCGATTTTTTGATAGAAATAATAAAGAGGGGGGAGTATACGAACTAACGTTATACCATTACAATAAACAACGACAAACTTCAATTTGATTGGATGTATCCCCACTCTCGTTTACGCGTAGATTCGTGAAGATTTTGACGTTCAGAGGGTTAATTGACCAATCAGTGATGACTCCACCCTCGTTAATTCTTAGAAAAGAGTATTAGTTTTTTCAATCAAGATAGGCGTCAGCGAAATTATAGTTAATGATTATGTTTAACGTTTCATTCATTAGATAACTTTATCGGACGTCTAAAGTAACACGACCGGTTTTAAATTGCGTCGCCATTAGTTATCAAAAAACTGTTTGCCGTAAGCTTATTTATATTGCTCTTCTCACGTCTCGTCGTAATAATATATTTAAAAGGAAATTTACGATTTTTATATAAATTAATTTAATAAAAATATAAAAAAATACATTTAAAATAAATATAGACAAGATTAGTTTTAAGTTTTATAATAATAATTATATTTCGCTCCATTATTTAACCAATTAGCTGTGATTAACGAGTATATATTAATCATAGGAAAAAAGTAATTACCATTTTCTATACTTAAAAAAAAAAAACCTTTAATGAAAATTAAAATATTCGTCAATTTGAAGATGCGCAAAAATATTTTAAGACCAAGACGAAACAAAAGGTAACAAAAAAAAAATATAAATAATTATTATGAAAATACACACACACATACACACACATATTATATATAGCGTGAACAAAGTAAAATAAATTCGACCAACTAAATTTAATGCTACACGTCTAAATCGGGGGTTACATTTTCCAGATTATATACCATGCACATCTTCAAAAAGTAATTCTGCACGAAGATATTTACATTTTTACAAAAATAATATTCTGAAATAATGAAAAAACCAAAGAAATAACATGCGTGGTGTTAGTGACAATAATTTAAACATGTGTATAGAGAGAGTAAGTAACAATAGTGGCGAACCATTAAAAAGATTTCACAATATCCACTATAATGGCGTATCATTCAAAAAGATATTCAGGAAAATCATTATACTGACATACCATTTAAAAATATATCTGGTAAAATCATCATAATGATTTATCGGTCAAAATAGGATATTCCTGAAAGCCACTATAATGGTGTAACGTTCCTACAGATGAAAATTATTATAGTAATAATACTAGGAACTATAGTTTCGTACTATTCAAAAAAACAAAAGCCACTATAGTGGTGTGCTATTAAAAACAAATGAAAACGAATACAGTTTTGTGCCGTTATAGAAGATGGTAGCCACTATAGTAGCATACCGTTCAGAAAAATAAAATCCACGAAAGCCACTATATTGGCGTATAGTTTAAAAAAATATCCACGGAAGTCATTATATCGGTGTACCGTTTATGATAATCATTATAGTGACGTACTATTTAAACAAAAAACTTTATACGCGAAAGCCATTATAGTGGCGTATTGTTGAAAGCGATACCCACAAAAGCCATTATAGTGGCATACCGTTTAACCATTTGTGACGTACCATTAAAAAAAATTGTATACGCGAAAACTACTATAGTGGCGTATTGTTGAAAAAAATACCCACAAAAGCCATTATAGTGGCGTACCGTTTAAAAATGTACTTGGGTACTGTACCATTATAGTGGCGTATTATTGAAAGCGATACCCACAAAAGCCATTATAGTGACATACCGTTTAACCATTTGTGACGTACTATTAAAAAAAACTATATACGCGAAAGCTGCTATAGTGGCGTATTATTGAAAAAAATACCCACAAAAGCCATTATAATGGCGTATCGTTTAAAAATGTACTTGGGAAAGCCATTATAGTGGCGTACCGTTTAAAAATGTACTTGGGAAAGCCATTATAGTGGCCTACCGTTTAAAAATGTACTTGGGAAAGCCATTATAGTGGCGTACCGTTTAAAAATGTTCTTGGGAAAGCCATTATAGTGGCGTATAGTAAGAAAAAAATGAAAAAAAAATAAAAAAATTATCGCGAAAAGTAGTATAGCGGCGGCGTGTGTAGTGTGCTTAAGAATTTAACGGAGAGGGTGAATTCGTGACATATAACGCTTGACGAGAGAAAGTAATGTGACGCGCCGCCGCAGCTCCGGTGTTGTTAGAAGAGCGGTGGTGGCGATTCTTTGGTCTGTCGGTTCAGCTGTGATCGCGACGCGCGTTAGTACAGAAGTTTGTAAGTGCGAGACTGGATCCTTTCACTCGTTCCGAACGTAAAGTTGCACAAACGAATAAATAGTGTACGCGAGTGACTGCACTCCGCGCACGTGTGTTTCTTATTTTTTTTTTTTATTCCCCCTCACTCAGCCTCGTTGTTTCGAATCGTAACAGTGTTACTCAAAGAAACGACAAAATAATAGTGTTCTATTTAAGATCTTAAAAGAGAATCTATCTCTCAATCCACACGAACCTTGACCCTAATTAACACTTACAAGCAGCACCCTATCGTAGTCGCGTTTTTGTATTCGCGGATGCGCAAATGCGCAAATGCGCGAGTGCGCGAGCGCGCGCTCGCTCGCTTTATTTTAGCGCGATGCTCGAATACAAAAAAAAAGGAGGAGTCACGCTTAATCTTTAAAGTACCACCGGTATATAAGTGTGTACTCCTCCTACACCTCTCCCCCTCCCCCATCCTTGGGTGGACGCGATAAATGAGAGACCTTTACTATGCCAAGAGATGAGTCTTCTCTGTCCACAAGGTAAAATTTCATTCTATCATTTCTATATCATTCTTTATAAATTTCTTCTTCTTACAACTGCCCAATAAGATTTTCAAGACTCGCACGGTCAGTTTTCTGTGTTTATTGGCAACGAGCCAATATTCGGTCCCGCGTATGCACGAGAGATGATGATCTTTCTAAACGATATAAACCGTGTTTTTTTTTCTTTTTCTTTCTACACATGTAAGCATTTTCGTCGATATTTATTTGTAATACGATACCAGGAATTATTTCAAGATCATTTTGTCGAAAATTATTATCTTTTTATTGCCTATCGTCAATTATATACGATCCAATATGTTCGAATTAACTGAAACGGTTAGAAAGAGAGAGAACCCTCGTGATTTCTTTGTGGCAGACGTAAGGATCTATAAATAAAATTGGGAAACATTTTCTGGAATAGATATTCTTATTTTGATTTCTGACGCATATTAATTAGGAAGAAAAATATCTTTAAATATGTGTGTGTGTGTGTGTGTTGAAAAGAAACCTAAAGAACATAACAAGGAACAAAGTTTTCTCTGTCAACGAGCATGTTAATTTCGTGTTGCCGACATTCTCATTAAAACAATTTTCTTTTCATTCGTTCGTCGGCGAGACTTACGTAAAAAAATAAAACATAAAACAATAGACACCGCTTGTTTTGTTCTTTCTTTTTTTCTTTTTAAAGAATCCTATTAAAGGAAATATGGAAATGAATTTAATTCTGATCCTCTCTTCTCGTAAAGATTAATTAACACACTAATTGGTTGAAGAATCTTAAACGAAATATCATCATCCATCAGTGGAATTGAGTCGTGAGAAATCCAAACAGTGACTAGGCGATTGTGTTAGGAATCCTGTCACATTAATTTTCATTATCTTGATTGTTTTATGAGCCTATGATTATTCCGCGTTATGCGATACGTATCAACAACCCGTATATAAAACACCGATATCTATTTTGCTCGAATCTAAAGAGAGAGATCTTATCGGAACTCAAATATTCTTCAACGACGAGAAACATGATTCTCGTATCTCTCGTTCACTTTTCGAAAGGGGCGATGAGGCGGTGGTTTGTCTCTAGCCTTGGATCATCTCCAACAGTTCTGCTGACAGTCTCTCTAACCGTGCGTCGAACTCAGCAGCTTTCCGAATTTCACTCTTTCAGGTATTCATATTTTTCATTGTGCAGCAGATAGTGTTATTATAAAATGTGTATTTTAGTTAGTATAGTGTGTTTGGATAAACATCACAATATGTGCAATTTGCAAAGAGACAAGTTAGAGTATAGTATATTGATTAGTATTAATGATTAGGATATTTATCACATTGAACAAAAATTCTTTCTCCTTATTGTTTCTTTTTTTTTTGTTTTTCTCCTTGTTCTTCTTTTTTTTTTCTTTTCTTTTCTTTCTTCAAAGCAACACAACGCTCTTCGTGAATCGCAAATTTCATTCCGCGCATGGCGTTAACTCAATTAGCATGAGGGAGACGATAAAAGAGCACGCGTTAAGGCCTCATTCATACGACGGGACAACTGAAACCTTCGAACGTGTCTCAACTGACTATGTTCAAAACCGTTCGCGGAGAAAATTCGAGAGAAAAGATCAGAAGGAGGTGGAGGAGTGGGGGAGGAGAGGGGGGTCTTCCTCTTATATCTAAAAATAATATTTCAATTAACCATTTGTGGGCCGAATTTTGTTTAATTCGTTACAAACAAATTTGTTTTACGTTAAATCAACGAACATTAACCTACAAATATCGATTAACAATTAATTCGATAGTTTCAATTATTTCATTACAATTAATATATATTAATATTGTAACTTTGAAGGGTAACACAACGGTTTACAAAGTGTGTATAAAAGCTTAATCATTACCATTAAAACATTTCTTACACCAACTCTAATATTTGTTATACACTTTGCAATGTTATAATATAACATTTTATTAAGACTCCTCCTCCTTCTTTTTTAATTTATTTTGTTAATTAATTAAGGAACGCGAAATGTCAAGCATGGAATTTTATAAAACTGTTTGCGATTGACGTTAAACATATATGTATACGTTTCATTAAAGAAATTTTATTTTTGGAACCCCCCTTTGCATCCAATTATATTATTTATAATTGCATCATTAAATAATTGTTGAAAATACATCGTAGGCGAGTTAGGTTGCTTTAGGTTCTGCTTTTAGGTTTCCTCGTTTTTCATTTGACGTGAATCAAAATCTAATGAAAAATTTACGGGTTTATTATCGTTAATACTTCTCATTATTACTTTTTTTTTTATTTTTATATGATTTTTTATCTATATCTTTATAGGTTTCTGATATATAAAATTAAAAACTAAAGAAAACAACGTTATTATAAATATATCAAATAAAAGATATTTATATGATATGCAAATAATAACTAAATGATAATCGCAAAGCAAGTAATAACGAAAAAAAAATATATAATTATGATATACTAAAGCTTTTACACTTTTTCTTGTCTCACAATTATCGATAGATGAACAAATAATGATAATTGCACAAAATGGTTCGCTTTTACATTGATCTGCAGACAATTTATAAAAACATTTATTTTGAAATTATAGGTTAGATTTGATAACCGTTATCAAGAATATTATTGGTTATTAAGGAAACTTTCTATAACAAAACGTATATGCCGTTTTATGGAAAAACATGAAATTATATAATAAAATATCGGTATAAAAATATGTGACTTGAAAGTCATACGCTATACGCGAATTCATAAAAGATTAATTTCTTTTAATATTAAATGTATTCATATAATGACTAGTCAATTAGATCGATTTTTATCTTTTCATTAAAATTCTGTATTCAATATTATCGTTTATATTAAGTTTACTTTGAAAAAATGATAATTTTTAGGTTAAGTAAAAAGTTTCTTCGTATTTTCCCGGAAAATAGCTTTAGAATCGTATAACTCTGGTAATATTAATCGGATTTGGCAATACTTGCGTACGTTTGAAAGATAACAATATCAGAGTAATTAAAATTGAAGTGGTAATATTTTAAAAATTATTGCATCTTAAAAATAAATGAAAATAAAGAAGATATTCGATACGTTTCGAAATATGCCGCCATATTGTTTCACATTAAAGTAATTATATTATTTAATATAAAAGATAAAAGAACCAGAAACACATACAAATAGCAGAAATTTAAGAAACATGAACAAGAGAAGTATAGTTCGAGAATGATTCATTGATAATCAGAATTTATTTAAAACATCTATTGAGTAATTAAGGGTTAAATGTGGTTATGTTTTCGAAATAACCGCCATATTGTTTCACAGTAATTAAAAATCAAATAAACAACAGAGAGTTTATCGGAGAAAACAAATGTTGTTACAAAAAAGAAAAGAATACGATGGAAAATGTTCGAGCCGTTTTTGCTGAGTTTTAGAAAAATTTATTATACGTTAACATTTTCATGACGAGAAACTTAATCCTTTGTTATTTCAAAACTTTAAGCAGAATACGGGAAACGTAGTTCTATGTCGTTAAAAAATTGGCACTTTTCAATTTATTGAAATTATATAAGAAAAAAAATTAAACATAGGAACAAAAATAAATATTTCAAATTAATAAATAATACACAAATAATAATTTAATCAATATATCAGATTGTTAGGGGACACATCAAGAAACACCATTTACAAAATAAATGTCAGGAGTTTCAAGATTTAATGCAAAATTTTATTTATACCTATAAATTTAATCCTATTCATTTAATTAAACAAAATATATTTTCTATACGCATTTGTTACGTTTAATTTATGAAAACTTGAAACAATTCAAATGATTATAAGCATCATAATGAAATGTAATATTTCTTATATTCACATATCTAAAAATAGCATAATCTTATCGTACTCGCATCTCGGTTACAGATTTTTATAAATTATATTGAGAGATAATTATATGCATTGAAATTATATTCAACTAAACATTTTGTCCTCATCCTGAAAATCTGAAATTTATAAATTGGCAGAAACTTTCCAAGCAACTTAATATATGTGCAATATTATATACCAAGATTATTTTTTTTAGATTAGTTTGCTTTCTTGACATTGTATCGGTGACGTTCGACCAGTTATCACGACTATGTACACAACGTTTAGATACTTGTATTTACAAATGTCTCAGATATATCTCTATACGAGATACATCTATATATATATATATATCTATAAACGTAAACCTACTTACACGTTTTGAGTAAGAAAAAAACAATATCTATCTTTGAAAGTAAAAAAGTAACTTGATATACTATGACGAAAGACTATTGTTTCCCTAACATTACCTATTTTCATGAAACTCAACGATGAAGCAAGATAGATTAAACTAAAATACGATTACACTCATAATCCTATTGATGTACACCCTTTTATTTACTTATGTTAGCTTTATGTAAGCTTGTCGACGATAAACGAGTTTCCATATACCCAGGGATGCCCAAATTTTTTTTTTCCTCGGATTACATTTGAAAAAAAATATATCCTCGTTCTAACGATAATTTATTAACACGTTCACGCCGGCGTGCATCACCGGTGGGTCACACCCGACTGTCCCAAGCGTAATATGAATTCGAAAAATATAAAAATCGGCCCCGGCGTGAACGTGTTAAGCAACAAAAAAAATCATTGGTATTATAATAAACTGAAAAGAGATCAACTAATTCTCAAACAATTTATTTTATGATTTATTTTATAATACAATTAATTATAACAAATCATGAATGATATAATTAATATATATGCATTTTTTTAACTTAAAATTTAAGCATTCTAAATTATTTGTGAAACTATACTGTGTATAATTGTCGAGTTTAGCTTGACATAAGAAATCTGATGTCGAGTTTCGTTCGACATAAGAAATCTGAGTGGTAAAAATTAAAAAAATTTGATGATTTTTTGGTCACTTATGGTTATAGTTTTAATATATACTATTTTTGTAACGCATTATAGAATTAAATTCACAGTAAATATGTTGTTGTATCGTTAATTCTAATGACGGTATCGGTGTAATTTATTGAAAGAAAAAAATATCCAAATGATAGAAAAAACTTGTTTCATGGCCATTAGAAGATTAATGATCGTCTATATTCGTTCATTCTTATTTCTCAATCTTTTCTGTAGAATAGAATAACGCGTAATTTAACTACACAATGTGATGCCGACTGACAAATCTATATTTATAATCTAACGATAGGAAATATACAGGGTGTCTCACGTTTTTTCGGCCAAACTTTGAAAACTTAGGTTAGGTTAGGTTAGATACTTTATTACGAAGTTATGGGCAAAATTATTTTCAATTATATACAATAATTTATATATAATAATCATATTAACAAATCTCTATATTTATAATCTAATGGTAGAAAGTATACAGGGTGTCTCACGTTTTTTCGGCCTAACTTTGAAAACTTAGGTTAGATACTTTATTACGAAGTTATGGGCAAAATTATTTTCAATTATATACAATAATTTATATATAATAATCATATTAACAAATCTCTATATTTATAATCTAATGGTAGAAAGTATACAGGGTGTCTCACGTTTTTTCGACCAAACTTTGGAAACTTGATACTTTATTACGAAGTTATGAGAAAAATTATTTACAATTATATACAATAATGAGTAAGACTCTGACGCAACCCTGATACAACCTGTTATGTATCTATTCATATCATGGAAACTCTTGAAATATTTCAAGAGTTATGAGTATGAAGTATTTCAAGAGCGTACTAGAAGAATATTTTGAAATAGAAAGATAAAAACGTTAAAAACTATTCATATTTTGTAAAGGAAAATTTATTGAAAATTCATTGGAAATCCATTCATGAAGCAGACAACGTTGAGTTTAATCTTTTGAGCGTCAAAAAAAATGCCCCACTCGGTTCATAAGCAATTCCAAATCGTAACAGGGACAGGAACGTATCAAAAATAAGTAATAAAAGTTTCGAATAATTCCTAACCTAACTTTTTACCTATTACTATTTATAACCTACAAAAATTATATTTAAATCTTGATTAGCTGTATGTTTTGACGCTCATAGGGTTAAAATCAATATTATTTAGAGACTATGTCACGTTATTCGTAATAACTTTGAGATAAAGAGTTTTTAAACAAACTTTATACGACATTTTGTCCTTATTTCAACTTGTAGAATAAGTTTGAACAGTTTTACGAGAAAAACCTGAGACACTCTGTATGTACATACCAACACATACCCATATTTATGTATATATGTATAATAATATGTTTATACGCGGAGGGATTAGAGTTTACTATTGGTGGGGAACACGTCAGTCTTACACAAAGTTAGCTATTCGAATCAAGGATTCTTGAATGCGTAACTAAAACTGTAGGTAAATAGTGTGTACGGTTTTAGCCTGATCGAACAAATTGTATCTTCCGTTTACGTTTTGTTACCATCGAATCGTGAGATATAATAAATCTTGGTATCGCATAAATCTAATCACAACTAAAGGAAAATGCGGTTAAGCTAATATCTCATTTGTTGTCCAATAGCGAGGGAAGAGAAGGCGGAAGAGGAGGAGGACTAGCATCATCATCAGCTTGGTTACCGAAAATTTCCTCTGGGAAAAATCGATATTGGGAAGAAGAAGAGGAAGAAGAAAAAGAAGCAGAAGCAAAAGCAGAAGCAGGTGCAGAAGAAAAAAAAGAAAAAGGAAAGAAAAAAAGAAGGATAACAATAAGAACAGTAGGAGGAAGGGAGGGATTAGTTGAAAGAAAAAAAAGATCAGTTTGTACGATAATAATAATAATAATAATAATAATAATCATCGATAGGAGGTGGTATATATTTGGAAAGTGGAGGAGAACGCAAAGAAGAAGAAGAAGTTGTGGAGGAGGAGGAGGAGGAGGAGGAGGAGGAGGTAGTATCGAAAGAAGAAGGATAAGGTGGTCCTGGAGGTGGAGGTGGGATCGGTCGAAAGACGAGGACGGAGGTGGCGGTGGAGGTGGTGGAGGAGGAGGTGGCAGTGGCGTCGTCGACGACGAAAACGACGACGACGGTGGTGGTGGTGGTGGTGGTGGTGGTGGTGGTGGAAATAAGAGGGTAGGCCGGAGGTGACCATTCACCCCACATGGACGCCACCCTCGAGAAACCACCCATATCCTCAAAAGTGGATATCTTATCGTCATTATATCGGAAGGAAATATCCGAGCGGAGCGCGAGAGAAGCGCGACGCTCGAGGACGAAAGTTCCTCTTATCCTCCGAGGCCGTTTTTTGGCCGATTTTCGAGGATTATTCGTCGCCGTTCCGTTAACAACGACGACGACGATCAAAACAAAAACAAAAACAAAAACTATAGCAGCAACAACGACGACGACGACGACGACGGCGATTTGTCAAAAAAATTATTATCCACTAACGTTAACTTTAACTACTTCTTCTTATTTTGTTGTTACCAACGAAGACGACGAAAACGACGAAGAGGACGAGGACGAGGACGAGGACGAGGACGACGGTGACGACGACGACGACGACGACGACGACGACGACGACGACAACGAGGACCTGGAGGACACGGCGTCGGCACCAACAAACACGTTTAATGCGTTTACTACGATACATGCATCATCTTCATCTTCATCATCTTCATCATCTTCATCTTCATCTTTATCATCATCATCATCGACGCGCGTTGTTGTCGTCGTTGTCGTTGTCGTCGTCGTCGTCACGCATATAAAAAAAGCCATATCGATAGAAGACTCCGTCCAATCTAAGGGCCTAATCGAATATTTTAACGAGCCTAATCAACGATTATTATCGTCGACGAAAAATGTCGCGCAGCGCAACCACGCGTCCGATGCAAGGTAAGTTCGATTTTTTTTTTTTTTTAGTTTTTATTATTATCCTATTTTTCTTTTAAACCCCCTTCTTCCTCTTATATTCTTTTCATTTTAGGAAAATCCTAATAATATTAAGGTGAAACAAAAGTTCGCGCGTTTATTGTGTTATGAACCGCATATTGGATTGTTTTTTTTTTTCTTTTCGTAAAATTTAGTTTTGGAAATATTAACCTTTTGCAAGTGTCAACTTAACCAAAACTAATTACAGAGTGTAGTATTTATCAAAGTTTGTTTTTTTTTTCGACATATAAATGAATAAACTGATGATATTTTATTATTTCTATACGCTTGTTTGTTTATAAATGTTTTTAAAGTACCTGTAAAATCGTCTCGAATTGCTGATTCGCGCAAGCGATAAAGGCCTCGAGTGCAAAGGGTTAAAAACGCACGAACTTTTTGCCTCATCCTTAATAGCTTCGTTGTAAATATTGGCTAGTTCGGAAAGTAATTTCGTTTTATTTTTAGTTAGTCGCGTTTACCGACGCACAAATAAATCTCAAAATTTACATTGTAGCAATGGATTAACGATTTAGAATCTTCTTGCGTTTTAGATTTATCGAGTAAGTTTATTTCTGGCATCGCATTAGAAATGGGAAAATCAAAGCGAACATTTTTTTCTTTTTTTTTTTTATCGCAACGAGTAATAAGGAAACGTAAAAAAAAAAAAAAAGATCATTTAAAAACGATTTGGATTCTAAATAATATGAAACAAACAAAAATCTATCGTTTTTTCTTTTATCATTGAACAAAAATCTATAATTACTTTCCGAACAACCTAATAAATAATAAACATTCGTGAAAAAGTTGACCGAAAGAAGGGTGTCCTGGAAGATTCCAGTTGTAATCCAAAATTAAAACAACGATCCAATTTGGAATTGTTTTTTTTTCTCATCAATACTTCTCGATACTCGATGATTCTTTTCTTATGGTACAAAAATATAAAACTGAAGAGATTGGATTGATAGACAGTGTGTACAGTAAGTGGGGTGCTCAATCTTTTTTTTCACTGACCGCACATTAGCGCCGGTTGAAAATCGATGATTAAGAAAAACAAAACAAAGAATCTTCAGGTGTGAAAACAATAAACGTATTTAAACATTAATGCGATTTTTGGTTTCGTTTATAAGAAGAACAATCTGACCCCTCCTAGCCACAGAGTCACAGGTCGTAGGGTGAGATTGAAGGTAACCGTTAATCAATTCTTGCTACTTAAAAAAAGAAGACAGAAATAATAAATTCATGACCGGGTCATAATTGAAACTTTCCCAAATCATATGTGCGACCCATTGTTAGAAACATTAGGTGGTACACTTAAGATTATTTCATTATTCAACCCTTTAAATACAAAACTCGCATAACGATTGCAATCACCGGAGACAAGGAATGATTTTTCTCGTCGAAAAAATTGATAAGCGCATATATGCGCCCTTACTCAACGCGGATTGCTTTCATTGGTCGCATATATGCGCCCATAACATTCAAAGTATTTAAACATCAATGTTCGGTAGCAACTGTTTTCAACAAGAGAGAAGATGAGTCAATCCATTAACTAACCATAAATTTTTGCCGTTAAAAGTAGAAATAAAAGAAAAATTGTGAATCCAATGACTGCGCGTTTCAAAAAATTGATAAGCGCATATATGCGCCCTTACTCAACACGGATTGCTTTCGTTGGGCGAAAGGGGTTTAAACATCAATGTTCGGTAGCAATTGTTTTCAACAAGAAAGAAGATGAGTCAGTTCATTGACTGAGCATCAATTTTTGCCGTAAAAAGAAGAAATAAAAGAAAAATTGTGAATCCAATGACTGCACGTTTCGTACCGGAAGTTGAGGTTATATTTGAATGTCATTTTTAACGGTTAGAAATTCCCGCTTTATTTAAAACAGGTAGTCAATAGAGAAATCTTCTTTATCCGTCGTGGTTGATGGTCTCTCTTCTCTTGCATATTAGTTTTGGCTTAAGTCGATGTCGCCTATGTACTTTTGAAGCTTTGGCTTTGGCTTTGGCGTCGGCGTCGTGTCCACGACGTTGGCGTAAGCGTCGTGACACGTGGCGCCGTCGAGGGGCGACGCCTCAAAGTCTCTTCGACGGCCGTCGAACCGTAATCTCATCGACGAGAGTTGTGGAACCTCGACCTAGGACCGTCGTCGTGTTAGACGTACAGTTAAAAGGAACGACAGAAAGAAAGAAAGAAACAAACAAACAAACAAAAACAGAAAGATAGAGAAATAAAGAACCCAAAAACAAAAAAAAAAGACGGGAGGAAGAAAATAGAACTGGTAGAGAGAAAGAGAGAGAGAGAGAGAGAGAAAGTGGTGGTTCCAGTTTAGAGTGTATGCTGATTGTGAGTGCAAATTGAACTGCCTGAACACCGTTTTACGCGTACGATACTCCAACTTGGGTGATGGTGTTTCAATTTATCTCATTCCCTTAGCATTCTTCCCTTCTTCAGAACCCTACTTTCCTGTAGCATATCTTATTCCTCGTTCACCAATTATCCATAATTGGTGTTAATGTGTTGGTACTTTAGTCAGAAGATTCCCCCCCACGAAAAGAAACAAATGCGTTAGTTTGATTCCCTGTATTATTATCTGCCGTCATGGAAACGTCATTGTAGTATAAAATTATCATCGATGTCATTCTGCTCCTCCAATCGGACATCATCATTCTTCTGGGTAGTATATTTGGGATTAAATAGTAATACGTAAAGCCGGTGCCAAATATGATATTTGCTAACTTCGATGAGATCCTCGTGTTGCGGGACGTCGCCGTCGACGCCTGATATCGATCGTTCCTCTCTCTCTCCCTCCTCCTCCTCACCCCTCCCCGCTTCCTCCTCCTCCTCCTCCACCTCTTCTTCTCTTCCTCTTCCTTCTCTTTCTCTTTCTCTTTTTCTTTCTCCTTCTATTTCTATTTCTATTTCTCTAATAATTATCCCAGCTAGTAGTCCTCACATTTCTTTTAACCAATTCCTGATTTTCTAGTCTACCCAACCTCTACAAACAGAATCCTGTTTATACTTCTTTAGCTTTTTTGCGTTAAACTAGCAACAACCGTTCATGAGCCTGGATAACTTAACCATTATTCCCTTTTTGGATGATCGTTACGTGAAAGACGATACTATAATAACGATGACGACGATAATGATAAACAGCATGCACACGAGATGTACATTTTATTTCGAGTATGTACACTTTATTTTGTACAAAATTTCAAATAATTTCAATTCGTTATTAGAAACGTGCGTTAACGTCGATCTTTTGGGGAGGACAACAAAAATGTTTTAACATTTAATTGTTTAATGCATCCAACGATTCGTCATTTTTGTTGTTGATTCACGATTTGGATCACATTTAGATCGATAATTGTTAGAATCAGGAGAAACGCCCTTAAATTTTGATGATGTTGTTTAATTAAACGAGTTATCGGATCGATGTTAAGGAAAAGTGTACCCTATGGGACAGGCGTGAAAATTAATTTCATCATGTCACTTTTTCATGTAAGTTTTTTTTGTTCAAATTGGTTTGAATGTTTGGTGGAACGCGTGTAGAAAAGGCTAGATATGTCACGTGACAAGCAGATAAAGAAAACGTAAGTGGCGCTGTTTGTAAGGAAATATAACATATCTCGAATCGCGGGATCTTTAACCAGTTGTGTGTTAGTCATAGTCAGGCTGTGATTGACAAGTATACTCGTCATGAAGAAATTGCACTATTTTGTGTTATAATACGAGTATACCCTACATGTAATTGCAATGATTTTTCTTACGATTAATATATAGATAAAATTGTAATATTTTTTTTATTATAACAATTATACTCGTCGTGCGAATATAAAAAAAAAAAAAGAAAAAAATACAACAGTCATTTGATTAGAACATAAATCAATATTATTATAACAGATACAACGCGTACTCTTTATTTGACGAGTATACATCGTCGTTGTTTGGTTTTTGCGACACAATTAAGGTACAGTCTTTTCAAAGAGATCAACCTAGTTAACCGATTGTTAATTACTTTTTCCGAATGACGAGTATACTCGTCAGTCGCAGTTAATTGGTTGAACAGTTTCACCCTTTATTTGGTGGAATGATTAAAATAAACAAATTAAACGTGTTAAAATTATCATCGTCGTTAGATAAACAACAATAATTATGGTGATAAAAAGATTCCGTAACAGTCATTGTCGTCGTCATCGTCGTCGAACGTTAATCTCGAAATGTCCAGTTTAAAAAAAAAAAAAAAGAAAGAAAGATAAGGCACATTATTGAGATATCTTCAATTTGTTACTCAAAGGGAATCCCGAGGATGGAAGAAACTAATCGTAAGTCGTAAAAAAAAGATCGGTCTAAATCAATTATAAAAAGAGGGAACCCAAAAGGAGAATATGCAGGAGGAAAGGGATAAAGGCAAGGAACGTTAGGCGAGTGTGTCGATCATCCTAAGTGTGCGCAGTTAAAAATGCGCCTCCCAGTTAGCATTCGCGGTGGTAAGAAGAAGACGACCACGACGACGACCACGACGAAAACGACGAAAACGAAAACGACGAGGAGTTGTTGGAAAGAAGAAAAAAAAGGAAAGGAAGAGAAGAAAGTGGTCGGTGGTAATACTACCTAGCGCGGTAAAGGGCGGGTTACGTCCTTTGAGAGATTCATGCCTCGCGGAAGCTGCGATGATACGGAGGGACGAAGAAGAGGAGGGTCCAAAACGGGAGAAGAAGAAGAATGTAAAAGGCGAGCCGGACATCGTCGTCTCCTCGGCACCTCCTACGTGCCACGAAGACGAAGAGGTTGGCCATAGAGAGGGTTTATAGCTTGCGTAGGATAGACGATGAGCGTCGAGGTCGACACGCTGGAACTCGAAGTCTTCGAGGTGAGTCCTCATAAATACTCGAAGACAAATAGGACTCGGAGTCGAATGCTTTTAATGATAATGATGATGATGATGATGATGATGATTTATCACGAAAGAGAGGATCTTCCAAACTTTGACCACAATACCAAGAGTTTTTAGAATCCTTCGAAACAAATGAGCCTTCTCCTTTATTATTAGTTTTCTTTCTTTCTATCCCCTACTCTTTTTGATTTATTTACTTTGCTTTCTCTCGATTATCAATGAATATTTTACCATCTTTGATATATTCAAGATTCCAAATTTGATTACCGGTCTTTCCAGTGTCTGCCTCTTGCATCGGACTCTACCATTTTTCCTGTTATGCGGTTCGTTTGGCACGCGCGTCAAACGATTATATTATATCATATAGATACACTCGTTTCCGGGTAGTCGTATTTGTTAAGATTAATTCGTCATTTATCTACGAATATATCTATTAGGAAGGATACTACACGAAACGCGTCGTCGTGCCAAGCGATCTGTTTTCGATCGTATCTCTTTATGCGTCCTTAATTGTTATCTAACTTTTCTTCGTTATGATGGGACGAAGGTAAAAGAATGTGACGAGACTGATGTTACGGAAGGAAAAAGGACAACAACAACAACGACGACGACGACGACGACGACGGCGGCGACGGCAACAGCAACAACAACAGGGACGACGACGACGACGACGACGAAAATTGCGGCAGCAACAACGGCATCAACGGTAACTGTAACTGCTACGACAAAAACGGTGACTGTAACTGCAGCAACGACGACAACGGTGCCAGCGATTACGGTAACATTGAAGGTAATAACAACAACAACAACAACGACGACAACGACGAGTACGAGCTCGACGACAACGGCACCGGTAACAACGGCAAAGGAAGGTATCATGTGTGCCGTGGACACTAGTATTCAAGATGGAAACGAAAGTAGAAAGAAAAAACGTAAAAGACGAAAAATGCGGAACAAGGCGCAAATTCAACTGCAAGAACAACAGCAAGACCTAGCGATTCATGCAGTATTGAATCTTCCATCCTCGTCTGAAGAAGCTGTCCTCGAGGCAGCCGACGAATGTTCGAAAAGAGATTCATCGAGTAGCCTTGGCGGTACCAGTAGGCACAATACCACCCTCAGGGAATCCTTGCTTACTGTACTAGGCAAGCTGGTTATATGGAAGGGCAGCAGGTATCGTTCCGCAACTGCAGCTTCGTCCTCTTCCAGTGTGCCTCCGAATTCGCCACCTGCCACTGAATGTATCGGTCGTAGTACATCTTTTTTTTCTAGCGGTGAGTCTTAACCCGCGTTAATCCTTCTTCTATCTCTCGAAACCTGTCTACTACCAAAACACCGTCTATCAAATTCGTCTCGTAATATCGGCGGGGTCCACCTTGTATGTATCGAGAAAAATAACGTCTTATTTGTTCTTACGAGAATCATCGAGCTATCGTCTTGACTGATATTTATTAATATATTTGTACATTAATATCATTACATGTGTGTATTCTTACAGAAACAGAGAGGCGTATACGCGCCAATAATCGCGAGTACAACTCACAGTTTAATTATGCGGTAAGATCTGATCGATCGATTTTTTATTAACAAATTCAAGTTTAAATTGATTTGTATTTTTTTTTGTTAAGAGTCTGCACATATATCACAAAGTTCTTTAATAAGATATAAAATCATATTAAGCATCTTTCCCTTTTTTCTTTTGTTTTTTTATAGAACAACTACATAAAAACGTCCAAGTATTCGGTTCTGACGTTCCTACCATTGAATTTGTTCGAGCAATTTCAGCGGTTAGCCAACTTTTACTTCCTATGCCTGCTGGTGCTTCAAATGATACCCGCCATATCCTCTTTGACTCCCATTACAACAGCTATACCGCTCATAGGGGTACTTATGCTCACTGCCGTTAAGGATGCCTATGACGACTTTGTGAGTAATTTGTTTATTTTCCCAATTGTCATGAAATTGTTTTCTTCTTTTTAAGAATCTACGTTTTCTTTATTGACTCGTATCAATTTCAGCAACGGCATAGCAGCGATTCGCAAGTTAATAATAGAAAGTCACAAACATTGCGTGGTACTAGCCTACGTGAAGAGAAATGGTCTCAGGTTCAAGTGGGGGATGTTATAAGAATGGAGAACGATCATTTTGTTGCGGCAGATGTTCTTCTTCTGTCGACGAGCGAACCAAATGGTCTCTGTTACATCGAAACGGCAGAATTGGATGGGTCAGTAATATTTTTGGTTGTTGCAAATTGATCAATTCAATGCATTTCATTTAATTTCTCGTTATTCTTCTAGCGAGACGAATTTAAAATGCCGGCAATGTTTGACTGAGACTGCCGAAATGATGGACAACCACGAATTGATTGGTCAATTCGACGGTGAAATCGTTTGCGAAACGCCTAACAATTTGTTGAATAAATTTGACGGCACGTTAACATGGAGAGGACGGAAGTAAGAATAAATAAATGAACAAGAAAAAAAAAAAGAACAGAAGTTACTTGATAATGGTACAATCTTTTAGTATGCTTAAACAAATTGTTGCCTTTTATGTTACAGATATGCGTTGGATAATGACAAAATCATATTACGAGGTTGTGTATTGAGAAATACACAGTGGTGCTACGGCGTGGTCATCTTTGCAGGCAAGGATACCAAATTAATGCAAAACTCAGGGAAGACCAAATTTAAGAGGACCTCTATAGATAGGCTGCTGAATCTTCTGATTATTGGAATAGTGTTTTTCTTGCTTTCTATGTGTTTGTTTTGCATGATCGGTTGTGGTATTTGGGAGAGCCTAGTGGGTAGATATTTTCAAGTGTATTTACCCTGGGACTCGTTGGTGCCTACCGAACCTTTAGGAGGTGCCACCGTGATCGCTCTCCTTGTATTCTTTTCATATGCTATTGTATTGAACACAGTGGTGCCAATCAGTTTATATGTGAGTGTCGAAGTTATCAGATTCGTCCAATCGTTTCTGATCAATTGGGACGAAGAAATGTACTACGCGCCTACAAATACACATGCCAAGGCTAGGACTACTACATTAAACGAAGAATTAGGTCAGATAGAATACATCTTTTCTGACAAAACTGGAACATTAACGCAAAATATAATGACCTTTAATAAGTGTTCTGTGGCCGGTAAATGTTACGGTGACTCTGTCAATGAAGTTACTGGAGAAGTCATCGATTTAAGCGAGGTGAGATACTCTTTTGATATATGTAACGTCGGTCTTTTATTTACCAAAGGTGCATTTATTGTGAATCTGTTCTTATGCAACATATAAACATTCCTCCATTAACGAAGAGGTTCAAATTATGCTTTATACTTGAATTATCTCATTTTGAAACACATTCGAGCTGTTTCTTTTTTTTTCTCTTTTTCTGTTTCTGTTTTTTTTTTATTTGGTCGAGCTACAAACTCATTCATCATTTCTGTATTCTTACGTTGTGAATTTTTGTTTACTTACAACTTTATTTTCATTTTTATATTTATACAAGATGGCACAGTATAGTATACAATTCAATATATAATTTACTTAGTTAGAACTTGGACAAATTAGAAAATTTATTTGATCTAACATAAGAAATCATGTGCCACTATCATGAAATTTTCTTCCTTTACCTCAGAATCCTGGACTTTAGTATTCATCCGTTCTCCAAAGTAATTATTTGTCATCGTTGCTGTAATTATTACAATGAAATCTCAACTTCAATAATTTTAGTTTTTTTTTATCACTGTATTTTTTTTTATTATCAGCGATATTAGATTTTAATTTTATTTTGCTAAATGCAAATTGAATTTAAAGTACAACAAAGAAAGAAAACCAAAAGAAAAATACCAAAAGTACACGTTAATAAAAAAATCAGAAAGATAAACACAATCTCTTTGTAAATCCATACTGTGCATAAGTTTTCATGCACATCATTTAGCATGTGTGTGCTGCATGTAGACGGACAAAGCTGCACAAACTCCGACAATGCGATGGAAGAATGGACAAGAATTTGTTCGTCAAGTTTATACTCCGCTTAGTGGTCCAAACGTGCGTCTCCTGGAGCAAGCTGACAGAATGTCCAGTACAACACCAGAACCAGGAATCAGTGCCAGCCCAAAGCTTCAACACAAACCTTCAGTACGCATGCTCATATTCGACACGCACCTGCCAGCTATACAAAAATTCAATTATACTTGTTTTCTTATTTCTGTTACTATACTCGCTACACACACTTTTAATTCTCAGTTAAATAAATTCATTAATATCGCATATTGTTTTAATATACACTAATGACATAACAAGAAATTTCTTTTTCTTATTTTCTTTTGTTTCAATTATGCTGTGCAATAAAAATAGATGCATGTTTTTATATCATACTCACACTCATCTCATAGTAGGTTAAAATACTTTCAAAATTTTTTATACTCTTTCATGTAATACTTTCTTGAATAATCCAAGGACGAATCGACTAACACCATCTATTTTCACTGTATTTCAACAAGCTCTTTTTTATTATAGAATTATAGCGAAAGGTATATATATTTGCATACATGCATACAATCTGTACTCTGGTATTTCTTTTTCATCTGGTTCTCTCTATGTACTAATAAAAATGTATATTATCCCTCTTCTTACTTCTTTTACTGGCTCTCTAGAGAAATCTTTTTGCAAGGTAAATAATATTTTATATAATGTCATTTCTACTTTTACAGACAATGCCACCCCTGGATTTTTCATTTAACAAAGACTACGAGCCTGAATTTAAATTCTATGATCCTGCGCTTTTGGAAGCTGTCAAGCAAGGCAATCAAGACGTTCACAGTTTCTTTCGCTTATTAGCATTATGTCACACCGTTATGCCAGAAGAGAAGCACGGAAAACTGGAGTATCAAGCACAGTCGCCGGACGAAGCAGCACTTGTATCTGCAGCGAGAAATTTTGGTTTTGTTTTTAAAGAAAGATCACCGAATAGCATAACGATTGAAGTAATGGGAAAGCGTGAAATATATGAACTACTATGTATTCTAGACTTTAATAACGTTAGAAAAAGAATGTCTGTAATATTGAGAAAGGATGGTCATCTTAGGCTTTATTGTAAAGGAGCAGACAATGTCATTTACGAACGTTTGAAGAAAGATAGTGATGAAATTATGTCTAAGACTTTGGATCACCTCAATAAATTTGCAGGTGAAGGTTTGAGAACATTGTGCCTTTCAGTGAGAGATTTAGATGAAAGCTTCTTTAATAATTGGAAACAACGTCACCAAGAAGCCGCTTTGAGTCATGAAAATAGAGACGACAAGTTGGACGCTATATACGAAGAAATAGAAAAAGATATGACGTTACTAGGTGCTACTGCCATTGAGGATAAATTACAAGATGGTGTACCCCAAACCATCGCGAATTTAGGACTCGCTGGCATAAAAGTGTGGGTATTAACAGGTGATAAACAAGGTAAATTTATAAGGACAATATATTTAATCTAGTACTCTACGAAATGAATTTAAAGATAACTATTCTTAATATCGTATAAATAATAAATCATTATTTTTCATACTTTATTATATTTATAATTTTACAGTAATCCTTTCATTAACGCGCAATTTTTTTTAATTGTAAATTCATTCAGATTATAAAACCGAACGATATTATTAATTTTTTCACCTTTTTCTAATGTTTAGATAATTTTTAATTTGACTTCTAAACTTATCCAGGTTCTTGCACTTTTCATTTTTTTAATAGTATTTCTTGTTAATGCCATTATTTTTGATCTCACAAATTTCTTATTGCACTGCAAATGTTCGCAGCACAACTGCAAATAAATTAACGCAATTACAGAATAAATTATACTGATTGTGAGTTATCTCCAAATTTATGTTTGCACATTACATATTGTAGTGAAATCTAGGTGCTGATAATTCAAGCGCGTGAATGAAAAGATTTTACTGTATTTATCATATATCTTTTATTTATAATTAATTAATGAAGTTTTGCTTTCTACTGCTATTAGTACTACAGATATCACCATTCATGTATCTTTCTTTTATCATAGAAACGGCCATCAACATTGGTTACTCGTGTCAGCTGCTAACAGATGATCTGACCGATGTCTTTGTAGTAGATGCTACTACTTATGATGGGGTTGAAACTCAATTGACACGATATTTGGAAACTATCAAGACAGCCTCCAGCCATCAGAATCGGCCAACTCTCTCCATTGTCACATTCAGGTGGGACAAGGAAAGGTCAGGCAATTGAAAGAGATGGAGTAAAGTCTATTACCCTTTTTTCATATCTAATTCTGACTGATTAACATGTTTATTAAAAGATATACCTTTACATTGAATGTGTCACCATGTATTGTGTAATGCTTTCTTTGTCTGGTTTATGCCAAAGAATTATAATGAAAAGAATCTAATCTTTTTATTAGAACAAATCTATTCCAAATTATTATTTCTATACGTATCCTGAATGTTAGTATTTTTTTTTCTTTTTTTCTTGAATTAAACATTCTTGGGCATTTACCTGAAGGCATTCTAAAGGTATAACAAGAATTATATTGTGCTACGAATTTGCTTAGACCATGGTATGTGCTATAGTATCATGTTTATACATTTTGATCCTGATATCCTTTACTCTTCTTTCGTTAAAATAGTAAATATTAAAATGTATCTGCATGCGATTCGAGCATCCAACCAAATCCTTTTGTATAAATTATTAAAGTTATCAAATATTCTCTCTTCTCTATTTAAATATTATTATCATTATAAAGAAATAAACTATATGCCCACTACCTGCTTGTCGAAGATAGTATTATACACTGCAGATGTCATAGTATGGTAGATTAGGTTTTAGATGTACCTACCAAAATGCAACATACATTTCATTGGAAGTGTTTCATTGAAAAGAAAAATGTTAAATTTATGAAAGATAACGATGACTACTATATGATGCTTGATACTCACTCCTTCTCTTTCTGTATGCTTAACATTAATCCTAGAAATAATTATTATAACAACATTTTTTTCAAATTATGTTGCTTATGTCACGTTCTTGTTTCTTGTAGAATCTAATATTGTGCACCATGTCTATCGTTAAAATTTAATGTATATTATATTTTACCTTGGAGAGATCAATCTTTTTTCCAAGTATCCTGATTCAAAATATGTGAATGATTCGAGAAATTGCAAAAATCCTTTTACTCGATATTATCAAACTTTTGATTGTCTATTTATATTTATAATAATTTTACGAACAACTATAAAATCATTAGTGACGAAAGGACAAGGCTCTTTTCCTTTAAACTAATATTTTTTTGTATACAGCAGTGATACGGAATATAATCCGAGTAGAGATGAGCAGGATGAACATGAAATGGAGCAAGCTATGGGTTTTGCAGTGGTTATCAATGGACATTCCTTAGTGCACGCATTGCATCCACAGCTTGATCAACTTTTTCTCGAAGTATCAAGCCAATGTAAGTTCAACATCAATTAATCTACATGATAGAACATCGATTATCCAAACATTCATCTTTTTTTAAATGTTTAATCCTTTGAGTGCTATGAGCGCATATGTGTCCAGTGGAAGGTATCGGTGCAAACTAAGGATGCATATATGCATTCTTTTGAATGCGGATTACTTCCACCAGGAGTATTCAGCACTCAAAGGGTTAATGATATCCAACTTATATTTTAATTTTAACACCTACCTTTTTCTTTTACTACTCATCATATAAATAAAATCTATACGTATGAATGTATTAAATTCAGACAAGTAACTAAATTCGGGCATTTGAAGTAATTAAGATACGTGTCCCATAGCATAAGCATTGTTAAATACATTAATGGAAGAACGTAAATGAGCAAATCATTCTATATTCGGATAAACAGTCATTCGAATTATCTATGTTCAAATAATCGATGGTTTATTGTATTTGCTAAATTAACTTATATCAATGTGAGCTATTTAATGTTTTAATGTTTAATATTTTAACTGTTAATGAAAAAATTCTAGGTAAATCTGTGATATGTTGTCGTGTAACACCCTTACAAAAAGCAATGGTCGTTGAATTAATTAAGAAGAATAAAAATGCTGTCACTTTGGCGATTGGAGATGGAGCTAATGATGTTTCTATGATAAAGACAGCTCATATTGGCGTTGGTATCAGTGGACAGGAAGGATTACAAGCTGTATTAGCCTCCGATTATTCGATAGGGCAATTTAGGTTTTTAGAAAGATTGTTACTTGTCCATGGCAGGTGGTCATATTATAGAATGAGCAAGTTCCTTAGGTACTTCTTTTATAAAAATTTTGCATTCACTCTCTGCCATATCTGGTTCGCCTTCTTCTGTGGATTCAGCGCACAGGTATGTTTGCAATAGTAATCTTGACGCATTGAACACTGGTTCTGTCTCATTTCGTGATTTTTTTTTTACTCAAAGTAAATATGTTTAACACATGAATATGTTTTATTTGACATTGTTCATTTTTTCTGTATTAGTTTAATTTCTAACAAAATACAGACAAAAATCTGTACAAAATTATATCAACAGTCATTTTGAAAAAAATTATTTATGGACAAGCAATGTGAGCATCAGTGTTCAATGTATTAAAAATTAAACAAATAACACAAATGATTAATTTAAGGCGAATGCGATTCTTTAAAATTCCTTTGTTAGAGCAAAATTGTTCCAAAGTTGAGTTAAAGAATATGATCTTAAATATAATAATCTGATATGTGTTGTGTATATATTTGTGAATGAATGTATGCATGTATTTATATTTTTATAAGTATATATTTGTATAGAAGAAAATATATTTATCATTTTTATTTTATTTCATTTTTCAGACAGTGTTTGATCCAATGTACATTTCTGTCTATAATCTATTTTATACGTCACTACCAGTCTTGGCGGTTGGCATATTTGATCAAGATGTTAATGATAAAAATAGCCTAATGTATCCAAAGCTATATGCACCTGGACTTCAAAATCTTCTCTTTAACAAAAAAGAATTTTGTTGGAGCGCTCTACATGGTTTTTTTGCTAGTTGCGTGTTATTTTTAGTACCCTATGGTAAATATTAATTCTTTCCGCATTTAACAATTTTTATTGGTTGTAACTTATTTTTTTTTTTTTTAATTATTTTATTTTAATTACTTTTTATAAAATTTATTAATCAAGACTATCGAGATATTTGTTTAAGAACGAAACATAATATTTAAAAAATAGTACAGAGTATTGACTTGAAAATATATTATTTTACATTAAAGCATATGAATAAAATAAACTAATAAAAATACAATTTTGATTTTAGGAACATACAAGGATGGAGTATCACCAAAGGGCTATGTACTTTCAGACCATATGCTGCTGGGCAGTGTTGTAGCTACAATATTAGTTATAGTTGTAACAGTTCAAATTGCTCTTGACACATCATATTGGACAATTGTTAATCATATTATGGTGTGGGGCTCGTTGATATGGTATTTTATTTTAGATTACTTTTATAACTTCGTCATAGGAGGTAGTTACGTTGGCAGTCTTACAATGGTACGTATTTCAACATACTTTTGTAAAAAGTTAACCCTTTGCGCTCTGACTACTAATACTGTTAGCAATATCGTATTTTTGTGGTCATAATAATAAAAATTAATAAATTTAGATGGTACTGTTACTTTGATAAGTTTCGTATAAATATTCAATATTTCTTGTTCTTGTTTTGTACAAATATTTGCATCTATTAGTTTATTTTATTCTTCATTTTTAATTAAAAGTGTTCATTAAGTTTAATTTTCAAGCGATATTGTTTTTATTTTCCTAAAAGTACTTAGAGTTTACTACTTGTGAGCATAAAAAATACTCTGAGAACAAAGGGTTAATATTGAGTTGTCCGGAAAGTTTGTGTCAATTTATGAATATATACAAGATGTCTTGTAATTGGTGGTACAAGTAAGTAGGAAATGATTCTACATGAAAAACTAAGTCGAAAATGTAGAATAAAATTTGTTCATATAAAGCTTTGTTTTTTAATAATATTAGTTTGCACTTGTGCACTACATATGAATACAACTGATAAAAGATATATTATATTAACAATTGTAAACATATTAAGAAGCAAAAAAATGCTTTCCAAAATATACAGGAGTAAGACAGTGAAATCCATTGAGTTGAAACTGTATCAAGTTTACGTGTACTTAACGAATTTTTAAACTTATTTTTTCCTAAAACAGTCTTTTATGAATAAATTGTATTTTTCAATTTTTATATAATTTTTCATGTTGAATCACTAATGCAACCTCCTTTTTTTTGACAACGTAAAAAATCTTCGCGAGAAGAGTCAGACTTGAGAGGAGTATGGTGTCGGTAGAACCTCAGCCTCTGAATGTACTTGTTTCTCCACTTTGGGTTCCACTGCATATGGCAATGCCATTCTTACTGCATCATTCTCATTTTTCTCATGCGTCCTCTTAGTGGTCGTAGTTGCCTTTTAAACTGCGAAGATTTCTTCTCTTCCTGCTATGCTCACTTCTTTTGCAGCATAACTTCTGCTGCAAACATTCTAAATCCTTTAACGTTACCTTGATGCAATTTTGCTTCCTTGTACCACCAGTTATAGAGTATCTATTATAATATCTATTAAATAGATACATTTTTCTCAAAATCAGGATAAATTTGTCCATTACGTGCCCATTAAATTGACATTAAGTTGCTTATAAAGTTTTTCCTGATTTTTAGGCAAATATATTATATAATATTAATTGGCATGAATTTGTCCGAACAACCCAATACATAAAGAAGCATAATAAAGTAATATGAATCATGATTAATATATAAATTTATATTTTTCTTTAAAGGCTATGTCAGAAGCAACATTTTGGTTCACGACAGTTATAACATGTATAATCCTAGTGATACCAGTTCTTTCATGGAGGTTCTTCTTTATGGATGTTAAGCCAACACTCTCCGATAGAGTAAGATTGAAACAAAGATTAGCGCAACTGCGTTCTCGACAGAGTCAGGACATTTTACGTACTCCATCAACGAGACGCACGCGACGATCTTTGCGTTCGGGTTACGCATTTGCACATCAAGAAGGTTTCGGACGACTTATTACATCTGGAAAAATCATGCGCAAATTACCAAATGGTGCAGATTTTAAGTTCGCTATGCCATTTACTAATAATGTTACTAAACAAGTTAATGTTGCTACTACGTCGCCAAAGGAGAATGCATCTCGGAATTCGCACACATTGGATGCTATTACTCTGTGAATCTTTACGTTAATCACAGTGTTGCACAGTAAGTATGATTTCACGTATTGTCGTGAGATAAGTTTAAAAATAAAAAAACATTGTCACTCAGTTTGCCTTATTGAAAGTTTTATGCTATAAATCATTCTTTTTCTTTAGTTTATATTTTTCCCATCAAAGACATAATCATTTTTTATTTTTTAGAAATAAAGAACAGTAATAAATAATAATTATACGAAAAATGAAACAATAAATAAACGCGTCTGCCATACTTATTATCTCAAAGTCGAAAATAATTGATTAATTATATTTTTCCTTTGTTTCTCTTTTAAATTTATTTTTATTTTTTTTTCTTCCTTTGCTCACAATCAATTATTATTTTATAAGATCAATTTTATAAAAGTTTTGTATAACATTTCAGTATTTTGCATTTCAGTGAGGCACACTGTATTATAATAGTCTTAATCTATATTTTCTACCTCCTTACTGCAATTGATTATATTTATGATTTACAACAATAATTCTATATATGTCAATTAAGATTGCGTGAAATATAATATTTTGTTCTCTCATATATTTCATATAATATAATTAATCATACCTTTTTCAAAAGTATTAAATTATTCATTTGAGTTATTATTAAATTAAAAAATTATCAATTCTTATATAAAACAATACACATACATACACTAACATAAATTAATTATATTAGAACAAAAAATTACCGCTTAACAATTATGAAAGATTGAAAAGAAAAAAATCATTCTGTGTGTGTGTATGTGTGTGTGTGTGATAATTGATTAATAATAATTAATTTTTAATTTCTGGAAAATTTACTTTTTTCGAAGATGATTTAAATCGTAGATGAGTAGTAATTATTTTTATATGTCACGGGCAATGATATATTTCAAACATTGTATAGAATGCCCATGTAAATCGGGCAATGTGTATAATGAGCATATATTTCACAGATTGCCCAGTCATTCTATACAATGTCCTCAGTAATACATTGCCCGTAACATATATATACATATATGTATATCATATGCAATTGTACAGCTTACAATAACGATAAACATTCTAATCATTATAAAAAAAAGAAATTCATTTTACTGTGATACGTATAAATCAGATAAGCAGTTTTTTTATTTGCACTTTAAGTATACAAAAAAAAAATGATATATTTGTAACGAAGAAGAAATTAATTTGTCATCAATTAATCTTTTTATCTGTTATAATTGCTATTAAATCAACATTATCGAATTGCATTGTCTTTCTTCTTTTTCATTTATATAGAAGAATTATTTTTGACGATACAATATTCTAAAAATATCATCTCTCTGGTAAGTTAGCAATTGAATCAAGCAGAAACTATTATTGTAAATTTGTATCTACATAATTAAAAGCGTCTCAACCTTGAAACATACATTATTTATTCTTATTACTTCTAGTGTATGTACATCTAAAAAAGAAAAAAAAAACATTCTTCTGCTGTTCTTACTTGTATTATATGCTATTTCTATAAAAACATGATCAATGTAAAGAATATATTTACTCTATACATTATTACTTGTACAAGCATATAATAGATATTTTTAATTGCCTTTGTAAAACATTAATACAAATCACTACTAAAATAACACTGTATTATAGTATTCACTGTAAATACTTCAAAGAGATACATATATATACATATATATAAATATATAAATTTATATATATATATATATATATATGTATACACACAACAGACACAACATACACACACACACAAACACACAAATATTATAATATATTATGTTGTATTACAATACATTAAATTAAAAATAAGATTATATTATATTGTATTAAATTATATTATATTACATTACATAAACATTACATTACTTTATATTATATTATATTATACTATATACTATATTATATATTATATTATATTATATTATATTATATTATATTATATTATATTATATACTATATTATATATTATATTATATTATATTATATTATATTATATTATATTATATTATATTATGTTATATTATATTATAACAAACTAATATTATAATATATTAAATATTAAGCATACGTTTTTTAAAAGAAAGTAATATATAGTTAGAATAATCTGAAGAAAGCACGAACATAATATAGCTATATTATATACTGTGAACAAACGTTTGCCTTGGACTGACTACTAAAAAAGAAAGGAAGAAAGAAAAAAAATACACATACACACAAACACGTATGTACCTATCGTATATATCTGCGCGTATGTATATATAGTATGTACATATGCGTATACGTAAAGTAAAAGGCAGTAGTAACGTTACAAAAAATCTGTATTTCTACTTTTAATATTACTGTGAAACATAGAAAAAAAAAAAGTCAGATAGCTGATATATGAAAAGTGTGTTCCACAATCAAATCATTATGTAAAACAGAGGATATAAAACTCACCGCTTTAATGCTACTTACAATGTGTCTCATATTTGAATCACACAATTTAATTGAGATCTTTGTATATATCATACCAGTCCCATTTAATCTATTATTACTCAGTATATCAATTCTTTATTACTACTTATCGGTTTCTTGTAAGTTTACTAAGTATCTGAAAAATAAAATTGTACAAGACCCTCTTTTATAATATATCCGAAATATGTGTAGATTAAAATTCGAAGTACAAGGAACAACTAACTAAAGAGACTGCTGAATTTTTATTGCGATCTTTTCAATCTATAGAGTATATATGAAATACATACAAAACTAACAAAATAAATAAATAAATAAAGAAAGAAAAAGAAAGAAAGAAAGAAAGAATAGGTGGATCGTTTATAATAGTTTCATATATTGACATGTCTATTTATGTTAGAAACAAATATTAAGATAATATTGTGATTAGTTATTAATCAATGTGGAAAACTAATATTATATTAGTTCAGTGAGTCTGCTTTATGTATGTTTCTAAAATGAAATTTGTTTAAGTGAAATGAGGCTGACGCTAATGATCATTGAATTGAATCTAATATTAATGATTCGATTTACTAGCATTTTATTTATAATCATTTGTAAAAACAAAAATGGCAAGATTGTTTAATTTTTCTTTAATAGTTAATAGTTATAACAAACAAAATAACAATCACACATTTTAATGTGATTTCTTGTTTAAGATACCTTATCACATTAACGACACTAAGTATACTTATTTTCTTCTTTAATGTTCTATACAATCAAAAATAAATTTCCATTTAATTATCCTTTTGCGTATTAGTTTCAAGTAGGATACACATAAACTGGCAGTACTGCACACATAAGATTTATATTTATTTTAATTACATGCATGATGTCGTACACAGTTTTGTGTCGCTATCATCTACATGTTTATCTATTAAATATTTATAAGTAATATTTCAGAAAAATAACGTATTTGTTTTTATTGTAATAATTACCATATTTCAATTATTATATCAGTGTAACTATTTGAATATAAGCTGCTTTCAACTTGCATTTTATAACACTTTTATTAATTTTTATTAATACAGTTAATATCAGTAAATTCATTATATAATTTTATTTCGTTGCACATATATATATAAGATTTAATTTTGATTTATCATTAATACCATTTCATACATTGGGACCATGGAAAGATATGTATAATATGAGTTAATAACATTGTGTAGCATCTTTTTAATATAATTAGCATAAGTATAATTGAAACAGTGTGTTGTATCAAATGCATTTTAATATCTCCCCTCCCCACCCCCACCCATCATTATATTCAGAAGCAATGATGTGTACAGGAAACCGTTAGGATTATATTAACAAATAATATTATTATCTTACAGAAACAGACTTGCCTTAAACATCTATTTATCATAAATAATTGTATTACATTTTTTCGATAGCACACAAATGTGTCGTACAAAAATAACAATTCATTGTTTCTATTTAAGTTACGTAACACTTTTGTAATAACATTTCAATTAATAGTATAAGAAGTCAGCTTGGTTAAAAGAAAGTTCAATGATAGAAAAAAATACAGCCTATTAAACTTAATCAAGTTTCTTTATAAACACAATTTTATATATATATAAGTATTAAAAATGCGGAGGGTATATGTATACATATACATATATGTGTATATATATATTTTTTTTTGATTCATGAGATGCAAAGGAAGTAGAATATTTAATTGTTGTATATTGGCTTATTCATAAAAAAGAAACGAAAGTTATAACATTCAAAGTATTTATATTTATTTGGCAATCCTTCTTAAATAGACTTAATAACTAAAATTAACAAACTCGTGATGATAAATCTTATCATTGTTTGTTCAAAATATGCATCAAAATTGTAGTCTTTTAGCAAGGGGAGCACCTTCTATGGTCTCCAATAATTTACGCTTCAAACTTATCTTTTCTTCTGGCTGATATTTTATTGTCGTTGGAAGAGGTAATCTAGATCCAGGTGTCGGACCTGGTTTGTTGCTAAAGTATGGCATTTGTAACGCTTGGTCGCATGTACATCTCTCTAATGGATTAACATTTAATAAACAAGCAATTAAATCTAATAAATCATCGCTTGCAGCAGTGAATATATCCTTCAATGGCATTCCCGGAAAAGGTTTGAATTGAATAAAATCGGATAATTCCGTCATGCCTGGCCATGTTTCCTCGGTTGGGGTACCTAGTGTCTGTAAAATACAATAATTTACACCATTATTATTAATATTAAACAATACAAGTATAAACCACTCATTTGCCAAATCGATTAACTTCACTAAACAAAAAGTAAAGAAAATTGATGTATCATTTATTACTGAATGATCATCAAAATTATTCTTATTTAGTGACATTTAGTCTAATTATTAAGAAAATTTATTAAAAATATAAAAAATTAAGTATTGATGAAGTACTTCGATAATAAAATTTTTTAAAAATCTACCGATGAAGTTAACCATTTTGGTACTACTGGTGATTATATTGGTATCCCATCATTTGACGTTTATTGGCATACTAATGGTGACTATAGTCACTCATTGATATTTTCAGTTTACAATTGTAAAAATCTAAGTATTTGAAAGCACATTATATTGTAATATTTGATCCTTTATCTACTTCACTTTAAGCTTTATGTTTGCATTTTAATTGACTCATATAGTAAAACTTTATTCACAACGCAAATATACAGTAGAAGCGAACAACACAGCTGTATTTAAAGGATTAATCGCTTGTGCCTTTAAATGACTCCTATAATAAAATAATAAAATCTGTTTAATACGTTAAACGTCATGCCAGTCCTTATGAACATAATCTTAAACTTTCCATCCAAACCACATCGGTTATCAATGGCCAACATTCTTATGTTTTTCTACGGTTGTAAGATCATTGTGGCTTAAATAGAAAACTTAATAAAAAGAAGGCTTAGCGCTTAACATGTTAAATATGTATAAGAAAAAATACCTGAAATATCCTAGTAAGTTGATCCAAGTCAGATTCTCCAGGTAAGAAAGGTGCACGTAATAATAATTCTGCTAGTATACAACCAACCGCCCACATATCAATACCAGTATTATAAAGTCTTGCACCATAAAGTAATTCAGGGGCTCTATACCATCTAGTTACCACCTGATGAGTATTTATTCTATTAGGGGAACCAAAAAATTTGGCTAATCCAAAATCACCTATTTTTAAGACTCCCTCAGACGTAACCAATAAATTATTAGGTTTCAAATCTCTATGAAGTATCCAATTAAAATGTAAATAATCTAAGCCTTGAAGAGTTTGAATCATATACGCTTTTATATGCGGAGGGGTTAAGACAATATTGCTGTCTTTTATTATTACTTCTAAATCTGTATCCATGAAATCGAATACTAATGAAACATTGGATTTATAACCGAAGACATCTAAAATAACAGATGAAACAATATTATGAATTAATTAATTCAAACATCACAATTCTATTTTCTTGTATTTTCATTACGTAAAAATAATTTACCCAATAATCCAATCACGTTTTCATGTTTCAATTCTTGTAAAAGCTTTATTTCTCTCAACGCAGTTCTATTTATCCCATCTCTAGCTTCTGCACGACTACCGACTTTGATCTGAAGAAAAATGGAGATAAAGATAAAAAAAATTAAGATAATTTGAAGATTTGGAAACTATTTATTATAACACAAATAAGAATGTAAAATATTTTTGGTTAACCTTTTTAACGGCAACAATTTTTCCTGTTTTTACATCCTTTGCTTTGTAAACAGTCGCAAACTGTGAAAGTATAGTTAATATAAAACAATTAATATATTGTGCTAAAGGAATAACACAATTAATTATAATTTATAAAATAATAAACGTTTCTAACCTGTCCCTCTCCAAGAAAATCGATTTTTTCATATCTCCGTAATTTTTCAGCCATTGCTATAATACACTAAGGTAATCTTTACTTGATTCAGCATTGCACAAATTACCCGAGTTATATATTATTAAACTCGTGAGATGCAAATGCTTTAAATTTCATACGGATTTTGTTAACATTGATACATCATATAATATAACCAAAAAATTGAATGTCCTCTGTCATATTTAAATATGAGAGAATTTGATTTCTAGCAGTAGATGGCGCGGTGATGACACGAAAATTTTCCCTAGTCGGTGTAGTATAATTTTTACCAGAATAGTGGGAAATCCGGCAATGTTAGTAATATCCTGGTGGTATTGTCCTTAATGCAAAACGTTTTTTGACAAAGTTGGAAATGTATTCATATTTCTCACTTTTCCTAGAAATTATTGAGAGTGACAAATGAGAAACCGGTAAAGTAAAAAAGTAGATATAAAATATTTCGTTCTAAACCCGCTTATCTTCCGATACGATAAGGAACAAAAGATACAAATTTTCCATGGTAATCTCTATGAAATTTACAGTGAGCCCTAAATAATACTAAATAGGTATAGAGTAAGTTCAAATTTTTACAAGTGCTCACAGTCTTATAAACCCGCGCATAAAAAACCCGCACACAAAAATTTACGGAGCAGTCTAAAAAAAATATTTGTTTTTTACTATTAGTCCAGTCAATTAGAAATCGAAATCTGGTTTTCGGTTAGAGTCCTGATTCTTTGATCGAAGGGTAAGTCGACGACGCTGAATCGATTGGTGCTAATTTTTTTGCAATAGGATCTCAAATTTTTGAGAAAAAGGGTAAAAAAGGATAAAAATTGGTAAAAAATGGCTTTATCTTAGAATCTAGGCATTTAATCGAAAAAAATTTCAAACAAAAGTTGTAGAGAATTAAAATATACATAAAAAATGTTCTATGAGTTATCTTCGTATTTTCAAAAATAAGCGAATAAAATTGGATTGAAGGTGGGAAAATAATTGTAAGAGTGGGGAAGCAAGTCCCGCCTCTCAGTCGGCTTTTACACGCGAGCGGGCTAGTGTGCGTGCGAGCGTCCGTGTGCACTAATCACAAACGAAGGATCTTCGGCAATCTTCGGGACTCTCGATTTTGAATGCAAGTGAGAGTGAGAGAAGAAACCGATATTTCCCTTTTCTATTTGTTTAGGCGATAACAAGTATTATTGTCCTTGGCCATCGATTGTTGAGCGTTCTGATATTTCTCTTTTTATTTTTTCTTTCGGTAGCAAGAATTTTACGTCTTGGCCATCGAGCGTCGAGCGTTTTGTATACGAGTGCGAGTGAGAAAGAAAACCGATATTTCTCTCTTTCTATTTTTTCTTTCGGTAGCGAGAATTTTTCGTTTTGGCCATCGTGCGTCGAGCGTTCTGAATGAATACTAGGATAATATTTAAAAAAATATAAACTTACAATTAGTAAATTTTTGTCTGATATCGATTAATTAAACTATTAAAAAAAACAATATTTTATTGGATTGCTAATGTACTTATACAACTGTTACAAAAAACAACACATTAATATAATAATATTTTAAAGAGAAACTATTATGAATAAATACATAAGCATATATTATACTAACTAAAACTAGTCTTGACAAACATTTTCTCACAAAATTTCATTTCTATCATTTAAGTAATATAAATAAAAGCATACAAGTAAGGGGATTTATTGTAAATGCTTTTATATTTTTTAATTACTATACTTACTTATAATAATATTTTAAAGAGAAACTACTATGAATAAATACATAAGCATATATTATACTAACTAAAACTAGTCTTGACAAACATTTTCTCACAAAATTTCATTTCTATCATTTAAGTAATATAAATAAAAGCATACAAGTAAGGGGATTTATTGTATATGCTTTTATATTTTTTAATTACTATACTTACTTATAATAATATTTTAAAGAGAAAATATTATGGATAAATACATAAGCATATATTATACTAACTGAAACTAGTCTTGACAAACATTTTCTCACAAAATTTCATTTCTATCATTTAAGTAATATAAATAAAAGCATACAAGTAAGGGGATTTATTGTAAATGCTTTTATATTTTTAATTACTATACTTACTTATAATAATATTTTAAAGAGAAACTATTATGAATAAATACATAAGCATATATTATACTAACTGAAACTAGTCTTGACAAACATTTTCTCACAAAATTTCATTTCTATCATTTAAGTAATATAAATAAAAGCATACAAGTAAGGGGATTTATTGTAAATGCTTTTATATTTTTAATTACTATACTTACTTATAATAATATTTTAAAGAGAAAATATTATGGATAAATACATAAGCATATATTATACTAACTGAAACTAGTCTTGACAAACATTTCTCACAAAATTTCATTTCTATCATTTAAGTAATATAAATAAAAGCATACAAGTAAGGGGATTTATTGTAAATGCTTTTATATTTTTTAATTACTATACTTACTTATAATAATATTTTAAAGAGAAACTATTATGGATAAATACATAAGCATATAATAGCAGCAATATCTGTTCTTTGTTAATAATAATAATAATAATAACTATTATTATTTCTATATAAACTATCACAATATTTTGACTCTTTCGTCATAATATTTTGTTTGATGCAATCTATTTATTTGAATTTATTTTTGGTAAAAAAAATAATTTACTGTTAATACATAATTTTAAACCCGCCGATATAAATAATTTATATTATATAAGGAAAGAAAATATTAAATTAAATTATATTAATATAAACAAATTATTACATATAAGCCATGTTGTTCCTAAAAGTGATATAAATGAAATTTATATCATGGAAATTTACTAAGTTTCTATTTTTTTGTTAAATATTACCAATATTCATTACAATTTATAAATATTTTTAAATCATTTTAAATTAGCAATCTTTTAATATATCAAATAAAGAATAAATGAATTTATATCTGAGAGAAATATATTACAGTCATATTCACTTCCAATTCATCATTGATATTTAATTATGTTAAAGTATACAAAAGCAATAAAATTAAAATACAACAAATTTATTACTATAATTACATTTATAATTGTCTATTTACAAATTCACTGATAATATAAATTACATTTTTCAATATAGTCAAAATTTTAGTTGATTCACATTAATCATTTCAAACAATATTTTTATATTTAAAAAATTTCTTCAATAAAAATAACATTTTAAAAATATAAGGTTTAAATTGATATTGCTTATGGCAATTTTTCTTTGGGAATTAGTTACTAGTTAGAATATTATAAATCTGAAACCAAAGAAAATCTCTTGTTTCTGTAAGACTGATGTTACTTTTTGCGGAAAATAATATTTTACAAAATAATATTTTCAAATGCAAAAACAGAGCTTACGAAACTTCCTGATACTTTTAAAATAATGTCAAAACTAACCCTAAGAATCTCGAATAATACAAAAATTTATTGATAAAACTTTTAAATAAAAGTTTTAAGGAAATAATTTAATTATTGTTGCTTTATTTACGATTCTGTTATCTTATGTTACGTTAATCAAAAAAGATCTTATAGAATGAAAAACGAAATGGCAGATTTTTAAGCCGTATTCATTATTTTTCATGTTTATTTTATTACGAAATTTCTAATAACCTTAATAGAATTGAAAGATCAATATGTAAATAAAACCCTTATTTTTAAAAGTTTTTCAGCAAAAAATTCACGAAATTATTTAACCAAATATTTCAAATTTTTTCCGAAAATACCGTTAAGAAATAAAAGTATAGTTTGATATTAATTTGAAGGAATAAATTAGTAAATTTTCGTAAAACTTTAGCTTCAATAAGATGTGTTTAAACTTAAAATCGTGTTTAATTTTGATCACAAGCAAAGCAAACTTCTTTCATTTCAAATTCTACATTCATAGGGTTTTCAAAAATAAATCTGCTGAAACAATTAGATAATTATAAAATCTCTGCGTTGAGAAATTCTAAGAAACAAATATTTCTTGTACTGATATGAAATAAGTCTTTAGACAGGAGAGTCGAAAGGCGAGTATTCAGCAACTAAAATAAATTCTTGTTCGATATAATAATATGACTGATGATTACAAACAGTTTGTAGATAATAGGGAATTTGATCTTGCAATTAGACTAAAGTAAACGGTTACCGATTTGCGTTTGATTATCGTTTGTTTAACGGTGCCACGCGTTTATAAATTTGTGACATTGTCATATTTAGAAACGTTTCTTTTACAATCCGTCAGTATCTTGATAAGTATTTCTTCATTACCATAACCCCAATTTCTGTCAATTGAAAGACGTGACCAGGGTGGCTACTTGATTCGTCAGTCCCTAGATAAATATTAAAAATAAATTGTGTTTTCATTAAGAAACAAATTAAAATTCGTAACAATGTTATTGCGAATAACAAATACCATTTTTCCTTGTTCCCTTTTGTGTCTTAAAGAAATTGTTATGTCTCGTAAAATATTTGTCTATAAATTTATTCCCTGAATTTTTGATTGTAGAAAATCCAGAAATGAAATATTGAACTTTTTTGATAACGTACAGGATCGCTGTTCTTCTCTTTTTCTTTGAATCCTGACGAACGTATTGTTTTAAGCGTGGGTAATATGTTCTAACATAGTCAATGCAACAATTCCACTGATTTTGAATACTTCTTGTGCTCATAAATTATATCGTAATGTTATGGTGTTCATTGCTGAATCGAATATTTTTATAAAATTAATGATTTTGCATCAAATAATATTCGAATTACCTCTGAAAGGTTCGTTTATCCGATTTGTATTTCTTCATCATTTAAATGATACTCATTTAAACTCTTGTCTTAGTGTAATTATACGTATTTAAACGACTGCTTTGTATTTTCTGAGTACGTTGCAATCATTAATGCTAACTGTGGTGTTATATCTGGTATAGTTTCCAACCTTTTAGGCCAGTCAACGCGGGCCAAACCCGGAACTTTTCTTGTTTATGCTTCAAAATTTGACCTAAGGGTAAGTTGACGACGCTGAATCGAATGGTGCTAATTATAATAAAATCAGCAACCGGCATCTTGGGGAAAAAGGGTAAAAAAGGGTAAAATATAGCCTTATCTTAGAATCTAGGCATTTAATCGAAAAAAGTTTCAAACAAAAGTTGTAGAGAATTAAAATATACATAAAAAATGTTCTATGAGTTATCTTCGTATTTTCAAAAATAAGCGCATAAAATTGGATTGAAGATGGGAACAAAATTTTAAGAGTGGGAGAAGGTAAGCTTATCCCTCCGTCGCGTTTTACACGCGAGCGAGCTAGTATGCGTGCGAGCGTCCGTGTGCACTAATACACAAACGAAGGATCTTCGGCAATCTTCGGGACTCTCGGTCTTGAATGAAAGTGCGAGTGAGAGAACAAACCAATATTGATTTCTCTCTTTTTATTTATCATGCGATAACGAGTATTATTGTCCTTGGCCATCGATTGTTGAGCCTTCTGATATTTCTCTTTTTATATTTTTTCTTTCGGTAGCGAGAATTTTACGTCTTGGCCATCGAGCGTCGAGCGTTTTGTATACGAGTGCGAGTGAGAAAGAAAACCGATATTTCTCTCTTTCTATTTTTTCTTTCGGTAGCGAGAATTTTTCGTTTTGGCCATCGTGCGTCGAGCGTTCTATATATCTATATATATCGGCGTATAAGCGCGGCACTTTTAAATCGAATCTTGATGCTTATTGCACGCCGTTTCTTTATTTATTGTCAAAAATAATGAACCTTGAGTAAAAAAAAAATAATTTATTTTAACAGAAACTATTATTATTTAGTTGAGAGTAAAAATAATGAATTAATTTTGTGTCTCGCCATAAAATTAATTAGAATAATTAATTGATGTAAATTCTTTGTCTCACAAAAATTTATTTGTATATCAAATTGAATACGTATTCTTTTAAGACGAAATTTAAAATTTAAATATTTTTCCTATTAAATTATTATTTTATAAAATTCTAAATTACTGACTTTTTGTCTCGTAAAAATTTATTAGTGTATCAAATTAAATACATATTTGAAAAAGAAGAATTTTATATCCACACATAAAATTAATTCAAGATATATATGAAAGGATATTCTAAAAACGTGGAATTTATTTTTTGTCTATACATATTTTTAATTCATTTTTATTATGTTATAAGAAAACAGTAATGCATTCCGATTCATCTTCGAAGTCTTAAGAATTGTACGAAATAAATTGAACAATTATCAAGTGGTGCGTTAGCGTAAGGAGTAACGTCTTCGCTTCTCGCGCTGGGTATTTAACGTTCGATTCTTTGTGGGGGAATTATTTTTTTTCTAAGTTTTTCTATCCTTAACAAGGAGACGGTCAGTGAGTCCCACCTCAGATTTTTTTCAAATTTTGCACTAACGATAAAAATTTATTAAGAAATCAACATTATTACGTGAGTAATAAAGTTACTAATTATAAATTAAATAATATCCAATAAATAACAAAAATTAATTTTTAACGTGCCGAAGCGAGACATTTTTTAGGATGATATTTACAGGATGAATTTGTAATTTAAGTAATAAATCTTCCTTTATTTGTGCAAGATGTAAAAAAATTTATTGCTTTTAATTTTTTTGTAATAATTTTAATTTTTTTCTATATTTAATTAGAAATTAGGAAACGTAAAAACAATTTATATAACCTAAGGATAGAAAAACTTATAAAAAAAATAATTCCCCCACGAAGAATCGAACGTTAAATACCCAGCGCGAGAAGCGAAGACGTTACTACTTACGCTAACGCACCACTTGATAATAGCTCAATTTATTTCATACAATTCTTAAGACTTCGAAGATAAATCAGAATGCATTACTATTTTCTTATAACATAATAAAAATGAATTAAAATATGTATAGACAAAAAATAAATTCCACGTTTTTAGAATATCCTTTCATATATATCTTGAATTAATTTTATGTGTGGATATAAAATTCTTCTTTTTCAAATATGTATTTAATTTGATACACTAATAAATTTTTACGAGACAAAAAGTCAGTAATTTAGAATTTTATAAAATAATAATTTAATAGGAAAAATATTTAAATTTTAAATTTCGTCTTAAAAGAATACGTATTCAATTTGATATACAAATAAATTTTTGTGAGACAAAGAATTTACATCAATTAATTATTCTAATTAATTTTATGGCGAGACACAAAATTAATTCATTATTTTTACTCTCAACTAAATAATAATAGTTTCTGTTAAAATAAATTATTTTTTTTTACTCAAGGTTCATTATTTTTGACAATAAATAAAGAAACGGCGTGCAATAAGCATCAAGATTCGATTTAAAAGTGCCGCGCTTATACGCCGATATATATAGATATATAGAACGCTCGACGCACGATGGCCAAAACGAAAAATTCTCGCTACCGAAAGAAAAAATAGAAAGAGAGAAATATCGGTTTTCTTTCTCACTCGCACTCGTATACAAAACGCTCGACGCTCGATGGCCAAGACGTAAAATTCTCGCTACCGAAAGAAAAAATATAAAAAGAGAAATATCAGAAGGCTCAACAATCGATGGCCAAGGACAATAATACTCGTTATCGCATGATAAATAAAAAGAGAGAAATCAATATTGGTTTGTTCTCTCACTCGCACTTTCATTCAAGACCGAGAGTCCCGAAGATTGCCGAAGATCCTTCGTTTGTGTATTAGTGCACACGGACGCTCGCACGCATACTAGCTCGCTCGCGTGTAAAACGCGACGGAGGGATAAGCTTACCTTCTCCCACTCTTAAAATTTTGTTCCCATCTTCAATCCAATTTTATGCGCTTATTTTTGAAAATACGAAGATAACTCATAGAACATTTTTTATGTATATTTTAATTCTCTACAACTTTTGTTTGAAACTTTTTTCGATTAAATGCCTAGATTCTAAGATAAGACTATATTTTACCCTTTTTTACCCTTTTTCCCCAAGATGCCGGTTGCTGATTTTATTATAATTAGCACCATTCGATTCAGCGTCGTCAACTTACCCTTAGGTCAAATTTTGAAGCATAAACAAGAAAAGTTCCGGGTTTGGCCCGCGTTGACTGGCCTATTTCTCTAAGTTCACGGTCTTCTAGACCCCATATGAAACGATTCGCTAAGGACGAATCTGTTACATGAACCTTACTTAATAACTTAACTAAATCATTGAAATAATGCTGTGCAGATTCACAAGGAAATTGATATCTAAAATTTAAACGTTCACATGCAATATAATATTTGTAGTTTGATGGTGAGTATTTCTCCTCTAATATAGACAAAAGCATTTCGGTTGGAATCAGATTAGGATCATCAGGATATACGTATTCCTCGATATACAAACGAGCCGTAGAATGGATCATAAATAATACGAAAGCATTCTTATTTCCCACATAAACGGTATCCAGTATAAACTCCATGAAATTCCGCCATAAAACCACATTTGATACTTCAAAATCGAATTCATCGAGACAACGATAAACAAAATCTCCGACTGACTCCCATGAGTATGGGAATTCGAGATGCGTATCGCTCATTATTTTCTTATTTTTTATAATAAGTAAATAAAGGATCTGCCTCAAGTTCTTCGTTAGGTTTATTGTTTAACTTTCACCAATAAACACTATGTCCTCTTTGTATTGTACTTCGAAATAATCTATTTTTTGGAAAACGTCAACAATTTATATTTTTTATTATATTTTTAACACAATATTTATATATACAAGTGAAAAGATCTTACCATTAGTATCGTAGTGAATGAATAAGAATTTTTCTAACGAAAATATAAAGTTAACAAGAATAAGAACAAAAAGTATACTGATATCTTAACCGTCTAAACTGATCGACTTTACATTTAAACTCAACTGTTTAGAGACAATAGATGTGTGGGACAGATATTAAGCATCTAACATAAGTTCTTATTCGAAGTATCAATATGATCGAATATTATAAACAGTTTGTTGATTATTTGGAATTTGAATATCGAACAAAGTGTACTGTTACAAGTTTGCTTTTGTTTATCATGCTTCTAACGATATCATGATTTTGTCAATTTAAATCTTTTACATTGTCTTCCAATAGCGTAAGATCTCGCAACATTGTGGGGGGAAGAGATCGTTAGTCGCAAAGTACCGAAAATTGTTGCATTTATAACTTTTTAATTCTACTAATATTATTCCTTATTTAATCTAGATTAAAAATACACTGACAAAAACAAATATACTTTTCTTGCGTTTATTGACAATTTTTAAAAATCCTCCTCCTTTAAAAAGCATAAAAATATCTCAATTCAATAAAAATATAATAAACAAGTTACTTTTCTTATCTGAGCTTGAAATTATATTTACCGAGGAGAGGGAGGAGTCAAACATTTATAATTTGTCCACTGTTATTATTCTTTATATTCCAACATGTAGTTTTCTGGTGATCGTGATAAGCTGATGATGAGGAAGATAAAGGATTCAATTAAAATAAGAAAATAAAATAAGGAATGTAATATTTTATTGGCTTGTCAGGGAAAAGCCTGGAGGCATAAAAACCCTGGATGTTAATTCGCATACAATTGAATAGCATCAAACGAAAAATTGGACACGTGGCTCACATCTCGCTCTCTCGTAGTACTTCGCTTTTTCTTTGTTTGCTTTTTCGTCGCTTCTTCGTTGGTTCTTGATCGTTTAACAATAAGATGTGTCGTTGTAGGTGTCCAGTGGATGAATAGGACGAGTGTCTTTGGTAATGGGTCCAGCAGGGCGTACGTAGTGGGGCTAGGAATGGTGGGGGGCGTGAACATTAGTGCTTCGTAACTCCCTAAAGGATTAAGAACGCACACTTCGAATATGAGTTAAGGGATCGTTTCCGATCGTACATACTCTCCCCGTTGAAAATTTAACGATTAATAACATTCGTAGTATGTTTAGGTGAGGTGTCATTTTTTTATAACAAAGTTTACAATCTAGTTCAATCGCAGGTTGCTTAACACATCGAACGACACTCTCATATGGTATACTTCGTGCGCTGATATGAAATATTGGAACTAGTCATATCGGTTTGGATCTGTTTTGAGACGTTGACGTGACTGCCTCTTTCGTTGGAGATATAGTTCCGGAATTCGAACTATATATCATTGTTTCGGTGTAATGACGTATGATGTAATTTATTGCATATTTTACAACGAGAGGACCTGCACAGGCCTTGATGTTTTCGCAAACAATTTGAACACAATTTATGATTTTCAATCACCTCCCACCTGTCGGATTTCGTCATGCGGTTGTATTTGGAACAACGATACAACGCGTGATTTAATTCCTTACAAATGATACATTTGGGTGACACATTAGTAAAGAACCTAGACGCATTGTAAGTGTTCTGTCGTTTTCGCGGTGACGGTGATCTCCTATCGGGTTGTTTACGTTTCGCGCTGCGTTCGGTTCTAGTGGACGATGAAAAATCCGTAAACGCGCTGCTACGGTACTCGAATTCGGTTAAGAAATCACAAAGTTTTTCGATGGTCGGATAATCGTATAAATCGATGCGTTTGATCCATTCTTGTAGAATAGCATGGGGTAAAGCGCGTTCGGCAAGACGGACTTGCAAGGCATATGGTTTGTTAAAAAAATTAACGGTTCTTACGCGAGCGCGCAGATTATTTACGAATTGCGTTATATCTTCTATTGACGTGGTTTCTAGTCGTGGAATGTCTATTAGGGCGTCGAGTGCTCGTGCTAAGTGTACGCTTTGCACGTCGAATCTTTCCAATAAATATGCCCACGAGATCTTATAATTCTCCCCGGTTAGTGGATATGTCTGGAGTACTGAAAGCGGCATGCCGACAAGGGAATCTCGAAGATATATAAGTTTACATAAGTCGGACAAATCAGTACGCGCGTCTATGTAGGTTAAAAAACAATTTTTAAATGACAGCCATTTATCAATATCTCCATCGAATTTCGGAATCTCGATACTTCGTTTTTTGATTATCGTATTTGTGTTTACGCTGGCTTCGCTGGTCGTATTTGTGTTTACGCTGTTGTCCGCGGACGTTTTGATCGTGGTGTTGACCGCGGCCATATTGCTCGTGATGTTGACCGCGGCCATTTTGCTCGTGGTGTTGACCGCGGACATTTTGCTCGCATCAATTCTCTTTCCAATCGCGTAATACCTGTTTAAAATCTGTTTTAATTCGTTGAACTCCTCCTCTTCTGAGTCCCCATCAGCGCACAACAGTTTGTATTTGTCTAATTGTTTAGTAAGTAATTCGTAACGATTTATTAAATCTTCCGTACTTAATTTTCCTACCTCAATTACCTTTTCTAAACACGTTAATCGCATCTTTAAAATTCTTTGCTCTCGTCCGAGCTGTTTTTTCGATTTCATTTTGTGACGGCGCTAATTATTTTATTCTGCGAAAATAAGCTAATTTAATTTATGGCAAATACAAAAATCTCGATATATAATTTTTTTGTTATGCGTTGGGTTTTCGATTACGCGTCTACGGACCTGTGGAAGGATACAGCGTCTATCGTTTCTTATGACGTCAAGTCGTCTTTGCTGCCTAATCTACCGTTTCTGAAGAATGTATCGATACTAACAATAAGCGACGGAACCGCCGAAAATGTTATCGTTCTTTGTCCGGGGACAAAGCGGAATTATTTCGGTTAAATTTAGAAATTAAATTCTAAAAGTATGTCCAGATACGGGGTTCGAAGACGTTATTTCACGTAAAGTATTTATTATGGCCTGAAGATGAGTACGAATAAGCGTACACACGAATAATTGAATCTACTTATCTTCGATTTCGGATCTTTTGCGATGACTGACGGAATGGATGTTCGGGAAATAAATGTTCTCGGCGTAGAAATATCGTGTATACGCAGATGTTTTTGATCAGGAATCAGGAATTCACACCTCACAGGAGGCACCAAGATGTATTGTACGCAGATTTCTCCAGCATGAAGTCCTCTGGTGATCGTGATAAGCTGATAATGAGGACGATAAAAGATTCAATTAAAATAAGAAATAATAAAACACGTGGTTGAGCCAATAAAAAGTGTAATACTTTATTGGCTCGCTAGGAAAAAGTCACGTGGATCACCTCTTACTCATTAGCCAATCTCGTTAGATACAAAAATGATTTCTTACCTCCTCTCGCTTGTTTATAGAAGCGTGGAAGAGTGGTTGTACACTTCGCTTATTTTATTTCTCGTCAGGTTTGTGGTAATATGAAGGATGGTGGTACTACTTCGCTTTCTTTGTTGATTCTTTGTCGCTTCTTCGTTTGTTTTTGGTCGTCTACGATATGTGTCGTCGTAGGCGTCCAGTGAAAAAATGGGATGAAAGTTTTTTGGTGACAGGCCCAGCAGAGCGGGCGTAATGGGGGTACGAATGGTAGAGGTGTGAACAACACTAGCTTTCAAAACTCCCTACAGGACTAAAGCGCGCATTTCGAATATGAATTAAAGGATCGTTTCCAATCATACACTCTTCTATAACATTTCTTTTTGCATCAAACTTTAATAATACATATAATATAATATATGTGGGGTTTTGTATTATTAAGAAGTGTAGATATGAATGTGTGAATGGTATGAGTGTGAAAGTAATTGAAAGAAATAAAAGAATGCATCCGGTCGAGACAAAGGAAGAGCGTTAGAAAGGAATGTTAGTTTATAGGTTTAAGGTTACATCATCCGGACTTGTCGCCTTTGTATCGCTACATCGAAGTCTCCCGAATGTTCTCGATAATGTGAAATACCGGAAGAGCATTTGCGCGTGGCTTGGAATGATCGGGAAGTTTCCAGGGAGATGACGAGAAACAACGGGAGACGATGGAGGGGATGTTGGATATAAGTGGGCGACGGGAAGGACGGTGCGTTCTGTTCTGTTCTGTTCTGGGTTGCGTTTTTCTGAGAGTTGAATAAGATTTGAGGAGTGATAAGTGTAACGGGAGGTACGAAAGACAACGGGGAACGGCGAAGGATCAAGATAGACGACGACGAGTCGGATTCGGGTGTTCCTTGCGGTTGATTTCGGGACGTGGGGAGTTACACTTATTATTAGATTATTAGATTATTAGATTATAGATACTTACCATTTTATTTTCTTTTTACAAACATTATACCTTGTTACTTATTTTTAATAAATACTACTTTATATTACCATTATACAATAAATTCTTACATATATAATATATATAATTATATATAATATAATTATATATAAATATATAATAATACATATAGTTTTTAATTAAATACAGGGTCTTTCACCTAACTAGACCATTTTAAATATATCGCTTATTTCGTACGATAGAAAAAAATGTCTCAAAAAACGTTCTCATGTACAAGGGGAAACATTTCACAATGTTCTCGGTAAAGGAAGGTCATTTTTTAATAAAAAAAAAAAGTATAATTTTGTTATAAAACATGTGTATACGATCTTTTGATGTATGTAAAAAAGATATTTCATAAAAAAGCCTAATTAAACATTGTATTATTTAACTTATTTTCGATTAAAAATTTATTTATTTAAAATAAACACGTTTATTAAATGAAATATATGATTACGATAAGTTATGATATTAATAAGAACATCTTTCGATAAATTATATAGGATTTATTACACATGTTAGGAAATTGTATCACATATCAATGTATTTATATACTAATTTCATTATAGGTCTTCGTGGCTCAGATGGTAGAGTGTTCATTCGGAAAGTGAAAGGATCCAGGTTCGAATCCTGGCAGCGGAATACATTATTCAATATCTACTATAGAATTTCTAACTTTGTGAATCTAAACTTTGAGCTGATTGTAAAAGTTGTTTATAATTCTTATTTAGTATAAAAAAATTCTCCTAAATTATACTTCTTTATCTATACACAAAACAACTATTGATTATTTCTCCTTCCCTATGCTTAGTACATTATCTCTAATTTTCTCCAATGTCATTCTATCCTTCCTTCTCATACTAATGCAGTCTTCTTAACAATTTGAGTGAGGACTGCTTCCTAGTTTGTAAATGTCTCTTCCTCCTTTATTTGTTAAGTTTCTAGTCTTTCAAATAGTGATTTTAAATACTAGATTTTCAATTCCACGACAGCGAAAACAGTACTTCTCATGCCATAAAATCCCAATCCTAGGTCGTTGAAACTGTGTGTTATTTACATAATTATATATGGCTGGCATTGGTGTCTTTACCGCTTGTAAGACATCTTTCTAAGTTGTCGCCGTTGATACATAATGTCAAAATACGATCAATAAGAAGAGGTGCGTGGTTTGTGATACATCGGCTGTCTTTGAAGAAAGGGAAGAAGATCAATTCCTTTCATTCGTTTAGACATGAAAAGAAACTTTGTAGTAGATGATGGACTATGATTCCTCTGTAGCTCAAATGGAAGAGAGCGGTCGCCCGAAAAATATATAAGAACAAAACACGAAGACCTTTTTTTTAATAATTACGTTTTATTATTGATAAACGAAGAATTCTTTTTTAATTTATTGTAGAGTCAAATCTAGGCAAGAAGGATATAATTGTAAAAAACTAAAAATTGTTGTCGATTGTAACGAAAAAAAATCTTACGTAAGATGTTTCCGATCTAATGTCGTCGTACTATACTTTTTTATGTAAAGCTTTATGTAAGATAAATTGTTTATTCCGACCAAAGTAATTGTTCACAAAATTTGAAACTCTATAAACTTTATCTTTATAATAGTAATAATCTCACAGAATTTTTACAAATTTTTAGCTATTATAATTTTTGAGTTGAAGCTAGATGAACAAAAACTTTTTTTTTTCATTTTTTTCTGTAATTTTGTTTTTAATTAATAATAAATTATTCTATATATTGTTACATTATAATTAAATCGTTAAAATGGCACATCTACAATTGGAAATAAATGCAATAAATTGAAATAAAAATATATTATTTGATTTATTATACAGATTAATAATTAATTTTGCTTATAATTATCCGCCATCGTACATTTTCGAGCAACTGGAATATATTTTTTCAATTCTGATATTAGCTGAATGATAAATTGTTTTTGGTTTTAGTTTTTAGTCAATACATTAAATATATTAAATATGCAAAACGGAAATGTTTAGTAGACAGCCATGAAAGAATGAAAGGGTCAAAATTACATATGCGTATTACGCGCGTATGAAACAAAAGAAAAAAATCTATGCTATCCAAAAATAAATGTAAAAGCACGCTTAGTATTTGCAAAAAAAAATTAGAATTAAATTATTGATCAATGGGATTACTTTTCATGTACTGTTCAAATATTTATGTTATATTGTTAAAATTCATATTAAAAATTACTTATAATTATCGCTGAGAATTGATTGTATATTTCCATATTAATAAAAGAAAAAAAAATATTATTACAATTTTGAAATACATTAATTTCTTTCCAAAAATGTGTAAAATGTGTTCAGTTTTCAACATTATATTGAATAAATTTATCTAATTTTTTCGAAAAATTAATTTTTCTAAATTTTCATTAACATTTCTAACAATTTAATATGACAAATCAATAATACCGGTATTTAAAAATTTATCATCAGATGTCGCGGCAGTTGCTATCATACTGCAACTATGCTATAAAGGTTAGGTATCATCAGTATAAATAACTATAGTATTCTTTTTTCTCAGTCAAATCAAATGTATTAAAAATAGAAATTTCACGCAAACATTATATTATAGTAATTAATTAAGATATTATTTTATTCAAAGATTTGTTATTAAAATTACTGGGCATTTATTTTCCCTATATATAAACAGTTTATTCCATGGTGAATTTTTCTCTCCAAATAAAGCGGGAAACTCATGTTTGTAAACAATATATATATATAGTTGTTATATCGACTATCTGATGTTCTTGTGAATCTTCAAATGATTTTAATGATAAAGACACTCATTTTGATTTAGTACGCAATTAAGGTATGTTTTAATTATTAATAAATTAATTATTGATATTTATTTATATCTATGTGTAATTTTTGTCTTATATATTATTATTAAAATATGTTTATTTATATATATTTATTGAATTTTAATACATTTCTATATCTATATATATATATATGCATTTAAGATATATGTTCTTCGCTGTACAAAAGATGTTGAATTATTATTTTTGAAAAGACCAACGTGCTTAAAATTTGCTGCGTTCTCTGATACCTTATCAACAGAAGAGAATGGAAAAATTAATAAAAGATAACCAAATACCACAAATCCTAGATATACAAAATGTAAGTTGCAATGCTTTACCTGTAACTTCTTAGATAAAAAATAAAATTGTTGCTTTAACCCTTTGCGGACCGAACGCTCTTTACCATTTCGTTCCAGCAGGTCCGTGCTGGATTCACAAGTGCGTACCAGCTGGTCCGCGCAGATTTTACTAGTCGCTTATCCGCTTGGTAGCGTTTACTTTGGAAAACATTTATTACCTTACTAACGTAACGTATTAATGATAAGACGTAAGATTGAGACATAGTCGGGTGAAACTTGATAAAGAACACAAAGTGGCAGAACATGAAGCGATGTCGAGCCACACTCGACATAGGACGTGCCAGAACAAAAAGCGATGTCAAGTCACACTCAACATAGGATGTGCCAGAACGAAAAACGATGTCGAGTCACACTCGACATAGGACCGCAAAGGGTTAAACATACTAAACGCTGTGGCAGTTCCAAAGGACTGGTTTTAGGCTCACCGTCTACGCTGTGTTCAGTCATTAATGGCTAACATTCTTATATCTTTCTACATCAAAGATATTGGTGCTTAATGTGTAAACTAAAATTTGTGAAATATACTGACATTGAAATATTATACACAAAGCAACAATTACGATTTCAAATATTCAAAAATCTCTAAGAACGAAAGATTACTTCGATTACTATAAATTTATTAATTAATGAAGAAATTTCTGCTAAAGATAACAATTTTTTCGTTATTTCAGATAAATGAAATTAATGATTCTATAGTGGACCAAGATTTGTCTTTAATACCAATGGAAATTATTGAAAATACAAATTTTGTTAAATTGCGAGACAAAAGTGTAAGAAATGAAAGCAACCGTAAAAATATCTACAGTTGTAATCAAACGGAGATTATTAAAAGTTCTGAAGAAAGACAAATTGTATATTTTTTTAATTGGAGAGTTATGTTAGATAAAAAGGGTCACTTGATCATTGTCGGAACTTCAGATTGGTAAATTGAAAAAATTAAATTATCTTAAAATAACTTATCATTTCTTTTTAATTTTTATTTTTTATATTTATTTTATATAGCAGAAACTTTGTACGCAGTCAGCCTATAAATAAAAGATTGACTGCCACAAACGTGGAATCGATTTTTAATAACATATATCATCTCAATGGAAATCTTGTAGATTATTGGGACGGTAAGATATGAACATTTTTTAGAAATTTTTGGCTAAAATGATAATTTGATTTTAATAGATGCATTGTTTTGTTTCAGAATTACCGGATTATATTCGATTTAAATTCTTTAATGGTTTTCCTGAGGATTGGGAAAAAGTAACAGATATTTGGAAATTATTTGTTATGCAAGGTTCCAATTCCAATTTTCATTGGCCTACATTTGAACATATGAAAAAAGGACAAACACAAAATGCCTTTAAATTCAAAGTACATTCTTGTACTTTTTGTGGTCAAAAATGCAATGGCCAGATTCTAAAAGTTAAGAACGATAATACTATATACAAAAAAACTTATCTGGAAAATTCGACAGATTTACCTTTTTCTAATATAGTACAAAATGTATATAATATTAATAATAATAGTTTAGATAAGGAAAATCTACAAAAATATAAAAATATAAATGATAATCAATCACCTCATCTTCCAAAAGAAAAGAAAATGAACAATTTAAAAGATAAACAGAATGCAATTATTAATAATCTACTAAACAAAGATGTGCCTAAAGAACACATTTCTAAAATAATAGAAATTTTCGATTTTGATAAAAATATTTTGTTGCCTAAACTAGAATGCAATGTTGCAAATAGCACCGAAGTACAAAATAACGAAGTGATAAATAACTTTGAAAGAAATTACGATGTGCCGCTATTAACAGAATTAACTGATTCCACTAAGAACAATGTAGAAGAAATGCATAGAAATTCAAAGATAGCTGTAAGAGAAAATAGACATATTAGCACTGAGTCAGAGAAGATAAATGATATGATTTTACAACGATCAGATGAAGAAAATGCTAAAAGATTTGAAAGTAATGCTTATGCGGGTAAACCTAGGATCATATCTGACAAGATATTATCAGATAAGGAAGTATTAGTGGAACGGTATAAACGTCATTACAGAAGAAAAAAAAAATTATATAATTCTACTGCCCGAAGTTCTAGAAAATTTCGAAAATCAATGAAAAACGGCAGAGAAACACAGCATTTTGATTTGGGTTTTAATAATATTCAAAGTAATATAAAATGTCATGATTACGTAGATCTGTCAGAATCTACAGATACAGACGAGAGAAATGGGGGTAATATGATGTATAAAGGATTCAATAAAAGAAAAAGTAATTATTTTTCGAATAATTCTAATTCTAGCATGGAGGAACCAAAACAGAAGAAACATTGGAATAAAACAGAGGTGATAGAACGCAGCGTAGAAATACCAGAAATAGTAAAAAGATTTGTTGATACGAATCAGCCTGATACAATCAACAAAGCTAGTAAGAATAATACTAGTAATAACGATAATCAAATGATGTTGTTGGAACAAAAGCAGAACATTACATCAGAGCATTTAAGCATTGTAAAAAGTCCTATTTTGGAAAATTACTATGATACGAATGCGAATGAAAATACAGCCATTGATAAACTAGAATCTACACCCGTTTTATATAATACAAAAGATATTAATGAAAGTGAAGATCAATTAACATCTGACGAAGAGGTTGGAAGTGATGATGAAATTTATGATAGTGAATATAATACAAAGAATAATCATCAAATTTCAAGAGGTAATGATATTCAAACTGAATCCAATAAAGGTCCATCTTTATTGGAATTAAAAAAACCAAAATTATTATCTGATTGGATACCACAAGTTATATTTGATTCTACTTTTACTAATGGATTCAGCTTGGTTTTTGAAGGACAATTGCTTAAGTACGTAAGGATTTTTTTTTTGAGGCATTTCATCTTATTAATTGATACATGACTTATGTTATTTTCATTTATATAGCGATGCTGGCCATGTAATTAAAAAAAAGTTTATAACTCATCCTATTCATGAACGATTATCGGCAACTTTAATCAAAGATATAAATCAAGATATTTATCAACTTATTGGAAATTTGCATAATTCTAAACACGGTAAAATTAAAAGCACATTTAAAGTTATGATTGTACTTATGTTTTTACATATAATGTTACAAATTTATATTATGTTTAGTTGTACCAAAAAAATTAATGAAGCAATGTCTCCATGGATGTCCATTAAATATAAATAAGTTTTGCAAAATGTGGAAATCGTATAAAGAAGGTATTCAAATATTTTATTACTAATAACATATAAATAAATGATTTTCTTCTTTCCTTTTATGATTTATAATAAATAATCAGTTTATAATATATATATATAACTTTTTTTTAGGTGATACAAATAAAATAGTAACAAGACAAGAAAATAAAATTACAAATAAATTGAATGTCACTACAAGTTCAAGAGGACGCAAGATATTCCCACCATTAAATTATTGGATTGGTAAACAAATATTTTATTATTATGTTATTTTAACATTTAGTCAACCGCGCGTGCCACAACTAATTGTATGCTGTTTATTACACATTTTTCATTACACTTTCTCACACAAATATATAATTTATTATATATTTAATAAATTCAATTATATGTTATAACATTAATAGGAGAACGTGTCGTTTCTAAAAATAAAGACACAGTCTGCACAACAGAAAACATTCCAAAGAAGCGTTTTAAAGATGTTAATACTACACCAGAAATGATGGTAAGATATTTTATAATTAAATTTATAAAAAATATTTAAACACCACACATACATAACAGTTTGTTCTATGAAATATTACTACTGTCATTGGTTATATCCTTTCTAACAGTTGCATACTTAATAATTTATATATTTTCAAGGAAAAAAAAGAAAACATGTGTGAATCACTTAACAATCTTGAATCTTCCAAAATCTCAAAACAGAAAAAGGCAAGTGATGCATCTAAAGATGAAAATATCAAGGTATTTAAATAATGTCTGAATAATTATACAAGATATTAAAAAAAAAGGGTCAGTTATGTTAAAGTCTTATAATACTTGTCAAGAGGAATAGAAAATGTCTAATTAAAATGAGTTCTAAAATCAACCCTTTCTGTGCGAATAAAATTGTATTATTTATATCGTAAGCAGGTCTCTTGGCAACATATTGAATGTATAGTTGAAATTTGCTTAGAAATACCTTAGTTACTTTGTAAATGCTAACGTTGTACAAATCATTGATATTTGATACGTTTTCCTTCCATTTGCAATGCAATTTTAACATCTACAGATTATAAATTAACATATACTTTCAAATATTCCTTGAACTAATGTATTTTTAAGCAAATTCCTCTGCGTAGACTCAATATGTTACCAAGAGACTCCCTTATGGTATAAAACGCTTATAAATAATAAAAGTTAATTTACAACTAAAGGGTTGATTTTAGGACCCACGTTAATTAGTCATGTTTCATTCGTTTCTGTGAATACTACAAGGCCTTAAAATATTGGACTCTTTTTTACCATCTTGTATTTTTAACGAAAATTGTTTTTTCATAACAAAATCTAAAATATTGTTTATGTTGTTTTTTCTATTCTAAATGCGTGACATTATTTCCTTACAGTTACCAATAACGTTAAAAAGAGCTGAAATACGTTTATATAGGTGCGATTTACAATTAAGTAATCAGCGTAAAGTGAACAAAAACAATAAGAAAGTATCGCAGTCAGGTAAACGTAGTAACAATAATAAAAAAAAATCATCTACTAAGAAAATAAATCTGAAGTACACATATAAAAAAAATGTTCCTCGAAAAGATGATGTTTTGTCAGATGATCAAGAATTTTAGTTGTAGACATATTTTTCACATAAATTCACAAATGAACCATTCATTTGGTTAATCTATTAACACTATAAAACACAAAAAAGAACAAATTGATTAAGTTGCATATATTTTTATATCATTTATTGTATGACAATGTGAAATTTTGTTATTTAATAACATTGGATTCATTATTTAGGATAATAACTTTAAATATTAAAAATTAAACATCGGGTAAATGTTTTGAGACTGGAATTTAAAACAATTCTATATTTAAAGTTAATTGCCTTAGCTTTGCAAATTTTTGTATATATTTTGCATGAAATTAATTAGTCAACGCGAGTTTTTGTTTCCATTTTTATAATTTTTTGAAAACATTCATTGCAAGTTGTTCATAGATTATGGCATATTTCTTTTTTTTTATACAGATATGTACACATTCTAATAATGATCAAATTTACAAAAAATTTATAATAATTGGTAAACTGTCATTAAAATTACGTCTTTTTTTTTTTATTTTGTTTTTGTTTCATTTATATTTTGTCTTGATCATAATTATTGATCGAATTGAGCTATTTTTGTTTGTATTTCCCACTTTCTTTATAACATATATATTATAAAAAGAATAGATTGTTATTTTTATGACTTTTTCTTTTTTCTACGGATTCATCCTATTTGTTTGTAGTTATATGGTGTAAAATATTCTTTAAATATCATATCATTATTGATACTATATATATGATTTGTTAATATTTTATTATTTTTTTCCTATTCTGGCTGAAAGTGTTATGCCTATCTTAATTTATGGGATTTCATTATTCCTGCAATGTTCTGTGCTTTATAAAGTTCCTCAATTTTTTTATTATGTAGTTTCCTGTACTCGTTAATCTGCTTATCTATTGTGATTCCAAATTTTTTTCCGAGGACTTTGTTCACCAAAATCCTAAACTTATTTTCTTCATTTTTTGTTACGGCCCATGTTTCCCATTCATCTTATCATAAAAACTTTGTCCTAAGAGCTAGGTTTATTACTATGATTAATTAACACTAAATCTACCACGCATGGTTAAACGACTACATCCTACAATTTGTGAGAATGTGGTGATTTTTTAAAATCCTGCAATTTGCGACAAATGCGGTAAAAACGCACAAGATGTACATTATATATATTTATTTTTAAGTAAAAGAAAATATTTTTATATACCATATATACATTTACAAGCTGCATATGAAGCCCTGGGAATACGAACTGTAAAAAACCGGGCTAGAATGATCAAAACTCCTTGGTTCCGCCCAGAGATTAAGGAAATATGCAAAAAAAAGAAAATGGCATACCTTAACTATAGGACATTAAGAACGCCTGAGTCATACGAAATGTATAGACGAATCCGGAATCAAACAGCGACATTAGTAAGGCAAACAAAACAACATCATTGGGAGATGTTTTCGAAGAGAATGGAGAGTGACTTCTATGGACTCCAAAAACAAATCTGGCGATTTATTAGAAATCAAAGAAAGGAGGTCAATGAAATGATAGAAACAAACCAGATCACAAAAGAAAATTGGATTAACTATCTAACAGAGCTCTATAAATCAGAAGAACCTCAAACGGAACTAAATACGCCAGAAATAATAACCAGAAGCGACATACAAATTGAGCCCAGTGATGTAGAAACAGCTATCCAAAGACTAAAGAATAGGAAGAGCTCAGGGCAAGATGGCATCCAAAACGAGTTAATAAAATATGGTGGCCAACGTCTCACACAACAACTAACATTCCTAATCCAAAAAATACTATGCCAACACAAAATACCTGACGAATGGCGCACTAGCACAACTATAGTTATGTTTAAAAAAGGAGACAAACAGCTGCCTACAAACTACAGGGGAATAAACCTTTTAAACACTTCATTAAAACTAACAACAAAGATTATAACGAATAAAATTAACAGCTTAACAAATCTAGAAGACGAACAGCAAGGATTCAGATCAGGCAGATCGTGCACAGACGCGGTTTTCATCATAAGACAAATAACAGAAAAATCAATTGAATACAACAGGCCAGCATATATGTGTTTCATTGATTTGGAAAAGGCATTCGACCGAGTGCAGTTAAAGGATGTTATACACCTCCTTTATAACCGGCAAATTCCGAACAATCTTATCAAGACCATAGAGGACATCTATAGAAACAATAAGATCCAAGCAAAGATAAATGGCGCCTTGACTGAACCGATTGATGCAGATCGTGGTATCCGACAAGGGGATTCCCTAAGTCCCCTGCTTTTTAACATCATTATGGACGAAATAATAAGAAACGTAAGACTGCTAAAAGGATATAAAATGGGCAGTGAAGAAATAACCATCCTATGCTATGCTGATGACGCTGTATTAGTGGCCGAAAATGAGGATGATCTACAACGTCTACTACACCGATTTAACTGCATAGCCAAATCATTCAACATGAAAATATCGGCCCAGAAAACAAAATGCATGACAACATCAAAGACACCGTTAAGATGCAAACTGGAAATTGAAGGGAAGGTTATTCAGCAGGAAATGAGATTTAAGTACCTAGGAATAGAAATCTCAGGATATGGTGATGTTGAAGCAGAGGTAAGAGAACAGACAATGAAGGCATCCAGAATAGCGGGTTGTTTGAATGACACAATATGGCGAAACAAAAACATTGACATAGAGACCAAAGCAAGAATTTACAAGGCAATGGTAAGACCTATTATGTCACATACCGCAGAAACTCGACCAGACACGGCGAAAACGAAACAGTTACTAGAGACAACCGAAATGAGAGTGCTTCGCAGAATAGTTGGAAAAACATTACTGGATCGAGAGAGAAGCGAAGATATAAGAAGAACATGCAAAGTGGAAAACATCAACGAGTGGATACTAAAAAGAAAAAAAGAATGGAACGAACACATCAATAGAATGGACAACAGAAGAATTGTCAGAATTGCACGGGATAAGTCACCGGCAGGCCGCAGAAGCACGGGGCGCCCACGAAAACGATGGTGCGACAATTTAGCAGTGCAATAGGCAGAAATACGTCGTTACGGAACAGGCAATTTGCCTAAACTAAAGAAAGAAGAAGAAGAAGAAGATATATACATTTTATATATCAATATATATATACCATATATTTCGTTTTTCTTTCCTACTTTTTTCACTCCTTCAAGGTCAAATTTAAAAGTGTGAAAGCCCCAGAACAAAGAAGAAATAAAGGCTTCCTACTAATTATTTGATATTATTTCAAATGGTGATAATTTTAGATTAATTATTATTTACAAGTTAGAAAAAGCTTGATTTCATTATTATCTAATTTAAAATTTTACGTTAGTATTTTATTACAAAATTTTATATTTTTATAACGATTTGTAAAAAATAATGATTATAAAAAAAAGACATCAGATTTGTAAACAATAAGCATATTTAAATATTGCGTTTATAAGAGAGATTGATCTTGTGAGGGGGGGGAGGGGGTTCACGAAGTTGGGAAAAAATGGCCGGTAGTTAATTTTGGTTATTAGAAAAAAGGCAATGGCTAACGCGTTAATCAGTGATCCCAAATCCTAAAAAGTTATTTTTTTTTTAGATTGTTTCGAAAGTTTATTTTTTTCAAAATTTGTAGTTAATGGTTTAGGGATCGTTGATTATGAATCTATATTATTCTTTTTGAAAATTATTATATCGGAGTTTTTGAAAACGCTGATTACTAATCTGATATTATTTTTTGGAAAAACAAGATGGCGGACTGTTTCATTAAAAAGTAATGGAATCCTTTCTAAAATTTGTATTTAAAGATTTTTGGTGTCACTGATAAGAATCTGATATTTTTTGAAAAATAAAATGACGGATATTTTAATTAAAAATTGATTCAACATTTTAAAAATTAATATATAGAGGTTAATAAGGTTGCTGATTACGAATATAATATTATTTTTTTTTAAAGAGAATGGCAGATACAAAATCAAGGGTAATTTGGATATCATTATGACTAATTGTAAAAGTAATATTATATGTTTATTAAAAGGTATTATGATGGTTAAAACAAAAGTAAAGTGTGTTTAGAAAAAAAATAGTTACTAAACAAAAATTTTAATTAGTAAACATTTTAATATTTAAAAATATTTTTTTTTTTTAATAGAATTATTTATTTATGACCTTATATTAAATTCATTTGTAATTATATTTATTTGTAATTATATAAAGTATTAGATAAAGTGTAAGGTCTTTGCAAGTACGGTTGTGCATTAATGTACAAAATCGTGGATGAAATCTACGTAGGTGCCTACAGATACCTACCTTACTTTTACAAATTTATTAGATATAAAAAAGCTCAATAAACAATTTAAATTAATATAAATAATAATTATCGATCAACTTATCTTATACACACACATACACATACAAACAATGTCGAAAATCGTCGTGTTAATCGTTTTATCGATAAAAAATAAACAAATCAAAATACGACTAGGTATGTAGTTCCGCATTTAAGGGTTTGTCGATTAATATGTGAACCACGCGGACAGCAGATTGAGTTATGGTTGTTTTATAGTTTCCGCACATTGTTCTATCTTTCATTTTAAACACTGGGATAAAGATAGACTCTTTTCACTCGTCGGGTAGGTCTCTCAAAACGTGCGGATCAATTCATGTAGTCCAAGGGTGATCAATGTGTGGCGCATGTGCCAAAAGTAACGCATTGAATGATAACAAGTTTCCTATTGCATTCTTGAGATTACTTATTCTTTCGAAATAAGCGCCATTATTAAATCCATTTTTACATTTTCTGGCGTAAATTATCTATTTAATAATTGTGTAAATTAATTTATTCGTTTTCCTTTACCCCCATATTCTCTGTTTTCCAATTCGAACCATAAACGTAAGAAAATAGAAAAGGTACTTGAATTGTATGCCCGTATCTTAATTCGTATATTGAAACAAATGAGGCATTGTATATAAAAAAATTAGCTTCGAAATTATAAGGTTCATTAATTGCAGTTTGTTGATATCAAATTATAACGATAAAGAAAACAACGAGGAATTTACTAACAATAAAACGTAAGACAAGTTACTGTTGGGAATAAGTGGGATTAATAAAATAGTTTTTTCTAATTATATTTATTTTTTTTAACAATTGTACAAATTTAAAATAATAATTAGAAATATATATATATACAGAGTGATAAAAAAAAGGTTCGATATTTGAAGAACTCATAGTACTCACTGAAACGAGTAAAAAATGCTTATTCAATATTGATCCTAAAATCAATCCTTTCGATATAAATAAACTTTTATTATTTATGAACGTTCGATATTGTAAACAAGTCTTTTGACAACATATTGAATCTATACAGGGGAATTTATTTATTGTTAAAAATACATTAGTTCAAGGAATATTTGAAAGTGTATGTCAATCTTCGATACATAGATGTTAGAATTGCATTCAAGTGGAAGGAAGACATATTGAATATTTATGATTTGTAAATACATTAAGTTTGCATCTACGAAGTAATATTTGTTGACTTAGCGATAGTGTTTACTTATTTTCATAATAATTTTATCTTGAACCTTGAACTAATGTATTTCTAAATAAATTCCTCTGTTTACATTAACCCTTTTAGTATTAAAGTCTTCATAAATATACGCGTAAACGATTGTAGGGGTACAACCAATCAAATTGAAGTTTGTCATTAATTAATGGAATGGTATAGTTTAGTTTGTTCGTGTATCCCCTTCTCTATCACTTGTTTCAAAAACCAGTGCCGTATGCCAATAAAATTGATTATGCGAGATGTGTTATAATTTGAGGTTAGAATGATTAATAGTGTTACGACCCTGTTTCAAGCCGTCCTTGGAAAAAGTATATCAAGTATATCAGCCAAGATCAGAAGGATTGGGACCGTTGGATACCGATGTGCTTACTTGCTTATCGGACTTCGAAGCATGAGACAACGGGTTTTACTCCGGCGGAAATGCTGGGAGGAAGGGGGCTACGCTTGCCTTTGGATTTGCTGCGGGGGTGTCCTCCGGGCGAAGAGGAGAAAGTTTCTTCGGGGACCTATGGCTCAAGGCTCAGGTCGAAGCTAGAAGAGATACATTCGCTCGCAAGGGAGCGGATGGAGATGAAGTCCTGTAGGACGAAGGCTTGGTATGACAGAAGAGCCAAGAGGAAGGATTTTAAAGAAGGACAGAGGGTATGGTTGTACAATCCTCGGCGGGAAAAGGAAGAGCAAAGAAGCTGGAGAGTGATTGGGAGGGACCTTATTTTATTTTTAATAAAATTAATGATTTAGTTTTTAGTGTTGGTAGGTCTGGTAGGGGTAAAAAGCGCGTGGTGCACGCGGACCGTCTTGCTCCTTTTACGGAGAGGGGGGAAGAGAGTAAGGGGAGACAGCTAGAGTAGCGTAGGTTTACTTTGGGGGGAAAATTAAGTTTATTTTAAGCTGTTTAATTCGGGAAGTTTTCTGCCGTTCTTGTTTTCCGTTTAGGGTGGGTATGAAGGTTCCTTATGGAGCTCTGGAGGAAGACGTGGTTTCCCGGGGGAAGGCGTTCAGTCCCGAACTACTCTGAAGGGAAGAAAACTGTCCTGGGAAAGGCGTGCTGTCCTGGAGAAAGAGCGAGGCTGTGGAAGCGTGGGAACGTCGAGCCAAAGAAGGAATCGGAAAGGATGCTGGCAGGCGCGTCGGCCTCCTAAGGGTTTTTACGCCATGGTTTTCCCTCTAGGCGGAGTGAGTTGATGCTCCGGGTGAATACCAGGTCGGGATACGGCGAAGAGAAGGCCATGGCAGAACATCACATCTCTGAGCCAAAGTTAGGGCGCCAAACGAAGACCGCAGTTGTCGGGACGAAAATTTCGAAGAGGGGGAGTAGTGTTACGAGCCTGTTTCGAGCCGTCCTTGGAAAAAGGACGTGAAGGCCGTTTCCAGGCAACGAGTTGTTGATCGGGAGAACTTGACAGGAGCTCGGAAAGCACGGACGTGTTCGTAATACGGGAAACTGTAGAAAGGGCCTTAACGGTTGTAAGAGTCCGCGCTGTTAAATAAAGTTCTGTTCTTGTTATTTTACGTAATCTGTGTTTTGGGCGGGAGCGTTACAATAGGAAAAAAGTTAAGTTTTTAAATATGTTATAAATTCAAGTATTATTATTTAAGATTATCAATAGTAATAGGTAATAAGATTAATTAGGAATAATTTGAAGTTATTTGAAGGAAAGAAAGAAGAAAGAGAATGGAATAAAATATTGGGTTTACTTTTCTTGTCACCTTATTTTTGGTACGCTCGTATAATGGTATAGGAAGAACATGGTATCACTGTATATTCAAAAAAAATTCGAAAAGTGTTGCATGCAGAAGATTAGGAGTGACTTCAGTTTGTTAAACTTACATTTAAAAAAAAAGCAAATTTAATGTTTATGATAATGATGGAAGTATAGAGAAATACAAAACATAAAAATCATATCTATACCGGTATCCGAATATTTTTGCAACTGACTGTAGATTACCTAGAGATTTGCTTACGATATAAATAACAAAAATTAATTTATTTTGAAAGAGTTGATTTTAGGATTTATGTTAATTAGACACTTTTTATTCATTTTGATACGTATTATAAGCCCTTAAAATATTGCACCCTTTCTTTTTATCATTCTGTATACATTCATCTATTAGATGCTTGCAAAATTTCGTCAGATTAAATATGATTGCATTGATAATTCGTTTTTTTTTTTATTTTATCAAATTTTATAAATTTAATTGTAAGTAGGATATTACTCATGATTGAAAAATTTATCTGTGATATCTTAAGTACAAGATAATCTCATTTTTATCGAAATGGAACGTGATAAAATGTATCTAGCTATGTAAGCCACTTTAACTTCTTTTCTTTCTTTTTTTTAGAAAAAAGAAAGAAAGAAAAAAGGGGCGGTTGTTGAAACAATTAAAATATTTAGAAATAACAAAATTGAGACAATGACAAACCACATTCAGGAAAATTGAACAAATTCGAGAGTAAGGAATTGCAAAAAATTGTTAATAAAATCTGTACGAAATATTGAAAGGGTTTGCAAATAAATTTAAAATTCAAAAAGTTGTTGACATAACCGTCATTTATATTTTTATTAAAAAGCAAACAATATGATAATTGTTTCGTATAAAACTAATAGGTCTACTATTTTTGTAATTTATATATTATTAATATATAATATTATATTATTTTTTCATTTAATTTCTTGTAACAATGAAAAAGTTAGAAGTTTCTGATAAATTTAGCAAAAGATGTGTACGTCAACGTGTTAATGCATAAACCGTTTCTTTATGGTTACAGTTAATCGGAAATATTTAAATAAAAATTAAATAAATTCCTCGTCAACTGATCAATGGGTATTTACAATAATTCTAGATTCCATATTGTTGTTACGATTTAAAAAAATATTATATAATTTTTACACATTCAGCTGACTCGGCAGACATTATTGCATTAAATAATTCATTTATTTAAATCAATGCAACAACGTTTATATGGTAAACGATTTATTAAATAACGAGAAAGTTAAAAAATGAGTCAACAATTTTGTTATTTCGAAAGATGTATTGTTTTTTAGTAATAGGATTAAAAAATTATCTGAATGATGGCAGTAAGTTGTATGGAAAGTGACGGCAAATATTTTTATGATAATAAATATGTCTATAATTTATTAACTGCTATATATATAATTAAATAAATATATTCAAAAATGTGTGGCGAACTTTTGCAAGCATCTCGTAATACAAAAAAAGTCGTCCAAAAGTATTATATTTACTAATAAAATCACGTAATTCGATTACAATTACTATTTTTTCGTTCTATTTCAATGATATTATTATTCTCTTGTTTAGATTTTCTATCTCTATTGCTACTGTTCCACATTCCGTACAAAAAGTATATTGAAAGACCTGTATAAAAAGATATTATATACACTACCAGTCCAAATTATTTAACCAACTTATAAAATGATAGAAAGTTGGTTTAAATTAATGTAGCATCTAATTTTTTTTGTATTTGTGTAGAAAAACAATTGTTCAACAAATTCATAATTACGTTCAATCTGAATGTTTTATTCATCATTTGTGCAAAAAGTATTTTTAATATATTGAATTGAATATTTTTTTGATCGCGTTTATAATTGAGGTTATAAGTTAGAACAGTGGTTCTCAAACGTTTTCTATCTTCGACGTCATTTGCTACGTCCAAGTTTTCTCAAGACGTCTTGCGTTCAAATCTATAAAACACGTTTTATTCGTTGAGATTTCATCAAACAGATATTAAGTTAGTTAATGATTTGCACCAAGTTCGCTTAATTTCGCATTTTATCACATCGAATTGAAAAAAAGTCGTTGCAGTGCATCCTTTTGGGGTTTCAGTGCAAACTTTGGAAATCACTGAATTAGGATGTTGTCATTAAGTATGAAACGTCACATTACTCCGCATACTTTTAATTCGAAATCAGACATTTCATGCTTAATGATCTAATATAATTCGTTTTACTTTGGGTGCAAAGAATACGTAAGGCAGTACTGAAAGCGAGAAATGGCTTTTTCGATGAAACTAAGATTAAAATATTTTATCAGCATTTTCTAAGTTTTATCTTTTTTTTCTCATAAAATTTCGAGTAAAACCAATTTATTTTTCCAATTTTATCATGAAAATGTACGACTGGCAATTTATTAGGTCAATGAAACGTCCGATCACTCCGTTTAATTTAGTTCGAAATCGGACCTTTCCTAACAAATGACCTAATATTTCATTCATTTATTCTGAAAGGTCTTTAATTATAGTGCGTGATACAATATTTGTCAAGAATCGTGTTCTTCTATATTTTGTTTTAAAACCACTAAAATGTAGATTTGAAAGAAAGCAGGTAACAGAATTTTCGTTCCCCGAAATGCTTCGTTTAGAAAACATTAGTTGTCTTTCAATCATGGCCCAGAAAGAAATATTTAATACTGAAATCGCGTCGAAAAAAGACTCATTTGAACGAAAGAAAATTTGGATCGTAATTTTTTCAGACAATGTTCTTTTTCAGGCATATTATTTTATTAATCATTTGTGGTCTACCCACACGAACAAATTCGTTCTGTGGATCAAAAGTTAAATAATTTTTTGAAAGTGTCATATACGTTGATAGATAGCACATTCACAATCAGATTAAAAAATTGAGTTTCTGTACAAGTGGTTCTCAAAGTATGTACCGTAGAGACTTCCTCACAAGTATGTTGTGAATTATTACACAGTTTTCATAATTTTAATTCCATTTGTAATTTCTTATTTGCGCAAAGCTGGCTTTTCAGCAGTTGCTATTATAAAATTTATGTATCGCGTGAAAATCAATGTGAAGAAGGAAATGAGAATGACTGTGTCCAGCCCGATGATTTAAGAAAATGTGCAGCAACCAACAGCCTTATTCATTTAATTAATTATCATAATTAATTGAATTTCCATAATTACACTTTTAATGATATAAAATATGTGTTATTTATTTTTACCTAGCTCTTACAAAAAATGATTGACTATTTTGCAAAGTTAATTTGTTAGAATTTGACATAGGAGGCCTTTGAAAAATTTGGATTCAACAAGGGCACCGAAAATTAAAATCCTTTGGGAACCACTCTTCTAACTAAATAAACTGACTTATAAAATATTTAATTCAATATATTGAAAAAATACGTTTTGCACAAATGAAGTGTTTTTTTTCACGAATAACAATTAAATGTAATTATGTATTTTTTGAAAAATTTCCTTCCAATAGAAATATTAACGAAGAAAAATTGTGAACGGTGTACTAATTTAAGCGAATTAAACTGATCAAATAATTTTGATCGGTAAGTGTGTATATTTAAGTTTATAAGTTAATGTTCATTGTACTTACCAATAATCATCCATATTAAAAATCGTATCCAAGTCATTATATCTAACATCATCATAAGATAAATATTAATAAGTATACTGATTGCTGGTAAAAAAGGGACAAGTGGTACCTAAAAAAATAAATTAAAAAATATTGTTGAATTATTTTAATAACAAAATTTAAAGACAAATGTTATATAAATAAATAAATGTTATATATGATATATATAATATATATAATATAATATATATATATTATAAATAATAAAATATAATATAAATAAAAATAATATATATATAATAAATAAATGTTATATATGATTAACCTACCGAAAAGGCAAGTTTTTTGTCTGACGATGGTTGAAGATAAATAAAGATTAATGTTGATATTAACGCAACTATTAGTATGACTATTGGTACAACGTAAAGTGCTTTGCCAGTGATAATTTCTTGGGAACATTTTGATATCATTGCAGTAATGCAAATGCAAAGTATAACTGTAATCAGAATCACACTGTTACACTATTATCATTTAAGAGAAATATACTCACATTGATGGGTGAATCAAGTATTACAGTAACAGAAAACGAGACAAGTGACCAGTTGTCCAGTTAATTTTGTAGAATGATCTAATCTATTAGCATTAATTAGCTGCTTAACGATAAACTTCACAGTCCTTGGATCACGATCACCTTTTTTCTCATACGCCTCACTTTCTTCGTATCTAAAAATACAAATGTATCTTTCAAATTTGTAATATTGCTTATTTTTAACATTCTATTATGTTTTGTACTTTGAAATTTATAACGTACGTATCAGTAATCATGAGAAATTATTAGAATGCGAATTTTTATTATTCAAATTTGTAATTTTGTGTATATGAAATTATTAGAATGTGAATTATAACAAAACGAAAATATTTCATTTTATGAGAGAGATTTATTTGATATTACAATTAATCATATTATTTAATTTTGGCAATTTTAATTCAACTTTTTGCAAGCCAAATCGCAAGCCAAGAGGATGAATTTAATTTAAGGGACAAAATTTTACGATATAAATAGTAAAATGAATTTTTAAATACACAATATATATTTATATTTTCTTACCGTAATATAAGAACACAAGCTGCAACTATTGAATAAGCAAGAAGTGTTCCTATACTCATCATATTTAACAATTGAGTAAGCTCGAATATTGCTGCTAAAACTCCTAAGACAGAATCATGTTTATATAGTTTACAAATAACGATAAAAAATAAACAAACAAACAAAAAAAACAGAATATTTTAACTCTTATTTTTTTAAATTTAATATAAAAAATTAAAAAAAAATAAAATAATATTAATATAATTATTTTCGTACCTGTAAGAATACCTGCTGAAAAAGTGCCCATAATTGGTGTATGAAATCTTGAACTTACTTTTCCCATCCATTTGAATATCAAACCGTCGGACGCCATTGCGTAAATTATTCTTGGCAATGGAAACATTGCACCTAACAAACTGCAATTAAAAGATAGATTTGCATATACGTTTGTTAATGTGTGTGTGTCTATTATTAGGTTACCCAGAAAATTCATGCCAATTCGATTCATATTTTTAATGTACGAGGTGTCAAATGTTCTTTTGCACAAAAGTAAGGATATATTACATATTTTAAAAATAAGAAAAATATGTTATATAAATATGTGTCATTAAAAGCTTCGTTCAAAATAACATAAATTGTCAAATTTATATAATAAACAAAATATTTTATAATAAAATAAATGTATAATATTATAATAATAATAATAATAATAAAAATAATAAAGCAACAAATTTAAACAGTTTTACAATTTATGTTATAATATTTGAAAGAAGCTTTAAATGACTAACGTTTATAGAATATTTTTGAAGGTATAATATGCTTACAATGTTTTTACAGTATATGTAAATACATATATATATATATATATATATAATAATAATAATAATAATAATAATAAAGCAACACATTTAAACAGTTTTACAATTTAGGTTATAATATTTGAATGAAGCTTTAAATGACTAACGTTTATAGAATATTTTTGAAGGTATAATACGCTTACAACGTTTTTACAGAAAAACATCTGACATTCTGTATAATAAATCAAATTTTTCTCTAAATCCGTACGAACTTGCACTGTAATGTATTTCTGCGATTTCGTGGAAATTTAACTTTAAAAAATATTAGAATTCTTAATTTTAGAATGAAGGTAGTTATGCATTTAAATATCTTCGTCGTATTTTCACGAATCTAACTCGTGATGAAAATTTCGGGCCAAATGGAATCGTCAAGAATCAGGCTCATAATCATAATATCATGTTAAACATATTTATTACACGAATCTGACTCGTATTAAATCGTTCAAAACAGTTTTTGCATTTTAGTTTTGCATTTATCGGAATGTTTTGTAAACATTTAATACCATGCAGGATTATTAATTTTTAGAATTGTTAGTATTTTTTAATAAAATATTATAATCATTTAGGAATAACAATATAAATAAATTTTTGTTATTTGTTGAAAATGTTAATGTTTAAAAATATTCTTTCTTTTTATAAAATTATCTATTTATTAATGCATTACCGTACAAAAGTTTGGATAAAAACTAAACGGGGGAAAAGGAACTAATTTGGAACTAATTTTGAAATATTTTGTTAGGTAAAGGTTCAATGAACAATTTAAACCCAATTACAGCATTGGTACTGAACTGTTAACGTTATGCTTTTTTGAAGAAATATTTCTAATACTGCATCGGGGAAAACAACATTGCAATATAATTTCAATTAGCAATTAAATTTGTTACTTATGCAAACTATTAAAAACATAATTCAATTGTATTCATTATCAGACAAAGATTCCATATTTATATGTTGAAATTGGACAAATATTAACTGCATTATACGCGTTTGAAGAAATCATAACCTTAAAACGGTCATTTGACCCTTCACGATAGGAAGATACATGAAGTTTCGATTGATTTATTGTTAGTATTAAAAATTTCATCGTTTAATATCTTCATTTATTACTACTATGATATTTTATATACCAAAAAATCAAATGTTAATCCCATATTCCCTACACTTTTAGTTTGATTTCACTAGCGTTTTGTCGTCTCAAGTTATCTTTCTCATTTAGTATTTAGTATTGTTTTATTTGATTTTTTCTATTATAATTTTTTAATTGATTAACGATTGATTCTATCAACTAATTTGTCGATTGTTTGATTCTTTAGATATCGAACAAAAATAAATAAATAACATTATGTTAATTTAAGCGTACAGAAACGTTGCTGCTATTGTTCCAGCAAAGATTTTATTTTCATTTTAACGAATGCCTAGTAGATAATGCGCAGATCATCTAGGTAATTGGAGAAATGAAACAATTAATAGATCACCCTAGTTAATGTGCACATTACCTAGATATATTATATACATCATATCGTATATTCTTACCTTGCGCATAATCCACAAATTGCTCCAATGCTGACTATCCATTTCGCCCAGTCCCATCCAATCACTTCAAATAAATGTGGAAAGGGTGCGTCGGGATTTTGTTCATAATAAGGTAGAACCATAGTAAGTACAGCTGAGACCCCGAAATACGCGAGAAAGACAACGGTTAAGGATGCAACAATAGCTATTGGTATTGATCTTTGTGGATCTTTAGCTTCTTCACCCGTAGTTGCAACACAATCGAAACCAATGAACCCATAGAAACATGTTGCCGCGCCTGTAATTATACCTGATATCCCATATGGCGCGAATCCTCCTGTTCCGTGTTTGCAACTTGATTCGGTACAAGATGGTCGAGTTTTCCAATTATTTACATCAGCTTCGGACGCGATCAAAAGTCATTTTAACGAAAGAAAATATAATAATGGATTTAATTGTTAGGGGCAATTTATTAAAGTGATAAGATATTTTACAAATTGTCCCGGTCATTCTATAAAACGTGTTTCAATTGGGTCTGTTCAAAGCACGGGACTAGGGAAAGAGTTTTTTAAGCTCGTTTAAAGGAAACAATCTTTAAAATATGTTTCAGTGGTTCTATTTAGAGCACGGGGGAAGGGGGATGTTTAAATTTTCATGATTTGTTTTATTTACAATAGGTTCACTCAGATTTTTTCCCCGACCTCACCCCCCCCCCCAACGTACTCTAAATACAGTCAACTGTAACACATTTTATAGATTGACCGAAATCCTCTGAGTATTTTATAGAATGACCGGGAAATCTGTGAAATATCTGTTCATTATTTGCATTGACCCTAACATAATTATAAATTATTTATAATTAATACGATTTACCTTTGAGAGAACCAGCAATGATTACGAAGAGAACGACAGAGAGATTCACTAAGGTAAAAAAGTTATTTGCAGTTGAGGACTCTTTGGCGCCAAATGCCAAGGCAGCTGTGAAAAATAACAATGTAAAGTATAAATATATACATACTTATATAAAACTTGTATTGATCAGTGGCGGATCAAGTTAAGTGGAGGCCCTAAGAGATCAAAATTACGAGTCCCTCAAATTCATTGTCAAGTTGGAGAAAAAATGTTTCAAGAAAATTTTTTATGAAGCTGTTAACACGTTCTGTGCCGCGTGGGAGGTATGCGTTCCAAGTCCGTTCAAGCCTTTTGTTATTTTCATTGTAAAATGAAGAGCAATGTTGAATAATGTGTTCGTTAAATAATTCCTAAAAAACTAAATATATTACTTTGTTGTCTTATGTATCTTAAACTATACACTCTTTTCTTGTGATAATTATGATATTTATATTATTTGTGTATGTATTGCATACGTCAGAAGCAAAACAATGCAATAGTAAAGCGTGGGATGTATACGTCCCACACGGCCTGAACGGAAAGTGTTCTAATAAGATCAAAACGGTACGAAACGTGTTAACAAAAAAGAAAAGTAATGAAAAATTATACTATACTGCAGTAATCGTCGATATTTAAGTCTCTTAACCTATAATTTTACTCAAGAATGCTCTTGAGAGAGTGAAAATGTGTTTGGAGGTTAGTTTATGTAAATAATAATTTGAATTTAATATATTTTAATAACAAAGTTAAGTATTTATACTTTTAAAAATTGAGTAGAACCAATTAACTATTTATAAAGTTATTTTAAAAGCAGCAAAGAGTGATTAATCAATGAGAAGATAATCATACTGCAAATATCGATATTATTAACCAATAAGAATGTACCAATAATTGCATGTGATTGTATCACACATACAATAAAACTATAAATAAACTTGTTAAAAAAATATCATTTTTCTCGAACCCTAATAGAAAGTTATTTGAAGATCTTGAATCATTTGTTTATATTATTAAATAAAATTTAATTTAATATTAATTTAATTTAATATTTACAAATTAAAAAAATTTGTAAATATTATTAAATAAAAAAAAAAATAAATAAAACCATTTGGTATTCCACGTAAATGTTTAATCCCAATACCGCATAATCCGCCACTGTTATCAATCGTATCGTGATTAAAGAAAATAATGAATTACCAGAAAACATAAGGGTGATACCGAAAGCGAAAAAATCTGGATAAGAAGAAAAGTGTTCAACTTCTATAGGAGCTGCCGATTCGAAAGCATTTCTCATACTATTATTGAATAGTGCATCAACGTAAGTGCTAAGACCACGTACCACGCTAGCTGAACCTATCACATACTCTAATATCAGTGTCCAACCTATTAGAAAGGCAACAAATTCACCCATTGTCACGTAACTATAAACATAAGCGGAACCAGCTCGTGGTACTCTTGCTCCGAATTCAGCATAGCAGAGACCTGAAAAGATATTAGATTTTTTTTTTTAATCAAACGAATAATCATCATACGAATATAAAAATAATGTTTTAGATGTTAATAAAACATCTTCGGTATAAATGTAACATAAAAATGGATGAAACGGTTGGCAAGAGTGTCCAATTACCAGCAAATATCGATGCTACAGCAGCTATTAAGAAAGAGATTACAACAGCAGGCCCTGCAATATCCTTCGAGACTGATCCTGCCATAACGTAAACCCCAACACCAAGAGTTGATCCAATACCCAAAGCTGTTAAGTCTAACGTTGATAGACATCTTTCCAATTTTGAGTCTGTACTAACGTTTATCCGTTTTTTTCGAATGAAGGCTTTATACAGACTACGGAGATTCCATGATTTCATATCGTGTAACTGTTAAAAGTTTTTTATTTATATATATATATATACATCATACTCGAGCAAATACGTGTACAAAAAATCAATTATTTTTTATGATCGATAAATTCATTGGAATGTCGAATGAATTTTGTGTGTGTATTTTTGTTTGTTTGTTTGTTTGTTTGTTTGTTTCAAATAAATTTCATTGAAACACAATATGATTTTGTAACTTACAAATAAAACATTTGTTGATATGTAATCCATTTTGATTGTAGAATTTTACGAACACTCGGATAGAAAGGATCGAATTTACGTTAGAGTTTTCTATCGATCACGTCTGGCACGAGACTAACATAAGAAGCGTTAATTGAAGTAATGCCCGTTAAATTGTGCGCAACTCTCTCGTCGTAGCCTATTGCCGATATTTCTTTTTAAATCTTTCAATTGGTCGAATTAAAGACATAAGGCCTTGCTACAACTAAATATTATCTAACTAGAAAACACTTTACATCGAATCGTTCGCAGTCACGAGAACGTTTTGTTTCTTTTACTTTTCCTCCTTCCTTTTTGTTTTCTTTTTTTTTTTTTTTTGATTAAAAATTTACACCGGCACGAGACTACACAACGTATCGGAATATATATATATATATAATATTGAAGCTAATCATTTATCTATGCGCTTCTTATCTATCTAGATAAGATCATTTTAATAGCAACATTATAACTTTCTTCGAATTTTAACTGACCGGTATATACAATTGATTACGAAAATATTTGAACGTTGATACAAAAATGATATTAATGTTTTAAATAAATGTACGAATGACTAGACAAATATATTATTCTATCATATAATGCATGGTTTCTAGATAACAAAATTACAAAATATATTAGGTTGCCAACCAAATTTTCCGAGGTTTTTTTAAATTTTTTTAAAGTTTATTTTTCAATAAAAATTAATAAAATTCAAGAAAATAATGACGCGCGGAATGTTAAAATAAAAAAAAAATGGTGGAAACTTGGTCACCAATTTAATATTTATTAATCATATATAATTGTTTCAATAATGGAAGAGAATCGAAGAAAATTTAATAATAAAATATTAATCTCTACTGATCACGATTTGTGAATCACCCTGTATATTCATTAAATAAAGTTGTTAATAATGGGAGAATGAAAGTATGGAGAAATACAAAACATAAATATCAAATCTATACTGCCGCCCGAATATTTTTGTAACTGACTGTATTTGTACATACATATATACAGGGTGATTCACAAATCGTGATCAGTAGAGATTACTGATCTATTATCCGATCGGAAATGTTTTTATCGAGTATTGCATGCTTTCAAAAGAGTTTTAATACGCTTTGTAGCAAATTTTTTATCAATTGTTTTTCTCTCACAATTTTTCGAGATCACCTTGAGTTTATTTTTTTTTTTTTGCATATAAACGTATAAAATTTTTTTATGACCATCTGTTAGAGGATTACAATACGAATTCGGTAAGTACCGTAATATAACACGTGTTACTATTTAAATCTTTCAATTGATCGAATTAACGACGTAAACCTTGATCTAACTAAATATTATCCAACTATAAACTCTTTAGATCGAATCGTTCTCAGTCACGAGCGTTGTTTATTTTTTTTTGTACTTTTTCCTTTCGATGAAAAATTTACACCGACACAAGACTACTACAACGTATCGTTGGTACATAATATTGAAGCTAATTATTTATCTATGCGTTTTTTATCTATCTTACAATTAATACAAATAGATAAAATCATTTTTAATAATATTATAACTTTCTTTGAATTTTAACTGACCGGTATATACAATCAGTCACAAAAATATTTGAACGTTAATGCAGATATGATATTTATGTTTTGTATTTTAATTAAATGTACAAATGATTAGAAAATAAATAGACGTAAAAAAGATTATACGCAATAATATGTTTGTAATATTATTATAAATAAAAATATATACAAAAATAATATATATTAATAATAATATGTTTATATGCGCAAAAAAAAAAAACTCAAAATGATCTCGAAAAATCATGAAAAAAAAAACATTTGATAAAAAATTTCTCGTATACGCGTTAAAGTTTTCTCGAAACTATGTGATACCTGATAAAAAATATTTCCCAACGAACTGATAATAACTGAGTAATCTATACTCTAAATCACGATTCGTGAATCGCCCTGTATAAATTAAAATTACTGGCATATTAATATAAATAATATAACATTAAATAAAATTGTGTTGTTTATTTGATTTTATAATCTTTATTCTTACGATCACAAACGATCTTTTTTCTTACTATCTTCGGGTACGGTATATTAACATTAGATTATTTTTAATGATTGGTATGTCGTTGAACGATAAGATCAACATATTTCTACAATAAATGATCCGATCACCGGTACATCCCCAAATTAACATTTTTTTCTTTTCTAGAATACAATCGTACTCGGTATCTTTTATATACGAATTTGTTTTTCTTTCTTTGTTTTTTTCTTTTTATCATATTTCAATATAGACGCTAATTAATACTTGTAAATATTAGACTCTTGAGATATTGCTCAACGATGTTTGGGAGGTACAATTGAAGATAAAAGTGTTGAAAATTTTAAATTCGTTAATATAGACGTTTTACAGCATGTTTTGAAATAAATTAATTATGTCAATGATAAGAGAAAGAATGTATAATTAAGAAAAAAAAGATAATTTTACCAATAATGTTGAATTAAATAAGAAATGTTTAATAATATGAAAAAATTTGTAAGCAACTTTTGACAGTGAGTGTGCGTTGATTTTAAATTAACGGTAAACACAATTTTCATTTAAATCTTTATCAATTATTAATATCGAAGTATTAATAATGATTAAGTATTAATTATGACATTTAAATATTACTTATTTTCGATATGAAAAATATTTTTAATGTTAATTATTCGAATGTTTTATATAATAGAGAAAACGTGACAACATTGTTAATTTTTTAAGTTATCTGCATAGTTAAGGAAAATGAAACAAATTACAAAACTGTAGTTATATTTTTAGCTTTTTTATTATAGCTAAATACAGTGTTGCCATATTTTCTTATACAGTAGAATAAAAACCTGCTTTTCGGATTGTTTATAATTTTTTTTTCAATAATTATTTAATGAATATATCAATAAAACTATGTAAAATTGGTTATAAGATCGTATAAGATTCGTTATAAGATCACATGTAAAATAATAATTAATTAAAATTTTAATAATTTTTAAACGATTTAGTGGATTAATTTGAACTGATTACCTTTGACTTGAGGATTAAATAAAGAAACATTTCTTTTTAAATTTCCATTCTCTTCGTAAAATTTTGACATACCTACCAAACATCCTTTTACATTTAAATCTTTCACTTTTTCGATTTACGACGAATTTGTAATATCGCGAACGTTAAAAAACACTGAATGATTTCGAATTTTACGAATTCGTCGTTGCACAAATTTTCGTTAACGAAATTTTGACTTTCCTTTTTTTCTTTTGTTCAACGTAATTCGAAAATATTTTGCGTCTGAATAAACACAAATATATATTTGTTCAAACTTACTCGAACAAGAGCTTTTTTTAGCTCCGTCGTCGTTGAAAACACAACACCGTTTTACAGCAACGACAGTTTCTGTAGTAACTGTAACAATTATATGAAGTGTTTCTCTGTTATAAGAATTATTTTTCCAAATATATAATAATAAATATTTTTCTTCTTTCTTATCTCAACAGATATCGTTGGATTATCCCCAATGCGACGAGTATGATATACGATTGGATCATAAAGAGGATAAATTGATAAAGATATATTTCTTTTTTATTTTCAATATTGCTCTTACATACAATTCATACGATAAACTTTGTTATTTCGGAGACATAGTTATTGTTCAAAGTATATAACTATAATTTTGATATTGCACTTTGGAATGATGAGAGATGATACATGTACAAACAAAGGATTAGGCATTTCAGTAGTTTTTATGATAGGAGATAATAGTTTATTCGTGTGAAGATAAGATTATCGTATGAACATTTCATTTCAGGAAGGTATTATACAAGTACAATAGGGCATAGATTACCTGTATTAATTGAATGACAAATTCATTTCGATAATAATAAATGAAAATAATAATAATAAATGAAATAATTAAATTCCTAATTATTTTTACCTAATTATATTATAAAAACTAAACAATATTTTCATTTGAATGGTTTATAAGTAAACGAGAACATATAATAAGAAAAGTTATTTATATATATATAAAATAAAATATATATTATATTTAATTATTATTATATATATATTTAATAAAAGTTATTTATATTTATAATAATTATATATGTTATTTGAATTGTAACATTTTTCCTTTATAAGATTATGGTATTGAAAATGACAATGATTTGAACAATGGATATTTTATATAAGTTTCTTTTTATTTTATATTACTAATGCATTCATTGTCAGATAAAAAAAGAAACACCAAACGATCTTTATATTAGCTCTACTTTTTTTAAACTGAAAAATATATTTTAAGTAAAAGATCGATCATAGATTTTTCTTTATTTCTACTTTTTCCATAACATTATTTATTTCAAAAATAAACAAACCGTAAAGAAACTCGAGTTCAAACAATATTCGGGTTGTGGTAGTATTTCGCTTTTTTTATCGGTCTTTTATTAAATAAATTTATCGGTCTATTAGGTAAAAATACACAGTAACTATGATAAAACTATGATAAAAATGGTAGGAGTTGTATAAAAACTATTTTAATAGGCTTTATTGTCATACCAAATGATGTGAGGAATTTATTAAAAAATGTAAATCGATACAATCTGCCTGTCAATCCATCATATTCCGAAAACACAAACGTCATAAGTAGATTCATGACTGTGTCATCATATGCCAAAGCTATAAGGTAATTCCTCTTCGGGAAGTATGGACACGTTATTTGACTTCTTGGAATTCAGAAATGATCTTTTATGAATGAAGTAGAAGAACTGTCTGCGTAGATATCAGAATCCTTCCTTTAGCTCGTATAGAAAAATTGTGACTGGTTAATGACATTGATACTATTATTATTGAAATGAATTCTATATATTGGATCAATTGTTATTATGTGTTTATTTAGATTTTAAAGTAGACTTTAAAAAGTTTTTCATTTTTATTGACTACGCTTCTATCCGAGTTCAATTAACAACTTATCAGTGAATATTTGGAGTCTAATAATAATCAACGCTTTACTGTACGTACTTTATTAACAATAAAAAAGAATGAATAAATATTTGGAATTAAATGTCTTTTTATTAATATACAAAAATGGACGAATTAAATATATATTATACACACATACAAAGAAATGTGCGTGCTTCTATCCTTTCATGCACGTAAATATACATTTTTTATAAAGTTAATCAATTTAAAAGTGTATATATTTGTATGAAGAGTGTAAAACTATTAATTAATAATTTCATTAAACGAATATTTATCATTGTTATATAAAAATAATTCATATGCATGTATACAACAGTAAAAGCATTGTGTAAAATGCACTAATGTGCAAAAGTTATAAATATATTTGTTTTCATAATGATCGAATAAAATTCTTAGTCATCGGAGTTATGTATACATATATATATATATAAAATACTTATATTAATGTAATCAACATATTAACAGTCTAAAATTATGGACGGAGTTTCTTTTATAGAAACTTATTTGTACATAGTACTCGTATGGCTTAAATCAAATGTAAGTATTTGATGATAGTCATACATTCTATACAATGCTAAATATACTAGTACGTTGTTGATTTTTAAAAGAGACATCATTAAAACGATACAGATCTCAGTCGTGCTTCATCCGACGTATAATAGATTCATCTCCTTCGATGTCGGGTAAGATTACATGAATTTCCCAATAAATGGTAATCAATGTTCGCTATGGTAGTAAATTTTATCTAGCGAATAGAAAGACGCTAAGTGATACCAAGATAATACTTCCAACTGTAGCTTTTACTTGACTCGCATCAGACTAAATTGATCAAATAGATAACAAAGTAATTATAAGATAACATTATCTTTATAGATAAATACAAATATCTATGTATAAATGTAAAATAGTATGAGTTATACTTACAATAATATAATAATTACACCTGTCACCATGACAGCATTCGGAACATTTCCAATCTTGATACCAAATATGAGTACAAAGTGGCATATTAGTGCGTCGTACTCTTTCACATTCTACTTTAGAAGAACACCTTTTCGATATATAAAATTGTTTTTTCGCACCTTGCGACCAGTATGGTGTACCTGTGAAAGAAAATATTGAATATGAGTCATAACAACATAACCTCTAAAACGATTAAGACTAATACAAACTATGAGAAAACTTACTGCCCCATTTAATTTCTGTTAAACACACATCCTCTCCCTGTTCGCATGTTTTTAAACTTTTTAAACATTTGTCAGTATTATCTTCCTGATTAGTGCACACATAACATTCCAGGGCGTGACCTATAACAATGTTTACCGTTGAATTAATGATACCACTTTGACACATTATTTGTCAATACTCACTAATCGAATTAGCTAAGATGATTGAAATAATACACGAGATCTTCAATAAATACCACATTATTTCGCCAAATCTTTTTGTTAATTATGACAATTAAATGAAAGGACGCGTGTAAAACGTCTTTGAATTGAATAAAATGTAACTTGGACGACACCCATTACGAAAACGCCATCTGTCCTTACGAGTACGAACTACATAATCATCTATAAATTTTATGATTCACATATCATACATACTATATATATATTATTATAATATTCAACAGAAGCCAGAAAAAAAAATATCTAGCTTATGTTTGATCTATTTTTTATTTCAATGCATTGAATGATATAAATCATTGCATCTAATTGTAAGAAAATTCATTGATACCATAAAACTATTCAAATTGTATTCTTCAATTTTTGATTTAAGGTATACAACGATATGTAATATAATTATCTTCTTAATTGAAATTATTTTCGATAGTCAAGATGATATAGATAATAAAAATCTATTGCACCTTTCACGGATGATTAGACTTTATTGGTTTCATGTTTCCGTGAATCCTTAAAGCGCAAAGAATCGATGGACAGGCATAAGCACAAGCGCGTAAGAACACCGCGCACGATCGTGTTATTAAAAATAGCCCTAAGGTAGGTATTATTGACCCGAGCGTCGTAACTTCAGTTATAATTCTTTCCGGTCGAGCAACCTGAAAAAGAAGGGATAGTAGGAGGAGGAATCCTTTCGTTTTGTTTGTTCCTTTTTTTCTAAATTATTTCTAAATTCATTTGGAAAAATTATATTCCCTTTAAAACAAAAAACACACACAACTTTAATTTGATTGATTTACGATGAGCCATCTGCCTTGTAGAAAATTAAATCAATTTTTTTTAATTATTAACAGTGTTATTTAATTAAAAGAATGACAAAACAAAAACATTTATTTAATAATTCATCTGACAATATAAATCATTCAATTTATTTTTTTTTTATTTATTTAATTTACTGTTATAATTATCAGCAGACATATATATATATATCCGAAATTGAAGAATGTCAAGATTCACGTGGTCACTTAGCGTATGTCCAAAATATTAATATATGCGGTCCCTAACCAACATATTTGGTATCTGTTGACAAGCGTCCATGTGAATCTTGACATTCTCCAATTTCGGTCTTTCACAGTAACACATATATATATACAGGGTATATTTTAGGGAGGGGGGTGAGAGGGTATAAGAGTAGGGTAAGAATTAAGGGTGGAATGGAACGTTTAGGATAAAAGTATTTTGGACAAAATAAGGGAACAGTAATTAGAAAGATAAAAGGATACGAATAAGGGATAGAACAGTTAGAAATTTGATTACGTTCACTTGCTTTAAATTTGGTTCATCTGCCAGGTTGAAATTCGTTCATGGTTGCTTTTCGAAGCTTGGAGTTTCTGTTGGTCGTTGGATGTCGATATTGGAGTGCGCGGCACAGGCTGAGCAGTGGCAGCTCCGAGTCACTGCGCCGAGAATCTAAAATTATCGGCCGGTCCACGATAGAAGAAACAGAGAAAGAAAAAGAGAGAGAGAGAGAGTCAGAGAGAAAGAGAGAGAGAGAGAGAGAGAGAGAAGAAGGGTAATCGAAAACGTAAAGAATTAGAAAGATAAAAAGAAGAAAGTAAAAGAGAGAGAGAGAGAGAGAGATAACGTGAATGCGGAATGAAAAAAAAAGAGTAGGATTAATTAAAAAACCTTTTACAAACAGTTACGGTTAGAGAGATTTGTCGAGGCGGCGGGAGTAGGCAAAAAAAGGGTTCAAGGTGCGCAGAAAAGTTACGAGCAGTTCGGGAGTAAGAGAAGGAAAGTTGGAATACAAAAGGAGAGGAGTGGAAGGGAGAGAAGGAGGGAGGAGTAGGAGGAGAACGATAGCTCATCGGTGTTGGACGAGTAGGTAGAAAAAACGTGTTACGTGAAGTAAGAAGGTTTGTTGGTTTGGAATAAGAGGTGGGAGAGAGAGAGAGAGAGAGAGAGAGAGAGAGAGGAAGGAGTAATAGTAGAAGAAGAAGAAGAAGAGTGAATTAACTGAACGTTACGAACGACGGACAGGCTGATGGACAAACGGATGGTCGGATAGACGAACGAACGAACGAACGAACGAACGTACGAACGAACGCACAAACGAACGAACGTACGAACGAACGAACGAACGAACGAGTGGGTTGAAGAGGGTTTGGTGAGGAGGGGAGAGGGAATACGAGGTAGGTCTACGTCGTGGCACGGGCTTATACCGCGCGCGCGGAGTAGCCTACCTACCACCCATCGTGCGAGTTCTCTCGCTTAACGTTCTCTTTATCTATCTACCTATCTGTCTTTTTCTCTCTCTCTCTCTTTCTCTCTCTTTAACTTGGTACGAACGATACCAAGGCTGCTGCTACTGCTGCTACTGCTGCTGCTGCTGGTGCTGCTGCTGGTGCTGCGACCCGATTATTGCTTTTGAACAACTCTCAGTTGTCAGAGTGACAGAAGAAGAAGAAGAAGAAGAAGAATATAAAGAAGTGAATCACAATTAACCAGGAAGGAACAACAGGAACTACTCTAATCTGATTGAAAAAGAAGGATAAGGAAGTTCAGAAGAAGGAGTAGCCAGCGGAGAGAAGAGGAGCAAGAGGAATAACGATAACCGCGAGGGTCTGTTTAAGACCCCCGTCGGTCCAAACGCATCGCGTTCGCGATAAGACGATCGCCATGGCGGAGGAACAAGATACGAATAACACGTGCGAGGATTCTCTCGGTCCTGGTGATACCACCACTGCTTTTGCCAAGAAATTACGGGGCCGGAAGGGAGCACTAAAGAAGAAAAATGTGTACATGGTTAAGAATCATAGCTTTATGCCACGTTTCTTCAAACAACCGACATTCTGTAGCCATTGCAAGGACTTTATATGGTAAGTTGATATGAATTTTTCTTCCATTGTTTATTATCCGTTCGATAATGAACATTTTTTTATTTATAACAATGGGATTAAGTCAAACATATGCTTTATATTTTCTTTTATTTATCAGGGTTAATGTCGCTCGGTTAAATAAATAGGCCTATCTTTTTATAACAAGTCTGGGTTGTATCTCGAGTGTTTTGTCAAATTATCTTTTATTTGTGATGACTTCAAAGAATTCGTATCGGTACCGTTGTTAACTGTTATTTGGTTAATAATTTTATAAAATTCATCTGTCGTTTATTTGGTTTCAATATAAAAACTGGTATCGACGGCCAATCGCATTCTTGCACCACAATATCGACACGTAGAACTGGGATTGGGATTCTGTCGACAGCATGGGTCGACAGAACATCCAGGGACACCGGCTGATTCATATCCTTCTGTTTGATCCTATTTTGTTGATTTTTCCTGCAATCCTATAATCGAAACTTTCTACATTTTTTGTTATCGTTAATATGCTAACTATAAGAACTGAATGTGTGTCATAAAAATAGTTGACAAAAATACGTCGTCAAGTTTTTGTTCGGAAAATAATTCGTACAAAATAATGCCAAAGGATGCGTTTATAATTGAAATATGGGTATACAAAGGTCACTTATTTAAATGAATCATTAATTTGATTATTCTCAATTAAGAGTCCATACATTTTTCTTTATTTCTAAATCGTTTAATCAGATTGGAAAATGATACCATTAAATTAGTGAAATGTAGTTAGCCACTATCTAGTTTAATCTGGAATTAAGTTTCTGATACTTGGTAAATCGTCGGGCATGTTGTTTAGAAACTACAGAAAAGTCTCTATTCAATTCTCGTAGAATTTCAAATTCACACTGGTTAGATTGAATCTATCCTACATTTCTTTCTTTTTTTTTTTTCGTTTTAAATATATATATATATAAAACGAAATCATTTATTCTCTCTACAGAAGAGAAGAAGAAAAAAAAAAGAAAAAGTAAAACGGAAGAAAAACCTGCGTCACGTATAAAAAAAAAAAGAAAAAAGAAAATAAATGGAAAAAACAAACCAGTAAAATTAATGGTCGAGTAAAATAATTATTTATCTTTTCGCGTTCGATTTGAACTAATCGGCCAAGTTGAAAGATACCACCATCCCTTTTGGATCGTGTGATTGAATTTACACGTATGATCAAAATAATAATAATAATAATAATAAAAGAAAAAAGAAATTGCAGATTAGATGCAACTAAGCCGTGATATTTTTATAAACGTAAATAGTAAAAATAAATCGTTATATTGAATTTTTGTTCTCGTCGTTCTTGAAATAATCATTTTTTTTTTGAAGGAAGTTGAATGTGTTGTAACACGACATGCGTCACAGGCTTATAGTATCTTAGCTCATTCGTCATTCGCTAGCGCGATCGGGCGTGCGCGCGCGCGCACACATTTTGTGACACACGAGGAAGACGGCCTTGTAACGTAATATATATATATATATATTATACATGCATTATAGATGCATGTATACAAGCTACTAGGAGTATGCCATTTTGACGCTTTTATTTCCGGACTATGCGATACGATAAAATATTTCTTTTCTTTTCTTTTTTTTTTTCTTTTTTTTTCTTCTTCCTTATTTCTCGAATAAATTATTGTTGAGAAAAGTAAGGTTAAGAAAAAATATATTCTTTACAAGAGTAATATTCTTACGCTTAGGATAAGAAATATGAATTGCAAGGATAAACGTTTCACTTCAATGCACTTTTTAATTCATCAACATTCTATATTCATTAAATATGAACTCGATATTTTCGATACACTGGTGGTGCGTGGTTGGTTTATTACCGACCGAGTGATACGCTAGCTACTGTTTATCACGAAAAATGATTTTCATTCGAAAATTTTTTCATCATTTTTTTCTTATTTTTTTCATCGATTAAGAATTCATTTGAAAATAATATAGAAAATAAATATCGGATTAGTTATTTCTACGAAGCAATATCATCGTTGAAGCTTTTTCAAATTTCTAACGCCTGTTGTTATTTGTCGATAGTTTATGTTTTCTTTTAATTATGCAATTTGTTTTGTACCTTTTATAGAGAAAAAGTATTAAAAATACAACAAAGGTAATAGTACGGTGGGTTTGAAATATCTACAAAATTTCATTACATTTTAATATTCTTTATATTGTTGTAAAAGATTGCAAAAATGTTTGTTTTGTTCTTTTTTTTTTTTATTTTTTCATATACTGGAATATAGTATTGTAAAATATTTAACTGCGCGAATTCTTTTCATTCCGTTGAATCTTCCGAAATTTCGGTGAATTTGATTGGCTTTTTTTTTTATCAATACATAAATAATTTATAGGACATTTAAATAGGTGTATCTTTATGCATTATGCATATATAAATATACATTTATTTATATTGAATTATTATAATTAAATTCTTCGCGCTTTCCTTGAGAGTCATCGGAAATATCAAAGTTGATTTTTATTTTGATGTTGGTATAATCATTGGAAATACGATTCAAGTATATACAGGGTGTTACAAAAGTCACTTTATGAGAAAAAAGAAAAACAAACAATCAGTTTTATGTAATAATTTGGTTTTTTATTTCCCAATATGGATTTCCAATTACAGTAGTGTTGTTAAGAGGGTAAAACGTTCAAGACTGCTGGTATTTCAAATACTTCATCAGAAAAAAATCTATCGGAATGTTTGAAAAGTTAATACCGATTTATAAAAATATATTTGATCGATATACCTTATATTGTAAAATATTTAGTTAACGAATTCTATTAATTTCATGAAATCTTTCGAAATCGTTGAACATTTGATCGGCTTTTTTTTTACCCCAATATATAAATAATTTATATGATATTTAAATAGGTATATCTCTTTATTCATTAAGCATATATAAATATACATTTATTTATATTGAATTATTATAATTAAATTCATCATTTTCCTCGAGTCATTGGAAATAACAAAGTTATTCTTATTTGATGTTAGTATAATCAAATAAACGAATATTTTATTATAAATGACCTAAGATTTGACATAACCTATAAGAAAATATATTTAATGTATGCTCAATCGTCTGAAAAGAATTAAAATATGCAAAGAGAATGGTAAACAAATATTCTTGTTAGACTAATTTTGTATCATTTAAGTAATATTTTATTTCTTTAACAATAAAAATGTTTATCTGCAATCGAATTAATATTAATTTGAAAGTCTAATCATTCTCAAATAGATTTCTGTGCATAAGAATATTTTGAAGTTTTGCATTACAAGGAAGTTATTTCGAATTTACGATAGAACCGAGTGTGAATATTTTTGTGACTTGTTATATTTCGAATCTTATTAATCTGTACGAACATTTTTCGGCAACCAAACAATTATTTTTAAACTATTAATTCGATAAAAGTTGAAAATTGAATAATTTAATGAAACATAATTATTTTTTGCTTAAAAAAATTTGATTAACTACTTAAATACCTAAACTTTGTAATGATTACCAATCCGTACTTTTCATTTTCTTTAGTTTGTCTTGATTTTTCTATCCGTAGTATTTGTAATTGTTTAATCCGTAACATTGATTTTATTTTATTGAAATATTTTTCTATTATTTGAAAAACCAATTATTATTTTGTATTAAAATACAATGTCAAAAATAAAATAATCGATATCTTTAATATTCAAAATATAATTTTCCAAATATTCATAGATTTTCAATGACAGTAATATCCACACTTACCCTATCTAGATTTTGTTGTAAAACGATTAACTATCATACGGACGAATTGAAAAAGGTCGTGTAAGATACCTTATGAGAGCAACAGTACTTTCAATTTGAAAAATCACATTATACTGGTGTCTTTTACGTCGTACGGGCGATTAACGTACACAACGAAACGAATACACGTGTTCGGGTAAAAGGTTGTGAATACATGTGGACACGTGCACATTGCATTATGCAAGTCGAGTTTACCCGACCCTCTTTGCCGAGTTTTTATATAGAAAGCAACGGGGACTTCGAAATCGATGAAAACCAGGCTAACCCAATTAGGTCGAAACAAAGACTTTTCCTGGCTATGCGAGAACAGATATATAGATGAATGTGTCGAGTTTATACTTGTTAGACATTAGACAATACTTCTTATTTTATATATGTTCAAGATAAATCATTTTCAAGTAAGATCATTACACAAAATAATTTCATTAAAATGCTTTTAACAAATTATTTGTTAGTTATAATATATATATAAGATATATTAGATATATTAGATATATTATAAGATATTATCTAATATATCTTATATATATAGATATATTACTATATATAATAATATAATAATATTAATTATTATATTGGAAATAACAAAGTTATTCTTATTTGATGTTAGTATAATCAAATAAATGAATATTTTATTATAAATGACCTAAGATTTGACATAACCTATAAGAAAATATATTTAATGTATGCTCAATCGTCTGAAAAGAATTAAAATATGCAAAGAGAATGGTAAACAAATATTCTTGTTAGACTAATTTTTTATCATTTAAGTAATATTTTATTTCTTTAACAATAAAAATGTTATAATAAATAATAATAATAATATTAATTATTATATTATTATATATATTATATTATATAGATTATATATATATAAGAAATATATATATATATTTCTTTTTCACACACAGACACACACAGACACATAAACACATAATCGTATATGATCATTTCTCATTTCTCATTTCTATTATTTATTTTCTTTTTCTACATCGATTAACCTGTTGCAATCAATGACGAAGTGGAACGTGACAATTGTTTGCCCAGTATCCTTCAAATCTCGCTTGTGTTTGATTTTTCATTTATTTATTGGTAATAGATTATTTTTTTTTATAGTTATATTTTATTATTTATGTAATAATTTATATATTTATACGATATTTTATAATATTTGTTTGTTTTTTTTTCTTCTTTTCTTTCTATTGTATGGATAAACGTGTAAAATATATGAAATATGTTACTTGTTAAACGTATGTCTTGAGATATATAAATTCATGATTTTATGTATTATTTTTATGTAATTCAATTCATAAGTATTTGCATAGTAACGGCAAATTTAATTTTCTGTTAAATATGACGTAATTATGAACATTTTTAGGCGCGTCCGTCACGTGGAATTGGCTTATGCAATCACTATTACGAAATCATTTGACTGCTATAACTTTTGATAAAAATGACATTTTGTAATTAGGTTTGATGCTTTTAACGAATTGTTAGATTATTTCAATCTTTATGATGTTACAAACATATCAACATTTCTACAATTTTATTATTCGTTCTTTTTTTTAGTAAAAAGAAATATACGAATTATAAATATAATGAAATTAGTAGATAAAATATATTTAATGTTAACGTGTGTGTGTGTGTGTGTGTGTGTGTGTATGCGCGGTATAAAAAATTCGAAACTGACGACTCGAATGTTTGTACGATTCGAAAATTGTGATGGAATTTTGACAAAATATTTATTTTATCATTTATAAAATCAGCTTAATTAATTTTAACAAGAAATTTAATAAAAGAAAAGATACAATTTTTAAATAATATTAAGACGATAAATTAATGAAACCATCACATATTTTTGTAATTAAATTTGAAGAAAATATTTTAACAAATCGTATAGAAATTTTTTAAATACAAAAATTCATACGATACATACATTTTGAAAAAAATCCATGTAAATCGCGAAAACGTATCGTTTGTGTGTTTTTTTTTAATTAAAAATAATACAATGTGTACAAGTAAAAAAAAAGAAGAAAAAAAAAAGAAGAGAGAACAAAAGGTGCTAGCAATATTAAAAATAATTAACAGGAATATTATTCGTGATCGATCATGACTGCGACCAAATTAATTAAACTCGATTTAATATTCGGAAAATGTTTTCCTTATTTGCCAAGTATTATCGCGCAGAATTTATCTTCGTATAAAACATGAGCTTAATTAATGTTTGCACACTCGTCGATGCTACATTTTATAATTGCAAATAAACATTAAATATATTTTATTGATTCGTAATGTTTGTCATATAACAACGTATACAGGGTGTCTCAGGTTTAACCGGCCAAATTTTGATAACTTATTCTATTGGATTGACCAATAAATTGTTTTCAAAATCAAATTTTCTAATATATATTTGAATTATAAAATGTACAACACGAGAAGGTATATTTTTTGTGTATATTATTCATTTGATTTAGTATCATCAAGATTTTCATTTATTTCTTTCGTTAAAAAATTCACTTAACCTCTTTTCCTACAACACAACGAGTAAGACTCGTGGTAAAAAATGTGTCCGAAAAACAATAAGCACGTGTCTTATTCGTATTTCGTTTGGACAAAACGTAAACAACACGAGTCAGACTCGTGATTCAGTTGTTATCGATATTTTCTTAATTTACTTACGTATAATTCTTTGTTACGTTTACACGTTTAGGTTATAATTCCTTAAAAGGATTAAACAACTCTTATACGTATCATGTCAGTAAAAAAACAATCTAATATTGATGATAGTAGTATCTTGTTTATTGTAGCCCGAAGTTAATGGAAAAAATGGAAGCCTGTAAAATGCATATTATTGAATTTTTGGCAGAAAAAGTTTACAAATTTTGGATTGGTGGCATTATGAAGTTACCTATGAACTCGCGAAATGTAATAAAACAAAATAGCTAATATATAATCTTAATAAATTTTCTTTATTAACAAAATTGCAAGTTGAATTAAGGAAAAAATGTAAAATAAAGTTTTATTATAAACGTTTTATTCCATAATTATTACAAATAATATAATATCATCCCAAACAACATTCTTGATATTAACTCAACGTTGTCTGTTTCATTGATGAATTTTCCTTTGTAAAATATGATAGATTTTTATCTTTCCATTTAAAAATATTATTGTCATACATGAGTCATTAAATATTTTAAAAGTCATGTATTCATATCAGTATGATTTTTACCATGACGTCAATTAGATCAAGAAATTTGAGTCATTAAAATGCCAAGAATGTTTCTCAATGAATTATACGCGAATATTCATTACGTATACCGGTTTTTTTCTAATGGGAATTCTCCAATAATTCTCACAAATAATTTTATTCATAATTTCGTAATATAAAGTGTTTTTAAGCAAATTTTATATGGCACTTTTTTCTTCCCTTCGTATTTCAACTTGTAGAATAAATTTCCAAAGTTTGGTTGGAAAAAAACTTGAGACACCCTGTACGTGTAGTATTTATTACTATACGATCCTTTTCCGCATCTGCAACGATCTACACAGAGTCATAATTTGTCACACGTGCCATTGCAGAAAATATAGCATATCTATATACACACATATGTATATTTTGCTTTAAGCTTCGAAGTAATGTAGGCTAATCACAGATTTGCACCGTTTTTTTTCTTTCTTTTTCATTCTACTCTCTCTTTTTCCTTTCCCCCCCTTGCCCCCTTCTTACCCCTTACGCTTCCTTTTCACTCGTCTGTTATTATCTTTCTGAGCCTGTCTTCTGGCTCCTCTTTTCTTCAACCTTTTTCATTCTTCCTTTTTCTTTCGTTTCTTCCCTTGCATCACATTTTTGATTTATCTCGAATATTTTTCTTTTCTCTTCATTATTATTATTATTATTATTATTATTATTATTATTATTATTATTATTATTATTATTGTTGTTATTATTATTTTCTTTATTATTCGATATTAAATGTATTGGGTTTGCCAATAAATAATTTTGCAATTTGTTTTTAACGTAGAAAATTTATTCGAATTATGATATATGTTTGCTATTTCATAGGTAGTTTCATAATACCACTTATTCAAAATTATTTGTTTGCCAAAAAATTTAGAAATACACAATCCGCAGACCTCTATTTATTTCCGTTAAGCGAATTTTGTAACGAACGAAACAAATGAAAATCCGATTGTACTAAATCGCATAAATATGTAGAGACAAAAATATATATACCTTCTCGTTGTTAATTTTCAAATTCAAATAAATGTTATAAAATTTGACCAAAAGCAATAAATTCTTGTTTAAATTGTACATTATAATTTCAACTGTTAAACTATGTATGCGTTTTATAGGTTATAAATAGTATTTTGATTCATAAAAATATCAGAAAGAAGATCTTTTATAAATAAATCGGACATTATTTATATTTGCCTAACTATTAGATAAATATTTATTTCATTTCTACTAGATAGATATTTATTTAATTTACAACCTGTTGGCTCAGCAATTGGATTTGGTTATTTTAGGTTATAGCAATAAATTCGGTGTTTTATTTAAAATTTATTTACTGATTCATAAAACAATCGTACAATTGTTATTCTTCGAAATAGTCTTCATTATTTTCGATGACTTAGATGACTTGATGAAGAAATCGCGATTTTGATACGATCAATTTAACCTCTTGCGCTACAATTTAATGGCATGTATGTGCCATAATTTACAGTATGTTCACGTCGTACGCTGAGTTAATTTACAGTTAGGCTAAGCGTTCGAAATTATGACAATTGGACACGTTTTATGACATGTTGAGCCCTAAAAACAAATTACGAGACTGGCACGAGTTGTTTACCCCAATCGATGTATATCCAGTCTCATCTATAATTTGTATGTTTTGTCCATTTTATTTATCACGAGTCTCACCCGTGATTCTCATTTTTTTCCTATTTTCTTTATCACGAGTCTCACACGATGCTGCAGGGTAAGGGGTTAATCAAAGTACCGAATTAATTGCTACACTTAATATATAATAATTTCTTACAAAATTTGTTATAATTTATAACATTCGTAGAGGAACATTCTTTTAATCTTATGTCCTACATCATAATAACATATTATTTAACTTTCTAATCTCTTATATTAGTGTCTTCCTTATCCAGTATCACTAACTTAGAACCTAACCTAACAAACTAAACAATAACCTAAAAACTTAAATAACTTAAACCCTAATTTAATTATTTAACTTGATTAAATCTGATTTTAAACGTAGACAAATTTCGAAAGCGTTAATAACCTTAAGTATTAAATGTTTTTATTTTAATATGGAGAAGAAAAAAAATTGTTTTCTTCTTTATTATTCAATAATATTATAAATAATTGTGAGATAAATAAATAGAAGAAAATCATAAAATCAATTTTCGTCGACATCTTTGGACTTTTAATCCACATTGTCGTAATTATCTCTCAGTGCATATACAAAAAATTAAATATTCTTTTTTTTTTGGGATAAATATTTGGATTATATTGGCATCGCGAGTCGATAACTTTTTATCAACACTTTTATATCGAAAATTCATATTTTCTAGTATAAAAACAAAATATTGTAATTCTATTAATAAACCAATATCGATATTTTGTTTTCTCGGTAAATCAACTTTTGGGACATTTTATAAATAGACGTGTATATCATAAAAGAAAAATATATAAATATGAAAATCAGAACAAAATTACAAATTTGTTCAAAAAAAAAGAAAAGAAATGAACAACTATATCTGTCTATTCAAATGAGAATTTATTTAAAATTAGATTTTCTTTTTTTAAAACGCCAACCGTAATAGATAAAACGTTAATCTACCACCACCACCACCACCACCTGCCCTTCTTGAATTCTCAATTTTTTTTTTCCGATATAGCTAAAAGTACGTTTACAACGTCAGCCTTTGTTTATAGGCTGTATAACAAGTGACGCCTCTGTGCTAGACCGTCGATTAAATCAGCTTCAACGAACAAATCAATATTTCAAGGTTTCTATATGACCGTTATGCATGATCATTCGTTATACATATATTTTGTCAAATGCATATTAACAAAAATTACAAAACAATTTTTTTTCTTCTTCATATCAAAATAAAAACAATTAATACTTAAGGTTACTAACGTTTTCGAAATTTGTCTACGTTTAAAATCAAATTTAATCAAGTTAAATAATTAAATTAGGGTTTAAGTTATTTAAGTTTTTAGGTTATTGTTTAGTTTGTTAGGTTAGGTTCTAACTGTCTAAATCATTTTTACGGGTAATGTAAGAAGTTTTTGGTTTTCTTTGTAATACTTCAAATTCGTATATTTTTCGTGAAATAATTATTGAATTTGTTGTTTTTAATTTGTGTTTAAGGGGCTTCGGAAAACAAGGATATCAGTGCCAAGGTAAGAGGGTCAGTCTGATCTCACCGACCACCTCTTCGGCAGGTGTGATCTTGAGGAAGACCTCTGGGCACATTTTGCTTGTGTTTCAGTCTGTAGTTTCGTCGTTCACAAGCGATGTCACGAATACGTGACCTTTACCTGTCCTGGAGCGGACAAAGGAGCTGACTCGGACGTGAGTGTCAATACGTATCTAACTTCTAACTTTTCTTTTTCGTTTTATTTTCTTTTTTTACAGATATATATGTTACCGTTAAAACGTTTCATTCAATTCATTTAGAATAAATCAAATTTAATTTATTAATTAAATTATTATAAATAATAAAAAAAAGAATTTTATTATACACTTTAACTAATTGTTTTTATGAAATAACTATATATTATAAATTCTTCTTCTTTTTTCTTTTTTAAATTGCAATTGGTTTCTTTTTTTTTTGAAAAACAGATGAAAAAATGATCTCTTACGAAACAATTCGATATTATTTATTAGTCAAACGAATAAAGTATCACGTAATGTTTCAACGATAACACCGTTAATTTCTTTCGATCAGAAACTTTGATATATTTTAATTTCATTGTATAAGATTATTTTATTTCATTGATGACATGTTCCTTAGTGTTTAGTACTGACCGGTAAAGTTTTCAATTTTTCATCAAACTTTTCCCGGATCAAGTTTATTTTTACGAACTTATAATGACCCTGATACGTTTGAACAGAATAGTATGTTGAAAGTCGATAGAACAACGTGACTCCCAGAACATTTGTTTTCAAAGTACGGTAAAAGAAAGGAACGGATAACTACGAGCATTATTTTATAAACAAAAGGTGATTTTAAATACGGATCAAATTTCAATTTCATACTTTAACTATTTGCCTATTGCAAATATATATATTACCTAATTGAAGTATGTAATTCTGACTTATTTATTACTTTACCTAATCGATATAGTTATTTCATATAATAGGTGGTAATGTGATGAATTAAGAAATTTTATAAAATAACGGTAACATATATATGTTACCATATATGTTAACATATATACATGTATATATATATGTACACATGTATATATTTATATATTTTCCTTTTCCTTTTTTTATTCAAATAATTCGCCTTGTCTCTCTCCTTCGCTCATCCGAAGCCAAGGTTACAGCGCTTAATCGATTAGAAATAATGCAAGACTCGAACGCAATCAACGAACAAAAAAAAAAAAGAAAAAAATATAAATAAAAAGAAAAGAAAATTTTTTCTACACGCCATATATCCACAATTTTTTCCATGACTTTTATAAATTCGATTAATAATGTTTCACGTCGAACGGATTTTTCATTATTTTCCGTTCGGGAGTTGCACGAGGTGTAATACTTTATTAACGTATAAATAAATGAACTAAAATGGAAAAGAAAAAAAAAACATTTGTAAAAAAATCATCAATTTTACAATGAAAATATGAAACAACACGAATGAAAAGTTCAGTACGAATATAATTCTGCCCACATGCCATTGAACCTGTTAATAATGAACTTCAATTGTAATCTACGGTATGTATGTAGGTGGTCACCAAAAGTCGTTTTAACGAGAACAAAACAAAAACAAAATGAAAAATCAACATAGGTTTATTAACCCGTTTGCACTCGAGGCCTTTTCCGTTTGCGCGAACCAGCAACTCGAGACGCTTTTACAGGTACTGTAAAAACATGTATAAACAAACAAACGTATAGAAATAATAAAATATCATCAGTTTATTCATTTATATGTTGAAAAAAAAACAAACTTTGATAAATATTACACTCTGTAATTAATTTTGGTTGAGTTGACGCTTGAAATTGGCCGGGCGTCGTATCGGCGCCGCTCGAGTGCAAAGGGTTGCACAAAAAAAAACAAAAAAGGTTAACAAATTAAATTTACTCGATTCTGATGTAAAATCCTTTTTTTTACGATAAGAATACAAATCTCATTATCGAAAATTTGATCCATCAGCAGATTAAATTATGACACGTGTATCGACTATAAAAATTGTCTGATTTGATATTCTTCGGTTTCATTGAAAAGTTTTCCGGTTTCCTACGAGGACTCATTGTCCTCTTTCCCTAAAAGCTGAAAGTACAATTTTCAAGGTTCCTTCTTCCTTGAATTGTTGATGTTCTATAAACTGATGGTCATTTAAATTCCCATGTTGAAGACGACATCCCCATTGAAATTTAGAGGCTTGTTTGAACATTTGCGTAACGTGTCCTTGATGGTCACGTTATAATCTTTGTTCTTTCCTTTCTCGACCCTAACGAAACCTTGATGTAACTTTAATGTATCCTTGTCCTAACCCTGACACTAAAGTGTTAAAAAGAATTTAAATATTTAGTTTGTCATTTAAAAATTATATTATTACGAATCTTCAGTTATAATGATGTTAAAAATTTTTAGTCTTATTTCTTTCATAAAATAAAAAATATCTCGTTTATTCAAATGGTAATATATTTTAATGACGCGTACGTCGAATGCAATAATAAAAATTGATATTTAAAATAGGATCAAAATATCGATATACATTTTATTACAAATAAAATTATTACTATTAAAAAACAAAAGTATTCTAGACATAATTGTTGACGAAGAATGACACGTAGAGCAATAAATCATTGTTTTTTGTTTTTTTTCTTTTTACCAACGAAATATTCTTCCTATTCAGAGTGTTGGAAAAAGATTTTTCATTCTTCGATAAAGCGACTTTTGGTGTACCCTGTACATCGATTAACCCTTCACAACACAAATATTTCGGACCACAGTCATTTACTCGCGTGATGAGAGAAAATCTTACTTAATTGCACTGAATATATAATGTCACTTACAATAACAATTACAATAAAACAATAATAATAACATTAACAATAATTATAACAAATATTTATTTATTCTTGTGTAATATTATTATAATTATATTTGTATTTTAACAATAACAATTAATTATCACATTTTTGCAATTATAAATGACCAGAATGCTTATAAATACGAGTTTTCAGTCTTATTTAATCTGTATACCTATATAATTTCAAAATGGCAGCTGAAATTACGAAGATAGCCGAAGCGTGACGGAACTATCCGAATAACGTAATTGTTTTGTTACCGTCTTTAGTTGGATAATAAAAGAAACTCTCAATGCTCTTAATAAATATATTTTTTCGTTCATATATCGAATTAAAGAAAACAAATTTTTTTTTAATATCCAGTTAACCATCAAATTTTGCGAAAGTAACAAATTTTCCAAGTGGTCATTTCATTTGAAATTTTAAAAATCAAAATATTTTCAAACGAGTGCGAGAGAATCTCTTTACACGTACATATGTTATGAAGGGTTAACAAAGATTTCAATTTATTGGGAAGAAAAAATTACGCGTACACGCGCAAATAAATTATTTTTTAAAATTAATAACACTTTTTTCTAATATCTTGATTTGTCTTGTTGATAAATTAATGATACAATTTAGCAAAAATATTAGCATTGGTAGCGTACGAAAACATAATGATTAATAACGAGATCATTGGCTATTAAAGGAGAGTGATGGAGGGGGAGAGAGAGAGAGAAAGAGAAAGAGTGTTAGAATGAGAGAGAGAGAGAGAGAGAAAGAAAGAGATAATGAGAAAGTGTGTGTGTATGTGTGAGGGAGAGATAGGGATAGAGAGAAAGAATTTATATATGTGTATGTATGGGGTGTGTGCGTGTGCGTGTGTGTGTGTGTGAGAAGGCAACAGCCGGCTAAAAGCCTTCAGCATTTTCTTGCACCGCGCACGATTGGCCTAAGCGTTTTCAGCTGTTCGTTTAAATCCCACGCTTACAAAACCACAAATGCGCTAATGCTGAATAATTTAGCAAATAAATACGAAGACAAAAATATATAAATTATAAATTTGTGTTACTATTATTGTTTTTTTGTTTCTCGTGGAAAACCAAGGTGTTTACGGCTCGTTGTTAAAATAAAAACTTGTACGATTTTTTTTTCTAAAAAGAAAATTCATTGTCATTTGGTTTAAACTTATGAGATAAATATATATCTGGTTTAAACTTATATGAGATAATACAATTATGAGATATTATTAATAAGTGTTTAAACAAAATATTCTAAACATTCTAAAAATTTATTCTAACAATTTAAAAAGAAAGAGGAATTTTTTTAGATAGGAGAAAAATAACGAATTGATTTTGTTACTAATTGCATATTAACGTGTATATAATTATTAACATTAATAACCGAACCGCAAACAATCTCTGGTAACCACATATTTGTCGATTATTTGAACGAAATATATTTAACCGATCTATACTCTTAAGTTCTTGACTTTTTTTGTTTACGTTCTCGATAAGAATTTATCCGTGCTTTAGCGCTTCAAAAACAATCGGTTTTCCTTATATCGATCCCTTCTACATTCAGATGATCATGGATCTCTCCATTATTCGCGTTATTATGATTATTAAATGATAAGTATACTTCGATATACAGGTGTCCCTAAATTTATGCGAATTTCTGTTCAAAGTGAATTTTGTGATTTTTTTTCTTTTTTTATGTGCGTGCAAATGAAAATCGCCTAAATAATGTTTAGAAGTATAAAAAAAAAGAAAAAATATTGGAAATAAAAGGTAGAATAAGTTATAGAAATACATATTTATTTCGTATAGTTTATAACAAGAAAATTCTGAAATAATCATTCAGAAAACAAAAGTACATTTTATTCATTTTCATCATCGTTATTGTTATTAAACAATTAATCTTTTCTTTTTAATCGACACAAACTCATCGTCTTTCCTCGTTGGAAATATTTTAAAGCTCAACTTCATTATCATTGTTATGATTTTTTATATTAACATTTTATCTTACTAAGTTTTCATTAATTTCTTGATATTCGTTGCAACATTTCGTTTAATTTTGTCAAAATTTGAAGGTTTCTTGAATGTTTTGATCAATTTCTGTATAATATTCTGTATAATATTCTGTATATAATTTCTGTATAATATGTAAAATATTTCCAATATTTTGGTTTAAAAAAAATCCTAATAATCTTGTTATGCAAATGTCATAAAATAAAACTGACGCGTATCAACATCATCGAGTAATCGTAACCAGCTTATAGAAATGAGTTTTCTTATCAGTGTTAGGGGCAATGCGTTCACAGATTGCTCGGTCATTCTACAGAATGACCAGAAAGTTTCGGTCAATCTATAAAGTGTACTTCAGTGTGATATGTTTAGCGCACAGGAGGAAAGAAAGGGGGAGGGGGTAACAAAATCAGAAGCTATTGTAAATGAAACAAACCATGGAAAATTGAAAAATGTGTATACAACGTCAATTTATAAAATGTGCTTCAGTTGGATGTGTTTAGAGGCCGAATGGGGAATGGGGAGAAACAAATCATGGAAATTAAAAAAATCCCCCCTTCTTTCTCGTACATTTTATAGATTGGCCGAAACCCTCTGGGTATTCTGTAGAATGCTCGCAGTAAATACATTTTTCGTAACGTATGTACACTTGTTGCTTTTATAAATTCTAGGAAAATAAATATATATATTTTCTGGTTGGGTAAATTCAAACCCTGTAAATTGATATCGTGTGTACAAAAAAATACCGCTTGTTCGTAAGAAGAAAAATTATAATGCGTATAAAAAACTCTCGCGTAAATTCAGGAACGCCTGTGTACTTGTTACCCTGTGATATGAACACAATTACAAGTAAAAAAATATTTATTATATTTTCACGCCTTATAAGAGTTTATCAAAGTTTACTTTATTCATTTATTTGTTGTTTATAAACGAATAACTGTTTATAAAAGCAATTATATATGGTTAACGCTCGATTGTTGATGTACAACGAGTCTTCTTATATCAGGTGGTTGAATTAATTCTTCCTTTATATTAATAGAGGTCAGTAGTTGTGCTATTTGAATATGGTTGGAAGTGACTGTTGGTGTAGATAAAAGTACTTAATCTTTTGATCACTCGAGACCGCTTTCGATCAGGTGTATCAACAACTCGAAACTTTTACAATATGAATAAAATAAATGGTTTTTCTGTATAGAATGCAAATTAAGATAAAATAATTCTGGAAACGTTGGGCCATATTTCTGAATATAATATATGTGAAGTAGTATTTTAAATATAGAATAAGAGAGATTTTATTATATATAAAAACGTATCTTATAAAATTATATCTTATTTATATATATTATTAAAAGATTATATATTTTATAATCTCATTTTATATTCCACTTTTCGTGGGATGTGGGTGAATCATTTAACCTTTCATTTGGAATGATTATACATACAAATTAATGCATAAAACTGTAATATTTTAACATTTTATTTATTTTTATATGTCTATAAGGAAAAAATTGTTTGAATATTAGCCTTTGTATTTTTGTTTAGTATTTTTTAAACCAATTACCAAGATTACCTTTCGTTCTGACGGATTAATGCCACTGAACGGAGCACCACGTTGAAAAATTTGCATATTGCATTTTGGTAATCTTCAGTGTTTCCACTTACGTCTTTCAACGCTATCTTAACATTCTCTTGTATGTAAATTTTTTTGAAGTTTTACGAAACAACTTTTTCGTCGTATTATACGGGAAACAAAAAAATTAAATACATTTTATGCATATTAGGTTATTATATAGTTAGCACTCGTATACACAGAGGTCGTTGCGTGAATGTTTACTACAGTGGGTGCTCGTGACGAAAGGGTTAAACATATTTCGTAAGATGGCAATTATGTATCGGGTCAATGAATAATGACCAGGAGTCACCTTTCGAGTGTAAAGGGTTAATAAACTGTAATAATTAGTCTTTGACATTAGATTAGAACGAAAAGAACACAACTTTTCAGGGAACACAACTTATAAGGAAAATACTCTATTTGAAACAATTTGTATAAAATTAAATTTAAATGAATTGAATAAAAAGATTTTGATGTGGATGACGAAAAAAAATCGACCAAAGGTCTGCCAAAATAATTTGAATATATAGAAAAGAATTATTTATTAGTAATAATTAGTAATGTTTAAACTAATAATTTTATTAGTAATAATTAGTAATGATTCAATCATCAATTATTAACACTGCCGACAATAATTATTTAATGTGAAGCGAACGTACGAAGAAAAATGGCAGCATACGTCAAAAGATATGATAATATTATTTTTTTCTATAAAAATGTTAGATCACATATTGCAAAATTAGTAAAGGAATTTTAAGAGAAATTTGGATAAGATTTTTTACCATCCCACGAATTCTATTTACCAGTTGTTGCTTTTTTCGCATTACCATTTGCATGCATTCGGATTACCATTGATGCAGCATTGTTTTTCTGAACGGTAATTCAGATTTTTTGAATGTATCAAAAAATGGCTAGAAAACTAGATCGCGTTAAAAGAATCTGAATTTTTATATCGTGGAATTCATGTGTTAACTGAAAAGTGGGGCAAAAGGACAATACTTTGAATAAAATATGATATACCCTCCTCCCCCGTTCTTTTGAAATAAACATTGGTTTCTTTTTGTTGAAATAAAAAATAAAAACAGCTATAGAATTAATTCAACCATTAAATATTTTAAATTAACTAATTAAATGAATAAGAAGAAAGTATCTCAAAGAAATAATTCTATTTGATTATTAGGAAACTTTTAATACCAGATTTATGGATGTTTGTTCATTATTTTTCAAATACTTACAAAAATTGTTTGATTAAAGGGCTGAATTAATATTTACATATATTTTGTTACGACAGAAAAAACTAATATATGTTTTTAAAAAATAATATTTAAATTTTGTATATACAGTGAGATGAGAAAAACTATAAATTACTGCTATAAGTGACTGCTACGTTGATCATTTTGCAACTAACGTTACTATATTATTTTCTATTTAATTTTAAAATTGTGTCACAAAATTTTTTTTTTCATTTCAAGATATTAATAAATTTAGTAACAATTTCGTTTGACACTCGAAATGTCTGGGAATATAAAAATGTATAATTTGTGTCGGTTAGTAAAGCAGATTTTGGGATATTTTGTATATTCCAAAATAATAGAGGTTAGGTTTTAATAGAATTAATTAATAGAATTACTTATTAATAGAATTACGATATTTTGTTTATTTTCTTTTTCATTTCAAGATATTAATAAATTTAGTAACAATTTCGTTTGACATTCGAAATGTCTGGGAATATAAAAATGTATAATTTGTGTCGGTTAGTAAAGCAGATTTTGGGATATTTTGTATATTCCAAAATAATAGAGGTTAGGTTTTCAAATGGAATATATTTCATTGTAAAATACGCACACATATATTTTATATTTGTCCATGATAAATTTAAATTGTCTCTCTACGATTATTGAATTATACTATCTGAATTTATTGACATCATCGAGAATGTTATTTATACGTAAAATATAATTACACGTAGATATTAATGAAAATCTATAAATATTATACGAAAGATGATTAATAATTAATGTATTGGAGAGATTCACCGATCAGATGACATTTGTATTTCGTGATTCGAAAACTCTAAATTCGTGTGTCATAATCCGAGAGTCTGCGTGCGTGTGCACGATGTAATGGTGTAATAACGCAGGACACGCGGACGAAGCATCAATTCAAGCAACACACCTACAACAGCCCCACGTTCTGTGACCACTGCGGTAGTCTTCTCTATGGTGTCATCCACCAGGGCATGAAATGCCAAGGTATCATTCAATCAAACGAAACATCACACGAAACTTTATAACACACACGCACCTTCACAAACAGGCACACGAAGAAGAGATACACAAACATACCTACGACCACCGATCGCACTAATTATGATCGTTTGATCAACCATGTATGTGTGGTGTTGCTTTGTCTTCGTCTGTTATAATAATCGTATTCTTCTGCGTATTCTCTTCTTCATCTTCATTTATTTGTCCCCCACCCCCTCCACCTTACTCTACTCTAAACCCCCCCCACACATGTTCTCACTTCTTCTTCTTCTTCTTCTTCTTCTTCTTCTCTTCTCTTCGTCTTATTATTATTATTATTACTATTGTTATTCTAAATATTCCTATATTTGTAAATAAATTTTGCGTCGATCTAAATTGCGGTGAGTATATTTACATACACATATAATACTTATCGTCATCGTTTTTGTATAAGAAAAGGTGTGCACTACCGTATTTATAAATAAGTATATATATATATATGTATATATATATTTGTAGGTGTTTATGAATCGTGCACGCGTATGAGAGGAACCGTTAAATTAATCGAGTTAATATTTGATTGGTATACAAATGAAATAAATTTATATTGTTTAGTATTAATACGATTTAATGTATTGTACAGGTTTATTCAAAAAGTATAGTGCAAAGTTAAAACTGATTTATTATTTATTGAATTATCATACGTAAATCATAATGATATGCATTTATAAACAATCTGCATAACTTTGTTGTCAATTAGTTGGGTGTCTGTCCGTGTTCACATATTCTTTTTTGGTTAAGCCTATTGTCATTAGTTTTATCTACCTGGACGTATTAATATAATGGGTTTTATCTTAACTAGACAAAAAATTATCTTAATTTTATCTTTTTAATGATGTTACTCACCATTTTCTCTGTACCAATCGTGAACATTTCGATTGTGAATTTTAACCTCTTAGCAGAGTGCTGAGTTAGGATTGCTGGGAATTATGTTTCGCTGATGCTGTTCTGCATTCCATGATTATGTGATTTAATCATCATGTGATTTTTTGTGTGTGGAGATACGTTTAGGATGTTTTGTATACTTTCCTATTCCTACAATACCTGAATTATTTGAAGTATCATATTTCTGGATAACCGAAGATTTTTTGGGATGCGTCTGGGAATAAATAATTGGTTTATTGTTTATTCATTTATATTGACAGACATGTAATTTATTGAGAAAAAATTTATATAAGTTATCTATCAATGCATATCATTATAGTTTATAAATGCTAGTTCAATAAACAATAAATTAATTTTAATTTTATAATATTTTTTTTGAATAACCCTGTATAATAGTATGTTAAATTTCTGGCCAGAATTATCTGTAATTTATGTTTGTTGATTTTTTACAAATTATTGCGTTAGATAATTTTTTACTTTTGGGAAAAGAATATCATTAGCTGCAAGACATCTGTGCTGTACAAGATACGTTATCAATGATTTATTTTTAAAGTTTCTGTCTTTTTCTTATATCAGTATATTTAACATATAGTATATATTTGAATTTGTTATTTTATTGAGTTTTATACGATTCCGAAAAAAAATAATAGATCATTAATGAATCGTATATAATTTATCAGTGAAATAAGAACAAATAAAAATGTGCAACAAGTAAAAATTTCCTGTGTAGAAATATATATATATATAAAATATTTATATATATATATATTTATATACTTAAAAATATTTATATACATATATAAAATATATTATAATATAACAAATTAATATTATTCCCGATATGTAAATAATATACATATATATATATATATATATATATATCTTATAAAAAATATTTTTGGTATCTTGTTAACCCTATTGAATCATTCAACTTTGCCCTTAAATACATTTAACGTATCTTTAAAAACAATCTTTAAAACAACAAAAATGTTACATTATTCACTATGGATATATCAAAACAATATATATTTTATATACTTTTTACTATATATATATATATTTCTACACGGAATACGGAGAAAAAGTAATTAACTTTTGGGCTAACCTAAAATTTCGTATTACAAATTATTTGATAAAATCATGTACCGCTAAATTTGTCCTGAAAATCGTTAAAAAATAGATTTAAACGTAGACACAGGTAGTCAATTGTCGTTTGACCTTGAACATAAAAGTATTTCCTGCCAAAAACACATGGAAGGAAAGCTCATTTGTTTTGACCGCCATTTTTTCGAACGAAACTTCTTTTTGGGCACGTTCTTTTATTAATCAAATTTGGGACTGTTTTTTTGATTATGCTAAGGAATAAGTAGGTCAAGGTAATTTTTAATAGCGGAAATGATTAAACAATTTATTAATTAAGAAATGTCATTTTTATTAATACTTTATCTGTAATAGTTTCTGAAATACGCTGTACATGTTTTTATCAAAAAGATTATACGGTGGATGTAAAATGTATTTGTATACCAATCAATTTTAAATAAAGCTGTGTAAAATTGTTTATTAATTAAATGTTTATAAACGATCAATATGAGCATAAATAGCAACGAAACGAAAAATAATAATTTATTAGTATAATTTACACAAAATTAATAAAATAGAATCACAAATTAAACGAAAATATACAGTCAATAAATTGATATAGGTATTACTGTAGTTGAAAATCTAAAATTGTTCTAATAAGCATATTTTGAACAGTTAATAGTCTCTTTTTTTTTACCAATCAATATTTAATATTATTTTAATAAACAAATATCGGTTTTTAAAATAATAGAAAAATATTTCAATAAAATAAAATCCAATAATTGAATAATACCGTATACGTGTATTACTTCGGAATTTCAATTACTACTTGGCAAATATTACGGATGGAAAAGTGAATGAAAAATAAAGCAAATGAAAAGTACAGATTGATAATAATTAAATAATTTAGATATTGAGTGGTTATTCAAATTTCTTTCAAACAGAAAATTATATTTTATAATATTGTTCAACTTCAAACTTTTACAAGAGTAATACTCATATTTACCCTAATCGTGCAGTTTTGATTTCAAATTTTTGACAAGTGAATTAATAATGTACGGCAATAGTAATTTTGATAATCACATCAGATTATTATCTCCTAAGCATGATTGATATCGTCAGTATGTTTGGAAATAATAAATATGAGCATATTTTCCAAAATCATAAGAATAAGAACAAGAAAACAAATAATACTTTACTTGTATTAAATGTAGCAATTAATTTGGTACATTGATATTAAATTATTTATTACTTTGGTTCGAATTTAAATAATCTCCCGCCAATTTATAAAAGTTATATCGAAGATCAACTGTTTTCTACTGTGATCTACTGTTTAAATGCAATAAAAGTTAGTCCATTTTAATTTATTGATGGAATAATGAATCACAGGATTTATTATATTGATATTTTAGAACATAATTTTCTTTCCAGTTCAGAAAAAATGGGTATTGAAGATCGTTCCGTTTTCATGCACGATAACGATCGAAAATATACTGCATAAAATATCAGAATGTGGATACTGCATAATAAACAGACACAGCTAAAAACTCAACTGCAATCTTCGGATATCAACCCGATAAAACATTTAGGGAATTATTTGGAACATCAGATCAGAAAATATCGAAGTTCTTTAAAAGAAGTCTTAAAAATCTTATGGGGGAGTGAAACAAAATTTTGCAATACATAACCTCAAATTGAGTTAATTTAATGTCGGAACGAATAGTAAAAATTATAAAATTTGAAAAGACATTCTACAAAATATGAATTGACTTTATTATTTAATTTTCTAGTCTTAAACTAAATATTTACTATGTTAAATAGTATTTTTTAAGTAAATTTTGGAAAACTTACTGGATGTGCGAATACTTTTTACCAGTACATTTCAACTAATTTCTTGTTTCTCTTATTAATTTCACAAATTATTCGAGCATTTTATAAATTAGTTTTACAATAGTCAAATGTAATTATGAAAAAAGTTAAACAACTTATAAAATTCTATGATATATCATTGTGAATACAGTATAACTTTAAATTTTATTCCCACGATGTTCAATATGGGGATCTTTTATAACACAGTAGATGCCCCAAATTCTGTGACGGGAATGTGGTGGTACGCCATCTTATTGGAAAACGGATTCTCTGGGCGTATTCTCTTATAATTGTGGCATTAGATAATTCTCAAGCATATTCAAGTAACTGAAATTCCAGTTACAGTTGATTCAGCAAAAATTAAAGATCCGTAAATTTTTACGATTGTTTTAAGCACAGAAAACATTTACTTTAGGCGAGTCCCGTATATGTTTGATGTGAATTTTATGATCATTCCGTGTCAAAACATTATGACGGTATATTTTATTACTTGTATGAAAAGTTGTTTCGTCATTGAGCATAATTTTATTCAAGTAATTTTGATTAGTATCAATGTTTTTCATCATTTTAACATAAAACTCACGTCGTTTGACTTTATCCTTATCATTCGAAGCTTGTGTAAATTACAATTGGCTGTAATAAAATTCGATAGTTATACTGTATTTACAGAATTTTGTAAGTCGTTTACTTTTTCCGTAATTTGGCTTAACTTTTGTATAACTAATTTATAAAAAAAAAACCGTAATAAAATAAAATTACAATTTATTATGATAATTTGTATAAACAATATAATTTATAGGTATAAATTATTATTTTTTACGTTGTACACATTCTAAAGATTTTTAAGAATATGTTAATATTCTTTGTTTAGAAAAAAAAATTAATTAATAAACAATTTTACAAAGCCTTATGTAAAATTGATTGATATAAAAATAACTTTCTACACTTAAAATAAGTAAATTTGACCTGCACTCACAGATGTCGAGTTTTCAGAGAAAATGAAATGAAATTATTGACAAAAAGAAATAAAATAGAAAAAGAGATGATAAATGTTAAAAATATAGTTTTTACAACAATGGTAGAAATAAAGATTTGAACATAAAATTAGTTGGGAATACATAATCCCTTTGCGTGTTGTTCAGTTTATAAAAGTGATTCGTGTTTTTTTTTCTGTTTTTTTTTTTTATTTAAATTTCTGACACCTTTTATTCCACATTCGCGTGCACGATTTCATTGTTCCACGATATTATTAAGTGTACATATTACACATATACATAAATACACATTTACATAGTATAAACGACTTATTAGTCTCTTGCGGTTAAAAATCGTCTCATGGTTTTTTCTTTTTAATTATTTTCTCTATCTTTTATAATAAAAAAAATTCTAATATTCTCGTTTGTAAAGTAGATAGGATTGGAGAAAAGACACAAAAGCTAGCAAGGACTTTGCATTTTCTCCTTTTTTTTATTCAGTAAACATCGTTATTGCATCGTTGCATCGAGTAGTGTAGTATTGAATTTTCTCATACTTTTTTTTTTCTTTCAAAAAGAATTATAGGATAAAAGATATTTAATCGTATTTCTCTTGTACTTGGATTTGTATATATAATCGCTATGTAATTCATTTTACAGCATAATACATACACAAACATGTATACACACACACATATATATATATACAGATACACACGAATTCTCATAAGTATACGTTTCATTACGTTCTGTACATATCTATATATATATCTATATATATGTAAATGTGTTCTAGTTTCTGGTGTTCAAATGATTGTTTATACATCGTATATTTCTAATCAGTTGTGCGTTACATGCCTCGTCGTTTAAATTGTCGCCATTTTGTACATTTAATTAGAGCACCGTTCGATTTGCCGTGTACACTTTCTTGGATGTCTTTTTTCTTTCCCTTATCGTTATCCTTATCTTTATTCAAATTGTATTTTCTTTTTTTTTTCTTTTTTTTTAATTGCATTCACCTGGCTTTAGTGTATTATTTAATGTTCTTTATTTTCTGTATTTTTTTTTAATCGGTAATCATTCCTTGCTTCGAAATACGATATATATATAGGTTTTGCACTTTAATTTCACCCTTTTGCACTTAAAATAAAACCATTTGCACTTTAAAATCCCACCCGTTTGTGCAAGTCAAATTGCTAAAGGGAAAAGGGACGAGTTTGACTTGCAAAAAAGGTATTATGGAATTTTAAGTGGCAAAAAAAAGGGCGGAATTTATTAAAGTACAAAACACTTATATATTTCTCTTTGTTGGCGAATATAAAAACATTTTGCGCGATACATTTTCTCCAATTTTTCTTCGACGATATTAAACAAACAAAAACAAACCGGAAAATATTTGAATATTCTTCTAAAATTCTTTGCTCGCGACGATTTTCATATATCTCAGCAGGAGACATCCTCGATTGTACATGTGTCCTTCGATTAAAAAAAAGAAAAAAGAAAAAAGATAAAAAAACTTCATGAGATAATCAAGTATATTTTGTTCTAAACAAAGTATCACGGTTAACAGTTCCTTTCTTAAATATTCACCCTACGGGAAATTAATTGCCGATAATTCGATAAAATCGATGTAACATGTTAGAACAGAAGATGTGTGATTAGATATATTAGATATATGGTAAAGGGAAAATATAAATATACATTTGTATTTGATACGAGGCATGCAGGACGAGGTAATGCACTTCTTATTAATTACATTTGTTAAATTAGTGGTTCGTCTCTTTACTAAAGGATTCTTCTTGTTTATACAAAAAGGGGAGAGTTTTCTTCTCTGAATAATTAATCTCGTCAAAGAATACATCATCTTACAGGATAGATTGTAATTAGGTATTGCGTATAATGAAAATTGTGTATAGCATAAATTATCTTCTTCATTCGTTACGTTCCAATATGCGAACGTTACCATTGTTGATTTTCTCTCTCGTAATAGGTATGTCGTTAATCTTCCGTCTTAAATGAAATTTCATTATCCATTTAATCTCCCAAACTGAAATATAATTATATTTCGTCAGAAATATATATCTGATTATAAATCTAATCTAATGATTATTTATACATTCAATCGTAAATCATTCGTCACGACACATCAACCGTAATCCTTTCCCTCCCCCCCAAAATAACATTCCGCAAATAGTTTGCTTAATCGTGAACGAAATCAAATGAAATAGGACGATTAATATCTTATTAGTGGTTTTTTATGGTTACTAAGCGTGTTACAAAAACACCATAATAGAAGTTGATCGTCGATGCCACCACGCCTACCACCCTACCATCACGCAGTTGTTAAATTGGTTTCATTTGTTGCTTCATGTCTGAGCTTTTTTGAGATGATGACTTACACTTAAAAACAAGTTTAGTCATCGTAGAAAAGGAAAGGGGGTTTAAACTTCGTAAAGGAATATTATTAGGTATCGATCGGCACACCACCGTCTCTCGATCTCTCCCACAGGATCAGACCACAATGAAGGACCGGGCTTCTCTGGGCCCCTGTTTCTTGTTCCCAGGCGGTGAGCGCCCCACACAAATGGGAGGTTTTCACTTACCTGACGCCAACCTTCTGCGACCACTGCGGCTCGATGCTTCATGGTATCTCGCATCAGGGACTCAAGTGTTCAGGTAGCTAAATAATTGAAACAACGACAAATTCTCTAGTCATAAACATTTAGCTCATTTTCAATTTAATGATTTCTTTCTCATCTCTCTCTCTCTCTCTCTTTCTCTCTCTCTTTATCGACGACGAAAATCAAAATCTCATTTTTTTCAACGTTGCTGCCGTCTGCTGCTGCCGTCGCTGTGTTCCGTTCTGTTGTTTTTTTTTCTTTTTTTTCTTTTTGAAGTTATACTTCTTTTGGCGCGTTTGGGAAAATGTGATGGGAGTGGATTTTTTTCCGAACGACACGATTTCAAATTTACGACATGAAAGTTGTCTTCTTCTCTTCTTCTTCCTTTTTTTTTTTCTCAAGCGGGTCACCCATCCAAGTACTAATCGTATTCAGCGCTGCTTTACTTAAATGATCGAGCGGGAACTAATACTATCACCGTGCCATGGCTGTTGACGCGTAAAGTAATTCGATATGTCTCTCTTATATTTAGTATGGACTGATATCTATATTTTAATATTTTCTTTTTCTTTCTTTTATTTTTTCTTATATATATTATTATTATTTTTTTTTTTTAAGTTATTTATTGAAGTTATTTTTGAGATTATTGAGGTTATATTCGTTTTGGTACGGCAAAGAAGTATAACTTCTTACGTGCGTACATGAGTACACACACCAGTTTTTTTTTTTTATTATTCTTTTAACCCTTTGCACTCGAGGCCCCTTTTTCGCTTGCGCGAACCAGCAACTCGAGACGAATTCGGCCAAATTAAGTATAGACATTTTACGGGTACTTTAAAAACATTTATAAACAAACAAGTGTATAGAAATAATAAATTATCATCAGTTTATTCATTTATATGTCGAAAAAAAGAAACTTTGATAAATATTACACTCTGTAAACTAGTTTTGGTGTGATATTTAGTGAAACAATAAGCCAAAATGCATTCTTGGTTTATCAGAGCACGTATCACAGTAATACGAAATTTCCCGTTTACTTTCAGTCGTGTTACGGTCAGAACAAACCTTGCAGTCCTTTTTTGTGCATTTTTTGCACACTTGAAATAAGCCGGGCGCCGTATCGGCGCCGCTCGAGTGCAAAGGGTTAAAATAGGGAAATTTAATCGGACGATAAGAATGGTGCGCGATTGATTCGTTCGAAACAAAATCATCTTCTCGTCCTTCTTCTCAGATTTGGGTGGCTCCTGATATTTTTCATTCGCTCGGAATATTATTCGCATATTTATTTATATACTACTGGCTTCTGTTTTTTTTTTATTTTTTTTAACCAATGAGTTGGGTCGGACGAAAATTTCGTGCCAATTTTTTTTTTTTTTTTTTCAAAAATATTTAAAAGGTTACATTTATTACGATTTTATTATTTGATACCCACGGAAAACTGACCCACCCTTGCACGTGTCCTTGACGAAATTTTGACATGCTTATATCATTAGATTGTTTCAAAACATTCGTGACGAGTTTGGAAAATATTGTATGTGTATATTTAAAAATATAATATACATATATAAAAATCAGGGTTATCCATTGTCCTACAACAACGAGTGAGACTCGTGATAAGAGATTAGGATCAAAAACAATAAGGACGAGCCCCTGACTCGTGGTACTTCGTTCGGATCAAACTTAAACAAACACGAGTCAGACTCGTTGTTCAGTTGTTCTCGATATTTTCTTTCTTAATTAAATATAAAAAATGTAATTGTTAATAATATTATTGTCCAATTGCAATCGGGAATTAGCGAGTGGAAAATGGGATTAACTTTTCAGGAAGCTAAAAATATTTATAAAATGGCACGAATTTTTATTGGGCAATTTAATATATAATAAAAAAATAATAATTTATATTTTTATATAATTTTTTCGAACGTAAATTTATTTGTAATATAAGAATATAATAGTTAAACATTTGATAACTATAATAACATATATCGGTGATTAGTACAGTCTTGATAGAAAGTTTAGGGGATCGTTCAAAAAATACGTAATTTATAAATAAGCACGAATTTGTCGGTTTTAAATAGAAAAATAAATAAATAACATAAATTTTATTTTAAAGTTTAAAAAAATTACTAGTAGGATTATATATTTATTTCGTAAATCAACGTATGTAAATCAGATTCTATAATGACACAATATTCCGTGTAAGTTTTTAAATATATTCGAAAATAATATAATAATTATCCTAAAATTAATAACATTCTTGTTATAAACTAAACCATGATGTGTAAAATCGGACGATATAGGTTCTGCTAAATGAATGAATATTCCTTCTCGTATCGTGCCACGTGCACTTTCAAGCAAACCCCAAACGTTTCTGTATGTGTGTGTGTGTGTGTGTGTGTGTGTGTTACGCTTATTGGCGAGTTTCACGCGAGTTAAACGCGAAAAGTATAGGAGGAAGTCAAAGAAATTCATCTTTAGAAGATTCAACACACCAAACACACAAATGGCACGTAATCTCATGAAGATTTTGTTCCTCGATTATCCTTTTTATCGTTTATCACGTAGTAAGTATTATTCTTTAATTTCATATACAATTCTCAAGGTTACGATCTTTTCTCAAGGCCAAGATCTTTTTCATCAAACAGGAGATCGATTTTAAATATTTAAAAAAAAAAAAACACATCTTCTTCAAACAGAACATCAAGATTTTTGCAGTATTATGCTATTTTTATTATATTGTCAATAGTATGCTAGTAAAATTTGTTTTTAAACCATGTTGTTGGTGTTTGTGCCTAAGTATATATATCAACATTTAAAATAGATCGTTACAATACATTTCTTTGTCTTCCAAATGTATAAGTAGTTGTTTGTTCCTTTGTTTATTACAAAATCGATTCTTTTCAATCTCTCACTTAAATCTTTCTTCTGTCTCTGTTTGTCTGCCGTTTCTCTTTCTCTCTCTCTCTTTCACTGTATTTTCCCTCATCATTTTTTCTTCTTTTTTTCTTTTAAACATCTCGATGTAGCTGCATGATTATGTTCGACGAATTTTGAAGTATCAGAAATATCCGCATGAACCCTCCCCCCCCCACTCCACACCCCCGATTATGATGGAATGTTTTATAATTGGTTTCTTTGACACTCGTAAGTTGTGAAACGCGATTTAATTGAGAAAGTTTATTTGGAAAATACGACAATAAATCATGTAGAAATATACAGGGTGATTCACAAATCGAGTGATTTTTTTTTATTGACAGTCTAATCGAAAATATTTTTATCGGATATATTGCACGATTATGCAATGGGGAGATTAATTTTAACGATTATTTAGGAAATGTTTTTTGTAAATATTTTTTTCTTCATGATTTTTCAAGATCATCTTAAATTTTTTTTTTTGCGAATAAAGTATTTAACTATGCAGGAAATATTTTTTTCATACAATGTATATTTTATGAATTATTTTGAAACGTCACGTTCCGTAACTCACCCTGTATACGTAATAAATAAATATATATTTTTTTACTCGAGAGTAATTTACTTTTATAATATAACATACGTTAAAATTTTGGAAGTGAGTGTACAATTGTTATATTCGCAATAAAAGTGAACAAAAAATATTACGAACAAATGAAATTTCTGAGATACGTTTTTATATTTGTTTTTTTGTTGTTGTTGTTAATTGTTAATAATATACATTCGTATTTTTAATGGCGGATAAGGAAGTGTTATTTTTTAGATTAGATCTAAAAGTTTATAAGCAGGTTAGAAAAAATTTGATATTCAGTAATACGATACGAATGAGTAGTTGTTCCAGTTGGCCGCATATTTTGTGAAAAAGGACTAAATCAAATAATAAAAGTAGTGAATAATATATATTCAAAAACTAAATTACGAGTTCTTTAAGTATTAATGCCATTCCTGAGGTTTACAAAAATCGATTCCTTTTTATTTTTCTTAAATCAACAGTTTTAAGATTTTTTTTACGAATTTTATCTGATATACTTGAAATTTTGAACAAATTTTCTTAAAAATATATTTTCATTGAAAGTATGATATCCTTTTCTTTGTTTAATTTTTAAATATTTTTTCTTTTATATCGCAATTTTTATTCCAAATTTTATGATATTTTGTTCTTTAAATGGCCGCCATTTTGTAAAAAGATTAATATTCTTCTAAATGTCAACGTATTTCCATGGTTTCTTATATGTTCATCATAAAAAAATTATGTTTTTTGTTTTAAGATGAATCGCCTAGCAAAAAATCTGACAAAATTTTCCTTTTAAAAAAAGAAAACAAAATAAATGTTACGTGGGAAGTAGCCTGTGCTCAGCCATTTTGATTTTTTTAAATTTATATAATTCATATTGTTTTGTATATAAATATACGTAAAATAAGATCCGTCTTTTCCATTAAAAAAAGATGTATTTATTTATTCTGAAAAAAATTAGGGCAGTGGTACTCAACCTGCGGCCTGGAAAACACAGTTATACATAATCATGAATTTTTTTATTTTTTTTTAATTGAAATAATAAACTGAAAGCCACAATTGACTGACATAATTTAAATGTTATAATAGGCTGCCTAATAGGTTAATTGAATTGAAAAAAATGATACGTATTAAGAATTCGTATTTATTTATTTAGTAAAAAAAGGAACCTTTTATAAACCTAACCTAACCGAAATGATTACAAATTTATGTCAATTCCAAGAATCATATTAATATTGAAATAATGTTTAAATATAATAATGTTTGAACAAAGTACTAGTATTGTATTCCTATTGACATATTTCTTTTCTTTCTTTCTAGTCATCGGTTGTGAAATTATTATTTTTAAAAACAAAAAATAAATTATTAAATCATGTAATATATACAGCTAGTGGAAAAAAAGGTTGAGTACCTCTATTCTAGTTCCTCAGGGGTGGCATTTAAAATTTTTTCCTGTTCCTTATATCTCGATTATCATTTATTCTTCCGAATATATCAAAACAGGTTTTCGACTACGTAATCAGCTGTTCGTTAGTTTGGAAAGGAAGTGTCTTCAAAGTTATCAACGAGAATAATCCTTTTACGATATTCTTGTCGTAGTTTTACAAACGAGTCATGGTTTTACTACGATATATGCACGATTACGTTGATTTTATATAATAAAGTATAACAAATTTGTAACTTTTATTTCTTTACGATATTACGCGTATTGCAATTTTGTGTTTAGCATTAAAAAGTAATTATTTGAGAAATTGTTGTAGTCTCGATTTATTTTAAAAGCACACTATAATGCAGAGAATTGAAAATTTACACGTAGGCAGCACCCTAGTTATCCCCGTTCTTAAAAGTTGTATTGTACTTGAAAATAATACAAATATAGGATTCGTGAAAAAAGTTGAACTGACTGAACTGACTAGACCGAGACTCGAAACGGGATTCTTCCACTTTTCGGATGACTGCTCTTATCAATTGAACTATTCAAAACTTTTGTTCAACTTTCTCACGAATACTTATTTTTATTTGGTATTGAGGTGTTCGATTCCACACTTGATTATTCTGCAATAGTATTCGAGCCCGAATATTTTTCCTTTTACAAACAAATACTCGATAAACTTTCGGCCCCACCGACAATTAATTCCTCGGATTGCCACTCGTGTCGTTAGCGTCACCACCTTCTTTTTCATATTTTAATAACAATATTTTCTCATATTGTCGCACAATTTCCAAGTGTGTAAACCGAACTATCCCTCCAAACCGATCGAATTAACAAATTTATAGTATTCGTGAAAAAATTAAGCTGCCGAATTTTTCGTTTTCCGAGCAGATGCATTTATCCGTTGAGTTATTCGGACCACTTGGTCAACTTCCTCACGAATACCTATTTTATTTGGCATGTAGGTGCTCGATTCTAAACAAATTTAGATACTTTTTTTTCTACTTGTGCATGTTGATAATTATCGTAGAGACTTATAGGCATTTTATAAGCACACATATGATAGCCTTTTCCTCTAGCGACATTGTGATTTGTATATACGAATTTGCATATATGTATTTACGTGTTATCACCGAGCTGCCAGAGTCGCAATTAGATTTAACATATTTATTATACTTATACGTAGGAATATCAAATATTTCTCATCTGTTAGATTTTGTTCTTTCCATTTTTGAACTGTATGTGTAATCAGGTATCATAATATTCATGCACAAGGACTATCGAAGCATACGCGTGGAGAAGTAAGACAAGGAAATTACGTTTACAGAAAATACTCTCGGTAGTATTCCAAACTCGTTTTTTTAATATATTCCTTTGAATTATTTATTAAATACGTCGTACATTTTTCTATCGCATATACATCGTTGTAACATTTATTTTATTTTGTTCTTTTTTTTTTTGTACGCTGAAGTTACAACGTAATATTTCGATAATCAATTATACAAGAATGTGTTATAAAGTATCGAAAGATAATTGAAAATTATTAATTTTAATACAATTGAAAAAAAAGTATATGATTGAGGTATATGATGATAGGAAAAATAATATACGCGTTGTGTTGATTGTTTATTAAATAATGAAATATTTATACGAGAAAGTGGGAATCATGGCTATGGATCTTGTAGCTATGACAAATCAAATAGATCCAATTGATAATCCGTAATGATCTGATGACTTAGCATGCGACATGAACGTACACAAGAGATGCGAAGAGAGCGTACCAAATCTTTGCGGATGCGATCACACCGAAAGACGTGGTCGTATACATCTTCTCATCACTGTTTCCGGTAGCAAGATGACCGTCGAAGGTACGTATAATATGAATATTTTTATAATTCTAGTACAGTGGAATACCTATTATCCGAATGTGTTTCACATGTTTCACAATACAATATAAAACGAATCACATAAAACACGATTTATAGTGTGATTACAAAATGATGTAATTCTGACGCAAACAACCTAGATGCAACATTATTTTTGGCAGGGTGAAAAATCTTCGCATAATATTTTTAGGTTAGTACCGAGGAGAATGCAGTAACGGATCAAGTCAAGTGGGTACCCTAGCGGTAGCAATTTCAGGATCCTTAAACTTAAATTAGAAAAAAAGAACGAGTTCGCAAGAAATTTTCATTAATTTATCAATACAAAAGAAAATTAATTAAAAAACTGAACAAATAAAAGAATCTCTATGATATGTCGTCTTTTAAACACACACAAGTGTTGCCAGATTTGATTAATATAGGTGTTTTTGTACTCTCCCTGTTATTGGATTTATTTTTCTACGAACATTCTCTCACACCTATTCAATACTACTAAAGGGGTCGTGTTTTTTTACCACCTCTCTGGAGTCAACAGCGCTCGGTTTTTGTTTTTTTCGAACGGTTCATCCATTCATTTTATTAAGCGTGCCAATGTTGCTTGATTTTAACGGTTCTGATCAAAATCAGTAATTCAACGTAATAAAATTTGATTAAATTGACACCTTGTCTTACAAAAACGAGTGAGACTCGTGGTAAGAAATTTGAGGCAAAAACATTAAGCACGAGCCTTCCTCGTGACACTTTGTTCGGATAAAAAATAAACAAGTTATGCGATCTTAAAATCATTTACCGGTCAAATACAAAGAAATTTCGTACTCAACTCAATATTTGTGTTAATAAAACGTTTAATGTATATTTTAACGTATGCTAACATATGTTTTTTTTAAATACATGTATGAAAATCAACATAATATTTATTCAATTATTTACTAATTTCATTATCCGAACATTATCCGATGTTCTCAACTTAATTCGGATAATCGAGGTTCCACTGTAATCATGAGATTTTCATTACCTTTGATAATATTTTGTACGTTTTGTTGCAGTAAAGGAAGGACGAAATCTCATTCCAATGGATCCTAATGGTCTTTCGGATCCTTACGTCAAACTGAAATTGATTCCCGATTCGGACACCGTGAAGAAGAAAACGAAAACGATCAAGTCATCTTTAAATCCTGAATGGAATGAGACGATCATATTGTGAGTTATTTTATTTCAAAATATTTTCATTGTTATAGACGCATATATGCGTCCAGCGAAAACTAACAATGTGTACTAAGAGCGCATATATGCGTCCCAAGACATTTGTGTATTAGGACGCATATATGCGTCCAATGTAAACTAACTTTGTACTAAGAGCGTACAGATGCATTCAGTTCTAAAATATCTGTGTGTACTAAGAGCGCATTTATGCGTCCCAAGACAACTGTGTATTAGGACGCATATATGCGTCCAGTGTAAACTAACTTTGTACTAAGAGCGCCTATATGCATCTAACGAAAACTAACTGTGTGTACTAAGGACGTATATATGCGTCCAAAAAAATCTATTTGTACAGGCTATGAATGCAGTTCTTTTTTCTATAGAATTTTTTAATTGCACAATATCACGAACCGTTTAATGCTATTTTTATATTACGAAAATCAAAAAGGAGTCATAACAGCATCTGTTTCTTTATTAAATAACATAATTCTATTATATATGTTTTGTTTAAAATTGAATAATTATAAAAATAATATTTTATTTAATTTTACTTTTATTTTCATTAATATAAACATAAACGAAGATAAAGAATTACTTACGTAATACGATTACCTGTTTTCAGTGATCTTAAACCGGAAGATAAAGATAGACGATTGTTAATCGAAGTTTGGGATTGGGATCGAACTTCTCGAAATGATTTTATGGGATCACTTTCTTTTGGCATATCAGAACTGATTAAGGCGCCAGCTAGTGGTTGGTTCAAACTTCTTACTCAAGAAGAAGGAGAATTTTATAATGTACCTGTGCCAGAAGAGGGGGTTGATTTGGCAGAACTTAGAAGTAAAATGCGGGTGAGTAAAATAACTTATGACTAACTTTGAGTATAGAATAATTAGCATGATGAATGGAATCTGGAATATTCGATAATCGAACTTTTCGATTTACACTGTACCGGGAAGAAATTATTTTACCAAGTTCAAAAATAATTGAAAGTTGGTTTAACTTAGTGCAGAATCTAATTTTTTTTAGTATTTGTATAGAAAATAAATTGTTCAATAAATTCATAATTACGTTCAATCTGATTGTTTCATTCATCATTTGTGCAAAAAGTATTTTCGATATATTGAATTGAATATTTTTTTGATCGCGTTTATAATTGAGTTTATAAGTTAGAACAGTGGTTCTCAAACGTTTTCTATCTTCGGCGTCATTTGCTAAGTCCAAGATTTCTCAAGACGTTTTGCGTTCAAATCTATAAAATTCATCTTGCAGAAAAGTTAAAAGTTCTTTTTATTAAAGGATTGGCTAAAAATATATAAAACACGTTTTATTCGTCGAGATTTCATCAAATAAATATTAAGTTAGTTAATGGTTTGCACCAAGTTCGCTTAATTTCGCATTTTATCACATCAAATTGAAAAAAAAGCTTCGCGGTGCATCCTTTTGGGGTTTCAGTGCAAACTTTGGGAACCACTGAATCAGGATGTTGTCATTAAGTATGAAACGTCCTATTACTTCGCATACTTTTAGTTCGAAATCAGACATTTCATGCTTAATGACCTAATATAATTCGTATTACTTAGGGTTCAAAGAATACGTAAGACAGTACTGAAAACGAGAAATGGCTTTTTCGATGAAACTAGGATTAAAATATTTTATCAGCATTTTCTAAGTTTTATCTTTTTTTTCTCATAAAATTTCGAGTAAAACCAATTTATTTTTCCAATTTTATCATGAAAATATACGACTGGCAATTTATTAGGTCAATGAAACGTCCGATCACTCCGTTTAATTTAGTTCGAAATCGGACCTTTCATAACAAATGACCTATTATTTCATTCATTTATTCTGAAAGGTCTTTAATTATAGTGCGTGATACAATATTTGTCAAAAATCATGTTCTGCTAAATTTTGTTTTAAAACCACTAAAATGTAGATTTAAAAGAAAGCAGGTAACAGAATTCTCGTTCCCCGAAATGCTTCGTTTAGAAAACATTAGTTGTCTTTCAATCATGGCCCAGAAAGATATATTTAATACTGAAATCGTGTCGAGAAAAGACTCATTTGAACGAAAGAAAATTTGGATCGTAATTTTTTCAGATAATGTTCTTTTTCAGGCATATTCTTTTATTAATCATTTCTGGTCTACTCACACGAACAAATTCGTTCTGTGGATCAAAAGTTAAATAATTTTTTGAATGTGTCATATACGTTGATAGATAGCACATTCACAATCAGATTAAGAAATTGAGTTTCTGTACCAGTGGTTCTCAAAGTATGCACCGTAGAGACTTCCTCACAGATGTGCTGTGAAATATTACACAGTTTTCATAACTTTAATTCCATTTGTAATTTCTTATTTGCGCAAAGCCGGCTTTTCAGCAGTTGCTATGATAAAATCTATGTATCGCGTGAAAATTAATGTGAAGAAGGAAATGAGAATGACTGTATCGAGCCCGATGATTTAAGAAAATGTGCAGCAACCAACAGCCTTATTCATTTAATTAATTATCATAATTAATTGAATTTCCATAATTACACTTTTAATGATATAAAATATGTGTTATTTATTTTTACCTAGCTCTTACAAAAAATGATTGACTATTTTGCAAAGTTATTTGTTAGAATTTGACATAGGACGCCTTTGAAAAATTTGGATTCAACAAGGGCACTAAAAATTGAAAAACTTTGGGACCCACTACCCTAACTAATAAACTGAATTATAAATGTGACGCGAATAAAATATATTGACAATACTTTTTGCGTAAATGAAGTTTTTTTTTTATGTATGACAAATTCAAATGGACCGTAATTATAATTTTTTTTTACCGAACACTTAATTTCGTATTGGAAACAAAGAAAAAATTTTGATACGGCTCTTATTTAAGTAAACTTTCTATTATTTCGTAAGATTTAAAAATAATGTTTACCGGTAGTGTATATGTAAAACATATATTTTTTTGTTTGTTTATCTTTTCATTACACGTGTATTTACGTATTTTCAGAAAACATCGGTTACGAAAAAGACTCCAACGACGCAGGATAAAGATGTTCCGCACAATATGGGAAAGAGCGATTTAATAAGGGCATCAGATTTCAATTTCCTAATGGTTTTGGGCAAGGGTAGCTTCGGAAAGGTAAATTCACGGATAATGTATTAGATTAGCTTATAAGTTTATTCCTATTTGGATCGTATTTATAATTCATTTTGACCTATCATGTCTTATTAATATATTTTTAATTAAATCATATCTTATTTTTTTGTATACTTAATAAATTAGTTTGTCATTTATATTTGTTCACATTAGATTTAAATAAAAATTATTTAAAAATAGAAATCTATATACAATTCAAACGTTACGTGTTGTATTTTCGTAACATAGCAAATCATACCGTAAAATAAAGTAAGTTTTATAATTGAAGAATTGTCCAACAATAGTTTCAATGATTTACGAAAGTAACAGTTTTAATGATCAGTAGACTGTAAATGTTTATTTAAATAAATATTTGTAGAAGATACGAAAAATGATACTTGGGTAGAAATTTGCTTTGCTGTTCGATGATTTTAAATCTAATTTTTTATTTCGTATATTTTGTATATTTTGTATATTTTGTATATTTTATATGTTTTATATCAATTTCTTTTTAAACATTTCTATACATATACATATGAAATATATCACTTATATTTATTATCTGTAAATTATAGTAGATTTTTTATTTTAATAATTTTTATTTTATTTTCTATATTTGTAAATTATCTCATTGGGAATAAAATCTCGTTGAAATCAACGTGACTGATACAATATACAATAATATAAGACAATGTTACTCAATTTGTCATACAAACTGTGGACAAATTTTAATGATTCGAAAAGAAAGTATAATATAATTCAATTTTGGGTTAAAATTAAAACAGAAAAGTATTCAAATTTTGTGAATAAATAGTTCTCGCATGATTTATCGAATAATAATTTCTAGTAACACTAATACCAACGAACTTATGAATAAACTTGATATTTTTCTGTATTATTGTATAAGAATTGAATACTATCAGGAGGAATTAATTGTTTTGTTCGTTATTATATAGGTGCTGTTAGCAGAAAGAAGAGGAACTAATGAGTTATATGCCATAAAGATACTCAAGAAGGATATTATTATTCAAGATGACGACGTGGAGTGTACGATGGCCGAAAAACGAGTTCTTGCTCTTTCGAGCAAGCCTCCTTTTCTTGTACAATTACATTCTTGTTTTCAAACTATGGTACGTTTTAAAATAACTTTATTATAATTATATCTGTAACATACAATGGGTATTGAGAGTATTCGTAGACCAATTAATTGTTAAAAAAAAGCTTTGTGAAATTGTTTATTCATTAATTTTGCATAAACAATGAATATGGGCATATTTTCAAAAATCTTAAGAATAAGAATAAGAAGACTAATAATAATTTACTTGTATTAAATGTAACAATTAATATTCGGTTCATTGATATTAAATTATTTATTACTTTTGTTTGAATTTCAATAATTTCCCGCCATTTTATAACCGTCATATCGAAAATCAAAATTATTGAAAATAATGGAGACTATTTCGAAGAATAACAAATGTATGATTAAATATGGACTACGAAAAAGACAATAAAATTCAAAAATAAGTGTAAAAAAAAACAGTTGAACATCTAACAAATTGTTTAAATATTGATGGTTTCTTTTAGTACAGTGGATAGTTTTATATGAAATCAAACGTATCACGTTTTAAAAATAAAATATTAAAAATATTTAAAATATTTTGTTACAAAATATACTATAATTATAAAACAAAATTTCACAATACATAACCTCAAATTTATTTAATTTAATGTCGATAAGAATAGTAGAAATTATAAAAATCGAGCTAGACTCGACATAATATTTGTTTAACACACTTTGCATTGTTGCAATACAACATTTTGTTAAGACTTCCTTTCTTTGACGTATTTTGTAAATTAAATAAGTTGTTGATAGGTAAAAAGAAAATTAAAAAGTACGAAGGGTTAAATTAAATTAAATACCTTTTTTTTTTATGAATTTTGGAAAACTTACGAGATTTACTAATACTTTTTGCGTGTACATTTCAATTTGTTTATTGTTTTTTCTTATTAATTTTGAAAATTATATAAATAAATAATTATTTTTTACGTCGTATATATTCTAAAGATTTTCAAAAATATGCTCATAATTCTTGTTAATAAAAAATTTGTTAATAAACACAACAATATCACAAAGCATTTTAAAAAATTGATTAGATACGGAATACTTTTTCTATACTCGTTTTATATATTATAACAAATTTATTATATCATTATATTTGTTTAATTTTCTTGGAATTTAAATTGTTATCGTTTTAGGATCGTCTATATTTTGTTATGGAGTATGTAAACGGTGGTGATTTAATGTACCAGATCCAACAGTGTGGCAAATTTAAAGAACCCGTAGCAGTGTTAGTATATATCTTTGTATTTATCTGATTTACAAATCGATAATGTTAATGATATTAAAGATTACGTAAAAATACGTGTCGAAATAAATCTTACGAACAATTTTTCTTAATTATTATCAAGGGGGTTGTATTTTCTAATAACAAATTACTATTATTTCTCCCACTAAATATTGAATACACTTTTATTATCACACGCTAATTATAATTAAAAATAAACATATTACGATCTATTTTAAATATTTAAATTATATTCTGCGTATAATATTATTGCTTCTTTTCGTTTAACTTTAATATAAGTGTAATTTTTATATTGTTAATAATACTATTTTATCCGATTAATACTATTTCGTGCATCCAATTGAAAATAATACAACTTTACGTTTAATAATTTATTGTTACAAAAATTTGATTTTCAATACGTGTATTATTTAATTTTTTAAAGCAACAAAATTTGAATTAATAGTGGGGGAAGTATGAAAGAATTTGTGTTAGTTTTTCTAAGCCTTATAAAGAAAAAAAAAATAAACTCGTGTATATAAATATTAAATTTATAAAATATAATAGGATGACTAAAATATATTAGTTTTCTGTATTTTCAGATTCTATGCGTCAGAAATCGCAATCGGACTGTTCTTTTTACATGGTCGCGGTATCGTCTATCGTGATTTAAAACTTGACAATGTTTTGCTTGATCAGGACGGCCATATAAAGATTGCTGATTTTGGAATGTGCAAAGAAGGAATATCGGGTGACAAAACAGCTAAAACATTTTGTGGTACACCAGATTACATAGCACCCGAGGTAAACTTCATTATTTTTGTTAATTTTGTTAATATAATACTAATGAATATTTATGTTTTAGATAATCTTATATCAACCGTATGGAAAATCTGTAGATTGGTGGGCATATGGAGTACTTCTTTACGAAATGCTTGTTGGACAACCACCATTTGATGGTGAAGATGAAGAAGAACTCTTTGCAGCAATAACAAATCACAACGTCAGTTATCCCAAAAGTTTATCCAAAGAAGCAAAAGAAGTCTGCAAAGCAGTAAGATTTTTTTCAATAATCCGTTTATTCCTAAAATACCGTGGAACCTCGATTATTCGAATTAATTAGAAAACATAACTGTCAGATGATCATTTTTATACACAGTACCAATTAAAATTATTTTATCATTTTATGAATTAATAAAATAAAAATAAGAAATAAATTGTTTGTTAAGAAAAATAATAACGTTTAATCTGAATATGTCATCCATAAAAAAAGAAGTACTACATTTGGGCAAAATGTATTTTAAATATATTGATTACTTATTTTTTTGTATGTTATGTGTTCGCATAGTTTTCAGTAGTTTTTTAGGATATTAATTTAAACCAAACTTTTGTTAAAAATCAATAGAAAAAATGACTTTTGTATTTTATAATCTAAATTAGTTATATTTTTGTGACCTTAACATTCGGGATTTATTCGATTTTCTTTCATTATTGAAACAATCATTTATAATAAATAAATATCTATTATATTTTCCTTATCTAGAAACCATGCTCTTTATCATAGCATTATATATAGATTTTTTGTAGTCATTTATAGATTTAGTTAAAATACAGAACATAAATAACAAATCTATGCTGTTGTTAGAATATTTTTGTGACTGACTGTATCTATCTTTCCATAGTGTTTATATATTCTAGATTCTCTGTATTACAACTCATTTACATTCGTTCATCCATACTTATAATATTTATACACACATTAATGTTATCAGCAGAATTTTGTATGCATTTGTCTTTATTGTTTCAGTTCCTTACGAAAAATCCGAGCAGAAGACTCGGCTGCGGTTTTAGAGGTGAAGAAGACGTCCGTAGTCATGTTTTCTTTAGGCACATTGATTGGGAAAAAATAGAAAATCGCGAAGTGCAACCACCTTTTAAACCAAAGATCGTAAGATATAATCTGTTATTAAATTTACGATATTAATTTTTCTACTTTTTTCTTATTGATCTAATACCAACAGTCGATAAAACAGTTTCGAACGTTATATAAATTGATAAGAAAATAATGATTTTTAATACTACGATTAAACAACATTGATGATATTAACAGTACTATTTTCTTTACTTTCAGAAACATCCCAAAGATGTGAGCAATTTTGACAAACAATTTACATCGGAAAAAACGGACTTGACCCCAACAGACAAACTCTTCATGATGAATCTAGATCAAACGGAGTTTATGGGTTTCTCGTTTCTTAATCCAGAATTTGTGCAACATATTTAAGATAATATCTCTCTTATTAGCTTTACTTCATCGGTCTATTCTTTGTATATTATTACCTATTAGTATTTTCTTTATTTTCTTTTCTTTTCATAATTGACGTTATCTGTTTTCACTCAGGGTTACTCTCTTTCCTAACATTTTCCTCTACTCTCTATTTTTTTTTATGTTTCTCTTTCCATCTTTCTCTCTTACTCTCTCTCTCTCTCTCTCTCTCTTTCTATCTATCTATCTATCTCTCTCTTTTTCATGCTCTCATTTTAGTAATTATATCTTTCATAATGACATAGAGTAAAATACGAGATGCGTAAAATACTTTGTCATTTTTCATGTTGTAAACCAACATAGACAAATCTTTCGATGTATTTTTTAAAGAAATAATACGCCCATGTTAGCGCGTAAAATGTATTATTATGATTATAAGATAATAACGAGACGCCTGGTGCCGATCGTTGAAAAGAGGGATTCGTAGGACGAATTCGAATTTTCGATTTAGCGGAGAAAATTGTATTTCATGGCGGTTGTGTAAAAAAAAAAGAAAAAAGAAAAAAGAAAAAAGAAAAAAAAAGGGAGATCAATTTAAACGAATAACTTCTCGAGTAAAAATAGGCCCGATCGTGTGCGACGACAAAAAAATTTTAAATCCATTTTTAAACGATCGCTGCATTTCTTCTCCGCATTATATTATTGCATTTACTTCAGTAGTTTCTACTGTCGCCTTCCAGAGTATATATAATATATATATATATCGATTTGAAGTAATATATTATATATACGCGTATACACACATACACACTTATACAAAAATGATTAAGATAATAATAATATATCGATACGTATATAGCAACAAAAAAAGAAAAATGAAAAAAGAAAAAAGAAAATTTTTTCCTCAGTACGTATTTTTGTTTCGAAGTTGCACTTATTGTTCGTTTATTTCGCTAAAAAAAACAAAATAATAATAATAATAAAAAAAAAAGCCAACAAAAATAGTTGACGGGTAGATTGTAATAAGAAAAAAAAAAAAAAAAAAAAAAAAAGAAGAAAAAAAAAAGTTAGTAGAATTTTTCAATGTTAACAATGGTTCACATTATTCTCGTCTAACAAGAACTGCTCCAACAATGTAGATCAAAGTCTCGATTAGGAACAGAGCTTGTATCCATTTTACTTTATTCAAACAAATTGTAGGTTATTTACAGTTAATTAATATAGTCACGGGAAAAACGTTTAACAAAATTTACGCGGATTGCTGATAGTTTTAATTGACTGCTTTTGCTTGATAAAAGCCCTTATACACAAATATTAGAAATACTCTTTTATGATCTAAATATATATAGATATATATATATTTACTTAGATTTTTACACATTATTTATTGTGTTTTAATTTATCCGATAGATAAAAATGAAATCAAATATAATGCTATTTCAATTAGAATGAATATTTATCTTGAATTATTTGATTTATCAACTTTCTATATCTATTTCTACAAAAGATGTAGCTTAAATGATAAACATATTTATATATATACATATATTGTCGCTATGAAAGAAGGATATGAGCTCCATTTTCGAGACAATCAACAGATAATATGAAAGAATACGGCCAATATGTGCTTCCGTATTTGAATTTTTTCGGGGGAAAGAAAGAAAATATAGTTGTAGGCACATACTTATGTTTCTTTCAACATTTGTGAGTGTTTTTGTAAGTAGTGTAGTATAAAAAAATACTCGAGAACAAATATTTGTTATTATATCAGTGCTCTGTTGTCGTTTTATTTTGGAAACTAATCGATTAATCAGTTGTCTTTTTTTTTTTCCTTCGAATTTTAATATCAATTCAATCTTTAAGATATATGATTTATCTATTGTTAGTTGTGCTAAATATACTTATCATATACAACATACATGTATAGGTATTGAGAGACCTTTAGATGAACATATTGCAAATACAAACGTATATATACATAAAAAAAAGTGTCGGTGTATGTGTGTGTATACATTTGTATATGCATATGTATGTATGGTATGTGTATATGTATATATGCATACATACTGAAATATTTAGACCATTGAAGTCCTTTAAGGCTGTGCTCGTTAAAATGCCGAATTTATTCCAATTGTTACTCGAGAAATCGGTACGATTTTATCGAGAAGAAAGTCGCGTATCAATCCGATTTTCATCTTTGTTCTTGCAATATCTTATCTCGAGTAATTAAAATACTAAATGTTACTTTGAAAGTCAATATTTTCTCTTACCATAAGTAGCTCGTACTTTCTACGATCGTCGATACGATAATTATTCTTTCATTATATCTCATTATTCTGTATTTTCATCTTATATAAGATCTTCTTGCATCGCGTTTTGATCGATGCATTAGGCAAAGAACTTCTTCTTCGTGTGCAATCGTTGGAAACGACAAAATATCATCTTGAACGCGTTCTCCTATCAATTAACTAAATTTCTTCTAAATTTCTCATCGACATTTATTTCCTATGTGATGCGTACCTTATCCATTTTAAATATAATATAGTATATATAACGTACCATATTACATACTCTTTACTTGTTTAACGACATGTGAAAAGAAATAATAAAATAAAACTTAATACATTATCCGATAAATTGTTTTATTTCATCTATAGATTTCCATAATAAGTCAAAATTCATATAATTGAGTCAATCATTTGAATTAATTGGGTGACAAATTCGTTTAAATAATCTGCTTGAATTAATCGAATTTTTCATTACAATAATCTCTTAATTTAGTTACGCTTTCAATAATTACACTTTCGAGTTAGTCTATCACATTCTTTTATCTTTTCCCAAAACAATCGAGGGAAAATTGTATCATATTACAGTAAATAAATAAAAACATTTGTACCTAACCTCCAAATTAAAATTCAAAAATAAAAATTTTTTCAAATGAACAACAGGTATTTACAATTATTTATTATTTAATGTGTTATTAGTGATATATTTTAAGTATTATTAATTTTTAGTGTTATATCGTATTACAGTAAAACAATTGTACTGTAAAGAGTCGTCACATAAAATTATTTGATTGGATTAGTAAGTACAGGTATTTTTTCGCCATTTGCTTAAAAATTATTAACCACGCCCCTTGAGGAGTTACCTATCCTCGAGATTGTAACTACATTGAGGATTTACTGTATATCATAAATAGATAATAAAAACTAAACAATTATATGAACTATCTTTTACGAGGATTATTTTTCCAAATATAATAATAATTAATTATTTTTGTTCTCTTATCTGAAACGATATGATTGAATTATCCTTAATGCAACGAGTATGATATACGATTGGATTATAAAGAGGATAAATTTAATAAAGATATATTTTTTCTCAATATTATTCTTACATACAATTTATATGATAAAGTTTATCATTTTCGAGATTCACTTATTGTTCGAAGAATAACTGAAATTTTGATATTGTACTTTGGAATGTAGATGATACATCTACAAATAAAGCATTAGATGTTTCAATAGTTTTTGTGATAAGAAATAATCGTTCATTCGTATACAGATAAGATTAACGTATAATTATAAATTTTAGAAAAGTATCGTACAAGTACATTAGGACGCTTTATTTTCCTATTTATGACATATCCGAATTAATTGAGTGATAAATTCATTTCGATAATCAACCTGACAATGAAATAATTAAATTCCTCATTATGTCATGAATCGAATAAAAATTAAACAGTATTTTATTTTGAATTGTTTATAAGTAAATAAAAACATATCTAATAATAAGACCTATTATATATACATATATATATATATATATCTTCTTCTTCTTCTTCTTCTTCTTCTTCTTCTTCTTCTTCTTCTTATATATATATATATATATATATATATATATATATCTTTTGAATTCTAACATTCCTTCCTTATTTCCTTAACGAAGTTAGTAAAAACTTGAACAGTTTCACTTTTTAGCCGTGGAATTTTCAGCTAATTATTTTTATCTTACAATGACAAGTTTACAGGGTATCGAGTTGTCGCAAAAGATACACAAATTTTACACTGTTTTTTCAAGATGGCGGAAACATTGAAACTTCCGTTACGTTGTGTGGATTGTTAAAATAGTGCCGAAACTAATAAAATCCATTCAAACGTGAAATTAATATAATTAAATTCATTAAATAAGGACCGATATTAAGAATAAACTTTACGCTAAGGCAAAGAAGAATAAGAATGCTAAAGAATGGGGAGGATTTAAGGATGTACGGAATAAAGTCACGAGAATGATACAGGACGCTAAGAATGATTATCTTACTAAAGGCCTGGCAATATTGGAGGAGGAGGTGGTGGAATGGGAAGTAATATGGGTGGTGGTATGGGTGGAGGAGGAGAAATAGCGGTATGAATCCTTAGGAAGAAGGAATGATGCCTGGAAGAGGAATTTTACCTACTCCTAATAATAATATATCTTTGGCTTCTCCGCAAGCCCAGTTAGAAATAGCTAGTAATCTTCTTTCAAATTTGTTACGTACTCAACAAGAAACGCAACCGCAAGTACCATCTTTACTCAGCCTTGGAAATAATTTTTCTGGACCGGGACCTAATTTTCCAAATCAACAAAACTTTTCCTCTGGACAATTTAATGATCGTCCAGTAAGACACCCAGTCAAGAATCAACGACCTCAACCGTACAAGATGGGCAATCGAGCCCGAGATGGCCCTGCTGGGCGACGTGGCTCATCTGCACAACAATCTCGTGCACCCCAGTCTGGCAATCAACGTATGAATGGAAACCAAAATCAACATCGCAACGATAAATCTTCTAAACCAATTCCTGCCTCTAAACAAAATCAGGCTGCCAAAAAGGAACAGCAGGACAATAAAACCTCTGATAATGAAAAAGCAGAAGCACCTGTTGTTAAAAGTGAACATATGGAAGAATCTGTGGATAAAAAACGTGACTAGAAGGATGAAAAGAACGAGGCAGAAGAAGTTAAAATTGAGAAGGTAAAAGAGGAAGATTCAGAAGTTGTCAATGAAAAAGTACAAAAAGAAGAAGAGGAAGAAGAAAAGAAATTAGAGAAATCTTCTACTACTACAACTACTACTACTCATGCCGCTGTTACTAATGCCATTGCTGTTGCTACGGAAGATACATCTAAAGAAGCAAATGCTGCAACCGCAGACAAGGATTCTAATAAAGCAACCGGAAAAAAATCTGAAGCAAGACATGCCGAAAGTCGTTATGCGGAAGTACCAATGAGCCATATATGTTCTGTTATATATATAATATATTATATATAATATATAATATATTATTATTTTATATTATATATAATATATATATAATAATTATAATTAAATAATATATATTTAAATATATATATTATATTAATTATTTATATTATATTATTTAAATTTATATAAATATATATAATATATAGCTTATATATAAGATAAACTTATATGAAATCGCGGTCGACAATTTGAGGTTAAGTTTTTTTAAGTCTTCTCTACATTATACAAAAAAAAGTAACCTATTCAGTTCATTTTCCTTTTTAAATATATATAATGATTGGACTATACGAATATGCAAAGGAATGATTGTATTCGTGTATTTTAGAAAGTATCAAAATGATTAAAATTTGTAATATATTATGAATAAAAATTTATAATTCTCTATGAATAAAGTAAACTATTTGTATTTAAAGTATCAAGAAGTTGAATAGAACAAATAATAATTTTCATTTTCGTCTTCCTATTAATAAAAAATTCATTGTTTTTAATATCAACGTAGTGTTACAAAGAAATAAGATCAAAAATTATAATTTTTAATGGTTGTTAATAACGTGCAGGATAATTGTATAAAAAAATATACTCGCATGGTGAAAAATATAATCGCATTAAATGATTTTAATCTAAAATTAATTTCCCTGATCGTTTCATTTCACACTCCATATACACAGCGACAACTACTGCCTCTCCAAATGATAAGCTGTTATTATTTTTCAAAAAATTTTTAGTTTCCTTGTTATGTAATCCAATTATGAATCGATGCTTCAAGTTAGTCGTATGTCTAATGGTATAAGTGCATTTAAAAAATAATTTCCTTAAAGTAGTGATGTAGTGTTCTACAGATTCGTTCGGAAATTGGTCTCGTAACAAATAACAACTGTCCGCTAGATTTATTCCACGAGGGTACGAGAATAATTTATCTAACAGGAACACGAGTTTATCGTAATAAAGATTATCTGTGTTGAAACAATTTGAATTGAAACATTCTCGAATTTTCTTTATTACAGAAGGTTTTAGCATATATAATAGAAATAAACACTTATAATTATCTCTTATTTCTAAAATATCGAGTATATATTCAAAATAATTTAACCATTTTGGTAAGTGCGTAGTATTCGGGTCATATTCGATAAGTAGCTCCTCTCGAAACGTTGCATCATGAGTTTTTCTTTCCATTAAAAACAATATTTAATTGACAAATATCAGTTTTTGTGATCTTTACCACCAAGTAATTTGATAACTTGTTAAATGTCCTTTGTTTTTTGTTTCCTTTGTTTAACTTTCACTACTGAACACTTTATATTCACACTTTATATTAACTTACGAAATCAATTTCGTTTCTAAAGAATTCAATGTTTTATCTTTAGAATTATTTGTTTAATTTAGAATTATTTATTTAATGTTTATAAATTTAAGAATTATTTAATTAATTTTAATTATTCGTTTAAGATTAAGAGTTTTGGTTACAAATGTATAATGTATAACAAGAATAGAAATACAGAAATTCTAATTTATATCCTGACCGTTTGATAGATAATAATCTAATCTGTATTTAAACTTAACTGTTAAATAACAGGATAAGCAAGGAAATAATATTTTGAAGATTAAATTTGTCCTTTATGAAAGTGTCAATATATTTCAACATTACAAACAGTTTATAGGGATTAAGAATTCGAATATCGAGAAATACCATCGGATACAAGTTTACTTTTAATTATGTATATAGCGCTTCTATATATAAAGAAGTCACGTTTATGTAAATTAGAAAGTATTATATCGAAATTATGAACTTGCAGCATTTTCGTTGCATTTACAATTGACATTATGACTGGAACCGAATCAATTATCGTACGTTTAGTGGTAAAAATTTATATATTACAAATATGATATTTTTTTGTATAAATACTGACACTTTCTAACCTATAAGATATGAAGAAACTAAAGATTTAAATTTAAGAAAGTATACGAATAAAGATAAACAAATGAAAAACGTTACAACACGCAACATTTTTATCCGTTAATCTCATTTGTTTTCCGAACGTATCTGTAAACATGTATTATAAGTATAATGATATAATATTTTGACACGGTATACACAATAATTTGTTAACATGGATGTAATCAAGATATTAATGCATTTATCGAAACATTTTACATACAAAATATAAAAGTATCCATTGGTGAAAGTGAAACAAAAATATGGAACAAATAACCTCAAAAACGGGTAATATATTGTCGTGCTAAAAAATATAAAAGTTTTTTTAATTTGTTTTTCTGTTTTGTTTTAAATATTAGGTGCAATGAATTAAAATATTAATCCAGGTAAAAAGAAAAAACATGCTAAACAACTGTTTTTTTTTTTTCTATACAATAAAATTCAGCACAACATTGTAACAGTTGAAAGTTTACGAATCCTGGAAATAATATTTTAATATTAATATTCAAAGTATGTTAATAAGTATGTAATATTTAATCTAATATATATATTTAAACAATCTAAAATATGAAAAGAGTGTAAAAGATTATTATAATAATTGTTAATTAATCAATAGAAGTGTCTATTGTTGCCTAAAAGCTCGGAGTATATGTTCGGAGCACCGTCCTCTTCGAAATTCCCCTTCAGACTGGGCCTTTGTCCTCTATGTAAATTACTTTTATTGAAAGTTGTTTATACGACTTTTCGAATGTTACGCATGTGTATAAAGGGAATAATCCACTTAATCAATAAACTTTTAGATTATAATGCTCTGATTTTAGCATTTTTATCGTTTTTATATAATTATTTTAATGCTTATATATATATTTATTTATTTTATAAATAAAAATAAACAGATATATCAAATCAATGTTAAACATGTTTTTATAAAAAACGTTAATATTTTGTATTTAAAAATATTTTGTTTATCTTTATATAAAAGTAAAGGATTAGGGTGACACAATGATGGTGTAGAATTTTTATCAGAGATATATTGTTGATAAAAATATAAATACAAAAGTTTCACTGATACACAATCATGGCAGACGCTGATTGACTTTGTATTATATTAAAATTTTAATTATTTAGATACGAAAGAGTCGAGGGGGAAGATATACAGTTCCTATCATAAGTTCTTCTCTGAAATAATAATGCGATAAACAAACGTCTCATAAATAAAACGGTTACTGATTTGCGTTTGTTTATCAATCTATTAACAATACCACGCATTTATAAAATAACAAAAATCTTTAACATTTTCATCGTTCAACGCATTTTATTTTTCTATGATATTTGAATATTACGTTGTAATTTTGTTTAAATTTCAGAGCCGAACGCATCGAATTTCTATCAATTAATATAATTAAGCAGAACTGCCTGCTATATCTGTTTTAATATAAAATAACCAAAAATATATTTTTTAAAAGAAGCTAATATTAATAATCATAATTATAAGAGTCATTAACAATGTTTTTGTTTTCGTTTATGAAATGTTCACAATCAATAAAAAATTTAACGCTATCAATAATTAATTAGTATTACAAACAATTGAAATACACAATTGAAATTTTTTCAATAGTCGTAATAAGGTGCAGAATTATTTTATACTAATAATAAAAACACACCTTTAATGTAGACTTCTTCTTTTTAACCTAAAAAAGATATCTATATAAATATTTATAATTAATAACAAATTAAACGCCTTCAATATTAAATTAATGTTACAAACAAATAAAATACACAATTAAAATTTTCAATTGTCGTAATAAGGTGCAGAATTATTCTATACTAATAAAAACACACCTTTAATGTAGACTTCTTCTTTTTAACCTAAAAAAGATATCTAAATATTTATAATTAATAACAAATTAAACGCCTTCAATATTAAATTAATGTTACAAACAAATAAAATACGTTATTAACATTTTTAATATTCTTAACAACGTGCAGGATTATTCTATACTAATAAAAACGCACGTTCAATGTAGATTTCTTCTTTTTAACCAGAAAAAGATACCAATGTAAACGAAGTCATTGTGCTTTATTATAGTTTACGAAACTATTACATAAATCCTAAAATTTATTCTAACATATATCTTGACCGTCGGATCAACATTAATAGATACTGTTTTTAAATTTAAATGTTTAAAAACATAAGAAATAAAGGACAAATATTTAACGCATAAAATATATCCTTTATCAAAGTATCAATATGATTAAATGATTTAATGTGCTATATCAAAGCATATAACACAATTCACACTTACAAATAAAAATTTCTTACGTCTTACAATACAACTTCATAATATTTACGAATTTAAAATTACTTTGTTCTTCAATAGTCGAAACAAATTTAGTTTCTTTTGTCTTTTTATTTCTTCTTGCATTTCTATCTGTTTTGTTGATATATACATATATATATATACATATAGTCAAATTAAATTGTTTCATTTAAAAAATGATATCTATCAAAATTTACATTCGTAGATAGTTCCATATGGTTGGCAAAATAAACTGCCCAACCAAATGATATGTTTACATTTTTTTCTAATATCTTTCTTGTTATTTCGTTTTTTAATCCACGTATGAAATGAAGCTTTATCTCGTGATGTGATCTTAAAGCTGGACTGCATTTGCTAGATAATTTCCTTAAAGCAAGAACGAATTGTGGTATATTTTCGTAAGGATATTGAAATCGAGTCAAAAAACGATAATCAGCTGCGTCCGATCCACGAAGAGATGAATACAATTCTTCTAACAGGGATAGAAGCTTATCGTATGAAAGATCTACCATATCGGTAGGTGCTACACTTTCCTGAATTTTCATAAGAACCACAGATTCTAAGCATTTTAATAATGTCGAAACCATTTCATCATCTTTGAATTTCTCAAGAACTGCCATATACTCGAACCAATTTAACCATTTAAGAAGGTCCATATTCATAGGATTAAATTTAAATATTGAAAATTGTTGAAATCTTGTTAATGTTTCTGTCGATATTATACTCATTATTTAATTTTAATAATTTATATAGCAACGTAATTACATAAATTAATTGACTTTTCTGTTTCCTTCGTTTAATTTATGCTATTGAACACTTTTATATTTTTCTTAACGGACTTAACAAAATTTCATTGACAAATAAAAGCTTTTGATATTTATATCACGTTACTTAATAACTTCTTAAATATATTCTTTTTTATTTTCTTGGTTTCCTTCGTTTAACTTTTACTATCGAACAGTTTGTATTTTTGTAATGAACTTTGAAAATTTATTTTTCTTTCTTTTAAAAAATGTATTGCTTCATATTTAGAATTAGTTTTTTTAATGCACACATGAGAGATAAATCACAATGTCGAATCGTAGATTAAAAATTTCAACTACAACTGTATAATGTTAACAAGAATAAGAATACAGAAGTTCTAACGAATATCCTGACTGTTTGATAGACAATGATAGATTTTGTATTTAATATAAACTGTTGAATGACAGGAGAAGCAAGAAACTGATATTTAGAACCTAAAATTTGTCCTTGATTAAAGTGTTACTATACTTCAGCATTACAAATAGTTAATAGATATTATTGTGAATTTGAACAACGATAAATAACAACGGTTATCAATTTATTCTTCTTTTTGTTTATTGTGTATATAAAAATGACATAACTATGCAAAGTTTAAAGTATTTTCAATATTGTAATCCAACATGTGTCCAACATGTTCATAGAACTTTAAACCTTTGATATCTTGTTGCCTATTTATTTATGACTACGAATGCATCCAATTATCTATACTTAATAATCTAATGTAAGTATGACAGTACTACTTACTACATCAATCTTTTAATAAATATTTTAACTACATTATGTATTTTTTTTTTTAAACTACTATAAATAACAAAATCGTTTCGAGGAACAATTAACAATTTTCGTTTTTATCTATCAAACATTTAAAATCAATTATAAAAAGATATTATCTTTTTTTGGTATCAATTAAAAAATAATTATTAGTATGATAGTACTACTTACTGCGTCAATCTTTTAATAAATATTTTAACTACATTATGTATTTTTTTTTTTAAACTACTATAAATAACAAAATCGTTTCGAGGAACAATTAACAATTTTCGTTTTTATCTATCAAACATTTAAAATCAATTAAAAAGATATTACCTTTTTTAGGTATCAATTAAAAAACAATTATTACATAAATATGAGATTGAAAATTATAATTTTTAATAATCATTGTAATAACGTACAGGATTTTTGTTTACGAATAAAAACTCAGTTTTATGTTAATCTTCTAAATTTTAGTTTCATTAGGGTATCATTATAAACACAGTCATTATGCTTTATCATATCAATGTGCATCGTCATACAAGATTATCAAACATTCATTATACACTATCGTATCATCAGTATGCATCATTATATTTAGGTATCAATAAACAAATTGTGAGTCATGTTTCATCATATCAAAAGTTCATTTACACTATAAAACATATAAGTAGCATTCTATTTTTCGAAGTACATAGACTCACGAAGCCGAGTTCTGCGGGTTTATATCGTTTTCATTTTGAATATCGAAAATAAACTGGTCGAGCAGCTGTTAAATTTGAATCTTTGTCATAAATTATTTAACAAAACATTCGAGCTTGAAATGATGAATTTTGAAGAATGGATACTATCTTATGATATTTCGAGTGAGGTAAATAAGTTCACGGAAGAAGGAAAGAAATATATGTTTTTAAAAATATTACATAAGTCAGATTTCGATTATATTAGTAAAATGATAACACCTGTCGACCCTTTCGACCTAACATACGAAATGATTTTAATTGTATTACGAAAAAGATATTCAGGAAGTGACACATCATTTAGTCTAAACCCTTAGGATTACCAACGCGTTTACGGTAAATATTATAATTGTTCTTCATTTTATTATTATTATTAATTCTGTGAAGATTGATTGAGAAAGTTAACAGAAAAGCAGTGTTAGTGTTAAAAGTATGTGTGTATTGTTAATCTTTCGTTTGCAAACATGGGTCTTTCGTTTCCGTGCCAAAACTATTTTGAAAAATAATTTTCTACAAAGTGAATACACATGAAAGTGAAACAGAACATTCAAGGATAAAGGTTCTGTACAGTTACTGTAAACTATTTACAGTTACTGTAAACAGGTCAAATTTTGAACGGACACAAAAGACTCACGTTTATGGACGACGTAAACTGAACTCGCAGACAAGTGAACACATTTTTTTTGTTCGTTTTAACGTTTTCCTTTGCCACTAGTGAAGTTACAAAATAAGAAAAATAAGTCACATATATTTTTCTTTCTGTTATTAGGTTAAAATGGAACAACGGTCGGCTGAACGAGTGGCGCGTGTAACTCGCCAACGAGAAATCATTTCATATTTCGAAGACGGACAGTGAAAATGAAATTGACGCTGCTTTTTTTGATACATAATATATAAATAAATTATGTCATAAAAATATATATGATATCAATAATAATTCTTAATACATGATTTTTTATTGTGTCTTTTATTTATCCACAAATTAAGCATTTAATGTTAAATAAATGAAAGAAAATATTTTCTTTTTGTTCGAAAAGCCGCATTATTATAAGCTCCGATTTGATTTCTTTTTAAATTACGATATCTTAATTTTTACAAAAGTTACAATTTTTTTTGAATAAATTACTGTTTTTTTTCTGACAATGTTCCATTTGTTTAAGAAACAAAAAAATATGCAAAAATAAATTTTTCAACAATCTTATGATTGATATATCAAGTTGAAGGTTTCAAACATTTGTGTGAATTTAAAAAAAATTTGTTCAGTATATTAACAAAGCGGAGAAAACGGCCGAACGTGAAAGACTCACGATTAATGACGGAAAATACCAAAGAAGAACTTATGGTAGATATGATAATGGATTTGCTCAATTGTGGACTGCTGTTTTCGAGACTTTCACTGGTTCTCAGAGAATACTGGGGTATTTAAAACTTTTAAGTGACGATTAATTAGCATTTTTTCAAAGAATTTGGATAATATTGATAAAAAACTGACTGGACGAAATGACGTAACTTCATGTGCTAACTCATAATCAATCTTTGTATAAAAATCATAAATAAATTGTATACTTATTTAATAAAAAATTTAAATAAACAATATTGTTTTCTAGATAACAATTATCACTTTTTTTCGTCCTATTGATAAAAAAAATTTAGTGTAGAAAAAAAAAATGTTTATATCTTAAGTATTGTGGGATCTGGGTGATTTATTTTAAATGAAATAAAAGTTCCCACCTGTTGACGAACGAAAATGTGAAACGATTATTTATTAATGAATTATAACTACAAATTAAAGTTTTGTAAATTAAAGTTTCGCTTTTCTTTTTTCCTCACAATCTCACAATGTACTATTCGATATACTCTCTCTCTCTCTCTCTCTTTCTAAAATACTCTCGTATACTCGCTAGCTTTTCGCAATGTTTTCTCAATACTCAATATATTCTCATTGTTCTCTTAATCCTTCAAAATTTACTTCCAATACATTCTTTTCTTTATTTCTGGCACGCACACTGAAGCCAGCCTCGCATACACACAAACACACACACAAAACCAATCTCAACGATAATAAATTGAACAAAAGATAAAACAACAGTTTTAACAAAAAAGGTATCTGAATAAACTTATCACCGATATCTTAAACTAAATAAACAAACGAAGCCACACATTTGGTGTGGCAATCTTTTTCTTTTTCCTATCTCTCACTACTTACTAACACAACTACTACATAAAAATATATTTCCTTAATTGTGCAAGATCCAATAATAAATCTTTGAACATTTTCGGTAACTTACAAAGAATACTGTTTTAAGGATAGAAACAAAACTTTTTGTTCTTACTTCATTTTCTTTTCATTTTTACCAGTGTAATGGGGTTTCGTTTCAAAGTAGAACTTCTTTGTTTATAATCGATAAAATAACAAAAAAACTAGTTTAGAATATTTCTTATTCTTGTAGAAAAATGTTAACATAATGGGTGATATTATTTCATTAGTTAATTATCTTCGTAAATTATACAAAATAAAATATTACATTAATTTACGGTTCGCCTATTACACGCTGCCTTATCTGTTTATTTTTTAAGGTCCTGTAGTTAATTTAAGATTTTTTTCTT